>NC_134357.1:479709529-480400779 GCF_048569485.1 Anomaloglossus baeobatrachus | reverse complement strand
AAACCATTACTGACTCGCATTCCCTCGTTCTTAAAAGATACGGGAGATCTAATTAAAATGCTTGATAATTTTCAATGGCAGACAGGTTTCTCTCTCGCCTCTTTGGATATTGAGAGTCTGTACACCCGTATCCCACAAGATCAGGGTGTGCAGACTATCAAGAGAGTCCTGTTGAATTTTGATCAGAATCCAATCTTAGTGGACTTTATCACAGAGGCTTTAAGTTTTGTTTTGCATCACAATGCATTTAAATTCGATGATCAGTGGTACTTACAATGCGGGGGTACCGCGATGGGTACCCCCGCAGCATGTACTTTTGCAAATCTTTTTTTGGCAGCATTTGAAGAAGACTTCATTTATAGTTCTAATAATCCATATCTGAAACATATAAAAAAATATGCCAGATATATGGATGATGGCTTCTTTGTATGGGACGGTTCTGCACAGGAATTTGATAATTTTGTGTTATATTTAAATAACAATAATTCCTATAATATGTACTTTACGCATACCTTCGGTAATCAAAAATTGGACTTTTTGGATGTCACACTTAATATATCCGATGGTATTATCGATAGACAGGTATATAGAAAACCTACCGCAGTGAACACTTTGCTTCACTTTAATAGCGCGCACCCCTCCCATACAAAGAAAGCCCTTCCATATGGACAATTTTTGCGTCTAAAAAGAGTACACAACAATCCTGAGACCTTTCTGCATCAAGCATCAGACTTGAAAAAACGTTTATTAGAACGAGGATATCCTATATCGGTTATCAATTCTGCCCTCGAAAAATCTCTAAATTACGATCCTAAAAATAAAAATAAAAATAAAAATAAAGAATATAAAAATAAAAGTGAGAATAAGAACAAAAACACGTATACCATCTTGAAAGAAACAAAAACTGAAAGTTCAAATAGATGTGTTTTTAATTTTAAATTTAATTCCATGTATGATGCAATAAAATCAAGCATCAAAAAACACTGGCATCTAATTAATAAAGATAAGGATCTTAGTGAGATGGCAAACGAGGGCCCTTTGATTTCATATAGGAGATGCAAAAACATAGGAGATATCCTTGTTAATAATCGCATTACTACCCCTAAACTAGGTACGTGGTTAGACCGAAATAAAACTAAAGGAAACTATAGGTGCGGCGGCTGCCCCTTTTGTGAATATCATTGCATAGGAGACACTTTAAAAATTGGTACTGAGCTGTTTAAAATAAAAGATCTTATTACCTGTAAGTCTAATTATCTGGTATATGTTATTTTTTGCCCCTGTCAAAGATATTATATAGGTAAAACAATTCGGCCTTTATATGTTCGATTTAGGGAACATTTTAAGTCTATAACCTCTGGGATAGGATCTCCACGTTTACCGTATATACTGGCATATAAGACGACTTTTTACCCCCTTAAAATAATGGCTACAGTGGGGGGTCGTCTTATACGCCGGATATATACCTGGGTGCTGTAGTGCGCCGCTCCACTCCGTTCCACGCTTGGATTCTGCCTCCATAGCGACGAGGGAGGAACTTCCTGTCACCGCTGCTGAATGGCAGAGCGCTGGCCAATCAGAGGCAAGCAGCTCTGCCTTGACGTCAGCGCTCTAGCAGGGAAGTTCCTGCCTCGTCGTTATGGAAACGCGATACACAGCCCGGCCCCGTACTGGTATATCATACAGCATATATACTGGTATATATACAGCGGATATATAGCGTATATATAGCAGGGGGCCGCACTGTGTGAGGAGGTGTTTTTTTTTTCACTGTCCAGTATAACCAATAGGATTAGTGCAGTAATGCCAGATTCCCCTCGCATCCATGCAGGGACATTAATGAAGAGCTTACATGCTGGCCCCTGCACTAATCCTATTGGTTATACTGGACAGTAAAAAAAACACCTCCTCACACAGTGCGGCCCCCTGCTCTTAGCATACTGAAGCATACTGAACGGGGGTAGTCTTATACAGTGAGTATATCCCAAATTCTATATTTTTAGGGCAGAAGTTGGGGGTCGTCTTATACGCCCAGTCGTCTTATACGCCGGCATATACGGTAATTGCCCACATGCAGGATTGTCATGGTGGTAATCCACGCCTTTTAAAATTTGCAGGCGTAATAAAAATTAATCCCTGTCCCACAGGAGGTGATATGCATCGTTCTTTACTTAGAAAAGAATCGAGATTGATTATGGACTTAAATGCTCTCGGTCCCCTTGGCCTGAACGACAAAAATGACTTGTCAGTGTTCTTATAATGCTGGTCTTCCTCTGTAAGCCTGTTTTTTATGATGTCTTTTGACAGACTATAATAAGCATTATGTTTAAATCAATTTTTCACTCTAATTATACCCATGTATGTAACGATTATTTATAATCTATTTTGGAATTGATATACAATAAGTTTCTATGTGAATTTGATATATGTGCAGCTGGTATATGTTTTTAAATTGCACTTTATTCACGCAAGGACGCTGCACCCGTATCACCTGTTATTTAAGGGCGGATGCAGCACCTTTGCATGCACTGGACCCGTAGAAGCAAGTTCACTTGCGAAACGGCCGCCGTCGTCCGACGTGGCACACCCTCATCCTCCCTCACTACCTGTACCCCTGATGTGATCGTGGAATAAAAAGATTTCCTTTATTTGACCTTTGGAGTGCGACCTATTCATCTCTACATTGTGGATTTCAAATCATAAGTGACCTCCACGGCTCCATAGTAGCTTCTATAATTGTGCCTGCCGAAAAACATGAATCATGCTCATGGATCAAACGCTTCACGACACATAATAATGAGGCTCAACAGATTTCGGTAGAACCACATCACTGCCACCTAGACTACAGCATCAAGCTCTCTGGGACTATGAATCAGCCAAACCAGAAAAAAACTGAAGTGAAAATGCTGTTCTGTCAATTTTCAGTAACAAAACTGAAAATTTGTCCTTCAGGAGGTGAAATTGTCATTGCTTTTATGTATATGGTTCTAAAAACAAGGATCGGTTGGGAAGGGAAATTGCCACCGGCTGTTCGGGAAATCACTTTACAGCTGAGGCCGCGGCAAGCTCCTGAATGTAAGGACAGCTCGGTACAAAACTAACATTATGCTAGACATTGTTAACTCACTCATACAGGAAAGCCCGTTTGTATATGCACTATTAGGCCATACGTAGGCCAAAAAGGGGTCCTTTAATTAAGACTACCCTTTATGATCCAATCCTGAGTCACTCTCGGTCTGGTGGACGGAATACTGGAAGTTTCATTCAGTAATTAAAAATTGAATACTTGCGATAATAGAGCCTATATAAAAAGAAAAGGGGTCTTTAGGGCTTATTGATGGCCATTTGTATGAGATAGACTGGGTTCTACAGTCTCTACAGTCAATCAGCTATTTAAAGGGGCTACGATGCTTCTATGAGCTGTGCCACCGCTTTAATATCTAGTAGACTACATGGTCTTAGATGAAGCTGCTGCAGCACTTGCACAAGTGCCGTTGCCCATTCAAACTGCATGGGTGGAAAGAGTTTAGCAGGATATGCACACTCTTACGCATCTTTGAATGAAATATATTACAGAGCAGAGACCCGCCGGCTACCTGTGTAGGATGGTATGGACGCCGGGTCGTGGGAGCTCCACACTCCTTCGCCAGAGAGAGTCAGTGTGTGTATAAGTCTTCAGTCGGGGTGTGTGACACTTATTATTATCTTCGAGTTGGTGTCTACTCCATAGCCGGTCCCTGTCGTAGACGCAGTACACAAACATGTGACACCGAGGTTCTCTTGGCAAACCAAAGTTGAACAGTTTATTTTCCTTTTCCCCATTATGAGAGACATGGTCTCACTCCTATGGTACTGCTGCTGATTTTTCTGGGGTACTCTCTCTCTCGGCCTATCCTCGCTATCTTGGAACTAATCCGCAAGTTGCCAGGCCCCTGTGCCTCCGTTCTCCCACTCGTTTCTCACCATTGTTTGCTTCTAGGCGCCGATGACTATCTAGTTGGTTGACTTCCCTGGGCCCAACAGAGGCACCTGTAGGTTCCAGACCTTTAGGAGATTACCTCAGAGTTCCCTGAGTGGCCCGTACTCCATGCCACGTTTTTAGTCCAGAAACCCTGCTGCAGAACTAACTCCCCCAAATCCCTGTCTCTCTAACCAACCCAGTGGCCATCTGACATTCCTCCTCCTATCTTACCTAATATCTAGTCTCACGCTGTTCCTACCCGACCGCTCTGTTACATTGGGTACCAGTAATTCACTAGCAGCAACAGTAAGTCTATTACATACATTAACTGTACTTAGTACCTAAAATACATTATTTTGGCAACACAGATAATTAAAACAAAACAGTAGGGGGGGCTCGACCACCTTCAATACCTGCACACCGTCAGTCAATCAGAGGCCAACCAGCTTATGTCAGCTTGCCCATCTCGGACAGTGCATGTCAGTAATGTCCTTCAGTACCCATGGCAGGCGCAATGAAGTCAGCTGTCGGCTTCTTCGCCAGCTATAGAAGAGGACGCCGCACCTCATAGCAGCGTGGGAAGGTAAGAAGAATCTTTTTTTTTATCATTTTTTGGAGGATAACGGAAGAACGGACATTATTGCTAGAAGGGGCCAAAGATGGGGGACATTATATCAGAGAGGGAATCAGGATGGGGGACATTATTAGAGGAAGGGAACCAGGATGGGGGACATTATATCGAAAGGGGATCAGGATGGGGGACCTTATATCAGAAAGGGGACCAGATTGTGGGAAATTATTGCTAGAAGGGGCAAAGGATGAGGAACATTATATCAGAAAGAGAACCAGGATAGGGGACATTATTAGAGGAAGGGGACCAGGATGGGGAACATTATATCAGAAAGGGGACCAGGATGGGGGACATTATATCAGAAAGGGGACCAGGATGGAGGGACATTATATCAGAAAGGGGACCAGGATGGGGGACATTATTAAAAGGAAGGGAACCAGAATGGGGAACATTATATCAGAAAAGGGACCAGGATGGGAGACATTATATCAGAAAGGGGACCAGAATGGGGAACATTATATCAGAAAGGGGACCAGAATGGGGGACATTATTAAAAGAAGGGGACCAGAATGGGGAACATTATATCAGAAAAGGGACCAGGATGGGAGACATTATATCAGAAAGGGGACCAGGATGGGGGACATTATTAAAGGAAGGGGACCAGGATGGGGACATTATATCAGAAAGGGGACCAGGATGGGGGACATTATTAAAGGAAGGGGACCAGAATGGGGGACATTATTAAAAAAAGGGGACCAGAATGGGGAACATTATATCAGAAAAGGGACCAGGATGGGAGACATTATATCAGAAAGGGGACCAGGATGGGGGACATTATATTAGAAAAGGGACCAGGATGGGGACATTATATCAGAAAGGAGACCAGAATGGAGGACATATTACATGAAGGGGCCAAGATGGGCACCTTTTTTAATTGGGGGGTTACACGCAAGTCTTTATAGGATCTAGAATGCTATATGGGACCATACATCTGATTAACTCTATTTACGCCACTGGGACGGGGGCAAACTGTTAGTCCACAAATGGGAAAAGAGTTAAAAGAGTTATTTTTATCCCCATGGAAGATAATACATTTCACTTTTTGATGAAGATGTAACAACTATGGTCATCTTTGGGATCTGTAGGCAAATGAAACGCAAGAGTTGTCCTTGATTTATGGACCATTAAGAGAAGTTTTATGCTTTGACAGCCAAGTGCATGTATCCTCTCCCGTGACAACGCCACATATACCATGCAGATATATTACTGCGCTCTGCCCGGTCTCCACCATAAGGAGACATAGCATTAGACAGAAGGCAGGTGGCAGGCTGTCTCTCTCTCTGTTTTCTTCTGTATCTGCATACAGAGCCAGAAGTATGTGGGAAAGACAGAGCCTATGAGATCACAACTCCCGCAGAATCTGTCACTGTTACTGCTTGTTGATAAACTGTGTTACACAATTAATCCCAGTGATTAAAGCTTTAGCAGATGATTGCAAACCGTGCATTATGGGAAGAAAGCCTGCATTACACAGACTCCATATGAGAGCTGGAACACTCATAGACTGCAGCGTCTGTCACTTATGGAGAATGCAATCACGTAACACAGCGTATAACGGGATATTATGTAATAGAAAGCAACACAATGATATTATAGTTAAACCAAAAATCAGATACGGTACACGACATCATGATAAAATAGTTTTATTAAAGGTAGCTTCATAAAAAGTTATATAAAACAAATACATATAAAGGTTGGAAAACATAGATGGAAACAGAGACGGCCACATACAGCGGCCTAATGCATAAAGAATGGAATATACTAAATAACAAAGTGACAAGTGCAAATATCAATAAACATTAGTTGCCAACCCAAAAGGTTTTCTGCATCCTGACATTCATTTCACTGGGGCTTCTTTAAGAGGAATAATAAACCAACCAGTATCTCCCTTGAAGAAGCACAAGCGAAACATACATCGGGCTGAATAAAGATTGTTGGGTTGGTACTTTAGATTTATTGATGTATACACTTTGTTGTGTTAATTAATTACTACTTTATTTAGTAATAAAATTATTATTTTTCTATTTCCTATTATTATTTTACAATTTTATTCAATATTTTATGGTGATGTAATAGTGTATGGTGAAACACTTTGCGATAGTTTGGGTACTGAACTCTTTACCATGATTAGCCCATTTTCTCTTTTTTGACAAATGCAAATATCAATAAATATGAAGAACCAATTGAAAAGGCTTTCTGCATCCTGACGTTCGTTTCACTGGGGTTTTTTCAATAATCAACTAACCAGTATCCAGTATTAACTAACCATTTCCATTGAAGAAGAACAAGTGAAACATACATCGGGATGAATGGAGATTGTAGGGTTTGTACTTTAGATTTATTGATGTATACACTTTGTTGTTTGAATTAATTACTCCTTTAGTTAGTAATAAAATTACTATTTTTCTATTTACTATTATTATTTTATAATTTTATTCAATATTTTATGGTGATGTAGTAGTGTATGGTATCTGTTTTTTGGTGAAACACTTTGAGATAGGTTGGGTACTGGGCTATTTAGCACGATTAGCCCATTTAACCTTTTTTGACAAGTGCAAATATCAATAAATATAAAGAACCAACTGAAAAGGCTTTTTGCATTCTGACGTTCATTTCACTGGGGGCTTCTTCAAGGGGAATAATTAACTAACCAGTATCCAGGATCAACTACCCATATCCCTTGAAGAAGCAAAAGCGAAACATACATCGGGATGAATGGAGACTGTTGGATTGGGACTTTAGATTTATTAATATATACACCTTGTTGCTTTAATTAAACAACTACTCTAATTTAGTAATACAATTAATATTTTTCTATTGACTATTACTATTTTATAATTTTATTCACTATTTTATTAAGATGTGTATAGTTTGTTTGTCGGTGAAACAATTTGAGATAGGTTAGGTACTGGACCATTCACCATAATTAGCCCATTTTTCTTTTTTGTCAAATGCAAATATAAACAAATATGAAGAACCAACCCAAAAGGCTTTCTGCATCCTGATGTGCGTTTCACTGGAGCTTATTCAAGGGGCATAATCAACCAACCAGTATCTCCCTTAAAGAAGCACAAGTGAAACATACATCTGCATGAATAAAGACTGTTAGGACAGTACTTTAGATTTATTGATATGTATATACTTTGTTGTTTTAATTAAATTACTACTTTAGTAATAAATTACTATTTTTCTATTTACTATTACTATTTTACAATTTTATGATGATGTGATAGTGTATAGTATCTGCTTTTTGGTGAAACAATTTGAGATAGGTTGGGTTCTGGACCATTCACCGTGATTTGCCCATTTTCCTTTTTTGTGGTATATTTTTAAGATATAATAACAAAACATAATATCTTAAAAATATAACGCAGCATAGTAAAGCATATCATAATATAAAAAATAAAATACTAAAGGCAGCGTATATCAAAATATTTTATAACAAAACAAGATACACTACAATTAGTGATGAGCGAGCATGCTTGTCACTACTCGGTACTCGCACGAGTATCACTGTACTCGGGCTGCTCGGCGGGGAACGAGTAATCTCGCGATACTCGTGCTTTACTCGTGGTCTTCATTTCTGCATGTTGGCGCTCTTTTGAGAGCCAGCCCTCATGCAGGGATTGGCTGGCAGACCACTGCAATGCCACAGCCCTGTTAGTTGTGGAATTGCAGTGATTGGCCGGCCTGCACAGCGTCACCGAGCCTTTATATAGGCCGGCGCGCTGTGCTCTGCTCACAGCTATTCTGACAGTGAGTGTAGGGAGAGTGTCGCTGATTCAGGGAAAGCTTTGCGGCCCTTTATAGCTTTTTCAGTTGCAGGGCTGCAAACAGTGTGACCAAAAGTCCTTCTCAGGACTATTCTAGTTGTATACAGGCAGGCAGGGTATAGCCAGGTCGGCGTACAGTAGCAGAGTCCTTCTCAGGACTATTGTTGCTATATACAGGCAGGGTATAGCCAGGTCTGAATACAGGCTAGTGACCAAAAGAGTCCTTGTCAGGACTATTGTAGCAGTATACAGGCAGGCAGGCAGGCAGGGTAGTGGTGACCGTATACCAGCCTTCATATCTGGGGCTGGTGTACACAGTGTAAAACAGTCCAGATAGTGTCTGACTTGTCTGTACTGTAATTGTCGCTCCCCAAAAAAACCTGTTAGGTTATTATTGCGTCCGTGCTTGGTTTTTAAAACCGCACGTGTGTGCCTGTTGGTGGCAGCGTACAGGTGCACTGGTGTGCGTTTACCAAACTATTATATAACGCACAAGTGTAGTGTATAATACACGTCAGTCAGCAGTGGCTGATAGTGTCAGAGTTCTTAATTTTTGCTCCTAAAACCTGTGTTAGGTTATTATTGCGTCCGTGCTTGGTTTTTAAAACCGCACGTGTGTGCCTGTTGGTGGCAGCGTACAGGTGCACTGGTGTGCGTTTACCAAACTATTATATAACGCACAAGTGTAGTGTATAATACACGTCAGTCAGCAGTGGCTGATAGTGTCAGAGTTCTTAATTTTTGCTCCTAAAACCTGTGTTAGGTTATTATTGCGTCCGTGCTTGCATTTAAAAACCGCACGTGTGTGCCTGTCGGTGGCAGCGTACAGGTGCACTTGTGTGCAATTTCCAGAAACTTTGATATAACGCACAAGTAGTGAATATACACGTCAGCAGTGCACAGCATTGCAAAATGCGCAAGGGCATTGGCAAGGAACAAGGAAGTGGACGTGATGGTGGTGCAGGCAGAGGCCGAGGTCGTGGGCAAGCTCTAATTTCGCCACAACAAAGGGCCACATCTAGTCGCTCGCACGTCCTGTCCCAAATTCTTGGGGACCGCAGCAGTACACCGCTCTTGAACCAAGACCAGTGTCAACAGGTTGTTAGTTGGATAGCGGATAATGCTTCCAGTCAGATTGGCACCACCACAAACACTCTGTCTTCCACACGGTCAAGTGTCAGTAGCCGTGATACTGCACCGCACATTTCTGAACCTGATCCTCCTTCCTACCACCAGGCTGAGTACACGTCCTCCTCGGACATTAATGATCCCACACTTGGACACTCGGAAGAGCTGTTCACGTTTCCATTCACACATTCTGGCCTCTCGCCAGCTCATATTGAAGTGGGTCATGAGGAGATCGTCTGTACAGATGGCCAAATATTTGAGCAGCCACGTTCTCACGAAGTTGGCAACGTGTCTCAACAAGTGGTGGACGATGATGAGACACAATTGTCAGCAAGTCAGGAGGAGGAGCAGGGTGCGGAAGAGGAAGACGACGTGGTGGATGATCCAGTAACTGACCCAACCTGGCAGGAGGATATGCAGAGCGAGGACAGCAGTGCACAGGGGGAGGGAGGCGTAGCATCACAACAGGCAGTAAGAAGCAGGGTGGTGGCCCCAGGCAGAAGTCAGGCAACCGTTCCCCGGAACAACACGACGACACAAGGTGCCTGTACAAATGTTAGGTCTTCACGAGTCTGGCAGTTTTTTAAGTTGGATCCAGATGATTCAAAAAAGGCCATTTGCAACACCTGCCGTGCCAGCATCAGCAGGGGTACCAAAACTAGCAGCCTGACCACCACCAGCATGATCAGGCACATGTCAGCCAAGCACCCGATTTTGTGGGAAGTACAACAGAGTCGAGGAGCAGTGCTTGCTGATGTCACTGCTACGTCTTCGCTGGTTGTGCATGCGAGCCAATCCTCTGTCCATGCTGCCTGCGAACAAGCCTCCTCCACTCCTGCACCTGCAGTTGCCTACGCAGAAAGAACACCATCATCAAGCACGTCCTTGTCCCAGCGCAGCGTTCAGTTATCCATTCAGCAAACCTTTGAACGCAGGCGCAAATACACTGCCAACACCCCACATGCCACAGTTCTAAATGCTAACATTTCGCGACTGCTTGCGCTGGAAATGTTGCCTTTTAGGCTGGTGGAGACAGAAGCATTCCGTGACCTGATGGCGGCAGCTGTCCCACGTTACTCGGTCCCCAGCCGCCACTATTTCTCCCGGTGTGCCGTCCCCGCGTTGCATAACCACGTGTCACAAAACATCACACGTGCCCTGAACAACGCTGTTTCACCCAAGGTCCACCTAACCACAGACACGTGGACAAGTGCTTGTGGGCAAGGCCGCTACATCTCGTTGACGGCACACTGGGTTAATATTGTGGAAGCTGGGACCCAGTCTGAGCGAGGGACGCAACACGTCCTTCCCACACCAAGGTTTGCAGGCCCTACCTCAGTCAGTGTTTCACCCACACTCTACAGCTCCGGAATGTCATGCTCTTCAGCCTCCTCCTCCTCCTGCGCATCCTCATCCACTGTGCCCTCCACACCAGTCACAAGCTGGAAGCACTGCAGCACTGCCTCGGCGAAGCGGCAACAGGCTGTGCTGAAGCTAATCTGCATAGGTGACAAACCCCACAATGCAGAAGAGCTGTGGACAGCTCTGAAACAGCAGGCAGATCACTGGCTCACACCTCTGAACCTAAAGCCAGGAAAGGTCGTTTGTGACAATGGCCGGAACCTGGTGGCGGCTTTGAGGCGAGGCCAGCTGACACATGTTCCATGCGTGGCCCATGTGCTCAACCTCGTGGTTCAGCGGTTTATAAAGTCATACCCAGAGCTGTCTGATCTGCTGGTAAAAGTTCGCCGCCTGTCTGCACATTTTCGAAAGTCACCTACTGCTTCAGCCGGCCTTGCCGGCTTTCAGCGCCGTTTGCATCTTCCGGCTCACAGACTGGTGTGTGATGTCCCCACGCGTTGGAATTCAACTCTGCACATGTTGGTCAGGATATGTGAGCAGAAGAGGGCAGTTGTTGAGTACCTGCATCACCTAAGCCGTCGGGAAATGGGTCAAACTCCACACATAACACCTGAGGAGTGGAGATGGATGTCAGACCTATGTACCATCCTCCAAAACTTTGAGGACTCCACCAAGATGGTGAGTGGTGATGACGCCATTATTAGCGTCACCATACCGCTACTCTGCCTTCTAAAACGGTCCCTGCTGAAAAACAAACATGATGCATTGCAGGCGGAGCGCGATGAGTTGCAGCAAGAAACAGTAGTGGGTGTGGGTGATAACACACAGCCCAGCCTCGTCTCATCACAACGTGCAGTGGAGGACTATGACGAGGAGGAGGATGAAGACATGGAGCAACTCTCCGGCCAAATTGAGGATATGACATGCACACCAGTCATATCCTCGATTCAGCGTGGCTGGCCAGAGGACAGGGTAGATGAGGAGGAGGAGGAGGAGGAGGAGGAGGAGGAGGAGGACAGCATGTTCAGTCATCTTGTTGGTCAGGCTACTGAAGTCCTGGCTGTTAAGAGTCTGGCGCACATGGCTGACTTTATGGTAAGCTGCCTGTCTCGTGACCCTCGCGTTAAGAACATCTTGGCCGACAATCATTACTGGTTGGTAACACTGTTAGACCCACGCTACAAGGAGAACTTTTTGTCTCTTATTCCCGTGGAGGAGAGGTCAACCAAAATGCAGCAGTTTCGGAAGGCCATACTCACGGAAGTAGGCAAAGCATTCCCCTCACAAAACGCTAGCGGCATAGGTCAGGAATCAGTGGACAACCGAGGCGTACAGCCGAGAGAGGCACAAGTCCAATCCGCCAGAGGTAGGGGAACAGTCTTTAAGATGTGGGACAGTTTTCTCAGCCCCTCACGTACCACAGCCCCTGAGGTGCGGGGTAGTGCCACAAGAAATCCTAAGTTTGCCCAGATGCTGAAGGAGTACCTTGCAGATCGAACAACTGTACTCCGACATTCCTCTGTGCCTTACAATTATTGGGTATCCAAGCTGGACACGTGGCATGAATTGGCTCTCTACGCCTTGGAAGTCCTGGCCTGCCCTGCTGCTAGCGTTTTGTCAGAGCGTGTTTTTAGTGCCGCAGGTGGAATCATTACAGATAAACGCACCCGCCTGTCAACTGAAAATGCTGACAGGCTGACTCTGATAAAGATGAACAAGGGTTGGATTGGGCCAGACTTCACCACACCACCAGCAAATGAGAGCGGAGTTTAAAGTTTGCCATGTACCTCCACTCACCCATGGGTACACTTCTCGACTTTGGATAATCGCTGGACTGCTCCTCCTTCTCCTCATGCGCCATCATGATGACCGTTACAATAGTTAGGTCTTTGTTTCAGGTATACCCCCAGTGGTAAATTTTTTCGCCCATTCTTTGCAGAATGGACATTACAACGACAGGAGACCCGCTCCTTTGCAATGGGAACAATGTTTTGAGGCCCTCATGCACGTCTCTACCCAGGGACAACGTGGAGCCTCCCAATTTTTGGCTGCCCTGCCTAAGGGCTATACTGAAATACACCCACTTCCTTACAATGGGCACTTCAGGTTTACAGGCCATCATGCACGTCTCTATCCAGGGACAATGTGGAGCCTCCCAATTTTTGGCTGCCCTGGCAAAGGGCTATACTAAAATAGACCCACTTCCTTACAATGGGCACTTCAGGTTTACAGGCCATCATGCACGTCTCTATCCAGGGACAATGTGGAGCCTCCCAATTTTTGGCTGCCCTGGCAAAGGGCTATACTGAAATAGACCCACTTCCTTAAAATGGACACTTAATGTTTTGAGGCCATCATGCACGTCTCTACCCAGGGACAATGTGGAGCCTCCCAATTTTTGGCTGCCCTGGCAAAGGGCTATACTGAAATACACCCACTTCCTTACAATGGGCACTTCAGGTTTACAGGCCATCATGCACGTCTCTATCCAGGGACAATGTGGAGCCTCCCAATTTTTGGCTGCCCTGGCAAAGGGCTATACTGAAATAGACCCACTTCCTTAAAATGGACACTTAATGTTTTGAGGCCATCATGCACGTCTCTACCCAGGGACAATGTGGAGCCTCCCAATTTTTGGCTGCCCTGGCAAAGGGCTATACTGAAATACACCCACTTCCTTACAATGGGCACTTCAGGTTTACAGGCCATCATGCACGTCTCTATCCAGGGACAATGTGGAGCCTCCCAATTTTTGGCTGCCCTGGCAAAGGGCTATACTGAAATAGACCCACTTCCTTACAATGGGCACTTCAGGTTTACAGGCCATCATGCACGTCTCTATCCAGGGACAATGTGGAGCCTCCCAATTTTTGGCTGCCCTGGCAAAGGGCTATACTGAAATAGACCCACTTCCTTACAATGGGCACTTCAGGTTTACAGGCCATCATGCACGTCTCTATCCAGGGACAATGTGGAGCCTCCCAATTTTTGGCTGCCCTGGCAAAGGGCTATACTGAAATAGACCCACTTCCTTACAATGGGCACTTCAGGTTTACAGGCCATCATGCACGTCTCTATCCAGGGACAATGTGGAGCCTCCCAATTTTTGGCTGCCCTGGCAAAGGGCTATACTGAAATAGACCCACTTCCTTACAATGGGCACTTCAGGTTTACAGGCCATCATGCACGTCTCTATCCAGGGACAATGTGGAGCCTCCCAATTTTTGGCTGCCCTGGCAAAGGGCTATACTAAAATAGACCCACTTCCTTACAATGGGCACTTCAGGTTTACAGGCCATCATGCACGTCTCTATCCAGGGACATTGGTGAACCTCACAATTTTGGACTGCCCTGGCAAAGGAAAATACTACAAAGACTCACTTCCTCAAAATGGGCACATTAGACTCAAGAGGCCTTCATGTACGTCTCTTCTCAGGGACATCGGAGTGCCACACAATGTTTTCACGTAAAATCTTTCATGTATTAATCTCAAAAAGTAACATACACCAGCTCTATCTCACTATTGGGTATGTGCCCTTAACATTTCTGCCATGAAAAATCATTTTGGGGTCATTTTGGAAGGTTTTCTGGTGAGTCCGTAAAAATGGCGTAAAACGCGGACAAAATTGTTCACAGCTGTGACTTTTGAGTGATAAATGCTTCAAGGGGTCTTCCCCATGCTGTTGCCATGTCATTTGAGCACTCTTCTGAGACTTTTGTGCCATTTTTAGGGTTTCTCCATGCTGCCGGGAGGTCATTTCACAAAAATACTCGGGTCTCCCATAGGATAACATTGGGCTCGTTGCTCGGGCCGAGTACACGAGTATCTTGGGAGGCTCGGCCCGAGCTTCGAGCACCCGAGCTTTTTAGTACTCGCTCATCACTAACTACAATCTATATCTATATATATAATTGCCTTATTCTGTCTGTCTGTCTGTCTTGCTCCAAAATTCTGTCGTTACCGTGACAAGCGTCTCATTGGCCGCTCGCCTCGCCTCGGCTCCGCCCCCCCGCACGGATTGGCCGCTTGCCCAGGCTCCGCCCCCCACACAGATTGGCCTCTCGCCCCGGCCCCCTGCACGCATTGGCAACTCGGCCACGCCCCGCCCCCCTCACGCATTGCACGCTCGCCCTGGCCCCATCCCCCGCACGCATTCCCCGAACCGACATGGAGCCCCGACTCCTAGGTGAGTGCTGTACCCCCGGGAGCCCACACCAGCGTACGCCGGCAACCCAGCCGACACATACCCTCGCATTGCTGGGGTTGTCGGCGTACGTTGGTGTGGGCTCCCGTGCGTGCGGGGGGCGGGGTACACTGGTAACCATGGTACACATCAGGTAATATTGTGTAGTATGGTTACCAGCGTACACCGGACGCTCACACATAAGAACAGACACACACACACACATCAGATCACACTCACTCTCACACACACCTCACACACACACATCGGATCGCATCCACACACTCACAACATCCAGTGATATCGCTTGCTTCTCGGCGGCGATACTGTGCGTGCAGTGACCTTCCAGGACCTGCCGGAGGATCACATGGCCGGAAGCATGTGGTATCTCCGGATGTTGTCAGTGTGAGCGCGTATGTGCGATATCGTCAATGTGTGTGTGCATGTATGGGATCGTGTGTGTGCGTGTATGCGATCGTGTGTGTGCGTGTATGCGATCGGATGTGTGCGTGTATGCGATCGGTTGTGTGTGTGTATGCGATCGGATGTGTGCGTGTATGCGATCGGATGTGTGCGTGTATGCGATCGGATGTGTGCATGTCGGCAGAAGGCAGAGGAGCACTGCGTGCAGCACAGCTGCTGGGACCGCCCACCGGAGGGCACAGGCAGAAGTGGGGGTGGGTGTATGCGATCAGATGTGTGCATGTATACTGTCTGATGTGTGACTGTGGAGCACGATGGGGGGTGCACAGCATGGGGGATGGAGCACGATGGGGAGTGCGCAGCATGGGGGATGGAGCACGATGGGGAGTGCGCAGCATGGGGGATGGAGCACGATGGGGGGTGCGCAGCATGGGGGATAGAGCACGATGGGGGGTGCGCAGCATGGGGATGGAGCACGATGGGGAGTGCGCAGCATGGGGGATGGAGCACGTTTGGGAGTGCGCAGTATGGGGGATGGAGCACGATGGGGAGTGCGCAGCATGGGGGATGGAGCACGATGGGGAGTGCGCAGCATGGGGGATGGAGCACGATGGGGAGTGCGCAGCATGGGGGATGGAGCACGATGGGGAGTACGCAGCATGGGGGATGGAGCACGATGGGGAGTGCGCAGCATGGGGGATGGAGCACGATGGGGAGTGCGCAGCATGGGGGATGGAGCACGATGGGGAGTGCGCAGCATGAGGAATGGAGCACGATGGGGAGTGCGCAGCATGGGGGATGGAGCACGATGGGGAGTGCGCAGCATGGGGGATGAAGCACGATGGGGAGTGCGCAGCATGGGGGATGGAGCACGATGGGGGGTGCGCAGCATGGGGGATGGAGCACGATGGGGGGTGCGCAGCATGGGGGATGGAGCACGATGGGGGGTGCCCAGCATGGGGGATGGAGCACGATAGGGAGTGCGCAGCATGGGGGATGGAGCACGATGGGGAGTGCGCAGCATGGGGGATGGAGCACGATGGGGAGTGCGCAGCATGGGGGATGGAGCACGATGGGGAGTGCGCAACATGGGGGATGGAGCACGATGGGGGTGCGCAGCATGGGGGATGGAGCACGAAGGGGAGTGCGCAGCATGGGGGATGGAGCACGATGGGGAGTGCGCAGCATGGGGGATAGAGCACGATGGAAGGTGTGCAGCATGGGGGATGGAGCACGATGGGGGGGTGCACTGCATGGGGGATGGAGCACGATGGGGGGTGCGCAGCATGGGGGATGGAGCACGATGGGGGGTGCGCAGCATGGGGGATGGAGCACGATGGGGGGTGAGCAGCATGGTGGATGGAGCACGATGGGGGGTGCGCAGCATGGGGGATGGAGCACGATGGGGGGTGAGCAGCATGGTGGATGGAGCACGATGGGGGGTGCGCAGCATGGGGGATGGAGCACGATGGGGGTGCACACCTCCCCCCAAAACACACACACACACTGCCACACGCGCACCGCACAACACACCACACACACACTGGGAACCACAAACACCGCCCTACACAGACACCCACACACACAGACAACGCCGCACACACACAACACCCAACACACAAACACCGCAGCATACACAAATATACGCACATACCGCGCAACACACACACATTGCACAAAACATACCTCCCCCCAAAACACACACACGCACCCCACACCCACACAAACCGCGCAACACACACAGCACCACACACAAACAACACTGCAGACACACAGCGCTCCACAAACAACTCAACACACACAACGCAACACACATGCAACACCGCTCTCACACACACCCCCACCCAGACAACACCCAGAACATTTACAGCCCCTACACAAACAATTGGCAACTACACACAACATCTATATATGTATGTATATATATATATATATATATATATATATATATATACTGTATATATATATAACAAAAATCATACATTAACTACACAATAAATTCTAGAATACCCGATGCGTTAGAATCGGGCCACCTTCTAGTATATATATAATTGCCTTATTCTGTCTGTCTGTCTGTCTTGCTCCAAAATGACGTCAGTACAGTGACAACCGTCGCCACACCGCGCGCGCTAAAAAGCCTGCGACCAACGGCTCAGCTAACTGAACAGCCCGAACTACGGAGTGACAGAACGACGCCCGACACTTTTCCCCGCACCCACACAGAGCCCCGACTCCCCGGTGAGTGCTGCACCCTGGGGAGCCCACACCCGCAACCCAGCCGACACATACCCACCGCTCGCCTCCTCCCCCCGCATACATTACCCCACTCGGCTCCACCCCCTCCCGCACTCCGCCCTCCGCATGTATACACTGAACACACACACACGAATAGTCACCTGTCCCCAGCTATACAGTCCCCAGCCACTGACGTCCTCAACACCATGGCCCTGCTTGGTTCCACCCCCCCGCACTCCGCCCCCCGCACACATTGCCCCACTCGGCTCCACCCAACCGCACTACGCCCCCCGCACACATTACCCCGCTCGGCTCCACTCCCCGCACTCCGCACACATTACCCCGCTCGGCTCCGCCCCCCCGCACTCCGCCCTCCGCATGTATACACTGAACACACACACACACCTGGATAGTCACCTGTCCCCAGCCATGCAGTCCCCGGCACTGACATCCTCAGCGCCATGGCCCCGCTCGGCTCCACCCCCCGCACACATTACCCCGCAGGATGGGGGCACATGTCAGGATGGTGGCTGCACCACGATGGGGGCACATACCAGCATTGGGTCACATCATAGTGACTCGCCCACCCCAGGGCTATGGGACACCCGGTGCCGGGCCGGACTAGTCCGGTGGTAGTCAGTGGTGGCTGGGCCCGGCTCCGTGGCCCTGGTGGGTGTCAGTTGAATATGTGGCTGATGACTTTAATGTTTGTGTTCGTGACGCCACCTGTGGTATGCGGCTATTAAGCCGCCGCTGCGGTATGAGGCCTCCGGGATAGTGTTATGGCAGCAATGGTGGTACTGCTCCCCACAGGTGGAGCAATGCCCGGGGCACAGTTGGTGTTTGTGGAAGTCTATGGTGCTGCGTGACTAACACGGTGCAGGGCCGACAAGCAATGAAAGAAACAGGCACAAACAGTAGTCTCTTTACCTTCTCCTCTTTTACTCGGCAGAAACTTAGTCCAGGGAGACCGTCACAGATGGTAAAGATGATCCGGCCGGCCTGGAAGTGCCTGGGGTGATCTTTGGCCAGTTGAGTATGAGGCCTACTCCTTAATCTTTCTCTGCTGTTTTAGGACACTGCACTTTGGGTTCGCAATTGCCCTCTTGCTGCTGGGACTTGTTGTTCGTCCCCTTTTCTGTGTGGTAGACTGCGCAGGCCCTCTCTGGTGCTTCTCTGCTGGAGCCCACACCAGGCCCTTGGGATGCAGTTGTACCTTCAGATTGCTTCTGGGACAGGGGGCTTACAGCTCTCCTGCCCTCCGGATTCAGCTACCAGGGATGGATTTTATGCCCTGGCAACTACAGACTCCGATGTCCGAGTCCCTGCTGTGCCTCTCTGCACCTCTTGCTTCACTGGGCCAAGCTATCCCAGCTCTAGGCCCCAGTTTACAAGGCAGCACTACTCTGCGTCTGCACTCTTTCACTCCTGTCTCCAGACTAACTACCACTTCCTCCTTCCAGCCAGACTTAAGGAATGCTCCCTGAAGTTCCAGGTTCAGAGCTCCCCCTGCTGGCCGGAGGGAGAACTGTGTTGAGTGTTAACTTACTGGCCAATAGATCTCCCAATTACCTCCAGGCTCAGCATTAACCCTTCTGGGAGGGCAATGCTGTTGTGGCGACCAGGTCCTGGGGCGCCACACTCCCCCTTAGTTAAATTCAGTACTCCCGGACTGTAGAGACAAACATGACATGTTAGAACATTTCATCCCATTATGGGAGGCGCAATTACTTTAACGTTACAACCTTAAACATTACTATAAGAGTCCAGTGTGGCTCCCTGCCGGGTGTCCATTACACTGCTCCATGGGGGACCCGCCGCGTTCAAACCCCCAACGTAGGCTCTGGGCGTGCGTCAGAGCATTGATGACCCCACTCTATGCACGCCGGACGGGTTTTTCTTCAGGGGTGTTGAGCACACTGGTGCTAACTATGAACAATTTAGGTGTTGGCCACCCATAGTCCAGTGGCCCAATTGTCCATTTTCGCAATCAAAGAAAAAGAAAACATTTTGTACACAACATGACAGACATTTTGCATAACTATTTACATCCTAATAAGTACTCTTTCCCTTATACAGTTGACTCCCTATACCTTAGAGGGGGTTGTCCCCGAGTGCTGCGCTGGGACCTACGTAGCTCTGGTGTTTGCCCCTGACTACGTGGTGCGTCTTCTATCTCAGCACTACAGGTGGGCCTAACCCCCATAGGTAAGCGTGATGGTTGCCTTTGTGATCTAAGAGTCGCCAAGGGTATGACAGGTTCACCACTGACAGGGGGTTGATCCTCCTGTTCCACTGCTGGCGTGTCATCTCGTGCTGGAGCGGACGATTCTTTAGGTGGATCCGGAACCTTTTCTGTTTCTGGCTCGACCAACTGCGGAAACGTCAAAACTGGTACCACTATGGCATTGTTTATTCGGGTCCAAGTTTTGGGGAACTTTCCAAGGATGGTTTGAATCATCTCCCCTTCTTTCTCTTGACTTTGGGGACTTCCTTGTACTCCTTCCATTTCTCTTTGGATTCTGCACCGTTCAGGGCACGCTTTCAGGCGGTCTCGGGAAATTGCTTGATAGGTCTTGCCTTCATCTTTGCTTATGAGGCATACCTTACTATTGTCAAAGTTGGAGGGGATAATGGTGTAGGGCTCGTTTTCCCACTGATCATCCAATTTATGCGTCTTCCGCTTCTTCTTGAGGACTTGTTCTCCAGGTGCTAAGGGAGTTGCTGGGGCTGTTTGATTGTAATGCTGTTCTTGTCTCGTTCTTGCTTGAGACAGGCTCCTCTCTACGCACTCCTGGACCTTACGGTACCGCTGCTGCCGTTCTGTATCCCAATCCTCTATTTCTTGAACCGCCTCAGGCGACACAGTCCCCATCTCAAAGTCTACAGGCAACTTGCCTGGTCTGGCTCGCATCAGGTAAGCGGGGCTGCAGTTGGTCGAATTCACTGGGATGTGGTTGTACAGGTCTACCAGATCTGGCAACTTTTCTGGCCATTGGTTCCTTTCCTCCAGCGGTAGGGTCTTCAGCATATCAATAACCACATGGTTCATTTTCTCGCACAGTCCATTGGTTTGGGGGTGGTACGGTGTGGTTCGGATTTTCTTACAACCGTACATGTTACAGAACTCTTGGAACACTTCAGCCTCGAATGCAGGACCCTGATCAGTCAGTACCCTTTCCGGATAGCCGTGAGGTCGACAGAAGGATGCCTGGAACGCTCTAGCTGCTGTCCTGGCTGTCTGGTCCTTCACAGGCACTACTACCAGGAAACGAGAGTAATGGTCCACAATGGTGAGGGCGTACACATAGCCTGACCGGCTTGGTGTTAACTTCACGTGGTCCAGGGCCACCAACTCCAGGGGCTGCTTTGTGACAATTGGCTGTAGGGGAGACCTTTGGCTGGCATCGTCTTTCCGCCTCAGGTTACACGGGCCACAGTCTCGGCACCACTTCTCGATCATCTTCCTCATGTGCACCCAATAGAACCGATCACGGAGTAGGGCCTCCAACTTCTTCCACCCGAAGTGTCCTGCGTTATCATGATACGCTGCTAGGACCATTGGAGCATCTCTCTGCGGAACCACTATCTGCCAGACAAGTTCATTTGTTCGATAGTTGACATATCTCTTGCAGAGCTTGCCTTGGTAGGTGAACAGTCGTCCCCTCTCCTTCCACAGCTGCTGGGCTTCCTCTGGAGCGTCTGGGCCAAGATGGGTCTCAGCTTGCGCTAGCTTCTCTTTGACCAATCGCACGGCCGGGTCACCGTTCTGTGTTTCTTCCCAATTATGGTGGAGTAAGGGGTTGACCGAGACCCCGTGCTGGCTTGAGCGCTTCACTCCCACAGCATGCTCACACTGGGACACACCTTGGTGATGGAAAGCCGGTAACTCTATCTCTTCGAGTTCATCCATGTCTTCTCCAGACTCGGGCAAGTGAGGCATTCTGGACAGCGCATCAGCATTGTTATTCTTCTTGCCAGCCCGATACTTGATGGTAAAGTCAAAGTTAGACAGCCGGGCCATCCATCGCTGTTCCATCGCACCTAACTTGGCTGTTGCCAGGTGTGTCAACGGATTGTTGTCCGTGAAGATGGTGAACTTGGCCGATGCCAGATAGTGCTTGAAGCGTTCAGTCACTGCCCAAACAATAGCGAGGAACTCCAGCTTGAAGGAACTGTAGTTTTCTGGATTCCTTTCTGTGGGCCGAAGCTTCCTACTGGCGTACGCTATCACCCTCTCTCTGCCTCCCTGTACCTGGGACAGAACTGCTCCCAGTCCCACGTTGCTGGCGTCTGTATACAGTACAAACGGTTGGCTGTAGTCAGGGTAGGCCAGAATTTCTTCTCCCGTGAGAGCCCCTTTCAGCCGGACAAAGGATGTTTCCAGTTGGCTGCTCCATTCAAATGGAGGGCTCTGCTTCTTAGCCTGCTTTGGCTGGCCCACCAGGAGATCTTGAAGGGGCGCTGCTATCTTGGTGAAACCATCAATGAACCTTCGGTAGTAGCCCACCAGTCCAAGGAACTGCCGCACCTCCTTCACTGTGGTGGGTCTTGGCCAGTCCTTGATTACAGTGACTTTCTCCGGATCAGGTGCCACACCTTCTGCGCTGACCACATGACCCAGGTACTGTACCTTTGGCTTCAAGAGGTGACATTTGGACGGCTTGATCTTCAGGCCATATTTCGACAAGGATTCAAACACTTCTGCTAAGTGCTTCAGGTGGTCCTCATAAGTCTTGGAGTAGACTATTACGTCATCCAGGTACAACAGCACGGTTTCAAAGTTGTGGTGGCCCAAGCAGCACTCCATCAACCTTTGGAATGTCCCTGGGGCGTTGCAGAGCCCGAATGGCATACAATTGAACTCACAGAGGCCCATTGGTGTCGTGAATGCAGTCTTCTCCTTGTCCGCCTCTGCCACGGGAACCTGCCAATACCCACTGGTGAGATCCAAGGTGGAGAAATAGTTAGCTGACTTTAAGGCTGTTAGTGACTCCTCTATTCTGGGCAGTGGATAAGCATCTTTATGTGTAATGCGGTTAATTTGCCTGTAATCTACACACATTCTCATTGTACCATCTTTTTTCTTTACGAGCACTAGTGGAGCTGCCCAGGGGCTACAACTATCTCTGATAACCCCAGCCTCCTTCATTTCCCGTAACATTTCCTTGGCACACTGATACTGTGCGGGGGGTACAGGGCGGTATCTCTCTTTAATGGGATGATGATCACCCGTGGGGATTTGATGTTTAACCCCTTTCACCTGCCCAAAATCTAGGGGGTGTTTGCTGAAGACCCGCTCGTACTCCTGTACCACCCGGTAAACCCCATGCTTTTGGTGCGAGGGGGTGGAGTCGGTGCCTACATGTAATTTTTGGCACCAGTCTTCCGGCTGCCCCTTGGAGCCATTGTCTTCCGCCTGGTCGGACGGGATCAAGGGTTCCACTGCTTTAATGGTATTGTTACTGACAGTGTACAGTTTTGCTACAGTGGCGTACCGGGGCAATTTGGCCTCCTCCTCCCCACAATTCAGGACACGGATGGGCACTCTCCCCTTGCGGACGTCCGCTACCCCTCTGGCTATCAGGACTCCAGGCCTACTGTCTGAATACACTGGTTCTACCAAGGCATGGTAATCCTGACCCTTGAGGCCTATTGCTGCCCGACACCATATCAACATTTCACTTCTTGGGGGTATTACAATGGGGAGGGGGTCACTTACCCTCACACTGCCAATTTCTCCTCCGGCCAGCTCTACCTGCTGCCTCCTCATCAGGGCTCTGATCTCCCTCTGTAGGACACGCTGCTGCCCGGAGCTGGCAGTTTCAGACGCCTGTTGCAACAAAATTATCACTTCGGCAATACAATTTTCTATCACATTTGTACCAAGGGTTAGCAGTGGGTCAGATTCTTTGCGATCAATATCTACAATTATCATCCCCTGACATGGCAATTCCACCCGCCCCACTTTAATGGTTACTTCTTTGTACCCAATTTGAGGTAAGGGCTGACCATTACTAGCCACAATCGTTAAATCATCATCTGGGCCATGGTCAATGTCTGAATCAGCCCAATATCTTTTGTACAGTTTGTGGGGGATGGTTGTTACCTGGGACCCCGTATCCAGGAGGGCATTCAAAGGGATCCCATCCAGCACAATGGGAAGGACCGGTCGTCCTCCCACATACTTGCTGCGGCTGGGGTTTGAGCCGGGCTTCCTCACACCTGGGGGTTGGCTCCTGGCCCCAGGCTCAGCCCGTTTAAAGGACAGCGTCGTGCAATGTGGCCCGCCTGGTTGCAGTGGCGGCAGATCGGTTGTCCTGTTGAATCATACCGGTCTGTGTCTCTGCCTCGGGTCGGCGGAATCCTCCTCTGTCGCATCCATGGGACGTCTTCTGGGCTGGAGGCCAACTCGATTTTTGCAGGCGAGGGGGTCATTTGTAGAGACTGCACGGTCTTGGCAAGGGCAGCCACAGTCTTGGTCAGCTCCTGGAACTGCTGTCTGAGCTCCGCAGTGGGATCCTTATCCAGGGACTGCGCCTCAGCCCCTGCAGTGGCTCGTGTTGCAGGCACCACCCCGGGGTACGTGATAGCAAGAGGCCGGAGGGGTACTGGGTCATTCGGTGTAGATTCTCTCAGTACCCTGATGGCCTGGTCCTTAAACTTGGCAAAGTCCAGAGCAGGGTTCTGCAGGACCATGATACGCAGCTGTGTCCTGTGGGCGTCTGACAGGAGCCCCTCTATGAACTGCTCAGTTAGGAGTTTGTCTTCTTCACGTACACTCTCTGGGTCCACCTGTTTAACTGCTTTCAGGGCCTCCTGCAAGTTTAAGGCATAGTCCCTTAGGCTGTCTGTGGCCCGTTGCTTGCACCCAAAGAATCTCATCTTTATCTCTGCTGCGGTGCGGGTGTCAAAAGTACTCTTTAGCTTGGCCAGTATCTGGGCTGCTGTCCCTTTATCTGTATCAGGCCAGGACTTCGCTTCACGCTGGGCTGCGCCGGCTAGCTGCCCCATTAATATGCCCACCTTCTGGCTCTCAGTCAGAGGATACACCCGGAACAAGCTGTGCAGGCTTTCTCTGAAGTCACTCAAGGTATGGGACTCCCCGGAGTACTGCGGCAGCCATTCTGCTCCTGGTATGTACGGCATGGTGATCGGCATTACCGGCGCTACAGTGGGGGCTGGGGCGACGGCGACTGGGACTACTTCGGCCGGTGCTGCGGCGCCCTGGGCGATGGCAGCCACCTGCTCTCCCTCGGAGTCGGACATCTTCCTCCCCCTTAGTGAACCTTACCAGGCTCCGTTCACTTTTCAAATTTTCTTCCGGGTCGCGCGGGGTTAACAGCGCTCTGCTCTGATGGCGCGCTCCCTTCGCGCTCTTTGTCAGGCACGCCCCCCTTCTTCCTGCGCTCGGCACGGCTAATGGCGGCGGCAATTTACAACCAGTACACAGTCTTTTACACAGTTCTTCAGGCGCACAGTACCCGATGTGACCGGGCACGAAATCCTGTTCGTGACGCCAAAAGTTGACTCGCCCACCCCAGGGCTATGGGACACCCGGTGCCGGGCCGGACTAGTCCGGTGGTAGTCAGTGGTGGCTGGGCCCGGCTCCGTGGCCCTGGTGGGTGTCAGTTGAATATGTGGCTGATGACTTTAATGTTTGTGTTCGTGACGCCACCTGTGGTATGCGGCTATTAAGCCGCCGCTGCGGTATGAGGCCTCCGGGATAGTGTTATGGCAGCAATGGTGGTACTGCTCCCCACAGGTGGAGCAATGCCCGGGGCACAGTTGGTGTTTGTGGAAGTCTATGGTGCTGCGTGACTAACACGGTGCAGGGCCGACAAGCAATGAAAGAAACAGGCACAAACAGTAGTCTCTTTACCTTCTCCTCTTTTACTCGGCAGAAACTTAGTCCAGGGAGACCGTCACAGATGGTAAAGATGATCCGGCCGGCCTGGAAGTGCCTGGGGTGATCTTTGGCCAGTTGAGTATGAGGCCTACTCCTTAATCTTTCTCTGCTGTTTTAGGACACTGCACTTTGGGTTCGCAATTGCCCTCTTGCTGCTGGGACTTGTTGTTCGTCCCCTTTTCTGTGTGGTAGACTGCGCAGGCCCTCTCTGGTGCTTCTCTGCTGGAGCCCACACCAGGCCCTTGGGATGCAGTTGTACCTTCAGATTGCTTCTGGGACAGGGGGCTTACAGCTCTCCTGCCCTCCGGATTCAGCTACCAGGGATGGATTTTATGCCCTGGCAACTACAGACTCCGATGTCCGAGTCCCTGCTGTGCCTCTCTGCACCTCTTGCTTCACTGGGCCAAGCTATCCCAGCTCTAGGCCCCAGTTTACAAGGCAGCACTACTCTGCGTCTGCACTCTTTCACTCCTGTCTCCAGACTAACTACCACTTCCTCCTTCCAGCCAGACTTAAGGAATGCTCCCTGAAGTTCCAGGTTCAGAGCTCCCCCTGCTGGCCGGAGGGAGAACTGTGTTGAGTGTTAACTTACTGGCCAATAGATCTCCCAATTACCTCCAGGCTCAGCATTAACCCTTCTGGGAGGGCAATGCTGTTGTGGCGACCAGGTCCTGGGGCGCCACAATAGCATCAGCATATTTTTACTTAACTTTACACTGTTTATGGCCTTTTTTCATTACAAGCCATGGACATCATTAAACATTAGACTCATCTATTAAAACTGTTCCTTCTGTTGTTTGTCATTTTAAAACCAATAAACAATTATAAGAATACTAAATTAAACCTAACCCATCCAGTCCATTCATTACATTATTATTCAACCTGCTAAGGGTACTTTCACACTTGCGTTGGGTTGAATCCGCTGGGTCCGTTGCTGCGTCATTTTGACGCATCCGTTATTTTTGTGGTGTCAACGGATGCAACGGGTCCGTTATTTCACAGGAATCCGTTAGCTGATTCCTGTGAAATAACGGACCGTTGCATCCGTTTGGTGTCCGTTAGGCGTCCGTCTAACGGAATCCGTCGGCTCTGTTTTATTTCTTTTTTTATTTTTTTTCATTCTGGGCATGCTCAGAATAAATTAGCGGAATCCAGCAGCGGATTCCGTTGTTAAGCACTTAGCAACGGAATCCGCTACCATAGGGAACCATTATAAATTTTAACGGAACCAACGGAATCCGTTGGTTGGCGTCATTTTGACACAAGCATTTAACGTTACATTCTGCGTTGCTTCCGCTTGGCGGAAGCAACGGAGCATCGGCCAACGGAAGCAACGCAGGTACTTTTGGCACAATCCGTCATCAATGCAAGTCTATGGGAAACAACGGAATCCGTTAACGGATTCCGCTGTTTCCCAAGACAGCGGATTGCGCCAAAAAAAAAAACAACGCAAGTGTGAAAGTACCCTTACCTACATACACATTCTAGGCTACCCGATACGTTAGAATCGGGCCACTTTCTAGTATATAGTAAAGTAACAAGACAAAATATAGCCAAACAGAACACAACACAATCTATTATAATACATGGTATACTATAACATAGTATAAAACAGTATATAGTGTAGGCAAAATTATAACATATAAATAAATAAAAAATATAACATACTATAACAATGTCATAAAAGGCAGCGAATACATAAAATAATCCAACAAGGCATAAAATATAATAAATATTAATAACAATAATTACAATAATCACCATATCATAGATAAATATCATAAAACATAATACCTATAATGACAAACAAATAAAGCACAAAATCATATAATTTAACATAATAAAATGATAACATATATAAACAATCATTATTTTATGAGATAAGCCTCTATTTTTCCAGAAAAAATTATGTCATAAACAAATAACAAAAAAAAGACAATAAATTGCAGCAAACATAAGTCAAATACCATGCATACGGAGTATTTTGAAGAGTTTTTTTCCAAGGACATTGTTGCACTTGGGGATAGGTGAGTGCATTAGTATTTTTCCTTTCCAGAATCAAAACATAGGAGCACATGGAATTTTTCAAGGAGTTTTTGGAGCAAAAACTGAGAAGAAAGTCTCCAAATTGAAAACTACTCTGTGCACTCTGGATTTTGGGAAAGCATGGTATTTTTTGTGGCATTTACCTCATTTTTTTCATTTTGAAAAGTAAGAAACATTCTATAAAAAGTAAAGGGTTTTTTAGCTTTTTTGTTGCATTTGTGGTGGGGGGTGGGTTAGCCATTTTTAGATGTTGTTTTTTTCATGCATCATGTGCTAAAGGTGGACATAAATATCGTGTTTCCCTGAAAATAAGTGTCGCACCCCAGGGCTATGGCGTACTCGGTCCCGGCCTGGTTTCACTGGGATGTGTCACGGGTGTAGTGGCTGTTGCCCGGTTCCGTGACCCTGGGGGGTGTCGCTTTTAAAAAGGGGTATTTACAGGGATGACAATAAAGTTTTTGTTGTGACGCTACTTTCGGGTTGTGGCTATATGGATGGAGCCGCCGCTGCACAGTCTCTCACCGCTGGGTCTGATGTTATTGGCAGCCTTGATGTAATGGTCCTCCACAAGTAGGGCTGGGCCCCAGGGGGTAAATGATGGTATCTGATGTTTAAGTCCGTTGGTAATAACAGGGCGTGGAAAGAAGGGAGACCACACAAGGGACTGCAGTATAACTTGTGTAATAACCTGCAGGTAACGGGATACGCAAGGACTGCACGAAACCATGGGGGTTAATCAATGCAAATTTAATAACATATTGCACAACACAGGTGGAGGAATAGTGTGGGAAAGGAGGGAGAGAAAAGCGGGAATGTGCACAGCAGTAGATATAATGTAATATACATACAACCACTTTGAATAGCTTGTCAAGGGTGGGAAGCCTCAGATTGTACTCCCAAAAGCAAAACACAAAAATCCTTATTAAGCAAAGAAAACGCAGGGTCCTTGTTACCTTACTTGCATAACACAGTGCAGAGTCATTTCCTATCTGTCCCTAACTAAAAGTAGTGTGCACACTTAACTGCAGGTTTCAGCGTGGGGTACCTCGTCACCGTTGGGGCCCGTATTCCGCCGGCAGACACCTCTAAAGTTCAGTCTTTGTCCCGTCTCTGTAATTTGCCCGTGCTGTCTGGCTCCTCCCTCCACATCCAGCCTTTCTTGGATCTGTGTCTTGGGGAGATGTCACGAACACTCAGGTACTTGGACCTTGTTCAGCAGGGCAGAATGCGGCCTTGCCTTCTTCAGCACGTCCGAACACACACACCTCAGCATAAACAGCTACCAAACAAAAACTAACTCCTCCTCACATCCTGTTCAGGACTGTACCAAGTAAATCAAGCAGCAGGGGTTTGTGCCCGCTGTTCATATCCGCTGGCCAGATCAAGGGAGGAGAAGTAACATGCCTTTTCCAGCGCCGACAGGGACTCCTCTATCCGGGGCAGAGGGTAGGAATCACGAATCGTGCATCCATTAAGCGGTAGTCAACACAGAAGCGGGTAGACCCATCCTTTTTCTTGACCAGCACGATTGGGGCAGCCCATGGACTCTGACTTTCTCTTACCACCCCGCTCTTCAGCATCTGCGCCAAGAGCTCTTTTACCTCTTGGTAGTACTTTGGGGGTATTTGTCTGTACCTTTCCCTGATCGGTGGGGCATCTCCAGTGGATATTTCGTGCTGAATCTTGTCAGTACAGCCAAAATCTTCTGCGTGACGGGAGAACGTGGCTTGATTCTCCCAAATAAAGTCTTCTATGGCTTGGGCTTGCTCCGAAGCGAAGGGGCTCAGGTCCACTCCCATCTGCCCTAAGATGACGCGACTGTTCCACTGATCAGTGGGTTTCTCTTTTCTTTCCATAGAAACAGCCCAAGTCCAGGCTTCCCCTGCCATGGGCTGCAATTCAATCGATTCTGCGGTCGCCACCTCTTTAGGCGCCAGGTAGACATGGGCCAGAACAACTCCCGAGGTCAAGGTGTAGGCCTGTTCACCGGTGTTCATGCAACGGAAAGGGACTCTTCCATTTCTTACTGTTGCTAAAGTGCGAGCCACCAACGGTTCATCTCCGTTCTCTTCACCACGGTAAGGCTCCACCAACACCTCCATCCCCTCGAGTGTACGGTGGGCTCCAACTGGCAAGGTGAGGACTGTCTCACGATTTGGAGGTAGAGTAATTGTTGTCTGTCTTGGGACTCGAACCCTCCCCACCGGGTAGCGGCTCCCACCATTCCTCCACAGTCCTCGGGCACGGATAAGGTGTTGGAAGACCTTTTGGGCGGGCCTGTTAGCAACTGTCGTCTTCCAGTAATCACAGCCCCCCTTGTTGAAGAGCAACTGGTCTAATTCTCTCAGGACGTTCATACCCACGATAGCCGGCACATCTCTGTCGTACCGGCCCTCCGTTAACACAATCCCTTTTTTGCCTAAGTTCTGGCCACATGCACGTATGTTCATCCACACGACCCCTACAACCGGAATGGGAAGATTGTTTGCAGCCCTCAGTTTGATATGTGCCCCTTTGTCAATGGATACAGTTTGTCCATAATGTTGGTAGAAGAACTGTTCTGGCATGGTGGTCACTTGGGACCCAGTATCCATCAAGCATCTTACTTCTTTCCCTTCAAATTCGACCATGATCGTCGGCGTGCTGGCTGCTATATCTTCAGGGCGTTGGTTTTCTCTAAGCTCAGTTGGTCTCCCCGCCATGTGCCCATCCATGGAGGGAGGCACTAGTTTAACGGCGGTCTTTCTTGAGACGTCTTCCTCTCCGGACAGTGTCGGAATAAATGGTTCTGATTTCCACAGTTCCAACACTGGTACTCTCCAGTGGGTCTCGATCGTCTCTGCTCGATCTGTCCCCTCTCTTCTTGATAGGTATGCGTGCGGGTATTTGGCCGCGGTGCTGTCGTTCTTACTTCTGACGCCGGGGCTTGCATATTCTTCAGCAACTCTTGTAGAGCAGTAACCGTCTCTTGTAACTGATCGACTTTAGCCTCAAGTTGGCTCGGTTCTCGGTTTTTCTCACCCGGGACTATCTTATGCATACATCTTCTCCCCAGCGTTCTGTGGGTCGCAATTTTCAGTTTGTGCGCGGGAGACTGCTTCTTCCAATATTTCCTGGAAAGTTAGTTTTTTTTCTACCCTGAGCCGTTCACGGAGGGCACCTTTGATCTTGGGGTTATGTAATCCGCGGAGGAATTGATCTCGCAGGGTACGGTAAGCATAACCGGGGGTTTGTGCTAGCTCTGGCTCTGCTATAAGCATTTGTCTCATTATTCTCTGGAGTGCATTTGCATACTGTGGCAGACCTTCTTCTTCACCCTGCAGCCTGTAGAACAGTTGCGCCTGTAAATCTCCTGCTTCTGGTTTCCCACCATACACTCTCTCAAGAATCTTCACCACCTGCTCTAACGTCTTTCGTTCACTCTCAGGGCACAATAAAATAGTCTCTTGAGCATGGCCTTCAAGGGCAATCAGCAATATCTCCCCTTGATTTTCTGCAGTCACTCCTGCTACTCTCAACATGCCCCTCACTCTCTGCGCCCAGTCATGGAGAGGTACATTGTTGCCAGTAAATTTTGGTATATGGGTCAGCATAGCCCCCAGGGACAGCTGCCTTGCTGGTATTCCCCCATCAGGTTGTATTAGAACACCTCCATCAGCGACACCACCCTGTCCGTCCATTGTTCCGTACCAGCCTGCGTGTCCTGCCGACTACGCCAAATGTAATAACCTGCAGGTAACGGGATACGCAAGGACTGCACGGAACCACGGGGGTTAATCAATGCAAATTTAATAACATATTGCACAACACAGGTGGAGGAATAGTGTGGGAAAGGAGGGAGAGAAAAGCGGGAATGTGCACAGCAGTAGATATAATGTAATATACATACAACCACTTTGAATAGCTTGTCAAGGGTGGGAAGCCTCAGATTGTACTCCCAAAAGCAAAACACAAAAATCCTTATTAAGCAAAAAAAACGCAGGGTCCTTGTTACCTTACTTGCATAACACAGTGCAGAGTCATTTTCTATCTGTCCCTAACTAAAAGTAGTGTGCACACTTAACTGCAGGTTTCAGCGTGGGGTACCTCGTCACCGTTGGGGCCCGTATTCCGCCGGCAGACACCTCTAAAGTTCAGTCTTTGTCCCGTCTCTGTAATTTGCCCGTGCTGTCTGGCTCCTCGCTCCACATCCAGCCTTTCTTGGATCTGTGTCTTGGGGAGATGTCACGAACACTCAGGTACTTGGACCTTGTTCAGCAGGGCAGAATGCAGCCTTGCCTTCTTCAGCACGTCCGAACACACACACCTCAGCATAAACAGCTACCAAACAAAACTAGCTCCTCCTCACATCCTGTTCAGGACTGTACCAAGTAAATCAAGCAGCAGGGGTTTGTGCCCGCTGTTCTTTGTTTTGACAGCAGGTGGCAGCATAACAAGGAAAAGTTCACAGTCTTCTAACCTATATATGTAAATGTTAACAGGTCTTACACTTGTTCTTTACTCACAGAGATGTTGCTGGCAACCCAATAGAGGCTGGTCCTCACCACTGGTCCCCTTAGTTCCAGTGCTGATGTGGTGACCTTCTTTCCCCTGCACCTGTCTCTGGTTGACGGGTCCCCGTGGCTTGGAGCGTCTGAGGGTCCCTTCCTGGTTGTCTCTCGGTTCTGTTCCGTATGGCGGCAGTTTGAACCCTGTCGGGTCGGTCCTCAGGCCCCCGTCCCCTGGTTCTCCCGTCACTGCTGTGCGCCGGACTCTATGGTCAGTGAGGTCCTGGATGGTCCCCTCACTGTGCAGATTTTATCAGGTCTGCCTGGAGCGTTTTCCTGACCTAGGGCTCTGCACCCCGCTGGTGCTATGGTTCCAAGACCAACCACACGCCTGAGCCTGACAGGTCACTGTTACACTCTCCCGTCAGTACTGTTACATCTGTCTCCTTTCACTTCCACTTACTGACTGTCTGATCCCTCCTTCCTGGTTGTCGTCTAGTGGACTGGATCGGTTCCACCCCTAGGTGGCCATCCATTTGGTCCAACCCTAGCCTGTCACCAGTTCTTTGGGAAAGGAAAAACAGGGATTATATGTGTGTTTTGGTGTTACCAGCACTGGTCTTCCAGGTTCCTGGGGGTAGGCCCTGCATCTTTGACAGGATGCAGTTCCCTGTAGCTCCTGATGGCTTTGGGGGCACTACATAAGACCCACCCTGAAAATAAGCCCTAGCAGGAATGTTTTGGCCTTTTTGGAGTATACTTAAAACATAAGCCCTACTCCAAAAATAATCCCTAGTTGTGGTTCAATAAAGAAGCGTCCAGGCAGTTAAAGTTAAAGAATACAGTGGGACACTTCATTAAAAAAGCAGACATCCCCAAAAGAAAGAAGACACCCCCAAGAGAGAGAAGACAGCCTTAAAAGAAAGCAGACAGCCTCCCTAAAAAAATCACACTCACCAGACCCCAAACAACAACAGCCAGCAAGTGTCGACAGTGGATGGGCTCTCACATAGAGATTTGTGTAGCTGTCAGGTCCTTCACCATTCTACTCACACACACACACATCGGGTCACAGTATCACTCCGCTGTCACTAATAAGGCTGCTTTCACACTACGTTTTTTTAACATGCGTTATGAACATTTTTTTGCTGCAAAAACGGATCCTGTTTTTCTAAAGAAAAACGCAAGCAAACGCAAGTGTTATTTTACAGGATCCTGTCACTTGAAGTTTATGGGCGGGCATTGGAGTCATGTGATCGGGAGTGAGGGGAACTGAATGTGACAGACTGGAAATTCAGATGCCACTGGGAGAAAAAAGGGAGAGAAAGAGAGAGAGGGAGAGGAAGAGAGAGAGAAAGAGAGAGCAAAAGAGAGAGAAAAAGAGAGAAAGAAAGAGAGAGAGAGAAAGAAGAAAGAGAGAGAGCGAGAAAGAGAGAGAGAAAGAAAGCGAAAGGGAGAAAGAGAGAGAGAAAGAGAGAGAAAGAAAGAGAAAGAGAGAGAAATAGAGAAAGAGAGAAAGAGAGAAATAAAAAGAGAGAGAGAAAAAGAGAGAGAGAAAGAAAGAGAGAAAGAGGGAGAGAGAGAAAGAAAAAGAGAGAAAGAGAGAAAGAAAGAGAAAGAGAGAGAGAAAGAGAGAGAGAGGGAGAGAGAGGGAAAGAGAGAGAAAGAAAGAGAAAGAAAGAAAGAGAGAGAAAGAGAGAGAGAAATAAAGAAAGAAACAGACTCACTCTCTGTGGTTTCTGGGCATGCTCAGTACACCAAACAGGATCCTGTCTATCAGTATACTACCGTTCAGATGCGTTTGCGTGCAGTATAGTCAGGATACAGCAATTTGCAGTATTTGGACGCAGCTCAAAAACGCTACAAGTAGCGTTTTTGAAAAATGTTAAAAAACTGCAAGTCGCTGGATTCTGACAAAACTGCACGCAAACGCATGTGAACGCATGTTGACGCAAGTCCATTGCAAATGCATTGAAATGAAAACGCATTTGTACTGGATCCGCTTTTGCAGCAAAAAAACGTTCAGGACGCATGTTAAAAAACGTAGTGTGAAAGCAGCCTAACTCTGCGTGAGTGGTACTGTTTCCGGTCAGCAGGGGGAGCGACCACTATGGAACGCAGGGAGATCTGACAGCAACGCAGATCTGTATGTGGGAGCCCATTCACTTCCCAAATCTACATGTCCGTTGAGGGGGAATTTGATTTCTGGCATTCGTTAGCCTTTGATCCCTCCTGATTTGATATCATAGGTTAGTGTGTAGGGCCCATATTAATGACATAACACCCCCTCACCCCCCAAATGAGCCAAATATAGGTCTCCAGACTGGTCTACCGTGATCTTGATTCCCTACACATTGTTCTTAAGAAAAGTCATAAATTTGTAATTACCCAGCACAATTTTATATAAACTTCCCACTTTCTCATTTTTATGACCTCATATCCCGACCTGGTGCGGAACAGAGGACTCCACTGTGTAAATAAATGACCTGATGAATGTCAAGCGGAGCACGGTCACATGGACGAGGATGGGATATAGCTCAAGTTATTTTAAGCCTCGTCTTATATGAGATAAGATTTATAGCCAACGTCTTGAACTGGAGTCATTGGAACTCATCATCAGGACAAGAACATCATATAAGATCATCGTGTGCTAATACAAGGGACAGGAAAAACGTAACCATTTCATTTCAGATCATAGGTTTTCCTAGACCCTGTCCTGTCCTGTTTCAGCAGTCCCACGTAAGCTCATTCTAAGTCTGCCCCTTTCAGGGAAAGTCTGCTCCCTGAGCTCCGTTTACAGGTTGTGGGAGACCTCATGATGAAGTGTTCTTCCTTAAAGAGGTTATCCATTACTTTTACATTGATGTCCTTTCCTTAGGTTACGCCATCAATGTCTGATCGCAGGGACGGCTCCAGGCTTTTGTGGGCCGCAGGCAAAAAAGTCTCAGAGGGCCCCATGCACACAGAAACACACATAAACAGATATGTAGCACCCTGGGATATGGGATACTCGGTTCTGTGCAATAGACCATTATATATGCTTGCAATAAATGTTTTATCAGGAATGTTGATACACACTTCACTGCCCTAGACCACCAAAAATACTGATGATAATCTGTTTACTGCCCTAGACCACCAGGAATACTGTTGATAAACTCTCCACTCCCCGAGACTACTAGGGATGCTGATGATAAACTATTCATGGCCCAAGACCACTAGGGATGCTGTCAATAAACCATTTACTGCCCTAGATCACCAGGGATGCTGACAATAAACTTTTCACTCCCCTAGACCATTAGGGATGCTGGTGACAAACGCTTCACTGCCCTAGACCACCACAGATGCTGATGATAAATGCTTCATTGCCCTAGACCATCAGGGATGCTGAAAATATTCTATTCACTACATTACTCCACAAGGAAAATTTATATTTTTCTTCTGTCTCTAAGACCACCATCAATGTTATCATGAAAGGTCTCACTACTCTAGCCCACCAGGAATGTTAGCATGAGATTTGTAAAAATATGGGAAAGTTTTAAGATGTTTTGGAAAAGCCTTCATGTCCAGCTGTAGTTTGTATTTAAAAGACAAACTATGCTTTTCTCACTCTACTTGGGTCCAGCGGTTAGTCTGTGTTACTGCTTGGTGTTTTTTTACTGTTAGCAGCACTGACATCACCTTGAAAGCCCTGCAGCCACTCACTGAGCTCAGAGACCTCCACCAAAGTTGATGGCATGAGCTGCTGAGCTCATTTTTTGGTTTTGGGGTTGTCGATATGACATCAGTGCTGAAGACCATAACAGACACTGGGAACAGGGGCAGAGACTAAAGGCCACTTTACACGCAACGGCATCGTTAACAAGATGTCGTTTGGGTCACGTAATTCGTGACGCACATCTGGCCTTGTTAGCGACGTCGTTGCGTGTGAAACGTACGAACGACCGCTAACGATCAAAAATACTCACCTAATCGTTAACACGTCGTTCTAATCTCAAATATCGTTGCTGCTTTTGGACGCAGGTTGTTCGTCGTTCCTGAGGCAGCACACATCACTATGTGTGACACCCCAGGAACCACGAACAACACCGTACCTGCATCCTCCGGCAACGAGGTAGGCGTGTCTTTCCTTTGGCTGCTCTCCGCCCCTCCGCTTCTATTGACCGCATGCCGTGTGACGTCGCTGTGACGCCGCACGAACCGCCCCCTTAGAAAAGAGGCTGTTCGCCAGCCACAGCGACGTCGTTAGGAAGGTTAGTATGTGTGTCGCCCAGGGATAGGGGATACTCAGAACCGGGTCAATGGGGTCGCTTCTAGAGGTAACACGGTGACGTTACCCGGTCTGTGATCCCAGGCTCCACAACAATGAAAAAGGGGAATATGTACAGGGGAGATTGTCTGTGACGCCACCCGTGAGTTGCGGTGATGAGATGGTGGCACCGCCGCTGTCTCTGGGGACCGTGCCCGGGACTGATGGTGTGGGGTAACAAGGTGGGATCCCCTCCACGGGTAGGGGAGTTGAAGTCCCGGGGCCCAATTGGGAGTTGTGGTGGTGGCAGGGATTGCAGAGAGCAGGAAACTCACAGTTCGGTTGTCCTGGTGTTGGATGAGGCTGTTTTCATGTGTAGGGTCAGGAAGCACAGAGTCCAGTACTTAACCAGAAATTGCCGGTGTCTGTAGGCCTTTGGTACGGTGGTGTTCGGATCCCACACCCGGTACACAAAGCAGGGCCCTCTCTCCTCTGCACTCCAGCTAAGAGTCACCTTCTCTGTTTCGGACGGGGGAAGTCCTCTCTTTGCACAAGTCCGGGGTTCTGTGCACACTACCGGCAGGCCACTACCCTGCCCCGGTCCACTACAGGTGCCCCTGAGCCTACTTTCTACTTCAGCTACAAGACTCAGCTTTCTCCTTTCTCCACTTCCCCAGCAGCCCAGGAGCCACAACCCCTGATTGCCCTCCTCTCCTTCTCCTTCCACTGACTGACTCAACTCCTCCACTCCTGGTCCTTTTGTTACACTGGGGGTAGGGGGGGAGGTGCGGCTGCTTCCCTGTACCAGTGTGGGATCAGGTAGTACCAAGGAGGTTTAACTCTTTCTGTGACTACCTGGTTTTGCCAGGGCGTCACATATGTGTGACGGGGACTAACGATATTGTGCGCCACGGGCAGCGATTTGGGGGTGGGTACGATCGGCAGTGACATCGCTAGCGATGTCACTGCATGTAAAGTGGCCTTTACAGTTGGACCTGGGGAGGGTGGGTAAAGCTCATTTTTTCAGATTTTTAGACTACTTTTTTCCTGTTTGGGAGGAAGCTTTCTGCTGCAGCATTCATAGACCATATAATACTTTTTTATTTTGTCAGTTTGTATTTGCTTTTTTTTTTCATGTGTTGATTACTAGGTTTTACCTCCTTTTAAGTATTGCATGTCGTGTACAGGCAATATCCCTTACAAAGGGGCGGAACGATTGTGGTTGCAGGGGTCACGACTGCGTCCGGGCCTGAGAGTACAGGGGTCCCGCTGACCTCAGTGTCTGCTTCAGCTGGATGTATATCCAAGGGTGTTCTATGTTCTGCTATCCATTTTTCCCTCAGAACCTAGCATTATCATGCTCTGCTATACATCTTTCCCTCAGCACTCAGCTTTCTCATGCTTTATTACACATCTTTCTTTCAGAACCCAGCTTTCCCATGCTCTGATATTATGGGAAAGCTGGGTGCTGAGGCAAAGATGTATAGCAGAGCATGGGAAAGCTGGATGCTGAGGTAAAAATGTATAGCAGAGCATGGTAAAGCTGGATGCTGAGGGAAAGATGTATAGCAGAGCATGGGAAAGCTGGGTGCTGAGGGAAAGATGTATAGCAGAGCATGGGAAAGCTAGGTGCTGAGGGAAAGATGTATAGCAGAGCATGGGAAAGCTGGGTGCTGAGGGAAAGATGTATAGCAGAGCATGAAAAACTTGGGTGTTGAGGTAAAGATGTATAGCAGAGCAGGGGAAAGCTAGGTGCTGAGGGAAAGATGTATAGCAGAGCACATGGGAAAGCTTGGGCGTCAGTCCAAATTTTGCACCGGGGCCCATCGAACTGTAGTTACGCCACTGCCCTTACTTTACCTTTCTTATATGTACCCTTGTAAATATACAATAATTAGAATCCAATATACACCTGTTCTTTACCTATAATAATATAATAAAATACATCCACATGAATATTCATTTTTAGAAGTTGCCTCTGGGAAGTTTCGTCCTTGGAAGCTCCATATCTTTGATGTAGAATATGTGACGCGCTCAACCACCATTAGTATTCTGCAGGAGGACAGCCCTGCTTTGAATACAGAGACAGTGTGAATTTGCACATTATCAGAGCCCGTGTCATATACAATGTGTATGTGTTTTTGTTAGTAAAATTCAGAAACTATAATACAAATTGCTTTAGTCAAACTAGATTGGGACATGTGTATAGTTAAGAACCAAAGGGTCAACTTCCCTTGGCCTTGAAGCCTAATTATAGGAGGCGTCCTTACATAATAATACATGTTATCGGTACCAGAACATCAGGGAGGCTCCAAGAAGCAAGGGAGACTCATAATACTCCCAGGAGAGTTGGCATTTCTCCAGGGCACACCCGAGACCCTCCAAAAAAACTTCCCAGACACATTACTTCCAGTAACTTCAAAGGAGGGGGTTAGAAGAGTCACTAAGATCTCCAGAGGGCATGGCCTATATAATTAATGATGATTGGTAAGGTTCAGCTTTCCTACCGGACACCTAGAGTTAGTGTCTCGATCTCGAACATGGACTTCTCAGGGAAATGGTGTTCAAGTTTGGCATTTAGAGGTCAAACAGTTAGTTTTTTTTATTATTATATGGGGCTGGAGAGGGAGGGAAATCAGTGAAATATTAGAAACAGGGAATGGGAACAGTAAAGAATAACTATTCCTATTTGTCGGGTACTGACTGAAACTCATCAGAGCGACCAAGCACCGAAGATTGGACATTGACAACCAGAGACTAAAGGCCCCGTTACACGCTACGATAATGTGACGCCCTGGACCCCAGGGGTCACAGGTCACAACACTCACCACATACACCCCCACACTAGAAAGGTACCATCAGTCAACCACAAAGACCTGATTGCCTCCCTCAGTGTTAGACAGGTACACTAGGTGGGCGGAGTCAGGTGGAAAGACACGCCCCCCGAGGAGTCTGCTGGCCTGAGGCAGAGAAAAACACAAAGAGTCGAGTGCAGGACAGTGGAGTGGAAAGTGAGTCCAAAACAGTCAGGCAGGCAGACGGCAGTGACCGCCTGCAGGAGACCGGGAACACGACCAGCGGAACCGTAAGGGACTGGGACAGGGTAGTGGCTCGCCGGAACCGAACCGGGGAGCTAACAGGATACCGGAGCACCAGGCAGGGTACTCAGACCCCGAACTAGGCTATATGCCACCACCATAGTCGAATTAACTGATTGCAGTCTGGACCTCAGGGGTTGATTCCCACCAAAGTCCCGTTTGAAGGCAACAGCCCAGCCCGTCCAGATCATAGCCACCACCAAAGCCCAGAGATCCAAGGGCCAGAGCCTGCGGGCAAAGGAGCTCCTCCGACATCTACACGCCGGGGAGCGGACTACCATTGCTCAGGCACAGTGGTCAAACTACAACATAGGTGCAGGAGAAAGGTGGACATTGCCAACCCGACTAGTTACCAGTGACTCTGTGTGGTTTAATTGTGAGTACACCAGTGCCATCAGGCACCGCACCACGCTGCACCACAACACTGCGCCCTGCACCCCGGCCCTCGCACCACCGGGCCCCGGGACCAACATCCCCTACCCACGGAGGGGTCAACACCTAGCTGCGCCACTACACCACTCCCGGGAGTCCCCGTACCTTCACCGCAGCGGTGGTGTCCACCATCACCACAACCCGTGGGTGGCGTCACGAACAATCATCCCAAAACCAAATGCCCGCATCCCCCCTGTGTAACGGCAACCCCCCCTTGCAGAGCGACGTGACCCCTGGGTCCGTGAGAGGCTCGAGCCACCACCCGTAGAACACGAGCACGGATTCGAGCGGCTCGGCGGCCGCAGCCGAGGCCACGAGGTGGTACAATATATCGGGCGATATGTCGTCAGCGTCACGGATTCCGTGACGCACATCCGGCATCGTTTGACATATCGTAGCGTGTGACAGCTACGAGCGACTGTTAACGAGCAAAAATACTCACCTTATCGTTGCTCGTGGACACGTCGTTCATTTTCAATATATCGATCACATTCCTGGATGCACGTTGTTCGTCGTTCCTGAGGCAGCACACATCGCTTCGTGTGACACCTTGGGAACGACGAACACAGCTTACCTGCGTCCCGCCGGCAATGAGGAAGGAAGGAGGAGGGCGGGATGTTACGTCCCGCTCATCTCCGTCCCTCCGCTTCTATTGGTGGCCGCTGTGTGACGTCGCTGTGACGCCAAACATCCCTCCCCCTTCAGGAAGCGTATGCTCGCCACCCACAGCGAGGTCGTTCGGGAGGTAAGTACGTGTAACAGGGGTGACCGACTTTGTGCGACACAGGCACCAAATTGTCCGTGACACACAAACGACGGGGGCGGGTGCGATTGCACATGCGATCGCATGATAAATCGACGCGTGTAACGGGGCCTTTAGAAATGGATATTTGTTCTGGAGAGGCATCCAAGTTCAAGTTCTCCTGTTTAATAGCATGTTGTGAGCCTAAGTATGGTGTTACTGATGCTCCACTGATGGAAGGACTGGGGTTGGGTTATTGTTAAAGAATATTTGTTATAACCATTAGTGAGCGCTTGTACTCCTCTGTTGCTTACCCATTTCCCCACCCCACCCCTGTCTTCATCTCCCTGTTCCCTCCTAATAAAAACTTTTTTCAGTCACGACTGGGTCGTCCTTACTTCGTGTTGCAATCCTGGTAACAGTAGCGCTGCACACCTGCCCTAGAACTATTTGGATTTGGAAAGAGAACCCTTTGTTGGGGTTCACGTAAGCTAAAATTAGATATGGGGTCTAGAGGATATTAAAGAGTTCATACTCGCCTGCCCTCCTCTTCCAATGCTTGGAACATGTTTTAAAACTGATGTCTTGAAGATCCGTTACATGTGAGAGTCGGGAGAGTTGGTAACAAAAGGGACAACATTTTATTCTGGTCCTTAAGGTCCAAAAACAAACCTATAATCATGACAGGTTAAAGGTGTTGCAAATAGATGAATAAACACTAGTATGAAATATTAACTTTAGCAATTACTAGCTGTAGTACCCGGTGTTGCCGGGATAGTAACTAAGTCTCTCTCTCTCTGTCTCTCTCCAATCTCCCGCTCTTCCACTATCCATTTCTCCCGGTTTTCCTCTATCCCACCCTTCCTCTCTCCCTCTCTCCCTCTTTCCCTTTCTCTTCCTCTCTCCCACTCCCCCTTACTCCCATTCTCTCTGTCTCTGTCCCACTCTCCCTCTTCCACTCTCCCTTTCGCCACCGATATCATATTAACTGACACATAAGCTTCTTATACTAAGAATATCCTTCGTTGACTGTAGCAACCAACAAGAGCTCCTTTTAATGACCTGTAGCAAAATAGAAGCAAGCTATGCTTGGTTGCTATAGGCGACCTGATAAATATCCAGGCTAACTGTCAAAACAGCCAATATACTACCTCAAACATCCAAACAGTTTCTATGTGTGTGTCTCTTTCTGCGTGTGTCTATTGGTGTGTGGAACTCTTTCTGTGTATGTGTCTCTTTCTGTCAGTGTGTTTCTTTCTGTGTGTGTGTCTCTGTGTATGTCTCTCTCTGTATGTGTGTGTCTCTTTCTGTGTGTGTCTTTTTCTGTGTGTCTCTTTCTGTGTGTCTCTTTCTGTGTGTGTGTCTGTTTCTGTGTGTGTCTTTTTCTGTGTGTGAGTGTCTCTTTTTCTGTGTGTCTCTTTATATGTGTGTGAGACTCTTTATATGTGTGTGTCTCTTTCTGTGTGTGTGGGTCTCTCTGTGTGTCTCTTTCTCTCTATATCTCTCTTTCTGTGTGTGTTGCTCATTCTGTGTGTGTCTATTTCTGTGTGTCTCTTTCTGTGTTTGTGGGTCTCACTGTGTGTCTCTTTCTGTCCATAATAGGAGTCTATAATAACAGCTCCATTCCCAGCTACATTGACTTTAATGTAAGGTTTTTTGGTGATTAACTGTAAAGCGCAGGGTTAAATTTTTGCATCAAAACATAGTCTATGATATTCTTTAAGTCAAATGAGGCGGCTGTGCAAACTTTTGTGATGGTAAATGCAACAGTACAGATTCCTTTAGCGGACATACAGACATACATACATACATACATTCATACATACATACACTCAGCTTTATATATTAGATAGACCACTAGATGTGACATTTTTACTGCCCTATCCCCAATGTATAGCCCTAGACCCCCAAGGATGCCAACATTATCCTTCTTTTTCATTTAGCCCTCCAAGGATGTTGGTGATAATTAATTTAGTTCCTTATGCTATTGTGACGCCCTGGGCAAGCCAGGGGTCACAGGTCACAACACCACCACACCCCACACCCCAGGTAGGCACATCACAGCTAAACTACAAATCCTTGTTGCCTTCCTCCAGAGGCTGATGATTCACACCAGGGGGTGGGCCAGGCGGTTGGCTCCGCCCACCAAGGAGGTCACAGCTCTGGAGGCGGGAAGAAACCAGGCAGTCGAGTGAGGGACATGGAGGAGTAAAGAGGAGTTCAGTTCAGGAGTCAGCTCAGGGACGAGCTTGAGTAAACAGCTAAGTGAAAGTAGTGAAAGTAGAAGAAGTAGTAAAGGAGGAAAGCAAGAGAAGTGACAGTAAAGAAAGAAAGCCTGAAGGGTCCAGCTTTGTATAGGGCCAGATCAGCAAGGTCAGCGACGGCGGTGACTGTCTGGAGGGGGACCGTTTGGAAGTTCCTGGAAGGACCCCGTTGGCTGTGTGCCCGGTGGTCTGGAGCAGTGTTCCGAAGGACAGTCAGCACCAGGGCAGGGGCCTCTCGGACCCTGGCAAAGCTAGGAGTCGCCAAATTTGCCGAATCCGTCAGTGAAGGGGACGTAGATCCCCCAACAACCAAGTCCCGATTGAAGGCAATAGCCCAACCCGAATCGGAGAGACACCGCCACGGCACCAGTTTCTCAGGGCCAGCGCCTGCGGGCAAAGTGTAGGGCTCCTCCGGCCCAGATTGAAGCCGGGGAGCGGGTAACCGGAGGGAATCCACCGCTACCACAAGTCAACCATAGGTGCAAGGAAGAGGGGCATCACCGTCACCTACCGGGAGTGCAGGTGCAGCCGTCTGTGGGACCGTCCTACCAGCCGTTTGCTTTACCGTAAAACTGTGTCCACGTCTCAGGCTGAGTGAGTACCACAGTGCCGCAAGGCACAACGCTGCCCCCGCGTCCTTGCGCCCACCAGGCCCCGCACCTCACAAATCTTCACCGGGCCCCGGGATCACCAACCCCTGCCCACGGAGGGGCAACACAACACCTGGCTGCTCCGCATCACCATCCCCGGGATCCCCGTATTGAGCAGCGGTGGTGAAATCACCACAACCGTGGGTGGCGTCACGGACAATAATCATCCCCACACCCAACAAAACCCTTTCACTCATGGGCGAGGAGTGCCGCTCGAGAAACCCCCGGGATCCGGCCTACAGCTCGAGCCACCACTGAGCAGCGGCCGCCGGACCCGAGCAGAAGGGGGTGAGCGTAGTGTGCTGACACCCTCCTCCCCGCCCGCGACACTATCAGAAATGCTACCATAAAGCCCCTGGCTATCCTAAACCACTACGGATGTGTGGTGCCCTGGACTAGCCAGGTAGCCACAGACAAAACACACACACACCCCCACCCCCGGACAGTTACATTAGTCAGACACAAAGCCCTTGTTGCCTCCCTCCAGGGTCTGATGTCCACACCAGGTGGGGCGGAGCCAGGCGGTTGGCCCCATCCACCGAGGAGTTCACAGGCCTGGAGGCGGGAAAAGTGACAATTTAGTCTTGGAGGTGAAAGTGAGAGGAGTAAACACTTGAGGTGTCTGGGTCGGAGCCCAGGCACTGACAGCTAGGTTGGCAGACGGTGGTGGCCATCTGCAGGAGTTGGTGGAACTCCGCAGAGCCGTAAGGACCGGGGCTGGGTGGTGGCCCACCAGTACCGGACTGGGGAACGGAGTGAAGCTAAGCACACAGGCAGGGCCATCGGACCCCGACCAGGCTTGGAGACGCCGTCAATAGTCAAATCCGAATGTGACAGGAACCCCCGGGGTTCCCTAACAACCAAGTCCCGATTGAACGCAACCGCTCACACCGTGAGGATATACAGCCACCGCCACCGGCTAGAAACCAGAGGGCCAGCGCCTGCGGGCAAAACGGGCACCTCCGGTATCTATACACCGGGGAGCGGACTACCGTTGGGAAGCCATTGGAGTCAACACAGTACACAAAGGTGCAGGGAGAGACAGCCACCATCACCTGTCCGGGAAGAGACACTGCAGCCGGCTGCAGGACCCGTCCATCCAGCCGTTTGGTTTACCGGAGACTTTGTGCGTCTTTTGCTGAGTGAGTACACCCGTGCCATCCGGCACTGCGCCGCGCTGTCCCTGCAACCCTGCACCTCACCGACCCTGCCTCCCCGTCACACCACCGGGCCCCGGGACCACCAACCCCTACCCACGGAGAGGGAAAACAACATCCCAGCTGCTCCCTGCCATCGCTCCCGGGATCTCCGTCACCAGCAGCGGTGGTGCCCATCTTCACCACAACCCGTGGGTGGCGTCACAGACTAAATCCCCAAACAAACTACCCCCTTTTCACTCACGGGCGAGGAGCGCCGCTCGAGTCCCCGGACCCAGCCACCGCTCGAGCCACCGAGCAGCAGCAACAGCGCCGGACCCGAGCGTTAGCGAGCGCAGCGCCCCACCACCCGCGACAACTTGGCGTCATGAACAGGATAGAACCGATCTACTTACCAGTAGAAGTGTGCCTTGTGGTCTCCGCCGGCGGTGTCCGGCCGAGAAATTTGAAGCGCCGCCATCTTTGGCGCGAAGATTTCCCGCTTGAGCGTTTTCCCCGAGCAGGGAAGGAGCGAAAGCGAAGCCCCGCCCCCAAAGCGGAAGTGCTAAAGAGAAACAAGGGGGGGCGGGTGAAAACCTGCCTAATGTAACCAAGGCCATAAAAGCGGGGACGCCAGGACTCTGCAAGCTATTTGGTTCCTGGAACACTGCTGCACAAGATCTCCCGTCCGTCCGGCACCGCTGAAACCCCAGAGCCCACGCCAGGAACAGCGGCGTTGGTGGAGGTCTGGACCACACAAATGTGCAGCCGCCTGCAGGCCCAAGTGCAGTCCCTCTTGGAACTTTGAAGGATGGATGGCCGACATGGCGGAAGTGGCGGCAGCCGTGAGGAGACGCGAGGTGGAGACAGAGTTGGAGGAGCGGGTAAGCAACCCACGCCGGTCCCTGCGGCTGAGGGGCCCGGTCTGCGCCCGCTCACCCTGCTGCCTGCCCCGCTATCCGTCTCGGCTGCTGTTGCCCCGCCACTAGGCCCGCTACCCCCACCACCAGTAGCGGAGCTCCGCCCGTCCGCCCTGGAGGACCAGCCTGTGAGCGATGTCCGCAGACGACCCACACCGCTGCCATGGAAGATCCAGCAGGAGGTGCCGGTCCGCGAAGAGGAGCCGTTGGCACCGGAAGTGGCCGCACCCAAGACCGTCCCGGCTCCGGTAGTCCCTCCATTCCAGAAGGAGGCAGAGGTCCAGCTTGTGAAGACCCCTGTTCCCAAACCTCGGCTGAGGCTGCGCCGGGTCGCCGCTGTGAGGCAGCACTCCAGGCCACGTCACCGCGGGACCTTCCAAAAAGGGCACCAGTTGTGGGCAGCATGAAGGAAGTCCCGCGGGGCCCGACCTGCGCGCGGGGGCATGCAGACGCCCCTTACTGGGACAGGGAACCGACCCCGCTGTGCCGGGAAATCACTGAGAGAGAGCACCAGAGGGCCGAGATGGTGGCACGTACTATCCGTGAAAAGGACCACCTCCGAAATGCCACCTTCCGGGTACGAGGCCTGGTGTACGAGGGGCAGGTCCGGAGATTTGACCCTCACCGGGGCTACGGCTTCATATACGAACCGGGCCTGGAGGCCGAAGTGTTTGTAGCCCGCCGGGATGTACATGCCCATCTGCCGACGGGCCACCCAGATCGAGACCTGCTGCTGGGAGACCTAGTGGCCTACACTCGACACTGCGGGGAGAGGGGCTGGTATGCCCTCGATGTGAAGGTGAGGGAAGGCTGCAGTTCCCAGGCGCAGTCCCAGCCCCCTCCTCCACCTTGCTGCCAGGATGTCGAGGTGGAGAAGATCTATGAGGAGGTCGACCTAAAGTGAAGGCAGCGGTCCACCGTTGCACCCTGTTGTCCCCCGTTGGGACCCTCAGCACAACTAATCAATCCGAAAAAAAATCACCAGATTACCGTCCGAGAAGAGAACCGTCCCTGTTGGGACTGGAGTTGCCCTGTTGTTAAGTTCATTCCCTACCCACATGAGAAACTCCTCATGAGCATGGCCGAGAACTAGCAGGCCACCCACGAACTTGTGGGCCTGTAAATAATGTTGTGGGATGGATACCGATGCGCCTCCGGAGAGGCAGATTGGAGGAAGGGCCCGCGGCAGAGCAGGCTGGGGCCCGGCCACCACCAGGACCGGTGGCCATCCTCCGGGGGTCAGGGGTCCCCCTTGGACGTGGGGTCCCCTGAAGTGACAGTCGGGTGCGAGTCACCGTATTCGTTCCCGCTCGGGCAGCCTGAACCTGGACTGGGTAAAGGGGTGCTGCCCACTTCTTAGGGGCAGCATCAGGGCTAGGTTGCTTGGGTGGGAGAGTGGAAGACATCCATCCGTCCGTTATTAAAAATGTATATGTGTTGTAACGTTTAAGAAGACCTAAAGTATGCTTATGTTTTACCGTTTACCATGTTATTTATATTTTTGCAGTTTGAAAAATAAAACCGGTGATGGACGGGCAGCCCGTGGACGGTCTGCATTTTACCAAGGGGGAATGTGGCGCCCTGGACTAGCCAGGTAGCCACAGACAAAACACACACACACACCCACCCCCGGACAGTTACATTAGTCAGACACAAAGCCCTTGTTGCCTCCCTCCAGGGTCTGATGTCCACACCAAGTGGGGCGGAGCCAGGCGGTTGGCCCCACCCACCGAGGAGTTCACAGGCCTGGAGGCGGGAAAAGTGACAGTTTAGTCTTGGAGGTGAAAGTGAGAGGAGTAAACACTTGAGGTGTCTGGGTTGGAGCCCAGGCACTGACAGCAAGGTTGGCAGATGGTGGTGGCCATCTGCAGGAGTTGGTGGAACTCCGCAGAGCCGTAAGGACCGGGGCTGGGAGGTGGCCCACTGGTACCACACCGGGGAACGGAGTAAAGCTAAGCACACAGGCAGGGCCATCGGACCCCGACCAGGCTTGGAGCCGCCGTCAATAGTCAAATCCGAATGTGATAGGAACCCCCGGGGTTCCCTAACAACCAAGTCCCGATTGAAGCCAACCGCTCACACCGTGAGGATATACAGCCACCGCCACCGGCTAGAAATCAGAGGGCCAGCGCCTGCGGGCAAAACAAGCTTTTCCGGTATCTATACACCGGGGAGCGGACTACCGTTGGGAAGCCATTGGAGTCAACACAGTACACAAAGGTGCAGGGAGAGACAGCCACCATCACCTGTCCGGGGAGAGACACTGCAGCCGGCTGCGGGACCCGTCCATCCAGCCGTTTGGTTTACCGGAGACTTTGTGCGTCTTTTGCTGAGTGAGTACACCCGTGCCATCCGGCACCGTGCCGCGCTGTCCCTGCAACCCTGCATCTCACAGACCCTGCCTCCCCGTCACACCACCGGGCCCCGGGACCACCAACCCCTACCCACGGAGAGGGAAAACAACATCCCAGCTGCTCCCTGCCATCGCTCCCGGGATCTCCGTCACCAGCAGCGGTGGTGCCCATCTTCACCACAACCCGTGGGTGGCGTCACAGACTAAATCCCCAAACAAACCACCCCCTTTTCACTCACGGGCGAGGAGCGCCGCTCAAGTCCCCGGATCCAGCCCACCACTCTAGCCACCGAGCAGCAGCAGCAGCGCCGGACCCGAGCGTTAACGAGCGCAGCGCCCCGCCGCCCGCGACAGATGCTAACAGTAACTTTTTTTTATAGAACTAAACCCATAGAAATGCTAACATTTGTCCATTCATGACCCTAGACCACCAGAAAAGGTAATATCTACACTATAGTACATTTGAGCACTATAAATGTCACTACCTTAGACCACCAGAGATAATGGCATTAGCTCTTTTACTAACTTAGACCACGGGAAATGTTGGCATTTCACCTCCTAGCAGAGTAGCCAGCTTAACTTTATACAGGAGCTTCCCAGATGTTGCAGAACCTGTATGGTTTGGAATCCACTGCAGGTCAATCTGTGAAGCCCCGGGGACGCTGTGTCGGTGCATTACCTTCAGGGACTCCACGTAGATGGATCTGTCTCACAGGTAGGAGATCTTCTTCTTGTCGTGACGCCACTCTCAGAATTGCGGTCAGTGGGGACCGCCACTGCAGGTTGAGGGACGCCTGGGGCTGATGGTGAGTGCAGTTAGTTGGAATAGCCTCCTGAGAGTGAGGCAAGCCCCAGGGCCCTGTGTAGGTGCGTAGTACCACAAGGCGCAGAATAACTCCACACACGCAGAATGTCTTTCAGGGGTTTTACTCACTTCAGATGGCAGGGTGAGTAACCCGGGCGTAGCTGGGATGAACCAGGCTGGAACCAGGTATCCTTCAGGCTGACTTCTGATGGTGACTACCAACTTGCCTTCCTTAGCCCTTGGTGGTTTGGGGTAACCCCGACTTTTAGTCCCTATGGGGGTCACCCAGGGAAGTTGCTGAAGCCTCTCTCCCCTTCGTTTGCCGTTTGCTTGTTGCCTGGGCCAGATCACTCCAGCTGCTTGCCTCCTGTGAACTGTGGGCCCTAACTGTGGCTACGTGGCTGCGGCTTTTAGGTGTTGTGGTGTGGGCTTTGAGGGCCCCACACCGGCAGGTTTAGCAAGGAAAGGTGGATCTATCCCCGCTCCGGGATCTGCCGCCCGTTTGGGCCTGGTTCTCCCTAGCAGTCTCCTTACTTCCCACTCCGTGCTCTTCTCTCTAGCTGAGATGGGTTTCGGGTAGCCCTCCTAGGTGACCGTTCTCCCCCGTCGGTAGCCACTGCGCGGACGCTGTCAGACTACAGCAGCCCAGGGGAAGGGGTCAGCTCTCCTCGGAGCTCCCTGGACTCTGCTCTGAACCGGCTCACATCTGGGACCTTCACTGCTGCTCCTGTCTGAGCTTCACTTTCCTGCTCCTCACTCCTCCACACTCTGCTGCAGACTGTTTACTCCTTTTTCTCTTTTCCCTTTTGTGCCTGCCTACGCCACCTAGCAACCAGACTCTCTTACCACACCCCTTGAGAGGAGATGGAGGCTTTTGGCCCCCTCCACTATTCCAGTGGAGGTGAAGGCTTTTCCCCCTCCTGGGATCCCCAGGGGTCCTCTCAAAGGTACATGTGTGAGACCTGATCACTATGCGCCTGTGTAGTCACACCTCGGTCAGCCTTCTGGATTACCTGTATTGTACTGTCCCCAGCATGGGTGCAGTACTCAGTGGTGCCTGACCAGGTCAGGGGCGCCACATTCCCCCTTAGTTATCACCAGCACGTCCTCGGGCTGCAAGACAACATTTTAAGATGCATAAAACAGTAAAACATGGTAAAACATTTAAAATCACCAGGTACCATACATCACCACCCTCCACCCACAAGTCCGTTAACCCACCCAAAACCCTCTCACGTTGGCCGCGCCTTCAGCCACTTCTGGCAGGATGTAGAGGCGGCTTTCATGGTCTGGTGGTCTTCAGGGCATACCTGGCCTGGTGAAGCCGCGCCTTCAGCCACTTCTGGCAGGATCCAGAGGCGGCCTTCACAGTTGGTGCTGACCAGGTACCCTCTTTGTGGTGGAGAGCCAGGCCCCATAAACAGGCATGCTCTCTGGTTGCAGGTGAGCCAAGGCCCTATATACGGACGTGCTCCCTGGTTGCAGACGAGCCAAGCCCCTAAACAGGCTGACTCTGGTGGTGGTGGTGCCCTCTGGTGTAACTATTTACACTGCGAGAGTTTGTGGCTATAGCCAGTTCATAGCCTTAAGGTTCATTTCTCACATTAGTTTATGTGGGCACATTGCTTAAACTTGAAAACGTTGCAAAACTTCAAACTGGTCAAACAGTAACTTGGTGTACTTTACATGGATTCCTCCTCACCAGGGCTTGGGCCTGTAGGGCTGCGGCACCTGTTGGTTTCTCCATCTTGGTCATCAATGGGTTCCTTTTCTTTTCTTTCCTCTGTATCTTCTGTATCTGTTTCTTTCTCTGTATCTGTTTCTTTATCTTGTAACATGGGATGGCTGTGGGGTTTGCTGGTACATGGTACTACATCGAGCGCATACCACCCTCTTTCGACTTGATGCATGGTAAACTGCACTGTGTCTCCCATTCTTAGGTTTCTTCCAGGATGTCCTCTGGGCAAATTAGCTCTGACGTCTCTTCTATTGACGAAGATACCTTCCTTTATACCAGGTGCAACGATGAATCCGTATCCTGACTTCAGGCTAAAGTCTTCCACAATTCCTCTGCAAAGGGGTCCTCTGACCTGTGCTTTGGCTCTTCTCAGGAACCGTTTTTCTTGTAGGTCTCTGGCCGTGACTTCTCTCTGCTCTGGGGATGGCGGTGCAGGGAAAGACTGGGTTCTGCTACGGCGCCGTGTCTTGCGGGCTGGATTCTGCGAAGTGCAGCTTACAAGCTCCCAGGTGAGGCTTTGGGGCAGATCTTCCTCAGCAGAAGGTGTCAGGTCTTCCTCGTCCCAGCGGGAATACGGCAGCATCTCTGGCTCGGGGCATGGATCCACTGCTGGTGGCTCCTGAGTCAGCTCCTCAGTTCCCTGGCCTCCTCTCCCCCTTAGTTCTTCTTGGCACTCCTTTGGTGGCGGTGCTGGGGATGAACTTCCTTCAACAGGCCCAGGCGGGGGACTCTTTGGCGTGGTTGCTGCAGGGGTTGCCGGAATCCTCTTGGGGGTGTGCGGAGGAAGCATGTACTGGTCCACCAACCATTGTGGAAACTTGACCTCCATGTCAGCCTTCAGCTGCCAGTATGCGGGGTCCTCCCCCAGCGTGGGCTTTCCAGCAGGGACCTCTTTGGACTGGGGAGCGGTGTCTGCTCTGGCCTTGCAGGCCGGGGTAAATGGTGATGCAATCTCTTGGCGGGCCGCGCCCTGTATGGCGGCGGCCTGGTCTTGGCGGGCCGCGCTCGGCATGGCGGCGGCCTGGTCTTGGCGGGCCGCGCCCTGTATGGCGGCGGCCTGGTCTTGGCGGGCCGCGCCCTGTATGGCGGCGGCCTGGATCGGCGTCGCAGCTGCGATGGGATCTGTGCAGGCTGGGCTGGGCGTCGCTGCAGGGACCGGGTCTTGGTGGGCCGAGCAGGGCATCGCTGCGGCGGCCTGGGCTTGGCGGGCCGCACCTGGCGTGGCTGCGGCCTGGCTCAGCGTCGCCGCGCCGGGCGCCTCTTCAGGGACCGCGGGCGTGGCAGCAGGGGTCGGGGCATCCGGGCCGGCAGGGGTAATACTGGACTCACCCATCGGTGGCAGCATCGGGGTCTGAGTCGTCGCCGTCCGGTCTGGCACTCGTCGTGCGGTTCCCCTCTCATAGGCCTGAACCGCGGCAGCCATCTCCAGAAGTTCCATGCGTTCTTCTCTGATCTGCTCCACGACCCGGGTCTCCAGTCGGTCGCAGAACTGGGCCAGCTCCCGATACCACCAGGCAGCGGAGCCCGGTTCTGGGTTTCTGCGGTCAGACGCCATTTCTTCTGCGCCCTCTTCTGCACGATTTCCCAGCAGTGGACTCGCCGTTGCCTCTAGTAGCAAGCTGTTCAGTTTCCGCTCTGCCTCTTTCAGCAGCTCCTCTCCCAGCAGCAGGCTTCTGGCTCCCTTTCTGTCCCGACGTCTCTGAACGCCTCCGCTCTCTTCACTTGCGAGGTCAGGACTCTGCAGGGGATCTCTGGGTAGCCACACCTCTTCGTGGGCGGTAACTTCTTCCAGCGCGGGCTGCTGTTGTTTTTCAGCGCGCTTTTCATGGTGGCAATATGGCGGCGCTTCCAATTTTCCAAGCGGACCGCCCAGGCACATGGTCACCTGTCTGGACAGGTCTAGTCCTTATCCTGTTCGTGACGCCAGATGTGAAGCCCCGGGGACGCTGTGTCGGTGCATTACCTTCAGGGACTCCACGTAGATGGATCTGTCTCACAGGTAGGAGATCTTCTTGTCGTGACGCCACTCTCAGAATTGCGGTCAGTGGGGACCGCCACTGCAGGTTGAGGGACGCCTGGGGCTGATGGTGAGTGCAGTTAGTTGGAATAGCCTCCTGAGAGTGAGGCAAGCCCCAGGGCCCTGTGTAGGTGCGTAGTACCACAAGGCGCAGAATAACTCCACACACGCAGAATGTCTTTCAGGGGTTTTACTCACTTCAGATGGCAGGGTGAGTAACCCGGGCGTAGCTGGGATGAACCAGGCTGGAACCAGGTATCCTTCAGGCTGACTTCTGATGGTGACTACCAACTCGCCTTCCTTAGCCCTTGGTGGTTTGGGGTAACCCCGACTTTTAGTCCCTATGGGGGTCACCCAGGGAAGTTGCTGAAGCCTCTCTCCCCTTCGTTTGCCGTTTGCTTGTTGCCTGGGCCAGATCACTCCAGCTGCTTGCCTCCTGTGAACTGTGGGCCCTAACTGTGGCTACGTGGCTGCGGCTTTTAGGTGTTGTGGTGTGGGCTTTGAGGGCCCCACACCGGCAGGTTTAGCAAGGAAAGGTGGATCTATCCCCGCTCCGGGATCTGCCGCCCGTTTGGGCCTGGTTCTCCCTAGCAGTCTCCTTACTTCCCACTCCGTGCTCTTCTCTCTAGCTGAGATGGGTTTCGGGTAGCCCTCCTAGGTGACCGTTCTCCCCCGTCGGTAGCCACTGCGCGGACGCTGTCAGACTACAGCAGCCCAGGGGAAGGGGTCAGCTCTCCTCGGAGCTCCCTGGACTCTGCTCTGAACCGGCTCACATCTGGGACCTTCACTGCTGCTCCTGTCTGAGCTTCACTTTCCTGCTCCTCACTCCTCCACACTCTGCTGCAGACTGTTTACTCCTCCTTCTCTTTTCCCTTTTGTGCCTGCCTACGCCACCTAGCAACCAGACTCTCTTACCACACCCCTTGAGAGGAGATGGAGGCTTTTGGCCCCCTCCACTATTCCAGTGGAGGTGAAGGCTTTTCCCCCTCCTGGGATCCCCAGGGGTCCTCTCAAAGGTACATGTGTGAGACCTGATCACTATGCGCCTGTGTAGTCACACCTCGGTCAGCCTTCTGGATTACCTGTATTGTACTGTCCCCAGCATGGGTGCAGTACTCAGTGGTGCCTGACCAGGTCAGGGGCGCCACAAATCCTTAGGTAATTGTCCATGGTGGAAGCTACAGAATTATGGACCCATTTGATGGGCCAACTCATTTCTTTAAGGACCATCACTTGGCTATGTACAAGACAATAGACAGATGTTTACTGGGTTGAAACCCCCTAAACAGAGAGTTGTCCTTCATGGATCAATGTGGACCTCCATCATGATATCCAAAGTCTCCAAGAAACTAAATGGATATTCTAAGGGATCAACACCCATCTCCCACCCTAAATGTAGTAAAAAAAAAAAGTGTTATTTAATTTTTGGGCAGTACCACTCCTGCCAAGTCTAAATTTTTCCAAGTAGTTCTGAGAGATGCCCATTCAGCTGTATATGTTCCTATCACTGGTCTATAAAAGTCTATTATGTCGATCCCTGAATTATTGTGTAATGTCAGCACATTCCGTGATTTTTATTGTTCTAGTTTAAAAGGGGTTAACCCAATACAGTACAATCTCTGTTCTGCCGATAGCAAGCCGTTCTAGCAAGACTCGCAGATAGAGCGCGGTAATAAAGGAGCATTGTTCTGGAGAATAGGCAATTCATTATGATATTCAGTGAGTAAGCCGATTAATTGGAGTGATTATACCGCAGTCTTTATAAGCCCTGAAATCACAGCCCTCACATCTTCCTAAAAGTGTTCAACAAAAGTGTGTCCCCCCAGGACACATCTGTACGGACTGCTGAAATAGTGATTGTCAGCCATCCCCAACACTTTATATAGGCGATACCACAAGTAACTCCATGGCTAATCAGATGGAGATACCGCAATCAAAAGATTTACCATATATAGTTGCATAGACTTGAAAAACTTTCTTAAAAAATGTACTGCTCCTGTACACGGGTATAGGGGGCCATTATACTATGTGGAGGGTCATTATACTGTGTGGATGGATTATATTGTGTGGAAAGCTATGTGGGCCTCATAATGTGTGGAGGGGACTGTGATGGTTAAATTGTGTGTGGGAACTTTGGGGGATTCTACTTTGTGGGGTAGGTACTGTGAGGTTATCATACAGTATGAGTAGCAAAATTCATTGTAGGGGTACCATTCTGTGTTTGGATCATACTTTGTGGGGCCACAGAAAGCGTATTTAAGGCTATGTGCGCACTAGAAATGTGAAGTTTCGCAAGAAATTTTCTTGAGAAACTTCTGGGAGTGAAAGATTTCCGGACCTCCGGAAAAAATCCGCACCAAATCCGCATGCGGATTTGCCGCGGATTTGCCGCGGATTACCCGCTGAATAGCCGTGATTTTGCCGCGATTTTCCCGCGGGTGGTTCCCTGCGGATTTTGCAGGCTGTACTGCCGAAATCCGCAGGGTACCTGCGGAAATAATGGACATGCTCGTTTTCTCAAGAAATTTTCTCGAGAAATTCTTCTCAAGGAAATTTCTTGAGAAAAATCCGCACAGTGTGCACAGCTATTTTTTTTTTTCATAGAATTTGCTGGGAAATGTCTGCACAAAGATTGCAGACATTTCTCAAGAAATTTCCGTGGCAAATCCGCGGGTAAATCCGCGGGTAAAATGGTCTAGTGCGCACAGAGCCTTAGTGTGCAGAAGTATTTTCTAGGGGTGTAAAATTGGGAAATGTGCTCTTCTGTAACTTTGTCAAATATTACTTTGGGGAATAGGAGGGGGAGAGCATTATGACTTTTGTTTTGGGGCCTCATGATTTTTATGTATAGCCCTGGGTCACATCCAGAATTTATTACTGGGAGAGACACACAGAGCTCACATCCAGCCTATATTACAGGGAGAGACACGCAGACCTCACATTCAGCCTATATTACAGAGAGTAATTAAAGAATGTACGTCTGGAACACCTATGGTGTGAACAAGGTGCAAGACTCAAAAATATACTACTAAACAATAGGATAAAGAGTTGCACACCAGTCACAATGTATAGGGGAATAATGAACAGCAGAACTGCTATGCGAATACTAGAGTGAAAAATACAATGGACTATGTGAAAAAAGTGAAAAACATGAAAATAGTATCAGCATAATTGCTATGAATAATAGGAATGAGAGATGTTTAGCCATTGTATTGATCAATGCAAAGGAGCCCCAAAACCAAACACCAAGGTAATCTCTATTTTTGGGGTCCCTAACCTATGTGTGACCTCACCTGCAGTTAAAAAAAACTTGCTCTGTTTGGGAAGCAAAGGACCAAGCTATATATGTGAAATAAGACACATGGCTATGGGTAGGGCTGGGTTCTCCGACAGAAAATGCATACTACTAATAGAATGTACGTCTGGAACACCATAGTGTGAACAAGGTGCAAGACTCAAAAATACACAACTAAACAATAGGATAAAGAGTTGCACACCAGTCACAATGTATAGGGGAATAATGAAAAGCAAAACTGCTATGGGAATACTAGACTGAAAAATACAATGGACTATCTGAAAAAGTGAAAAACATGAAAATGGTATGTGCATAACTGCTATGAATAATGGGAATGAGAGATATTTAGCCATTGTATTGATCAATGCAAAGGAGCCCCAAAACCAAACTGCAGCTGAGGTTACACATAAGTTAGGGACCCCAAAAATAGAGATTACCTTGGCGTTTGGTTTTAGGGGCTCCTTTGCATTGATCAATACAATGGCTAAACATCTCTCATTCCTATTATTCATAGCAATTATGCAGATACCATTTTCATGTTTTTCACTTTTTCAGATAGTCCATTGTATTTTTCAATCTAGTATTCCCATAGCAGTTCTGCTTTTCATTATTCCCCTATACATTGTGACTGGTGTGCAACTCTTTATCCTATTGTTTAGTTGTATATTTTTGAGTCTTGCACCTTGTTCACACTATGGTGTTCCAGATGTACATTCTTTTATTAGTATACATTTTCTGTCTGAGAACCCGGCCTCACCCATAGCCATGTGTCTTATTTCACACATATATAGCTTGGTCCTTTGCTTCCCATACAGAGCAAGTTTCTTAACTGCAGGTGAGGTTACACATAAGTTAGGGACCCCAAAAATAGAGATTACCTTGGTGTTTGGTTTTGGGGCTCCTTTGCATTGATCAATACAATGGCTAAACATCTCTCATTCCTATTATTCATAGCAGTTATGCAGATACCATTTTCATGTTTTAGACTTTTGTCAGATAGTCCATTGTTTTACAGAGAGTGGCACACAGACCTCACATCCATCATCTATTACTGGGAGAGATACTCAAACCTTACATACAGCCTATATTACTGGGAGAGACACAGAGCTCACATCCATCATGTATTACTGGGAGAGACACACAAACCTCACATCCAGCCTATATTACTGGGAGAGACATACAGATCTCACATCCAGCTTATATTACTGAGAGAGACATACAAATTTTGCATCCAGCCTATATTACTTAGAGAGACACAAGGAGCTTACATCCAGCCTATATTAATGGGAGAGGCACAAAGCATTCACATCCAACCTGTATTACTGGAAGGGAAAGACAGAGCTCACACCCAGCCTACATTAATGGGAGATACACACAGAACTCACATCCAACCTATATAACCGGGAGAGACTCACAGACATCATATCCAACCTATATTACTGGGAGGAACACACAGAGCTCACATCCAGCCTATAGAACTGGTAAGGACACACAGAGCTCACGTCCAGCCTAGAGTACTGGTAAGGACACACAGAGCTCACATCCAGTCGATATTACTGGGAGAGACACACAGAGCTCACATCCAACCTATATTACTGGTAAGGACACACAGAGCTCACATCCAGTCTATATTACTGGGAGAGACACACAGAGCTCACATCCAACCTATATTACTGGTAGAGACACACAGAGCTCACCTCCAGCCTATATTACTGGGAGAGACACACAGAGCTCACATCCAGTCTATATTACTGGGAGAGACAAGCAGGGCTCACATCCAGCCTATATTACTGGTAAGGACACACAGACCTCACATCCAGCCTATATTACTGGTAAGGACACACAGAGCTCACATCCAGCCTATAATAATGGGAGATTTTTTAGTTAGATTTTTTTAGTTAGTATGCACTTTTTGTCTGAGAACCGTGCCCCACCCACAGCCATTTGTCTCACTTCACATACAGTCAGGGCCAGAAATATTTGGACAGTGACACACGTTTTGTTATTTTAGCTGTTTACAAAAACATGTTCAGAAATACAATTATATATATAATATGGGCTGAAAGTGCACACCCCCAGCTGCAATATGAGAGTTTCAACATCCAAATCGGAGAAAGGGTTTAGGAATCATAGCTCTGTAATGCATAGCCTCCTTTTTTTCAAGGGACCAAAAGTAATTGAACAAGGGACTCTAAGGGCTGCAATTAACTCTGAAGGCGTCTCCCTCATTAACCTGTAATCAATGAAGTAGTTAAAAGGTCTGGGGTTGATTACAGGAGTGTGGTTTTGCATTTGGAAGCTGTTGCTGTGACCAGACAACATGCGGTCTAAGGAACTCTTAATTGAGGTGAAGCAGAACATCCTGAGGCTGAAAAATAGAAAAAATCCATCAGAGAGATAGCAGACATGCTTGGAGTAGCAAAATCAACAGTCGGGTACATTCTGAGAAAAAAGGAATTGACTGGTGAGCTTGGGAACTCAAAAAGGCCTGGGCGTCCACGGATGACAACAGTGGTGGATGATCGCCGCATACTTTCTTTGGTGAAGAAGAACCCGTTCACAACATCAACTGAAGTCCAGAACACTCTCAGTGAAGTAGGTGTATCTGTCTCTAAGTCAACAGTAAAGAGAAGACTCCATGAAAGTAAATACAAAGGGTTCACATCTAGATGCAAACCATTCATCAATTCCAAAAATAGACAGGCCAGAGTTAAATTTGCTGAAAAACACCTCATGAAGCCAGCTCAGTTCTGGAAAAGTATTCTATGGACCGATGAGACAAAGATCAACCTGTACCAGAATGATGGGAAGAAAAAAGTTTGGAGAAGAAAGGGAACGGCAAATGATCCAAGGCACACCACACCCTCTGTAAAACATGGTGGAGGCAACGTGATGGCATGGGCATGCATGGCTTTCAATGGCACTGGGTCACTTGTGTTTATTGATGACATAACAGCAGACAAGAGTAGCCGGATGAACTCTGAAGTGTACCGGGATATACTTTCAGCCCAGATTCAGCCAAATGCCGCAAAGTTGATCGGACGGCGCTTCATAGTACAGATGGACAATGACCCCAAGCATACAGCCAAAGCTACCCAGGAGTTCATGAGTGCAAAAAAGTGGAACATTCTGCAATGGCCAAGTCAATCACCAGATCTTAACCCAATTGAGCATGCATTTCACTTGCTCAAATCCAGACTTAAGACGGAAAGACCCACAAACAAGCAAGACCTGAAGGCTGCGGCTGTAAAGGCCTGGCAAAGCATTAAGAAGGAGGAAACCCAGCGTTTGGTGATGTCCATGGGTTCCAGACTTAAGGCAGTGATTGCCTCCAAAGGATTCGCAACAAAATATTGAAAATAAAAATATTTTGTTTGGGTTTGGTTTATTTGTCCAATTACTTTTGACCTCCTAAAATGTGGAGTGTTTGTAAAGAAATGTGTACAATTCCTACAATTTCTATCAGATATTTTTGTTCAAACCTTCAAATTAAACGTTACAATCTGCACTTGAATTCTGTTGTAAAGGTTTCATTTCAAATCCAATGTGGTGGCATGCAGAGCCCAACTCGCGAAAATTGTGTCACTGTCCAAATATTTCTGACCCTAACTGTATATAGCTTGGTCCTTTGCTTTCCAAACAGAGCAAGTTTTTTAACTGCATGTGAGGTTACACATAGGTTAGGGACCCCAAAAATAGAGATTACCTTGGCGTTGGTTTTGGGGCTCCTTTGCATTGATCAATACAATGCCTAAACATCTCTTATATTCCTATTCTTCATAGCAGTTATGCATAATCCATTTTCATGTTTTTCACTTTTTCAGACAGTTCATTGTATTTTTCAGTCTAGTATTCCCATTGTAGTTCTGCTTTTCATCATTCCCCTATACATTGTGAATTGTGTGCAACTCTTTATCCTATTGTATTGTTATGTTTTTCAGTCTTGCACCATGTTCACACTATTGGTTGTTCCAGACATACATTCTTTAGTTATAATAATGGGAGAAGACACACAGAGCTCACATCCAGCCTATATTACTGAGAGAGACTCACAGACCTCATATCCAGCCTATATTACTGGGAGAGACACACATACCTCACATCCAGCCTATATTACTGGGAGAGACACACAAACCTCACATCCAGTCTATATTACTGGGAGAGACACACAGCACTCACATCCAGCCTATATTACTGGGAGAGATACACAGAGCTCACATCCAGCCTATATTACTGGGGGAGACACACAGAGCTTACATCCAGCCTATATTACTGGGAGAGACACACAAACTTCACATCCAACCTATATTACTGGGAGAGACACACAGAGCTCACATCCAGCCTATATTACTGGGAGAGACACACAGAGCTCACATCCAGCCTATATTACTGGGAGAGACACACATAGCTCACATCCAGCCTATATTACTGGGAGAGAGATACAGAGCTCACATCCAGCCTATATTACATGGAGGGACATACAGAGCTCACATCCAGCCTCTATTACTGGGAGAGACACAGACCTCACATCCAGCCTATATTACAGGGAGGGACATACAGAGCTCACATCCAGCCTATATTACTGGGAGGGATACACAGAACTGACATCCAGCCTATATTACTGGGAGAGACACACAGAGTTCACATCTAGCCTATATTACTGGGAGGAATGCACTCACAAGAGAAAAATCTAAAACTTATATCTAGCTGAAAACTGAACATATCGGGGTCTGGAAAAGAATGTGGAACTGAAAAATGTGTTAATTAAAGGTAACCATTAAGATAACTAAATTCAGTTTACTACATTAAGGCTATGTGCCCACAGGAGCTCGTTCCTGCGGATTTTGCTGCGGAAAACCTGCTGATTTATCTGGATTTTCTAGATAAATCCGCAGGTTTCAGCAAGTACAGACACTCCCCATGTTATTCTATGGGACATGGGGAATGCTGTGTCCATGGTGCGGTATGTGCGGCCGCAGAATATGCTGTCGATGTCCCGCAGCCGCACGTAACTGCATGTCAATTATTTCTGCGGAAATACTTGTGGAATTCCTGCCTCTCCACTATGGAGATAGAGGCCGGGACTTCGGCAGGTAAGTCACATGAATGTCGGAAGGTTTTCCGCAGCTATTTCGCTGGAATCTCGCAGGTATAGATAGCTGCGGATTCCGGGGAGCTGCTGTGGGAAACCTGCGGACATACCCGTGGATATATCCGCAGGTACAAGCCCCCGTGGGCACATAGCCTAAGGGCCGCTTTACACGCAACGACGTATCTAGCGATATGTCGTCGGGGTCACGGAATTCGTGATGCACATCCAGCATCGTTAGCGACGTCGTTGTGTGTGACACCTATGAGCGACCGCTAACGATCAGAAATACTCACCAAGTCGCTGATCGTTGATACGTCGTTCATTTTCCAAATATCGTTGCTCGTGCAGGACGCCGGCTGTTCGTTGTTCCTGAGGCAGCACACATCTCTACGTGTGACACCCCAGGAACGATGAACAAAACCGTACCTGCGTCCTCCGGCAACGAGGTTGGTGTGTCTTTTATTTGGCTGCTATTCGCCCCTCCGCTTCCATTGACCGCCTGCTGTGTGACGTCGATGTGACGCCGCACGAACCACCCCCTTAAAAAGAGGTTGTTCGCCGGCCACAGCGACGTCGTTAGGAAGGTAAGTCTGTTTAAAGCGTCCAAACGATATTGTTTGCCATGGGCAGCGATTTGCCCATGACGCACAAACGACGGGAGCGGGTGCGATCGCTAGCGATATCGCTGCATTTAAAGCAGCCTTTACTGTCCATACCCTAAAGTTTTGAATGGTTAGATGAAGGACCCAGTTATTTTATTTTCCAAGGTGTCCAGGAATATCAGGATACAACTATTCAAGTACGCTAAAGTTACGGTATGTTCATCATGTAGGATCCAACCTCAAATTCTGAAATGGGCAATTGAAAAGGGGGTTTGGTTCGGATATTGAGTTTTGGCCCCACAACTACATGGGCTTACATATATCACATAAAATCCCAATAAAACACATTTTAGTTTGTGGTGGTAAAGTGAAAACATTTGGAATAGTTCACAGGATATGAATACTTTTTCAAGGCACTGTAGTCTTTTTGCACATATGTGCTGCCCCCATTGCATTGTGCTGTGTGGTTGCACATGACGGGTTGCTATAGTAAGCAATGTTGCTTTTTCCCACCGTGTACACCTGTCCCCTTTCCATTCTACCTTGCATGTTGGAGTCATTAAAGCTGACTAATAGTCAAACATGACAAAACAGAATTATTTTCTATAGTAACGCGATGCTTCAACCTCATTGGCCACGCACATGGGAACGATGTTCCAAGAAAGATCTAAATGTACACGACCAAAGTACAAGTTTATGCTAGGTCACCGCGTCTGCTTGAAAGACACAGATGGCAAAAACTAGGGAAAACATTAAACCGGTCTCTTTAGAGCAGCTCCTTTGGAGGGATATTAGTAATTAGTGTTTTTGTGAATAATGAAGGAAAGAAGACAAAGGAAACTTTGATTTAGGGGAGCTTTGTGTGCCCCCAAGAGAATCAATGGCCATGCAAGCCTTAATGGATACCAGCATGGAGCAAAAAATCCTGATCTAAAAATATATGCAAATGAGCCTCAATGTGCATTGGGGGTTTGTCAGGGCCCTCAGTGCACATCCAGCCTCATTAGCATATACCTTCTAGGTAATAATTTTTTAGTACTGGAGCAATGCTTTGTAGTTATGTGGGTTCTAAAGCCTATGCTGGCATCCTCGCACTCTCCTGTCCCCCTCCCCCAGCGAGGACGTTGGTTTCCTCACCTGTCCAGGCATTCTGCAGTGGTGGTCCCGTCTTTCTCCCATGCTGCAGCCTCACTGAGCATCTCTACTCCTGACAGGCTCCAGGCCTTTGGGCCTTTGCTGGTAGGGCGGGCCCGCGGCCATGCCCCCTTTCTTAAAGGACCAGCTTCCTCCTAACCCGGATGTGTTTCCCAGTTCAGTTATGCCCTTTGAGAGTTGCCTGGGCAATGAGTTATGCGGGCGTCAGACGATACGATATATCTGGCGATATGTCATCGGGGTCACGTCGTTAGTGACGCACATCCGGCATCGTCAGAGATATTGTACCGTGTGACACCTATGAAATACTCACCTTCTCGTTAATCAATGACACGTCGTTCATTTTCATAATCTCGTTCCTCCTTCTGTGCTCCGGTTGTTCGTCGCTCCCGTGGCAGCACACATCGCTCCGTGTGACACCTCGGGAGCGACGAACACAGCTTACCTGCGTCCCGCCGGCAATGCGGAAGAAGGAGGTGGTTGGGATGTTTACGTCCCGCTCATCTCCTCCCCTCCGCTTCTATTGGCCGGCTGCCATGTGACGTCGCTGTGACGCCGAACGTCCCTCCCCCTTCAGGAAGATGATGTTCGCCGCCCACAGTGACATCGCCCGGGAGGTAAGTACGTGTGAAGGGGGGGTTAACGACTTTGTGCGCCACGGGCAACTAATTGCCCATGACGCCCAAACGATGGGGGCAGGTGTGGTCGCTTATGCACTCGCACGATTTATCATCTCGTGTGACGCCCGCATTAGACTAAAGACGGCGTTACACGCTACGATGTATCTGACGATATGTCGTTGGGGTCACGGATTCCGTGACGCACTTCTGTCATCGTTAGCGACGTCGTTGCGTGTGACACCTACGTGCGACTCCGAACGATCGCAAATAGGTTGAAAATCGTTGATTGTTGACACGTCGTTCATTTTCAAAATATTGTTCATCATTTGAATCGCAGCAGACATATTGATACGTTTGACACCCTGCAAATGACGAACAACATCCGGACGACCGCCTTGGGCAAACAATATATCACCGAATGATTTTACGTCGCTTGTGAGATCGTTCCGTGTGACCACTAATAAACGACCTATGTGCGATCTCGGCAAATCGTAACAACAATCTGGGCGTGTCACATCGCTACTGAGATCGCCAGATAAATCATAGCATGTAAAGCGGCCTTTAAACTCATTGCTGTAGTCAGGTTCATTAGCACAGTACTGCTGCCTTTTATACATAGGACTAGTTCAGTTGCTGATATCTGTTTGCATTACAGAGTGCTGCTGCCGTATCCCTACTTGTTGCTGCTGCTACAAGCCACCACACTGGCCGCCCATCACGATACCCACTACCTTGAAGTATCGTCACAAGTTGCTGCCGTCCATTCATCCATCCATCTCGGACCGAATCTCTACACTAAAGACTGTCGCTCCTGTCGCGGGCGGGGAGGAGGGTGTCAGCACACCGCGCTCACCCCTTCTGCTCGGGTCCGGCAGCTGCTCCTGGTGGCTCGAGCTGTGGGCCGGATCCCGGGGTTTCTCGAGCGACACTCCTCGCCCGTGAGTGAAAGGGGGGGCTTGTTGGGTGTGGGGGATTGTTATAGTTCGTGACGCCACCCACGGTTGTGGTGATTGCACCACCGCTGCTCAGTATGGGGGTCCCGGGGATGGTGATGCGGAGCAGCCAGGTGTTGTGTTGCCCCTCCGTGGGTAGGGGTTGGTGATCCCGGGGCCCAGTGATGAGATGTAAAGTGTAGGGCCCGGTGGGCGCAGGGACGCGGGGGCAGCGCTGTGCCTTGCGGCACTGTGGTACTCACTCAGCCTGAGACGTGGACACAGTTTGTACGGTAAACCAAACGGCTGGTAGGACGGTCCCACAGACGGCTGCACCTGCACTCCCGGTAGGTGACGGTGATGTCCCTCTTCCTTGCACCTTTGTTTTACTTGTGGTAGCGGTGGATTCCCTCCGGTTACCCGCTCCCCGGCTGCAATCTGGGCCGGAGGAGCTCTACACTTTGCCCGCAGGCGCTGGCCCTGGGGAAACTGGTGCCCTGGCGGTGGCGGTGTCTCCCCGGTTCAGGTTGGGCTGTTGCCTTCACTCGGGACTTGGTTGTTGGGGGAGCTGCGTCCCCGTCACTGACGGATTTGGCAAATCTGGCGACTCCTAGCCTTGCCGGGGTCCGAGAGGCCCCTGCCCTGGTGCTGACTGTCCTTCGGAACACTGCTCCAGACCACCGGGCACACAGCCAACGGGGTCCTTCCAGGAACTTCCAAACGGTCCCCCTCCAGACAGTCACCGCCGTCGCTGACCTTGCTGTTCTGGCCCTCACAAAGCTGGACCCTTCAGGCTGTCTTTCTCTTCTGTCACCTTACTTGCTTTTCTCCTTTTCCACTTCTCTACTTTCACTTTCACTTTCTTAACTCCTAAACTGAACTCTGTTGTTTACTCAAGCTCGTCCCTGAGCTATCTGCCTGGTTACTTCCTGCCTCCAGAGCTGTGAGCTCCTTGATGGGCGGAGCCAACCGCCTGGCCCACCCCCTGGTGTGCATCATCAGACTCCTGGAGGAAGGCAACAAGGATTTCTGGTTAGCTGTGATGTGCCTACCTGGAGTGTGGGGTGTGGTGGTGTTGTGACCTGTGTCCCCTGGCTTGCCCAGGGCGACACATTCCCCCTTAGCAAAATGCAGACCGTCCGCGGGCTGCCGTCCTACACCGGTTTTATTTTTCTGTAAAAAGGGGTAACAGGGTTAAGAAAACATAAATAACATTTTTAATCAAAACTCTTCCCAAGACGGGAGGCACATTTACTTAAACGTTGCAACGGTATACGGTCACGGTTTCCGCTCTCTCCCACCCAAGCAACCTGGCCCTGATGCTGCCCCTAAAACCCAGGCAGCACCCCTTGACCCACAGTCCAGCACAAGTTACCCGAGCGGGATCTGTCCTTCCCCTCCAGAGGGTGGCCACCGGTTCCTTTGGTGGCTGGGCCCTGGCCTGCTCTGCTCAGGGCCCTCCCTCCAACCTGCCTCTCCGGAGACGGTATAGCGGAAACGGTAACGGTAACCAACATATTTACAAGCCACTTAACGTTTGTGGTGCCCTGCAAGTTCACGGGCTTGTCCATGGATAGTTCCCATGCCATTTAAACTTTAAACGGTCCCCACGGGGACAACGGTGCCAGCTCCTGCCGGTTCAATCACTGCAGACAATCAGGTTATGTACTCGGTCATTTTCATTTTCCTTATCATTCTTTTGCAAACTTTCAAACAAACAACAACTTCAGTGGTGGTCCCAACGGGGACGGTGCAACGGGCATCCGCTGCCCTACTCCGGTTCTTTTGCTGTTTCATCCGAGGGAGGGGATGCAGAGCTCACCTTGCTCTCCGGGCTGCCCTTCAGCTTTACATCCAGGGCAAACCACCCCCTCTCTCCGCAGTGCCGGGTGTAACGCACCATGTCCCCCGGTATAAGATTGCGGCCAGGATGCTCCTCGGGCAGATGGGCATTCACGTCCCGCCGGGCCACAAACACCTCGGCCTCCAGGCCCGGTTCGTATATGAATCCGTAGCCCCGGCGGACATCAAACCGCCTCACCTGCCCCTCGTAGAACGGGCCCCGGACACGGAAGGTCGCTTGCCGCAGGTTTTCCTTTTCCCGAATGGCTCGGGCCACCAGCTCGGCTTTCCTTCTCTCCCTCTCCGCGATCTCCAGGCCCAGCTTTGTCGGCTCCCTGTCCCAGTATGGCGCTGCTGCCAGCTCCGGCGCACGGGTTGAGCCCCGCGGGACATCCAGCACGTTACCCACTGTCAGGAAGGTGGGCAGCGTATCCCGCGGTGTCATGGCCTTGGGCGCTGCCTTGCAGCAACAACCCGGCGCCACCTCAGCCGAGGTGTGGGGGATGGGCACAGGGGCTTTCCGCAGTTGGGCCTTCGGCTCGGAGCGGGTCGTCAGCTCCGACTCGGGAAACTGCTCGGGGATTGTCTCTGGCACAATCTTCGGGGCCTTCCAAGGTAATGCCTCCGGTTTGTTACGGGCTCCGGCTACAGGTCGGTCCGCTGGGGCGGACGGGCTGGGTATCGCTACCGGTTGCGGTGGTAGCGGGCCTAGTGGCGGGGTCACGGCCTCCGAGACGGGTGGCGAGGGAGGCAACGGGGGGAGAGGGCTTGGACCGGGCCCCACAGCCGCGATGACCGGCCCTGCAAGGGCATCGGGACGTGGGTCACTCACCCTCCCTTTCTCCGCCTCCTCCTCGCGTCTCCGCACGGTGGCTACAACGTCCGCCATGTCGGCCTCCCACTCCTCCATGAGGAGCTGCATCTTCACCTGCAGCCGTTGGTAGAGCTGCGCGGTCCGGATCTCCACCCACGCTTCGGTTCCCGGTACGGGGGCCACGGTGTTTCGGGACGGCATCCACATGGTGTCTTCACTGTTTGCTTCCAGGAACGGTCTTCTTGCAAGGTCCTGGCGTCCCTGCTTTTATAGCGGCGACTACATGCCGCCAGCCGCCATCGCGTCCCCCTTAGCTCTTTCCGGCCCCTCCTCTCTCGGGGCGGGGTTTTGGCCTTCGCGCCTCTACTGCTCGAGAAGACGCTCGAGCGGGAACTTTTCGCGCCAAAGATGGCGGCTTCTGAAATTTTTCTGCCGGATACCTCCGGCGGTAACAAGGCGCACCTCTACCAGACGGCAGAGCGGTAAGATCCTGTTCGTGACGCCAAGTTGTCGCGGGCGGGGAGGAGGGTGTCAGCACACCGCGCTCACCCCTTCTGCTCGGGTCCGGCAGCTGCTCCTGGTGGCTCGAGCTGTGAGCCGGATCCCGGGGTTTCTCGAGCGACACTCCTCGCCCGTGAGTGAAAGGGGGGGCTTGTTGGGTGTGGGGGATTGTTATAGTTCGTGACGCCACCCACGGTTGTGGTGATTGCACCACCGCTGCTCAGTATGGGGGTCCCGAGGATGGTGATGCGGAGCAGCCAGGTGTTGTGTTGCCCCTCCGTGGGTAGGGGTTGGTGATCCCGGGGCCCAGTGATGAGATGTAAAGTGTAGGGCCCTGTGGGCGCAGGGACGCGGGGGCAGCACTGTGCCTTGCGGCACTGTGGTACTCACTCAGCCTGAGACACGGACACAGTTTGTACGGTAAACCAAACGGCTGGTAGGACGGTCCCACAGACGGCTGCACCTGCACTCCCGGTAGGTGACGGTGATGTCCCTCTTCCTTGCACCTTTGTTTTACTTGTGGTAGCGGTGGATTCCCTCCGGTTACCCGCTCCCCGGCTGCAATCTGGGCCGGAGGAGCTCTACACTTTGCCCGCAGGCGCTGGCCCTGGGGAAACTGGTGCCCTGGCGGTGGCGGTGTCTCCCCGGTTCAGGTTGGGCTGTTGCCTTCACTCGGGACTTGGTTGTTGGGGGAGCTGCGTCCCCGTCACTGACGGATTTGGCAAATCTGGCGACTCCTAGCCTTGCCGGGGTCCGAGAGGCCCCTGCCCTGGTGCTGACTGTCCTTCGGAACACTGCTCCAGACCACCGGGCACACAGCCAACGGGGTCCTTCCAGGAACTTCCAAACGGTCCCCCTCCAGACAGTCACCGCCGTCGCTGACCTTGCTGTTCTGGCCCTCACAAAGCTGGACCCTTCAGGCTGTCTTTCTCTTCTGTCACCTTACTTGCTTTTCTCCTTTTCCACTTCTCTACTTTCACTTTCACTTTCTTAACTCCTAAACTGAACTCTGTTGTTTACTCAAGCTCGTCCCTGAGCTATCTGCCTGGTTACTTCCTGCCTCCAGAGCTGTGAGCTCCTTGATGGGCGGAGCCAACCGCCTGGCCCACCCCCTGGTGTGCATCATCAGACTCCTGGAGGAAGGCAACAAGGATTTCTGGTTAGCTGTGATGTGCCTACCTGGAGTGTGGGGTGTGGTGGTGTTGTGACCTGTGTCCCCTGGCTTGCCCAGGGCGACACACTCCCATACCCCTGGAGCCAGCCAATGCAACCCCAATCTTCTCGAGTGGCAACCGAACCAATACCTGTAGCGCAACACCTCCACCATCGGGAGCTCTGGAGAAAACCAGGCTCAGGTCCGTAGTCAAGCCCCTCTGGGTTTTCTGTGTGTTGCGGCCCAGTGGGTTCACTAACATCTCAGCTTGCCCAGCGAGCATAACATGGGTATTGACTAACTTCAGTTTTCAAGACATATCTGTTTTGTTGCTGTCCGATTTTCTTAAAAGAAAAAGAAAATTCCGACTACCTCCAGCCACCACTAGAGGGAGCTTAAGGCTATGTGTCCACGGTAGAATGTACCTGCGGATTTTTCTGCATGAAAATCCGCGACTTTCGCGGCAAATCCGCACCCGCGGAATTGCCGCGGATTTACCGCGGATTTGCCGCGGATTTTGATGCGGATTTTTTTTTTTTTTTTCCCCATTCTATACCCAAAATCCGCACCAAATCGGCAACAAACAATTGACATGCTGCAGATTTTTCCGGATCAAAATCCGCGGCAAATCCGCAGCGGAAAAATCCGCAGCATGGACACAGCATTTCCAAAATGCCATTGAAATGGCTTGGAAGTGCCACTGCTGCAGATTTTCGGCAAATCCGCGGCAAATCCGCGGCAAATCCGCGGCAAAATCCGCGGTAAATCCGCAGCGTGGGCACATAGCCTAAGAGTTTACTGCATACTGTTCTTTATTGAACTCAATAATAAAAAAAATTCAAAAAACCTTTTTGGATTGAATATGTGTCAAATTTATATGTAATACACAAATATTACATACGTAAAAAAAATAATGGAAAGAAGTGCTGAGGAACATGGCAAGCTTTATGATGTCAGAGTACATGTCAAACCACAGAAAGCCATCATTAAATATCACATTCATTGTAAAGAGTCAAAAACTAGTAGTGTTTGACGGTTACACACTGTTGCTTAGAGAATACAATCTACAGTTACATTTACTTATACAGTATGGCGCCACCTGGTGCCCAAAGTGTATAGAAATGTGCACGTCCATCTAATGAGCTGAATGCTAGTGGAAGCACATATTCAGCCATTCTTTCCACACACCTACTGTATATTCACTCCAGTGTAGCTTATAGGAACATATTTTGGGCCAGCTTGACAGAGAAGTAGCACAGTGTCTGCAGTAGTATGGCAGTATAGATGAGTAGACTGCATGGGTAGTAAAAAGGGACTATATTGTCAGCTGCAGAGGGAAAAGTAGATTGATTTTGTCCAGAGCCCACCTGCAGCAAAGCAACCAGTAGAAATAGCTTTCTGTCCTGCTAGTCAGAGAAGAAACAGAGTCTATGTAGTAACATGGCAATACAGCTAAAAAGATTATTTCTACATGAGATCAATAAGGGACTATATTGTCAGCTTCCAGAGGGAGAAGGTGACAGATTATGTTCAGAGCTTGTCCCCACCAGCAGCCACTTGACATAGCTCTAAGCTCTGCTCTCAGGAAAAGCATTGTAGCAAGTTAGTATACCTTCAGAGAAACTAGGAAGGAACTATTTTGTGAGCTGCCAGAGGGAGAAAGAGGCTGATTCTGTCCAAAGCACACCTCCAACAGAGTAGCCAATAGAGATAGCTTTATGTCCTGATTGTGAGGAAAGGATCAAATGGCATAGCAATATGATTAACAAGTAATGATAGGCAGATTGATTCCCAGGACACCAGTCCATCAGCCAAATCGCTAGACAGGAAGTTTGCAGATTGCTTACCTTTCAAAATCCAGGCATGGCTTTTAATTAGCAGGTGCTATGTCATGTGTATATCATGACACAATAGTAATGTTGCACCTGCCCAGCTAGTCAAAAACCATGCTAGAGATCATTCATGAGCCTCCCACCAAGCGGCCAGAGACTACTGACCTGGGCATTCAGTTCCACAAATCAATCCACCTATCTCTACAGAGAACACTATTTTTGTAGTTAAAATAAGAAGGTACTATATTGTGAGCTGCCAGAAGGAGGAGGAGATTGATTCTGGCAAGAGCCCAATCCCAACAGAACAAAGAAGGACACACTGAAGCAATAAAAATTATATATTTTTTTTAACATTAAACTATTTCAAAAAGTACTGTAAAGAAGCTGTTATCTGCCACTCAGATTTTTGGTATGAAAATATTTCATAGGCCTACTGACCTGGTCAATGAACCAGAGTCCCGCAAATCGATCCACCTATCTCTACTGAGAACACTACTTTTGTATAAGAAGGTACTATTTTATAAGCTGCCAGAAGGAGGAGGAGATTGATTATGGTAAGAGTCTAACTCCAACTGCACAAAGAAGGACACACTGAAGCAAAAAAAAAGTATATATAATTTTTTTTAACATTATTAAGCTATTACAAGAATTGCTTTAAAAAAGCTAACAGTCTTTCAGACATTTTGGTATGAAAATTATTCATAGGACTACTGTCCTGGTAAATTAATTAGAGTTTCACAAATCCCTCCACCTATCTTTACTGAGAACACTACTTTTGCAGGGAAAGTAAGAAGGCATATTGTGAGCTGCCAGAAGGAGGAGGAGATTGATTCTGGCAAGGACCCAAAAGCAACAGCACAAAGAAGGCCACAATGAAGCAAAAAATATATATATTATTTTTTTAACATTATTAAATTATTACTAAAAGTACTTTAAAGAAGCTGTTAACTGCCACTAAGATTATTGGTATGAAAATAATTCATAGGAATACTGACTTGGTCAATGAACCAGAGTCCCACAAATCGATCTACCTACCTCTACTGAAAACACTACTTTTGTAGGGAAAATAAAAAGGTTGTGAGCTGCCAGAAGGAGGAGAATGATTCTGGCAAGAGCCCAAAAGCAACAGCACAAAGAAGGCCACAATGAAGCAACAAATATATATATATATTATTTTTTTTAACTTCCACTAAGACTATTGGTATGAAAATAATTCATAGGACTTCTGACCTGGTCAATGAACCAGAGTCCCACAAATCGATCTACCTATCTCTTCTGAAAACACTACTTTTGTAGAGAAAATAAAAAAGTTGTGAGCTGCCAGAAGGAGAAGGAGATTGGTTCTGGCAAGAGCCCAAAAGCAACAGCACAAAGAAGGCCACATTGAGGCAAAAAAATAATATTTTACTAACATTATTAAACTATTACAAAATGACTTTAACGAAGAAGTTAATAGCCATTTGATATGAAAATATTTAATAGGACAACCCCATACAAAAACCTATCTGGGACAATACCATTAAACTTATTTCAATTGGGGTAATCTACAATACAACTCACAGACAGGTCTTTTTTGGAAGAAGCCATGCTTTTCTAAACCCATAAACCCCTTTAATTCAGTGTGAAGAATTGGAGGTTATAGGATTCTAAAGGGCCCTTTCCATTGAGGGCCCCTTATTAATTTATTGGTATGATTTAGCGATGTAAGTCTATTATGGTTACACATAGAAGAATTAATAAAGAAAAAAAAAAGTTGATCTGATATAAAATGAATTCATCTGGAAGTAGAAGGGTTTATTTAGTTGTAATGTTCTCATCGCGATTGTACAGAGACATCCTTCCAAAAATAGCAGAGCAGACGAGTCTCTGCAGCTGTCTAAAGAGCTTAGTGCACCGGGAGGGAGACAGATTTGAACATTAAAATTATTAACTTGGCAATAAGTGAGATCCCTCCATTTTCAAGGCATTATTCTATCTCGTGTCATTTGTGGGAATCTTGCGAGCCGATAAAAAAAATAAATCAGATTTTACGCATTAGTTGCTCCATGGAACGTTAGCCACATCGAAACATATTTCCTGATAGATCTGAAGCTACTAAGAAAGCATTCATCCCTGAATCAAAATTCTGAAATCATCCACTCGATAAAACGTTTATATTGGCTTTTTAGGAAAGTTCGACAGCGACAGGAGTAAATAGGAACTGTTAGGCCTCATGGCAAACTTTTGAACCCCAAATCAAGACCCTAAATTAATTAATATGCCAGACCAGGCCTAAAAAATCCCATGTACAGAAGACCTCTAAAAAAGAATTCACAACCCAGACCAAACCACTAAATAAAAGGAAGCCAAATACCTAGGTCCCTAAATAAAAAGAGGCCAAAGAGGCAGCTCTGGTGTATAATAAAAAATATAACTCAGGATTGTTGCACAGCTTCTAGCTTCCCAGGTATAGAAGAAAGTTCACAGAGCAGATTACATGGGATAACAAGCTCTTTACTTATTGGAACATGAGGTAAAAATATGCACAGTCATTCAGCATTACATCAGGAAGAGAAAGTGAAACCAGGAAGAAACAATAGAGACTTTTTTACAATACAGTGAGTAAAGAAACTTTACACAACCTTGCCATCTACTGTTAGATCAGCATAAAGTCCTCCTTCACACAAACATAGAAGTCCTCATCTGTTGCATATACCAACAAGGATCAGTACAGGATAAGTAATGTAATGTATGTACACAGTGATTGCACCAGCAGAATAGTGAGTGCAGCTCTGGAGTATAATACAGGATATAACTTAGGATAGTTGCACAGCTTCTAGCTTCCCAGGTATAGAAGAAAGTTCACAGAGCAGATTACATGGGATAACAAGCTCTTTACTTATTGGAACATGAGGTAAAAATATGCACAGTCATTTAGCATTACATCAGGAAGAGAAAGTGAAACCAGGAAGAAACAACAGAGACTTTTTTACAATACAGTGAGTAAGGAAACTTTACACAACCTCGCCATCTACTGTTAGATCAGTATAAAGTCCTCCTTCACACAGACATAGAAGTCCTCATCTGTTGCATATACCAACAAGGATCAGTACAGGATAAGTAATGTATGTACACAGTGATTGCAACAGCAGAATAGTGAGTGCAGCTCTGGAGTATAATACAGGATGTAACTCAAGATCAGTACAGGATAAGTAATGTAATGTATGTGCCCAGTGACTGTACCAGCAGAATAGTGAGTGCAGCTCTGGAGTATAATGCAGGATGGAACTCAGGATCAGTACAGGATAAGTAATGTATGTACACAGTGACTGCACCAGCAGAATAGTGAGTGCAGCTCTGGAGTATAATACAGGATGTAACGCAGGATTAGTACAGGATAAGTAATGTAATGTATGTACACAGTGACTGCGCCAGCAGAATAGTGAGTGCAGCTCTGGAGTATAATACAGGATAAGTAATGTAATGTATGTACACAGTGACTCCAACAGCAGAATAGTGAGTGCAGCTCTGGAGTATAAAACAGGATAAGTAATATAATGTATGTACACAGTGACTCCACCAGCAGAATAGTGAGTGCAGCTCTGCAGTATAATACAGGATAAGTAATGTAATGTATGTACGCAGTGACTGCACCAGTAGAATGTCATTGATTGCATCTATAATGTTATTAAACATTTTATGTAGCTTTATTCTATATGTATATTGTATAATGGTGTATAAAGTTGCGCTTACGTTTAATGTTACTGGCAGGCAGAGAAAATTAGATTCTAAAACCAAATACTTTTACTTTTAATTTACCAAGGGACATTCCAAAACAAGATCTTCAAGTTTAGGAGGAATTTATATTGATCTATGACACCTGAAAATTGATTCTACCAGCAGAAAACAATAGTCAAAAATAACTGAAGCGTTTGTGGTCCCCACCTTCTCCCTCCGAGGATCGTATATTGCGTATTTGCTAACCTGCGGCCAAATACATGATATTTTAGAGAATGAATACTATGAAAAACATTTTGTTTTTTTCTTTAGAAGTGAGCAAAGTGCCTAAACCAGAGTGTGCAATACAAAAATATGTAGAATTAGTGCTAAAAATGTGAAAAAGAGACAAAATGTCCCTGTAGAAAAATACAAGTATAGCAGCAGCAATCTGTGGCCGAGCGGCTTCATAAAGGACATCACGGGTTCAAGACGTGAAAAAAACAGAAGTTTTAATCACATATTTAGTTCTGAAATGTAAGTACTGTGATCTAAAATCTAACAAAATGAAGAAAATTTGTATATCTTATTGCATAATAATAAAAAATAATAATATTTATACCAAAACTGCAAATAAAAATATAAAAATTGCTGTTTTTTGGTCATGTCACATCCCCCTAAAAATAAAATAAAAAAACAAAAAATAAAAAAAGAAATTGTATTTACCCCAAAATGGTGGCAATAACAACTACAGGTCTTACAACAAAAAACTAGCCTTTATACAAATCAAGAAAAAAAAAAAATTAAAAATAATATTTAATTGCCAATAAAAGCCAATTTTTTGCGCACTTTTTTACTATAATAATTAAAAAACCTATATAAATGTAATAGTGCTAGTGATGAGTGAGCACTAAGATGCTTGAGTGCTCGGCACTGGAAACAAGCAGGTCGGACGCTCGGACAGGTTCTATTTGAGTAACGAGTATAATGGAAGTCAATGGGAAACTCGAGCATTTTTCCGGAAGACTCTTGACCCATTGATTTCCATTAAACTCGGTAATCGAATTGAGCCCATCTGAGCTTCCGATCTGTTTGTTTCGAGACCCGAGCAGATTAGTGCTCGCCCATCACTACTCCTGACCCATTGACTTCCATTATACTCGGTAATCGAGTCAAACCTGTCCGAGCATCCAGCCTGCTTGTTTCAAATGCTGAGCACCAAAGCATGATAGTGCTCGCCCATCACTACTCTTGACCCACTGACTTCCATTATACTTGGTAATCGAGTCGAGTCCAACTGCCTAACCTGCTCGTTTCAAATACTGAGCACCCAAGCATGGTAGTGCTCGCCCATCACTAATCTTGACCCATTGACTTACATTATACTCGTTACTCAAATAGAGCCTGTCTGAGCGTCCAACATCTTTGTTTCCAGTACCGAGCACCCGAGCATGGTAGTGCTAACCCATCACTACTCTTGACCTATTGATTTCCAATATACTCAGTAATTGAGTCGAGCCTCTATGAGCATCCAACCTGTTTGTTTCGAGTACCAAGCACCCAAGCATGGTAGTGCTCACCCATCACTACTCTTTACCCATTGACTTCCATTATACTCGTTACTTGAGTCAAGCCCATCCAACCTGCTCATTTTGAGTACTGAGCACCCGAACGTGGTAGTGCTCGCCCATCACTAGTCTTGACCCATTGCCTTACATTATACTCAGTAATCGAGTCTAGCCCATCCGGCTGTCCAACCTGTTCATTTCGAGTACTGAGCACCCGTGCGTGGTAGTGCTCGCCCATCACTAATCTTGACCCATTGACTTACATTATACTCGGTAATCGAGTCAAACCCATCGGACCATCCAACCTGCTCAATTCAAGTACGAAGCAATCAGACAAGTGGCCATTCAGGGTACTGAAGCTCAGCTCTCATTCACTTCAATTGGAATTGAGCTGTAGTACTTGGAAATAGCTACAACACAGAGTATGGAGCTGTGCTGTATAGTTCTGGGGGTTGCAGGACCAGCTAATATCTGATTGTGACAGTCACATGTGTTGGACCCTCATGATTAATAAGGATAAGTCCTGATCAATTCCATTAAGACTTGACAGATAGGGAAATCTGCAATCATATTTATTGCTATTTTTAGAAGGCGAGGTTTACTATTATCCAATCATACAAATATTAATTTTCACACCATACAAATAGGTGATAATGCAGAAATACCCCTCAGCGTCTCTTCACCTTGTCTATTCATTCATGTGCGGCTGCTATATCCACGTTGCACTGCTATTACCCACCGGCCTCTGAAGCCGATCACAAATCTTCCAGTAACCGCATTATTCTAGATGCTGTATCTAAAGAAATGGGCAGAGTTATTAGCGAGCTATTTTTACATGCACACACCAGATATAATGACTTATAATCTCCGCGTCCAGGAAGTGATGTCAGCAGCTGCCTTATAAAAATATCATTATGAAGTGATGGATTTCTATTATCTTCGGGAACCACAGACCCGTACAGCATATGCGGCTACAAAAATAAACAAAACACATGGTACTAGAAGGGTACAAAGCAATAGGAAAACAATATTGACATCTCTATAATTGAAATAAGATAAGTAGTGATGAGCGAGCGTGCTTGCCACTACTCATTACTCGATTGTACTTGGGTACGCTCAGCCATGCTTGAGACCCCACCCGGCATTTTCAGCAACTAAACATGAGGGGTTTGCCTACCATACACGTTAATTCTGTAGCCATGTTGGCTACTGACATTACTTTGATTAGCCAGCCGCATCACATCCTGGGTATTTGAGACCCGGGGGTGCGATGCTCGGCACACTGCAGTTCAGGGAGAGTTGATTAGACCAGGCATATAGGCAGGGTTTTACACCTGCACCCTTCAGTGCCTTTCATGTGGCACTAAAGGGTGTTTTTAGGCTGGTTTAATTTAATAAATAATAAAGAAAAAAAAAAAAAGTGTGGAGTTCTCCCTATTTCGGATAACCAGCCAAGGTAAAGTAGACAGCTGGGGGCTGATATTATAAGGCTGGGAGGTCCATGGTTATTTGGCCCTTCCCAGTCTAAAAAAGCATCCCACAGCTGCCCCAGAAGTGGCGCATCCATTAGATGCTTCAATTCTAGTTAAGATTAGACCAGACATACAGGCAGGGTTTTACACTTGTACCCTTCAGTGCCTTTCATGTGACACTAAAGGGTGCTCTTAGGCTGATTTAATTAAATAAATAAATAATTTAAAAAAAATGGAGTGGAGTCCTCCTTTTTTTTGATAACAAGCCAAGGTAAAGCAAACAGTTCGGGGCTGGTATTATCAAGTTGGAAGGACCATGGTTATTTGGCCCTTTCCAGTCTAAAAAAAAGTATCCCACAGCCTCAGAAGTGGCGCATCCATTACAAGCTTTAATTCAATTCTGGGGCTTTGCCCGGCTATCCCCAATTGCCTTGATAAAGTGGCAACCAGGGTAATATTTTTGGGCTTGATGTCAACTGTGTAATGTCATCAGGCTGGCATCAAGCCCAAGGGTTAGGAATGAAGTGAAGAGGCATCGTTTAGACAGTCCCGTTATTAATCCAGTAAGTGTAAAGTGATAAAACACACAAACACAGGAAGAAAATAGTTTATTTGAATAAAGGCTCCCCCACACTTTTCCTCATTTACCAATTTATTAAAAAAAGTTCCCATGTAATCTACGATCCACGACTGCAACTCTGGTGACAGTGAATATCAGTAAAATACAGCTATTCACAGGCACTGGTATAACCACAATGCTCATCAGAGTCGCTGGCTCAATTCTACGGTCAGCGAGACCTGGCAGCTCTGATGAGAGTTGTAATCACCTGGCATCTTATAATAGTTGAACTTCACTGCTATTCACAGTCACTGGAGTTGCAGTTGTGGATCATGGATTACGTTGATGCTTTATGGGAACATTTTTATAATAAATTGGTGAATGAGGAAATGTGTGGGGGAGTCTTTATTCAAATAAAATAGTTTTGTTTCTGTGGGTGATAATACAGCAGCAGCTTCGGGGTGGTATTTTTAGGCTGGGGGGGGCAATATCCATGGCTCCTCCCATCCTGATAATACCAGCCCCCAGCTGTCTGCTTTACCTTGGCTTGTTATCAAAAATGAGGGGTATCTCACACTAATTTTTATTACTTATTGAATTATTTACTTTCCAGCAGCTACCTGGGAGATAGAGATGTGTCCAGGCATCTTCCTGATGCATTCCTCTGGCCTCCCCTGTCCTCTAGCAGGGTCTGATGGAACAATGTTTGAGTTCTCCATAGACTTCCAATATACTCGTTACTCGAATTGAGTGTGTCTTAGAGTACAACCCACTCGATTCGAGTAACGAACACTCAAGTACTTTATTGCTCTCTATTCACTAAAGATAATACCTATATTTCTGTGTTCTAAAGGCTATTTACATCCTGAGGAGAAAACAGTTTGTTGTCGACTTTGCTGAGTATCAGACCACCTCAATCTTATACTGATGACTAGAGTTTAGCTAATCGGTTCACAGCAAATAGAATTTGATTATTTGTATTAAAAAATAAAATTTTAATTTGTCCAAATACAAATTTTTCTGTGATTTGCTATGTGCTTATAAAAAGTCAGAAAAGGCCCTTGTGGTTGACTTTTTCACAATGGAACCATCGTTAAAGCTTCCAACAAACAGATGTTGTGTAGATGTTCCTTCTGGAAACCATTTAAAGTTGGGTGGTTATAAATGCAACCAAAGCCAAGAGATTACTGCAAAAAAAGTTTAGACTTAATAAATTAACTTCTGGGGAAGGGATATTGAAGACGAAACCCAAACTGGAATTCTCTTAAAGGGAATCTGTTGCCAGGTTTTCTCAAATATAACCTGTAGCCACCACTGAAAACTGTCCCATTGTAGAAGTCAATCAATCAACCTCTACATAAGCCCCTAACTCACTATGTTCAACTCAAAAAACACCTTTTATGAGTTCCTACGTTGTATGCGAATCAGTACAGTTCAATCCAATGGGCTTCGATGGTCTGGGTCGTCACCTCCTTGTCACAAGGAGATGTTTGCAAGAATCGCCAGCTATCATGGTGACGTCAGGATCTGCGGAAAGTATAGATTCTGGCACGCTGCCTGCTAACTTCTCTGATCAGAGCAGGGAGATGCTGGTGTTAACTCACAAACTTAGGCAGGCTTGCTTGCAAAATTTCTGCTGTGCTGCTTGCTAGTCTCTTTGATCACATTCTGTGGGGAGCCAGTCACATTCACTCCCCTCCTATATATGCTGGCTGTACTATTCCATTAATGGAAGCTATAGCCTACCTATACTAGTCTGGTGAGTTGTTGTGATCCAAACTTACTAGTGGTTGTTGGGCTTTATTGCTGTGATCATTTGTGGTGTTAACCCTTGTTGTCTTTTTGTTGCTGCTTTACTGTTCTTGATTTTCTCCTTAGTCTCTTAAGGCCTAATCACACACAACGACTTACCAGCGATCCCGACAATGATACTACCTGATAAGGATCGCTGGTAAGTCGCTGGGAGGTCGCTAGTGAGATGTCACACAGTCAGACCTTACCAACGACTCAGTAATGATACAGGTCACAGTAGCGACCTGTATAACGATCTCTGCTGTCAATGGGACCCTGCCACACAGTGTCAAACATAGCGATGCATCCTGCCCAGCAGGACATCACCTTTGAAGAAAATGGTTCGGACCATTCGGCAATGACTAGTGATCTCACAGCAGGGGCCTGATCGCGAGATCGCTGCTGCGTCACAGAAACTGTTACTGTTTTTTCCTGTGAGGTTTTGTTATCTCTGTCTGTCTTTTTCTGTGGTTCTATGGCACTCCTATACCTTCCTTCGCTGAGATGGAGGGGGGGGGGGAGGGTAACAGATTAGATCTTGTCAGGAGAAAAGTAAGGTATGACTCCGGCGTCTCCAACTTCAGGGGTAATCCGGAGGTCAAAGATAACCTAGGGTCTCCTAGCATGATGGATATTATAGATGCCCCCTGTTCCTCGCTATCCTGCTGTCACATCGTAATTCGTAGCACTTCTTAATTGGGCCCTCTCCCCTGTTTGATGTGGATGATGTCACCTATGTCATATATAGATCCCTGTGTGTCCACCACACAGGGGACAGGTTCCCTTTAAGATATTGTACGTGAATTAGTAACTAATTTTAAGTGTACACATAGACTGCTCAAAAAAATAAAGGGAACACTTAAACAACACAATGGTGTATATATATATACATATACATACAGTACAGACCAAAAGTTTGGACAATCCTTCACACCTTCTCATTCAAAGAGTTTTCCTTATTTTCATGACTGAAAATTGTAGATTCACATTGAAGGCAACAAAACTATGAATTAACACATGTGGAATGAAATACTTAACAAAAAATTGTGAAACAACTGAAAATATGTCTTATCTTCTAGGTTCTTCAAAGTAGTCATCTTTTGCTTTGATTACTGCTTTGCACACTCTTGGCATTCTCTTGATGAGCTTCAAGAGGTAGTCACCGGAAATGGTTTTCACTTCACAGGTGTGCCCTTTCAGGTTTAATTAGTGGGATTTCTTGCCTTGTAAATGGTGTTGGGACCATCAGTTGTGTTGTGCAGAAGTCTGGTGGATACACAGCTGATAGTCCTACTGAATAGATTGTTAGAATTTGTATTATGGCAAGAAAAACGCAGCTAAATAAACTAAAACGAGTGGCCATCATTACTTTAAGAAATGAAGGTCAGTCAGTCCAAAAAATTGGGAAAACTTTGAAAGTGTCCCCAAGTGCAGTGGCAAAAACCATCAAACGCTACAAAGAAACTGGCTCATATGAGGACCGCCCCAGGAAAGGAAGACAAAGAGTCACCTCTGCTGTGGAGGATAAGTTTCTCCGAGTCCCCAGCCTCAGAAATCGCAGATTAACAGCAGCTCAGCTTAGAGACCAGGTCAATGCCACACAGAGTTCTACTCACAGCAAGTTGGGCTGTAGTGTGTACATCGCCCAGGCCAAAAGCTAATGCTCTACCAGGATACAGCTAAACCCCCACTAATGTGGAAGCGTCACAGGTGCAGGAGAAGCAGATCACACACACACCTCCATGGAATGGAGGGGAGGCGAATGCTAGATAATAAAACTGCACACAAGTGGCTTGCATAGAGCGCTGTTCACATGCAGATGGCACAGTCACAAACCCGCAGCCTATTAGGTGACGCCCTTCTATTAGATCACTCGGGCTGCCAAGCCGTACCCCACTGTGTATCATGCACAGACAGACACTCTACAAAGCAAGGCCCAACAGAAAGGGGCCTGGCTGTATCCTGTACAAACAAAAAAATATGAGGTTTTTGTTGGTATTTATGGCCATAAAACGTAAGCCTACACCCTCGTCACGGGACCTCATGTCTGTAGGTCCCTACACTAAATATAAAAATAGCAACAAAAAGAGGACAATGTCCTCCAAAAATTAAGTATTACTCACAGCAAGTTGGGCTGTAGTGTGTACATCGCCCAGGCCAAAAGCTAATGCACAGACAGACACTCTAATTTTTGGAGGACATTGTCCTCTTTTTGTTGCTATTTTTATATTTAGTGTAGGGACCTACAGACATGAGGTCCCGTGACGAGGGTGTAGGCTTACGTTTTATGGCCATAAATACCAACAAAAACCTCACATTTTTTTGTTTGTACAGGATACAGCCAGGCCCCTTTCTGTTGGGCCTTGCTTTGTAGAGTGTCTGTCTGTGCATGATACACAGTGGGGTACGGCTTGGCAGCCCGCCTGATCTAATAGAAGGGCGTCACCTAGTAGGCTGCGGGTTTGTGACTGTGCCATCTGCATGTGAACAGCGCTCTATGCAAGCCACTTGTGTGCAGTTTTATTATCTAGCATTCGCCTCCCCTCCATTCCATGGAGGTGTGTGTGTGATCTGCTTCTCCTGCACCTGTGACACTTCCACATTAGTGGGGGTTTAGCTGTATCCTGGTAGAGCATTAGCTTTTGGCCTGGGCGATGTACACACTACAGCCCAACTTGCTGTGAGTAATACTTAATTTTTGGAGGACATTGTCCTCTTTTTGTTGCTATTTTTACACACAGAGTTCTAGCAGTAGACACATCTCTAGAACAACTGTTAAGAGGAGACTTTGTGCAGCAGGCCTTCATGGTAAAATAGCTGCTAGGAAACCACTGCTAAGGACAGGTAACGAGCAGAAGAGACTTATTTGGGCTAAAGAACACAAGGAATGGACATTAGACCAGTGGAAATCTATACTTTGGTCTGATGAGTCAAAATTTGAGATCTTTGGATCCAACCACCGTGTCTTTGTGCGACGCAGAAAAGGTGAACGGATGGACTCTACATGCCTGGTTCCCACCGTGAATCCCACCGTGAAGCATGGAGGAGGAGGTGTGATGGTGTGGGGGTGCTTTGCTGGTGACAGTGTTGGGGATTTATTCAAAATTGAAGGTATACTGAACCAGCATGTCTACCACAGCATCTTGCAGCGGCGTGCTATTCCATCTTGTTTGCGTTTAGTTGGACCATCATTTATTTTTCAACAGTACAATGACCCCAAATACACCTCCAGGCTGTGTATGGGCTATTTGACTAAGAAGGAGAGTGATGGGGTGCTACGCGAGATGACCTGGCCTCCACAGTCACCAGACCTAAACCCAATCGAGATGGTTTGGGGTGAGCTGGACCGCAGAGTGAAGGCAAAAGGGCCAACAAGTGCTAAGTATCTCTGGGAACTCCTTCAAGACTGTTGGAAGACCATAGAAGCTCATCAAGACAATGCCAAGAGTGTGCAAAGCAGTAATCAAAGCAAATGGTGGCTACTTTGAAGAACCTAGAATATAAGACATATTTTCAGTTGTTTCACATTTTTTTAAGTATTTCATTCCACATGTGTTAATTCATAGTTTTGATGCCTTCGAAGTGAATCTACAATTTTTACAGTCATGAAAGTAAAGAAAACTCTTTAAATGAGAAGGTGTGTCCAAACTTTTGGTCGGTACTGTATATATTCCCAGTTTTGAAGAACTGAAGACAGAGTTCCAGTCAACTGAGGTTCATGGATTCATGGCTGTCTGTTTATCTAAGGCAGGTTAACAGGCCTCCTTTGTTTGCTGAAGAGAGCTCAGTCTTTACAAAGAGAATAAAATCAATGATTGTTTAATTGCATGTAAAAGACAAAGTGAATTTGTGTTGTAACGTGACTCATCATAAGGAATGGCAGGATCTGAGCATTTACAACAAACAGCCATCATTTGTGGAAAATTCTATAAACTTTGAAAGTACGTCCATCTACCAGAAGTTATGGTGTGTGCTCAGAAATTAATATAGAATAAGAAAAAAAAATTAATATGACATTTTCATAATTCTGAAGAAAGAACAAGAGGCAAATGACATATTGTGCCAATCCAGATGAAATAACGGGAATTACATTTTTGATCAGGTCTATATCTGTATAACTGGGTTCCATCATACAGTGATACGCTCCAGTGCCAGTCCATGGATCTTCCTTCTGCTTGGTTTATATCTTCTGCTCTTATGCGTGTTTGGTTGTTATAATAATCTTTGACATTATCCCCTTGAACACTTAAAGGTTTATTTCCACAATGGAAATATTTTTCATAAAGCTCAGTAATTACAAGACTATTGTTAAAGGGGTTGTCCACTACATTGACACTGATGGTGTATCCTTAAGGGGGCTTTACACGCTACGATATCGTTAATGTTTTATCGTCGGGGGTCACGTCGTTAGTGAAGCACATCTGGCGTCATTAACGGTATTGCAGCGTGTAACACTTACGAGCGACCTTAAACGTCCTCCAAAGTGGTGAAAATCGTTCACCATGGAGAGGTCGTCCTAAAACCAAAAATTGTTAATGGTTGTTTAAAGATGTTGTTCCTCGTTCCTGCGGCAGCACACATCGCTGTGTGTGACACCGTAGGAGCGAGGAACCTCACCTTACCTGCGTCCCGCAGGCAAAGAGGAATGAAGGAGGTGGGCGGGATGTTCGTCCCGCTCATCTCTGCCCCTCCACATTGATTGGCCGGCCGCTTAGTGACGTCGCCGTGACGCCGAACGCACCTCCCCCTTGAGGGAGGGATTGTTCAACAGTCACAGTGACGCCGCCGACCAGGTAAGTGCGTGTGACGCTGCCGTAGCGATAAAGTTCGCTGCGGCAGCGATCACACGATATCGCATGCACGACGGGGCCGGGTGCTTTTGTAGCGGGGGCAGGGGGTGCCTCAGGGGGTGTAGTCGAGTCCCCTCGCCTTGTGGGCCGCAGGCTGAACCCCGGCCCGGCCGTTACTTGCAAAACAGGTGTGTTGTTGGGGCAGAGTGTGGATGCATGGGGCCCATTCATGACAGCGTTCTTTCTGTGCTCTCCAGCTCCTTCTTCACTTTCAGGAAAGAGACAATTGCAGGTAGCAGATAAACCAAACACCGATTTATTAAACAAAGCTTCCATCTTTTTGTTTGCAGCAGGTTTACTTTAGTACGTTACAAGTTACAGGTCCTTTTCTACAAAAACGGTTTCCTTTTTCTCTACGGGCACTTTCCTTTGCCTGCAGGGGACATACGTTAACCCCCTAGTAGCTGCGCTCTAACCCGGATTTACTGTAGGGCAGATCCAGCACACACTACCGGCTCTGGATAAGTTCTCACCTCTCCACTTCTTTGTCAGGGCACTAACCTTCGCCTGCAGGGGCCACTTGTTATCCCCCTGATAGCTGCACTCCACTCTAGTACACACCACCGGCTCCAGACTAGTCCCAACTCTTCCACCGTTTCTCATGGGTTTCCTCTGCTTTCTAGCCAAGAGTACTCACTCAGGCTGACTGCCTCGTCTCACTCCCACACTCTGCCCCGTCACCTCAGACCGAGCTTGCTCGCCTCTCACATCTCACTGCACACTGGACTCTGCATTCAGAACCCTTCCTTCCCCACCTAGGCTGCCCTGCCCCTTCCTTCCCTGCCACTGTTACCAGGGGAACCACTGCTCTACACTGGCACCTAGTGGGGAAACAGTTTATGACAGGTAACATTTTACCATTAACATTTACAATTTGCCACCATACTACTGTGGCGTCTTCAGGGGGGGAAAACCGCTCCTTCACTACCAGGGGTCTGACTACCCCTTACATTCCTCCCCTCTTTAACCTCAGCCTCCTGGCGAGGTTCGTACCTGCAAAACAACACATGTAGGAAAACACACAGACTGGCACACAAGTTTGGTGCCCGGAGTCCCTCCAGGGAAGCTCCCGGTCTTAGTCGTACATCTGCCCGGAGGCCCTCCTCAGGCGCTCCCGGTCTTAGGTGACCTTCTGCCCGGAGGCTATTTCCAAGCGCTCCCGGTCTTTGGGTGGGCAGAAAACAACAAGACAACAAGAGTCCTTCTTAACAGTCACGGAAGGAGTCCACGCACAGTTCTGCATTAAGCTCCTCCCGGGTTCAGTACTTTTAACGTTACTGTAACTGGAAACATTCAGTTTGGCGCAGGTAACTGGGTCTGCTTCTTCTTCTGCTGCTGGGGTTGTAATCGCGCCGGGGAAGGTGGAGGCGGTTCTTCTTTCCCGCTTCCGCCCATACTCCGCCCCTGGCCTCACCCACCAGGTCGGCACAGCGTTTGCAACGCCTCTTCTTTCTTGCGGCGCCGCCCACGTCTCTAGACCTCTGCAGCTTATTGCGGCAGGTACCTCCCCTCTTTGGGCGGCGCACTCCGGGCTTCTTCCTCCCAGGCCAGCCCAGCGCTCTTCGTTTGGCGCCAACTTTTCGCGCCTCTGCTGAGTCCATGAGGACGGCCGCCATCTTGCCGCCATCTTGTGGCCTGTTCAGCACGTCAGGCACCACTTGATCTTCCTCACAGTCTCTGGTCGGGGTTTCTTGCATGCAGGCTTCATCCTGCCGACTACTCCAAAATGTAACGGGGGCAAGGGGCGCCTCAGGGGGTGTAGTCGAGTCCCCTCGCCTTGTGGGCCGCAGGCTGAACCCCGGCCCGGCCGTTACTTGCAAAACAGGTGTGTTGTTGGGGCAGAGTGTGGATGCATGGGGCCCATTCATGACAGCGTTATTTCTGTGCTCTCCAGCTCCTTCTTCACTTTCAGGAAAGAGACAATTGCAGGTAGCAGATAAACCAAACACCGATTTATTAAACAAAGCTTCCATCTTTTTGTTTGCAGCAGGTTTACTTTAGTACGTTACAAGTTACAGGTCCTTTTCTACAAAAACGGTTTCCTTTTTCTCTACGGGCACTTTCCTTTGCCTGCAGGGGACATACGTTAACCCCCTAGTAGCTGCGCTCTAACCCGGATTTACTGTAGGGCAGATCCAGCACACACTACCGGCTCTGGATAAGTTCTCACCTCTCCACTTCTTTGTCAGGGCACTAACCTTCGCCTGCAGGGGCCACTTGTTATCCCCCTGATAGCTGCACTCCACTCTAGTACACACCACCGGCTCCAGACTAGTCCCAACTCTTCCACCGTTTCTCATGGGTTTCCTCTGCTTTCTAGCCAAGAGTACTCACTCAGGCTGACTGCCTCGTCTCACTCCCATACTCTGCCCCGTCACCTCAGACCGAGCTTGCTCGCCTCTCACATCTCACTGCACACTGGACTCTGCATTCAGAACCCTTCCTTCCCCACCTAGGCTGCCCTGCCCCTTCCTTCCCTGCCACTGTTACCAGGGGAACCACTGCTCTACACTGGCACCTAGTGGGGAAACAGTTTATGACAGGTAACATTTTACCATCAACATTTACAATTTGCCACCATACTACTGTGGCGTCTTCAGGGGGGGAAAACCGCTCCTTCACTACCAGGGGTCCGACTACCCCTTACACTTTTGCATACGATATCGCTAGCAATTGCTAGAAATATCGTAGCGTGTAAAGCCCGCTTTAGAATAGGTGATCAATGTACGATCGTCCGGGGTCCGACATCCCACACGCTGCCGATCAGCTGTTCTCTGTCCCAATGGCAGCTGCAGGATACTGGAAATGCTCAGCTCCGGCGCTGCTCTGTCTTCTAATGGTGGTGTCTGGGTCCCGCACATCCACCTCCCATTCTAATCAATAGGAGGCAGATGTGCAGTACCCGGTCGCTGCTGCTATCAGAAGATGGAGCAGCTCCGGGACTGAGCATTTCTGGCTGCCTGCTACCGCCGCCGGGACAGAGAGCAGCTGATCGGCAGGGGTGCGGGGTGTCAGACCCCGGCTGATCAGACATTTATGACCTATCCTATGGATAGGCCATCAATGTAAAAGTAGTGGACAACCCTTTTAACAATAGTCTTGTAATTACTGAGTTTTATGAAAAATACTTCCATTGTGGAAAAAAACCTTTAAGGATAGGCCATCAATGTCAAAGTAGTCGACAACCCCTTTAATATAAAGTACAAAACCAACATAAGGTTTCTTTCTTGTACCTTTTTTTTGTCATTTTTCATCCAGTTTCACAAAGCTGAATGGGTAGTCCTATTCTTATCTACTAAATGACATTTCCCTGCAGCTCCCTGTTTCTCCTCAGTGCTGCAGCCCCCTACCTCTGCTCTATTATGAGCTTGCTGATAAAGACAGATCTCAACATAAAAATACAAAAAAATAGATGAGACAAAGAAAGAAAGAAATCAAGAAAGAAAGAAGGAAGTAAGAAAGGAAAAAAGAGAGGAAGAAAGGAAGGAAGGAAGGCAGCAAGGAAGGAAGGAAGGAATCAGTGTGATGGATTTGTGCACAAACATTATATGAACATTTGTATTTACTTACAATGCTCTTGGAAATTTCAGTCTGCTCTTGTAAGCATGATCATGTTTTGCATGCATAGTAGAGCTGAGCTGTTCTACAACCTGGCTGTCAGATCAACGAGGATGTTGTGTCAGTGATTGTGGAATGATTTATTAGACAAGGTCATTAGGTGCATCCATATATGCTGGACCAACAGCATTAGAACTACTGGAGGATGGATTCAGTGGCAACTATGAGTAAAGAGAGCCCTAGGAAGATGGGGGTTTATTAGGGGAGGGGGGTGGTAGCTGCAAATTCGGGCAGATTTAACAATCGTCTGTATTTCCACATTGTATTAATATTATTAATAATTAATATTAGTATTGAGATACTAGTTAGGACATGCTGCCTCATACCTCACTGCCTATTCACACAGCTAACCCAGCTTTGCTATCACATGTCATATAGATGTCTAACTGCTGACTCAGCTCTCCTTTTTTCATATGCTGTGGAAACACTCTCCTCTGCTTTGTCAAGATGCTTGTTTGCCAGTTTAGCTCTGCTGTCTGCATGTTCTGCTCTGAATCAAGCTGCCTGTTCACATCTCCAGCTATACTTATCCAGTTCTGCTGTTCCACGTATTGTCTAACCCATCTTAACGCATCATGTCTCAGGTCCGTGCTGCTCACCCTGAACTAAGGTTTAGCGGATCCACCACACCAGGTGAGCCCCTAATACACAGATCATGGGGATGGGGTTAGCTTTGGTTTCTCCATATAAATATTTATCTATGGATACTTCACAACAAGATATGTCTTTGGATCTTCAAAACTAAGAGAATACTTGAAGACCAACACATGTGTACCGCCCCGCGGGCTCGGCTGGCTGCCGAGCCGCTCGGATCTGTGCTCGTATGGTGGGTGGCTCGAGCTCTTCCACGGACCCGGGGGGTCACGTCGCTCTGAAAGGGGGTTGGCGCTACACGCAGGGACTTCGGTGGGGAGTTCCATGGCCAGGGCCGCGGTGGTTTGTAGGGGATTTAAGTTCGTGATGCCACCCACGGGTTGTGGTGAATAAATGAACACCACCGCTGCCGTTGACTAGGACTCCCGGGGACGGTGTTGCGCAGCTTGGTGTTGACCCCTCCGTGGGTAGGGGAGTGATGGTCCCTGGGGCCCGAGGGAGGTGCTGAGGCGAGGGGATGGGTGCGTGCTGGGTGCTGGTGCGGTGCGGCGCGGCGCGCGGCCCGAAGGCACTGGTGTACTCACTATGATACAACACACCGGAGTCTCTGGTAAACCAAACGGGATGATGAACGGTGCCCGCAGCCGGCTGCAGCTTCCCCTTAACAGGTTGGTGGTTTCCGCCTTTCTCCTGCACCTCTTTAATGTGAATGTTATTACTCTTATGCCTAAGCAACGGTAGTCCGCTCCCCGGCTTGCTGTGTGTCGGGAAAGCCCTGTTTGCCCGCAGACGCTGGCCCCTTGGGTCTCTATGCCTTGGCGGGGGCTTTACCCTAATGGTTGGGCTGTTGTCTTCAGTCGGGTCTTGTGTGGGAAAGGTCCTAAAGTCCAGTCCTCAATCAGTTGATTTGACTTAGCCTAGTGGTTTCTGGGCTTCTTATTGGGTCTGAGTACCCCTCCTGGTGCTCCTGTTTCTAATCGGCTCCACGGTTCGGTACCGGCGGGCCACCGCCCGACCCCGGTCCCTACGGTTCCACCGGCTGTAATCCCAGCTCCTGCAGGTGGCCACCACCATCTGCCTCCTTGCCAGAGGTGACTGGGCTCCAACCTAGACACCTGGTAGACTATGGCAGGCCTGGTCACAGGTCTGTGCTTGAACTTGACTTTTCTCCTCCAGTGTCAAAGCTAATGTACTTAGAATTCCTGTTTTTCCCGCCTCCAGGCCTGTGAACTCCTCGGTGGGCTGAGCGAACCGCCTGCCCCCCCCCCGTCGCGGACACTAAACTCGGAGGGTGGTGACAAGGTTTTGTAGGTTGGCTGCTTTCACCTTTCTAAGGGGAGAGGGGTGTGTGCATGGGACTACCTGGGACGACTTGACTAGTCCAGGGCGTCACACATGTAGATTGTCAAAAAAGGGAGACAGGCATATTTTTATTCAATAGACGATGGCAAAATTTTATATTGACCTTTAATTTAACATAGGTACCAGATAAATGTGAACTCTGTCCATAGGCCCCATTAGGCTTGTGGACTTCAAAAAGGTAGGTCCAAAGCTCAGAACTCCCCACTATGAATAACTGAAGAATGGAAGCTCCTCTACATGACTGGTTCCCCTTCCGGAGGACTCAAGCTTTTAAAAGCCTCCATGTATTATATAAGATACATGACTTTTCTCTGGGTGCTCAAATTTCTTGCCAAAATCCAAAAAGATATTGAGATAAAAAATTCCCTCTTAGTGGACACCAGGACTGATATGAGGTATTGTATTCTGTATGTTATGCTTGTTACACAAAAATTTTGAGAATTGAATGTGTTCCTATTGTCAGACTCATGGTCCCACTGGACCCAAAAGACTTAATGCTTGACCATTGAGCCACTATCCAGATAATTTGTACAGTGTTCCATTGAAATGTACTATGTCATGCTTAGGCAAGTGACCTAGTATGATGGAAGGCACCCGCCAACTGCATAGGTTTGTCAAAAGGCATCTGTTGAACCTCCTCCAGGGAGAACAACAGGGGGTGGGGACACCGTAAGTCTCTCCCTGAGACGTCTATCTATGGAATAGCACAGTGAGCCAGAGAGTGTCTAACTCTAACTGAGAGGCCCTGACAAAAATTACTTCTAAGAGCAGGATCATTCCACAGGGTGTCAAGGGCCCATCTATAGAACTCAGAGCAGAACTCCTTCGCCAGCCGTGCCCCCTGCTGCAGCTTACGGAGTTTAAACTCAGCAATGGAGACACAACCAGGGTCATCATACACAAGGGCCAAAGCTGCGAAAAACTCGTCAACTGACCGTAACAACTGTGAGTCGGTCAACAGAGAGAAGGCCCAGGACTGGGGATCTCCCTGTAGAAGAGAGACAACAATCCTCACTCTCCGTCCCTCACTCCTTAAGGAATGAGGGCGGAGCCTGAAATATAATTTACAAGCTTCACTAAACACCATGAATTTATCTCTCCCTCCACCAAATCTGTCAGGGAGGGCTATCTTGAATAACAGCTGAGTCTGAGTGTGAGCCGAGACCAGTAGACCCCCAGTTATAATGTCATGCTCGAACAAGGAATTTTCCGGCGCATGGCACAACACAGAAGTACAACGGGAATGGAAAGAGAAAGGAAGTCCCTGACGATAGGAAGTGGGGGTCAGGACACCTTCTGACACTAACCTGTGTCTGGAGCTTGAGATCCACTAATGTCCCTAAACAGGTCCTTCCCCTCAACGCCGTCTCATGCCTAGTCCATCTCTGTCCCACCACTCACCTTGTCTAATGCAAGGCCAGTGAGTGCAATAGACTTCACCTTTACAACAGTCCGACACGGGGAGGTAGACAGACAGGGGAACACAGACAAAAAAAGATATACTTCAACTTTAAAGCTGCAGCCAGACATCAAGGCTGCAGGCAACAGGACTCCAGCAGCTACAAGAAGCTTCTTTCCTCCAAGGTGGTCAGTTCAGAATGAATCTCATTTTGCCGGATTGCCGGATCCATCACACTCCAGTACAGTGTAACATGCTGTCATGTGACCGGAGCTTGCCGCGATGCCATTGTACAGTATTAACACTGTACTGGAATGTGACGGATCTGGCAATCCGGCGAAATGCCAGATGTGTGAAACGGCCCTAACCGTAATCATGTGACGGAACATGTGACTATTAAAAGAGGAAGGCAAAGGTCACAAACCAGCTGCACCTGAGATAGGCCTAATCAGGAACTACCAGTAGGTCATTAACCCTTGCTGCAGCAAAAGAAAGCAAATATATGTAAAACCTAGAGTCTCACAAAGCAATGTGAGACTCAGATCCCAAAACTGTCACAAGTCTCCCAAGAACGGGAGGCACTCGTGATACATTCGTAGTAGTAGCGTGACCCATACAAGGTCAATGTCCTAATTTTCCTTACGTGTGGACATACAGATAATTCTAAAGCTAATGATGTACAACACGAGGACGTGCAGGAGGTCTCACAACAGGTATATAGTCAAGATTAATCGTGTTTTTATCAATTATCTATTATGGTATCATAAAAAATACATTGCTGACTGGCAAAATAATCTGAACCCACTCGCCTGGTCTCATTAAAATCACAGTAATCCATACATTGTAGGAATCCAATGGGGACTTGTCCTGCAAAGCCTATGGTAATAGCAGATAGTGGCCTAGTTAGCTGCATTATTAGGGTTTTGCAATCAATCTTTCGGCAGGTGTAAAGCCTTCATTGCATTATGACCATAGATACATTGTCATGGTACAAGCATTAAACATTCATGATTGAATGAGAGCAAATTCTAATTATGTAAGAGTGATTTTTCCCAGGGTCCGGCATCCCTGGACACAAGGTTACCATGAAGTTCCACTGCAGAACCACCATCTTTCTTATAATAACCACTTACTAGAACTCTTATAAACTTCTTATTAAAACCCAAGAGCTTTGTTCTATGTGTAGGTATTATAAAGGTTATCCACATTCGGGATATTGACTTCCTGGTAAGCTTGTGCTCATAACCATCAGCCAATCTGTACTCCGACCTGCAGTGTACAGAATATAGTAAGGATCAGTAGGGTGCAGCATATACAGCAGGTGAAATAAGTATCGAACACATCACCAATTAGACTTGTATACAAAGCCCCCTTTTTTACAGCCATACTGACCCAGTGGTTACGATTTAATATGAGAAGTGTACAGTGGATGAATGACTGAGCATGTCACCAATTTTCTAAGTAAATATATTTCTAAAGGAGCTATTGACATGAATTTCTCACCAGATGTCAGTGACAACCCATCCAATCCACAAGGCAAATAAATCAAACCATAGATGTGCATAAACTAAGTTTTGTATAATAACTAGAAATGACATGGCATGCATTGCTCAGGTGTGACTTTGGTCAATTCTTCCACACAAACACTCCTCACATCCTGAAGGTCCCAAGATCCTTTAATGAAATCTGAGCTTTAGTTCGTTCCATAAATTTTCTATTGGATTCAGATCAGGTATTTGGCTGGACCAGTCGATCAGCTTTATTTTCTTTCTCTGAAACCAATTGAGAATTTTCTTGGCTGTGTGTTTGGGATCATTAATTAGAAAAAAGACTGACTGGAACACCTATGTGTGTGAATTAATGTGCTAGCTTAAAAATACATGACTATAATACAGATAATAAGCTGCACACTAACCACTATAAAAATATAAACATGAAAAATGATAAAGCATTACTGCTATAGGGATACTGTGAACAATGAAATATACATTTAGCTATCGGGAAAAAATGAAATACATGAAAAATGGTATTGCCAAAACTGCTATGAATATTTGAAAATAGTAGAGATGTTTAGCAAATGTAATGATCAATGCAAATGAGCCCGAAACCAACGACAAGGTAATCTCTAATTTTTCGTGAACCTAACCTTAGTGCCTCTCTATATGCTATTAAAAATTTGCAAATATGGGCAGACAGGCTCCTGGTTATATAGGATCATGAATAGAGTCTGGTAATAGGGTTCTAAGAGATTACCTTGTCGTTGGTTTCGGGCTCATTTGCATTGATCAATACATTAGCTAAACATCTCTACTATTTTCAAATATTCAGTTTTGCAATACCATTTTTCATGTATTTCATTTTTTCCAGATAGCCAAATGTATTTTTCATTGTTCACAGTATCCTTATAGCAGTAATGCTTTACCATTTTTCATGTTTATATTTTTATAGTGTTTGGGATCATTGTCTTGCTGAAATGTCCGCCCTCATCATCCTGGTACATGGGATCAGATTTTTATCAAGAATGTCTTGATACATTTGTCCATTCATCTTTCCTTCAATTACATGAAGTTTGCCAGTGCCATATGCTGAAAAACAGCCCCACACCATGATGTTCCTACCTCCAAACTTCACTGTTGTATCTTGTTTTTATGGGTTATATGCTGTTCTGCCATTTGGCCTCTAAACATGGTGTGTATTATGATATCAAAAAAGTTAAAGTTTCATCTGACCAAACTATATTCTCCCAGTTTATCACAGGCTTGTTTAAATGCTGTTGAGCAAACTTTAAATGCACTCGTGCAGCAATGGCGTCTTGTATGGTGAGCGTGCAAGGCATGAAAGTTGAGTCATTACTCATTGTTTTCTTTGAAACAATTGTACCTGCTGATTCCAGGACTTTTTGTAGCTCTCCACAGGTGGTTCTTGGCTCTTGGACAACTCTTCTGACACTTCTTTCCTCTCCTCTGTCTGAAATCTTGTGGGAAGCACCTGGTCATAGCCAATTTATGGTGCAATGATGTTCATTCCACTTCCACATTATAGCCGCTCAGTGCTCACTGGAATTTTAAGTAGGTTAGAAATTCTTCTGTAATCAATGTCATCAGTATGTTTTGTAACAATAAGGTGGTGATGGTCTTGAAATGGCTCACTGGTTTTACCCATCATGAGATATTTCTTATGTGGCACTTTGGTAACAAAACACCTTTTTATAAGCCATTAGTTGAACCAAGTGATTTTATTTTTCTATAAGTGGCAGGATTGCTTTTTAATTACTGTTATAATTCAGCTGGTGTCGTACTTTTATGTGGCTTTTTGCACCTCTATTTCTTCATGTATTCAATACTTTTTACTTTTAGGAGATGCTGAGGGCATGTACATACACTGGGTGCATATACTTCACAGGAGGAGGTGGGAGCATAAAGATCACAGGAGGGGCTGGGGGCATATACACCACAGGAGGGTCAAGTGGCATATACACCACAGGAGAGGCTGGGTGCATATACACAACAGGAGGGGCTGGGGGCATATACACCACAGATGGGGCTGGGGCCATATACATCACAGGAGGGGCTAGGGGCATATACCTCACAGGAGGGGTTGGGGGCATATACATCACAGTAGATGCTGGGGCACATACAGTACATCATAGCAAACGCTGAAGCACATACATCACAGGAGAGCTGGGAGGAATATACATCACAGGAGAGGGCTTGGAGGCAGGGCCGGTGTCAGCACCTGGCACACCTGGACAAGTGCCGGGCCCTGGACTGCTGAGGGGGTCGCCTTGCAGACAGCAGGATGGCATACCACCAATGGCGGCAGGCCACACGGCCGCTTTGGAGCCCGTGAGTCAGAGAGGAGAGGCCCAATGCCAGTGCCGCACCGGCCTCCCTCACCTCTCGCAGCCCTCCCCTACCCCCGCTAAGGATCGCACTTTCAATTGTATCGGCTTCACAGAGGCCGATACAATTGAAAGCATTGATGATAGAGGGAGCGGTGTGCTCTCTGTCATCAATCTCCTGCAGCGTCTGTCTGCACTCTGCCTCTCAGAGGTCAGTACAGAGGAGCGCAATGATGCCATTACTATGTGCGCCTGTGTCCTGAGCTGTCAGAGCGGCAGAACAGTGGATGAGCTGAGGAGACCAGAGCAGCGGGGGAATGAGGAGGAAGTGAGTATGTATTGATCACGGTGGCCAGATGACTATGAGGCTGCATAGTGCTGCTACATGGGGCTGCATAGTGCTGCTACATGGGGCTGCATAGTGCTGTTACATGGGGATGCATAGTGCTGCTACATGGGGCTGCATAATTCTGCAACATGGGGCTATATAATGCTGCTACAAGGGGCTGCATAATGCTGCTACATGGGGCTGCATAGTGTTTGTACATGGGTGGCTGCATAGTGCTTCTACATGGGGGGCTGCATAGGGCTTCTACATGGCGGGCTGCATAGTGCTGCTACATGGGGGTGCATGGTGCTGCTACATGGGGCTGCATGGTGCTGCTGCATGGGGCTGCATGGTGCTGCTGCATGGGGCTGCTACATGGGGGCTGCTGCATGGTGCTGCTACATGGGGGTTGCTGCATGGTGCTGCTACATGGGGGCTGCTACATTGGTGCTGCTGCATGGGGGCTGCTACATGGGGGCTGATAATTGGGGGCTGCTGCATGGTGCTGCTACATGGGGGCTGCATTATATTATGTGGAGCAATCTGGGGTGCATTATATTATATAGATAAATATTTGGTACATTATATTATATGGATGAATATTTGGTGCATTATTCTATATGGATGAATATTTGGTGTATTATTCTATATGGAGGACTATGGGGCTGCATAACACTATGAAGGAATATGCGGGTGCATTATATGGAGTAATATGAGGCTGTATTAAATTATGTGGAGCAATATGGATGCATTATGTTATATGGAGGAATGTGGGGGCTTCATACTTCTATACGCCCCAGAGCTTTATGTCCCTCCACCCCAGGACTGTATACCCCCCAGAGCTCTATGTCCCTTCCAACCCAGTGCTGTATACCCCCCAGAGCTGTATGTCCCCCTCCACCCCAGTGCTGTATACCCCCCAGAGCTGTATGTCCCCCTTCGCCCCAGTGCTGTGTACCCCTCAGAGCTGTACCCCCCCCCCGGAGCTGTATGCCCCCCCATTGCTATATGGCCCCCTCCTCAGTAATGTGTATGCCCCCCAGTAATGTGTATATGATAAAATGACAATGCATAAACAATACATAGAAAAATACATAAGTAGTACAATGAATTAAAGTTTTATGTTTTTTCAAGATTTTTTTTTTAATTTCTATAAAAACTACTTTATAGATACTTTTTTTTATTCAGGTGGTAACTTGATCACAGGTACAATTACCTAATTAAAAAAAAAAGTATATATAAAGTCGTTTTAATAAAAATTAAAAAAAATATCTTGAAAAAGCATAAAACTTTAATGCACTGCTTTTCCCATTTTTTATATTAAAAATATATAAATAAATTAAATAAATATATAAGAAGATTAAAGATAGAAAGGGATTGCCCTATTTTAAAAATAATTCAAACAGGGTAATTCAGCCCCATTCATGGGATTGGTGAGATCCCTCTGCATCAATGGTTTTGTCACCTTTCCTGTGGATAAATGATAACTCTCTAAATTTAGAAGCATTGGAGGGAGGTGTGAGGTTAGGGAAACCTTTTAGTTTTAAGAGTTGAATGGGCAACAATTTTAATATTTGAAACAACTACCATGTTTTCCTAAAAATAAGCCCTAGCAGGATTTTTCGGCCTTTTTGGATAAAGGCTTAAATATAAGCCCTATTCTGAAAATAAGCCCTAGTTGCAGTTCAATAACAAAGTGTCTATGCAGTTAAAAAAGTTAAAGAATATAGCAGGACATTTCATTATAGAAAACAGATACCACCAAAAGAGAGAAGACAGACTCCGAAATTATACTCACTAAATCCCTAACGGGACGTTGTGGAATGCGAGGACCTGAGGTGAAAAGCATAGAGGACCTTTGGTGGAACGCACACACACACACACACACACACACACACACACATACACACATCCGATGATCCCATACGGATCCAGGGACCTGGGACGCTGTGGAGCGCAAGGACCTTGCGTTCCACAGCACTGCAGGACGGAAGCAGTACAGTATCACTGGATGTTTCTGTGTGTATGTGTATGTATGATGTTCCTGTGATCTTATGTGTGTGTGTGTGCATGTGTGTGTGTGTGTGTGTGTGCATGTGTGTGTGTGTGTGTGTGTGTGTGTGTGTGTCTGTGTGTGTGTCTGTGTGTGCCAGGTAGGCGAGCTGTGGAGCACACAAGGACCTGCTGGGAGCACCCACTGTGAATCACAGGAGCATGAGGACCTGGGAGCGATGCAGCAGATGTTTGGGGTCTGGTAAGTATGATTCTCCTGGGTGGTGTCTACCTTTTTGGGGGGTAAACTTAATAAGCCCTACCCCAAAAATAAGACAACGTATTTTTTCCCATAGAATAATTTGAAAAAGAATGTGTGACCTACTTTGGATGTGATGGGTGTGGCTTATTAGTCTCCTGCACCACAGGAACTCATCAAAGTCCAAGAGTGTGTGGTAAGAACATTTTGGAGAAGGATATAGTGTGCCCACCTGGGTTTATTGAGAAAGCATGCAAACTGAGCAGTAATTCATCATCTTCGGGAGATAATCACACACACATGTGCTTGGGCTCCTTAAATAATTAGTGAGGGCTCTGCAATTAATCTGCATAAAGAAAAGCTATATGGGAAATAATAATGAGCAGATCTATGTTGTTGACAAAAGGGATAGATGGTGGCTCTATGTTCCAATTTGTGTATTCATTCCTAGGTATGAGATTGACCAGTTTGTGCATGATTACCCATCCCTTTGACTAATCAGGCATCTGTGACGCCCTGGACTAGCCAGGTAGTCACAGACATAACAACATACACACCCCCTTCCCTAGACAGTTACACCAGTCAAACAAAACCCTTGTTGCCTCCCTCCAAGGTCTGATGTCCACACCAGGTGGGGCAGAGCCAGGCGGTTGGCCCCACCCACCGAGGAGTTCACAGGTCTGGAGGCGGGAAAACAGAGAGATTCATGTAGACAGTGAAAGTGAGAGGACACGAAACTGTCGGTGTCTGGGTAGGATAATACTAAGGATAACTGAAGTGAGCACTAATATATATTATGAGTGCAAGCCAAAAAAATACATAGTACATAAGGATAAGGCTGCACATCAACGTTAGATAATAGTATAATGTTATAAGCATACCAAAAAACATTGAAGCATACAATGAAAAATGCCACTTGCTAACTTGAAAGTGTGAATAATGAAATGCATACCTGCCATGAATATTAGGAAAAAGGAGATATTTAGCAATCGCATTGATCAATGTAACTGAGCCCCAAAACCTTGTCAAGGTATATCTCTATATTGGGGTCCCTAGCTCTATGACCCTAACTGTGTGTCATCTCATTGCAATTAAAAACTGCTGTGTGTGGAGAGGGGTAACCAAGGACTTTCTTATATAGGAGATGGAAAAAACTGAAAGGGGCGGAGCTGTGTTCACATTCAGAAAAAAAACCCTTCATAATACTTTCGGCCATGTTTTTTGCGCAGTTTTGTCCCAGGTCCAGGACGGGAGGGAAAAGGTGATCGCCTATACCAACAGAAAACTCCGGCCCACGGAAAGGAACCCCGAAATTTACAGCTCCTTCAAGCTTGAGTTCCTGGCCCTGGGGTGGGCAATCACCGAGAAGTTTCGACATTACCTCGCGGCGGCAAAGTTCACTGCCTATACGGACAACAATCCGTTGACCCATCTGGACACGGCCAAGCTGGGCACTCTGGAACAACGGTGGGTAGCCAGGCTGTCTAACTACGACTTCACTATGAAATACAGAGCTGGCCATAAGAACACCAACGCGGACACATTATCCCGGATGTCCCACCTGCCGGATGAGGGGCCGGAAGACGATGACCTCGAAGAAATCGAGTTGCCCGCGTTCCATCGGCCGAAAAACTATATGTCAAACAACAACAGGCGAACTTGGACCCGCTACCCAGTCAGGGATGGCAAGAAGCCCAAGACCAAGTGCCTGCCGTCCAGCTGGTCAAGACCATGATTGAGCAAGGCTCTTCCGGAATGGATCCTGCAGCTCCCTCTGAGGCCCAGCGGCTGTGGAAGGAACGAGCCCGGCTGTACCTGCACGAAGGGAAGCTGTATCGAGGGCTGATCAACCCGAAGACTCACGAGAAGGTTCGTCAGTTGGTGGTCCCTCAGGCCAGCATGCCCAAAGTCCTACGGGCATATCACGATGGCGCCGGGCATTTCGGCTGGAAAAAGCTGGAGATGTTGCTGAGAGAGCGGTTCTATTGGAGTGGGATGCGAGAATCTGTGGAGGCCTGGTGCCGGGAGTGCGGCCCCTGTGCGCTGAGAAGGAAGGATGAAGTCACCCAAAGAGCTCATCTACAGCCGATCGTCACCCATCAACTGCTGGAGTTGGTTGCCTTGGACCACGTCAAGCTCGCACCCAGCCGGAATGGATATACCTATGCCTTGACCATTGTGGACCACTACTCCAGATTCATGGTGGTTGTTCCAGTCAAAGATTTGACCGGCCGTACCGCAGCTAGGGCATTCCAGGCCTACTTCTGTCGACCGCACGGATACCCGGAGAGGGTGCTTACGGACCAGGGTTCAGCCTTTGAAGCAGAGGTGTTTCAAGAGTTCTGCCAATTGTACGGTTGTAAGAAGATCAGGACCACGCCATACCATGCCCAGACTAATGGGATGTGTGAGAAGATGAACCACCTGGTCCTGGATCTCCTCAAGGTGATACCGTTGGAAGAGCGGAACCTGTGGCCAGAAAAGCCGCCTGACCTGGTAGACATGTACAATAACATCCCTTGTAGTTCTACCAAATGCACCCCGGAGTATCTAATGAGAGCCCGACCGGGCCGGCTGCCGGTGGACTTAGAAATGGACTTGAAAGCTCCAGAGGCTGTTCCTTCGACTGCTGGCTGGGATACCCGGTGACAAATCCAATACCGACAGGTCCAGGAGTATGTGGAGAAGAATCTCGGTCAGAGCCGAGAGAAACAAGCACAACGCTTCAAGAAACGAGCGTCAGCCATCCCCTTTGAGCCGGGAGATGTAGTGCTGAAGTGGAAGAGAAGGACCCATAAGCTTGATGACCAGTGGGAAAAGACCCCGTATGTCATACAGCCCACTGAATGGGAGAATGAGAAGGCTTATCTGATTAGTTGCGACCAGGGGAGGACCGCCACTACAGTTTCCAGGGACCACCTGAAGAAATGCCCTCACCTCTTGAGAGTGACAAATGAGGTTCCGGTTCCCACGCCGAGCGGGGAAAAGGATAAGGAGGTGATCCACACAGTGATGGGTGATTTTCCTGCAGACTGGCCTATGCAAAACGGTGCGGTGATTGTTCCGGTGATAATGTTCCCACAACACGTGGAAGAAATGGAGACGGAAACGCCCGCCAGTGAACCACTCGAACAAGCGCCCAGGGATGCACCTATACCCCCTCCCCTTGGGTCTCCACTTTCCATATCTGACAGACGGGAAGAGGAAACGTCTCCTCTACCCCCTTGCCCGCTACTAGCGACATTGTCCTCCGAAGGTCCACACGCCCCAACCTAGGTAGGCCCCCGCTTAGGTATAGGGAAACTACCATCTAAGGGTGCAGTATGCTGATTATGTAAATATTGAATCAATGAATGAACACCAATCACCAAAGTCTCACCTGATTGCCGTCCGTTGTAAGACAAGTTTTCCCCGTTGGGACCATCAGTGTGTGTATCCTAAACAGCCGACATGAGAAACTGCTCATGAACATGGCCGAGAACTTGCAGGTCACCCACAAACTTGTGGGCTTGTAAATAGTTTGTGGGCCGTTTTCCGTTCCGTGCCGCCTCCGGAGAGGCAGATTGGAGGAAGGGCCCACAGCAGAGCAGGCTGGGGCCCGGCCACCACCACGACCGGTGGCCATTCTCTGGGGGTCAGGGGTCCCCCTGGACGTGGGGGTCCCCTGAAGTGACAGCCGGGTGCGAGACACCGTACCCGTTCCCGCTCGGGTAACCTGGACCAGGACTGGGGAAGAGGGGTGCTGCCCGTTTCTTAGGGGCAGCATCAAGGTTTAGGTTGCTTGGGTGGGGGAGCGGATGACCATGAACCCGTCCGTCAGTAATAAAAATGTTTTATATGTTTGAAACGTTAAAGTACCGAGCCTCCCGTAAGGGAAGAACTACAAGTATGCTTATGTTGAATGTTTACAAGTTAATTTATCTTTTACAGAAAAATAAAACCGGTGATGGACGGGCAGCCCGCGGACGGTCTGCATTTTACCAAGGGGGAATGTGACGCGCTGGACTAGCCAGGTAGTCACAGACATAACAACATACACATCCCCTTCCCTAGACAGTTACACCAGTCAAACAAAAACCCTTGTTGCCTCCCTCCAGGGTCTGATGTCCACACCAGGTGGGGCAGAGCCAGGCGGTTGGCCCCACCCACCGAGGAGTTCACAGGTCTGGAGGCGGGAAAACAGAGAGATTCGTGTAGACAGTGAAAGTGAGAGGACACGAAACTGTCGGTGTCTGGGTAGGGGCCCAGACACAAACAGCAAGGTTGGCAGATGGTGGTGGCCGTCAGCAGGAGTTAGTGAATCTCTGCAGAACCATAGGACCGGGGTCGGGCGTTGGCCCGCCGGTACCGAACTGAGGAGCGGAGTGAAGCTAAGCACACAGGCAGGGCCATCAGACCCCGACCAGGCTTGGAGCCGCCGACAATAGTCAAATCCGAGTGTGACAGGAACCACAGGGGTTTCCCAACAACCAAGACCCGACAGAAGGCAACAGTCCACACCGAGAGGATATACAGCCACCGCCATAGGCTAGAGATCCAAGGGCCAGCGCCTGCAGGCAAAACAGGCTCCTACGGCACCTATACGCCAGGGAGCAGATTACCGGTGGGCATCCACAGGAGTCAGAACATTCTAACAGGTGCAGGGAATGACAGCCACCATCAGCTGTCCGGGGAGAGCACAACACTGCAGCCGACTGCGGGACCCGTCCATCCAGCCGTTTGGTTTACCAGAGACTCTGTCATTGACTGTCTGAGTGAGTATACCAGTGCCATCCGGCACCGCGCCGCACTGTCCCTGCAACCCTGCACCCCCAGCCATCCAGCCTCCCCGTATCACCACCGGGCCCCGGGATCACCAACCCCTACCCACGGAGGGGACAACATCCTAGCTGCTCCCTACCATCCTTCCCGGGATCCCCGTCACCAGCAGCGGTGGTGCTAATAAACACCACGACCCATGGGTGGCGTCACGAACTATCTCCCTAAACAAGTGAGGGTGTACAGGGAATGTTAATAATATTATCAGGGTTTCTATGGGAGGTGGGGGAGGGGGTAAAGTTAGCATGGGGTGGACCGGGATTAGGAGAGATATCATCTGAGAGAAGTAGGAGTAGAAGGAGAAGGGTCAGATGGTTTTTGGACGTGTGACATGTCTTTTTGTGTGATACCCTGGAGCATGAAGGATTGAGGTTAATCAGATAGGTGAAAAGGGCCTGGGAACTGTACATAGGAGAGGAGGGGAGAGAGGGACTAATGTGGATGAGTGGTGATGGAGGGGGAACAGGGCGGTGAAAGTGGACAGTAAAGGCACATAGGATGATAGAGAGAGAAATAATAGTCATGGTGGAAACACTCCTGGTATATATCTCTGCTTGCTGAAGTGTAATGTCTGCTCCCCTCTGCTGCTGAATTCACTCTCCTGGTATATATCTCTGCTTGCTGTGACTTATGCTATGTCATTTTTACATTACGTTTAATACTCACTGATGTATGACTGTATCTTCCTCTTTGTACATCTTATCTGATGGTGGAAGGTGTGAATCTGTGTAGACTAGAGTCCGGGTGGGGGTGAAATGTTCTGTTTCCTTTGATTCCTTAATCATTCCCTGGTGTGATCAGCATTTGTTAATTTTCCTTAACAAGCTGAGCTCCCATAATCCCCCTCACCTACCCCTCTAGTCTGCCCTATATATCTGGGGCTGTTCTAAGGGGTGCACGCGTGCGGGGTGCCTGCATGCGTGCCATCTTTTGCTAAGTGCCAACGTTGCCAAGTGCTGGGCAGTTACTTCAATGGCAGTTAGTCAGGGCAGGAGGCAGGTAAACTAATCCTAGACACTCTGTTTCCACCATGACTATTATTTCTCTCTCTATCATCCTATGTGCCTTTACTGTCCACTTTCACCGCCCTGTCCCCCCTCCATCACCACTCATCCACATTAGTCCCTCTCTCCTCTCCTCTCCTATGTACAGTTCCCAGGCCCTTTTCACCTATCTGATTACCCTCAATCCTTCATGCTCCAGGGTATCACACAAAAAGACATGTCACACGTCCAAAAACCATCTGACCCTTCTCCTTCTACTCCTACTTCTCTCAGGTGATATATCTCCTAATCCCAGTCCACCCCATGCTAACTTTACCCCCTCCCCCACCTCCCATAGAAACCCTGATAATATTATTAACATTCCCTGTACACCCTCACTTCCCTCTTTTAATTGTGCTCTATGGAATCCACGGTCTGTATGTAACAAGCTTCCTTACATCCACAACCTCTTTCTCAATAACTCTCTTAACTTACTAGGCCTAACTGAAACCTGGATTCAGGATTCTGATACTACTTCCCCTGCTGCCATCTCTCATGGTGGTTTACACTTTACCCATTCACCAAGACCTGGAAACAGACATGGTGGTGGAGTCGGCTTACTCCTGTCCCCACAGTGCACTTTCCAGGTCATCCCCCCCAGCTCCATCACTCTCATTCCCATCCTTTGAGGTTCACACCATTAGGCTCTTCCATCCCCTTCCCCTCAGAGTAGCTGTCCTATACCGTCCCCCAGGCTCACCCACCCAGTTCCTTGACCACTTTTCAGCCTGGCTGCCACACTTCATGTCCTCTGAATTGCCAACCCTGATCCTAGGAGACTTTAACATCCCCATGAACAGCCCCTCCTCCCCTTCTGCATCCCAGCTTCTATCTCTCACCACCTCCCTTGGCCTCTCACAACTCTCATCCTCAGAGACACATGAAGATGGTAACACCCTTGACCTGGTCTTTTTCCGCCTCTGCTCAATCTCTCACTTTGACAACTCACCTCTTCCCCTCTCTGACCACAACATCCTCTCCTTCAAGCTCACAAACCCTCATCTGCCCCAGCACACTCCCACCTATCACACATTCAGAAACCTACAGGCCATTGACTCTCAAACACTTACAGACTCTCTACACTTATCACTATCCCCTATCTCCTCACTTTCATGCCCTAATCTGGCTGTAAAGCACTACAATGACACACTCAGAAGCACCCTGGACCAAGTAGCACCCCTCACCCTCAGAACCTCCAAACACCGAGTAAAACAACCTTGGCTCACATCACAAACTCGATTTCTCCAGCGATGCTCTAGGAGTGCCGAGCGCCTATGGAGGAAATCCCACACACCAGAAAACTTCATCCACTACAAGTTCATGTTAAGGACCTACAACTCTTCCCTTCACCTCGCCAAACAGACCTACTTCACCACCCTTATCTCCTCACTAGCCAACAATCCAAAAAAGCTCTTTGACACCTTTCACTCCCTCCTCAGTCCCAAAGCACAGACCCCTATCACAGACCTTCATGCTGATGACCTGGCCTCGTATTTCACAGAGAAAATAGAAAACATCCGCCAAAAGATCAGCTTCCAGTCACCAAGCTTTGTGAATCCCATCCCTCGCCACATCCAATCCAGCTCACTTTCCACATTTGACCCAGTCACAGAGGAGGAAGTCTCCAGGCTCCTCTCTTCTTCTCGTCCTACCACTTGCTCTACTGATCCCTTCCCCTCACGCCTACTCCAGACACTCTCTCCGGTTGTCACCACTCACCTAACTAAAATCTTCAATCTCTCTCTCTCTTCTCGTATCTTCCCTTCCTCCCTCAAACACTCTATTATTACTCCATTATTAAAAAAACCTTCCCTTGATCCGTCCTGCACAAGCAACTACAGACCAGTCTCCAATCTCCCCTTCATCTCTAAACTCTTGGAGCGCCTGGTCTACTCTCGTCTCACCCGCTACCTTTCCACTCACTCTCTTCTAGATCCTTTACAGTCTGGCTTCCGCCCTTTACACTCAACAGAAACTGCCCTTGTCAAAGTGACCAATGACCTATTGACAGCAAAACGTAACGGTGACCACTCTCTGCTTATTCTTCATGACCTTTCTGCAGCCTTCGACACTGTTGACCACCATCTCCTTCTCTCTTTGCTCCATTCTATTGGCCTAAAGAACACTGTTCTTTCCTGGTTCTCTTCCTATCTTTCTGGCCGCTCGTTCAGTGTATCATTTGCTGGCTCCACATCTTCTCCTCTCCCTCTCACTGTTGGGGTCCCTCAAGGTTCAGTCCTTGGCCCTCTTCTGTTCTCCCTCTACACTGCCCCAATTGGACAGACCATCAGCAGATTTGGCTTTCAGTACCATCTTTATGCTGATGACACACAGCTATACACCTCATCCCCTGAGCTCACCCCCGCTGTACTACAGAACACAAGTGACTGCCTGACTGCAGTTTGCAACACCATGTCTGCTCTCTATCTGAAACTTAACCTTTCCAAAACTGAACTTCTGCTTTTCCCTCCATCTCCCAACCTTCCTAAACCTGACATCTCCCTCTCTGTGTGTGGCACAACGATAAGTCCTAGGCCGCAAGCCCGCTGCCTGGGGGTTATACTTGACACTGATCTCTCCTTTACCTCCCACATACAATCTCTTGCCCGCACCTGCCGCTTGCACCTCAAGAACATCACTAGAATCCGCCCCTTTCTCACAATGGAAACGACAAAAACCCTCACCGCGGCCCTGACTACTGTAACTCTATTAATTGGTCTCCCCCTAACTAGACTCTCCCCTCTACAGTCCATCCTTAATGCAGCAGCCAGGGTCACTTATCTGGCCAACCGCTACTCTGATGCCTCTGCTCTGTGCCAGTCATTGCACTGGCTGCCCATATATCACAGGATCCAATTCAAACTGCTTGTTCTCACCCACAAAGCTCTCCACAGTGCAGCACCCTCCTACATCTCCACCCTCCTCTCTGTCCATCATCCCACCCGTTCTCTACGCTCTGCAAATGACTTTCGACTAACATCCACACTAATTCGAACCTCCCACTCCCGAATCCAAGACTTCTTCCGAGCTGCACCAAACCTCTGGAACGCTCTACCCCAAGAAGTTAGGACAAATCACAACTTACTCATCTTCAGACGCTCCCTAAAAACGCATCTTTTTAGGGCGGCCTATCACACTCCCTAGCCAAACTAATTTCACCTAATCCCTCTAGAACTTCTCAGAACATAACCCCACGTCAAACTCCATGGCACCCAAATGCATCTCAAGGCTCTGGCCAACTGGTCCAGGAAGCCATCATCTATCCCCCATGAGCTGGCTGGATTGTCATTGTAAATAAACACATGTACCTTGCCCCTCCCCCCATCTCATTGTAGATTGTAAGCTCTCACGAGCAGGGTTGCCATTTTTCCTTTTAAATATTGTATCCGCTATAATTGTTACTTGTTTGTATATGTTTATGTATATGATATGTATATGTTCCTCCTGAATTGTAAAGCGCTGCGGAATATGTTGGCGCTATAGAAATAAAGATTACTATTATTATTATTATTATTATTATTATTATTATTGCTAAACTACAACTCCCAGCATGCTTCTTCAGGGTCCAATTCCTGATAATTTTATCTTCACAACAGCTGTCACAAGTAGGACACCACAACTCTAAGGAGTCCTCAGTGATGGCACCAGAACCTGATCATATAGGGTATTCGTTGGGTATCTGTCCTGTCAGATCACTACTTGCTCAGGTTAGGGTTGCCGCATTGGCTTTTGGCAATACTACACAAGGGAGAGGAACTCAGACAATGAGGTATGAGGGTCCACGTGACTTCCCACTTACACCCTTGTGAATGCTAACTCTACTTGGTACGTTTTGTTTCGATGTAGAGAGACGTGTGGCAGTCAAGTAAACTATGATAACATGTTGTACTGTCCTAGTTTCCTTTCACCTCTCCCCCTCATATATCAGTCTTCTGGCTTCATGGATTCATTATGCTGTAAATGGATGTGATATTTCAGCTTCCTGAGATCGAGGTTGCTACTCCACGGGGTCTGTTGTGTGGTTACTACTTTATCAATGGAATTAAGCTAAGGGTAAAGGTTCAATAGACTGAGTCACGCTGCGTGCGGAGAGTCAGATGGAAGGATTTGGTAGTGTGGGATGAATGATAATACTGAAGTGCGAGGTGGTGGGTGGAAGTTGACATCGCAAATGTTCATTTGCAAGTGTAAATATCTACATTACTGCTGGCCCTAAATTGATGCTTAAAGCGGTTATCCTGTGAAAGTAACTTATCGGTATAAATCCAACCGCTGGGCAGATTGGAGAATTGTTATCACCGATGAGGCATTTTTATCCCAATTAGAATGAAGTGTGCATGCTTGATCGCCGCTTAATTTCTTATTTGTATGACTTCTGAAAAAAGTCTCCCATTCATCCAATTGGTGGCAGTGCCAATGGTTGAAACAAGTTATCTCTTATTGTGAATTGGTGATAACTTATTTTTGCTGGATAATCCCTTAAAGTTCATCATTGATAGTAACCATAGGGTCTCAGTCTGGAGCCCCTTATTTTGGCTACCATCTCAATTTTTGATATTGATAGGATGCCAATAATGTTTCCAGGAATAGTCTTGTTCTTCTTTTATCTATTTTGTTGTGGCAAATCTGCTCTCAAGAAGACCGGATGTCAGCCAATATGGCAGTGGTGGTCATACCACGAAGTGGTGGTCATAACACATACCATACTTTATGTAAGAGGACACAGCATGGTAGTAAACAAATTGCCACCGGCTGTCTACTGGTGCCAGGCAGAGCGTTCCCTATCCCCAAGTTCACATCTTTTGTGTGGCCCCTGGAGGAGGAGTGTTTCTTTTTCCATACCTGGTCTATCATCTCTCTGTATCTCACAATCAACATCCAAATGTTAGCTGTTTAATAGGGATGAGCGGTTCCGATAATGTTCTGGTTCGCTGTGTTCAGCTGGTCTTTAGTTAAAAATTAAGTTTGGGACCCAGACTTGATCCTAACTTGACCTTGGACTCCAACTCCCATATTAGTCAATGAAGACCCAAACCTTGGTGCTGTAAAATGGTCAAAGAAAGGGCTAGTGGGTTACAAAAGGAAGCAATATGGGTGTAAGAGCAGGACAATTAACCTGCAAAAAATATGGATAGGAAAAACATTTTAAAAAAGAAAAAAATGACGTGCCCCCCCCCCTATTTTTAGGCTGGGAAGGGCCAAATAACCAGGGGACTTCCCAGCCCTATAATACAAGCCCACAGCTGTCTGCTTTATTTTGGCTAGTTATCAAAAATAGGGGGAACTCCACATCATTTTTTAAAATGTATTTGTTCACAGAAGGGTACAGGCATCTTCTCCATGCCAAAAAAGCTTGTTGATTGGCCTTTGAACAAACTTTGTTCAGCATATGAACAGCATACGAACTCCAAACTCAACCACGGACTTCCATGAGAAGTCTGAGTTCAAGTTTGAGACTCGGACACTAGGTGTCCGATATGGATACCGAACTTTACCATTCAGGTTCACTCATCCCTACTGTATAACGCTTCAAACCTTGAAATATTTGGGTAAGGGTGGTTGTACAAATACAAAGTTATATAAATTAAATATACAATACATATAGAGATTCACAAAACATGCAAATTTTTTGTCAAGACATTTTCTACCAGGAACCAAAACTCAACCAAAGCTTTTTCAAGAGCTTCTTCAGGCTACTTACGAATAATACTATTTAGTTCATGGGGTAAAGAATAAAGATGGAAAAATGTTGTTGGCCTTTTCTGATTATATTTTGTATATCTCTGTAAATGTTTGCAATATTTAATATAATATACTAACACAGAGACAAGAATGAAATCAGTCAAAGGATAAAGTGGAAGACCTTTCTGCCCACACGTGCAAACCAATGGGAAAATCATTGATCACGTTCATGCTGATTCCAAATAACATCAACCATGAACGCCAGATGTTTCAATGTATATCTTCTATAGCAAACATTTTGTGTCTCCGGGCAACTACACTATGACCTACTCATTAACCTGAGGGAAAGACAACGTAACAGCAGGTTATAGTAGTAGTACGTCGCCATCATCCACACCAGATATGTATATGTATATACCAAACATGGACAACTGTGCCAAAGGTTTCTAAAATGAACATCTCATCATAAAATTAGTTGAATTTGGGAAATTAATTTGATATTCAGATGTGCTTTTATTGTCAAAGGATGGAATAATGATCAGGTCAAAAACAAATTAGTCATGTGTATTGATTCTATAAAAATTTGTAAACTTTTCATCTATGGTTTCACAGGCCACCCTTTTTGATGGACTCCTAATATAATGGAGCTTTAAGGGTGCTTTACACACTGCGACATCGCTAGCGATAGCTAGAGATGTCGTGCGCGATAGCACCCGCCCCCGTCGTTCGTGTGACATTTGGTGATCGCTGCCGTAGCGAACATTATCGCTGCAGCAGCGTCACACGCACATACCTTTTCAGCGACGTCGCTGTGACCACCGAACAATCCCTCCTTCAAGTGGGAGGTGCGTTCGGCGTCATAGCGACGTCACTGCGGCATCACTAAGCGGCCGCCCAATAGCAGAGGAGGGGCGGAGATGAGCGGCTGGAACATGCCGCCCACCTCCTTCCTTCCTCATTGCCGGTAGACGCAGGTAAGGAGATATTCGTCGTTCCTGCGGCGTCACACATAGCGATGTGTAACACCGCAGGAACGACGAACAACCAGCGGCATGCACCACCGACGATATTATGAAAAGGAGCGATGTGTCAACGATCAACGGTTTTTACGATCGTTGATCGTCGCTCCTTGGTGTCACATGCTGCGATGTCGCTAACGGCGCCGGATGTGTGTCACTAATGACGTGAACCCAACAATATATCGTTAGCAATGTCGCAGCGTGTAAAGCACCCTTTAGACCTAGGGTAACTTAGAAGATCCTGAAGACTTTTATATGAAGTAGATAGTTTCAGTTCTGGTTAGGGGCACCTTAACTAAAGGGCCCGTTACACGCTATGATATATCTAACGATGTGTCGTCGGGGTCACGTCGTTAGTGACGCACATCCGGCATCGTTTGACATATCGTAGCATGTGACAGCTACGAGCAACTGTGATCGAGCAAAAATACTCACCTTATCGTTGCTCGATGACACGTCGCTCATTTTCAAAAAAATCGAACGTCCTTCTGCGCGCTGGTTGTTCATTGTTCCCGAGGCAGCACACCCCGGGAACGATGAACTGCAGCTTACCTGCGGCCGCCGGCAATGTGGAAGGAAGGATGTAGGCGGGATGTTACGTGCCGCTCATCTCCGCCCCACCGCTTCTATTGGGCGGCCGCTGAGTGACGTCGCTGTGACGCCGAACGTCCCTCCCCTTCAGGAAGAGGATGTTCGCCGCCCACAGCGACGTTGTTTGGAAGGTAAGTACATGTGATGGGGGTTACCGACTTTGTGAGACACAGGCAACAAATTGCCCGTGTTGCACAAACGATGGGGGCGGGTGCGATCACACATGCGATCGCACGATAAATCGCCACGTGTAAAGTGGCCTTTAGACTTTGACCATGACAAAAGATTTATAAGCTGCTAATAATACTTCCAAAAGGCTCTTGTGACAACCTGGCCTATCAGGTTGTCACAGGGTATTGTGCAATCTGCCCTCCTGTGCAATATCCACCTCCTTCTTGGTTACGGGTCCCTAACCATTGGTGTTGCCAAAACCAGCTAATCAAAATCCTAGGAACACTCTGCACCACACCCACCAGACACACACCAGTGGATGGCCTGAGTGGAATAGGGTCACCCACTTGGGGTGTTGGTTAGGGGGAGGTCAGGAGTGTCAGGAGTAGGCCAGTGTAGTGTTGGAGGTGAAAGTGAGAGGAGGTCAGAAGCTAGGCTTCTTGGAACTACTAGGTAGCAGACGTTGGTCTGGGCCTGGTAGGAGCTGGAACCCCGGTCGCAGGGGATCGTGACAAGGGGCACGGCATTGTCGTGGAGGACAGCCGGCAGCCTTGTACCATCACCGTGCAAGTGCCAGGGCACGACGGTGTACGTGGATCCTAGGTCAGGGAGTAGCGACGAGAACGGAGCTTTCAAGATCCGCTCTCCACCCGCTCCAAAATCGGGGTATTAGAGCAACGAGGGGGATAGGACTTTCCACACATATGGTCCAGAAAATCCCAAGCGTGAACCATGAGAGCAAGCTCCCTCAGTTAGCCATACTGGGGAGCGGGACTCGACTAGTTTCAAGCTACAGGGACCAACCAGAAGGAAACAAGGTGCCAAGGGAAAGGTCATATATCAACAGGCAACACCAACAGAAATAGGACCCAAATGTGCTCCCTCTCAGCGGCAGCAGTGTCCAGGACTTTGGTTTACTAGAGTTGACGGTGTCAGCGTTATTGGACTGAGTACGCAAGTGACCCTTACTTCCCCAACGGCACGTCCCGCCGCCATCACCGAGTCCCGGGGCATCCCCCCTACGCGTGGAGGTGTTAAACACCTGGCTGCCCACTCCATCGCCACCGGGTACTCCCAGCTGCAGCGGTGGTACTCCACCTTACCACACACCACGGGTGGTGTCTCAAACTCTTAATATACCACCCTCCTGTAAATATCCCCCTTCATTCGAGTGGCCGCGAGGCCCCCCGGGTCCGGACGCCCCTCGAGCCACCGCGGATCCGGATCCAAGCAGCTCGGCTGCTGACACGGGGGCGGTACACTCTCATACTAAGTAGATAGCTCCAGGTTTGGTTAAGGGCACCTTAGAAAAGACTTTGACCATAACAAAAAGTTGGGCAGCTGATAATATCAGGTCCAGAAGGATCTCATACTAACTACAAAGCTCCAAGTTTGGTTAAGGGGACCTTAGATAAGACTTTGACTAAAACAAAAGGTTGAGCAACTGCCAATATCAGGTCCAGAAGGGCTTCATACTAAATATAAAGCTCTAGGTTTTGCTAAGGGCACCTTAGAATAAACTTCAACCATGATAAATGTTGGGCAGCTGCTAATATTATTCCCAAAAACATCTCATACAATGTACACATCTCCTCGCTTTGTTAAGGATACCTTATAATAGACTTTAACCATTACAATAGGTTGGCCAGCTGCAAGTATCAGGTCCAGAAGACTATCATAATGAGTAGACAGCACCAGATTTATTTTATGGCTCCCTAAAAGTAATCTTCCACTATGATTCCATCGTCACAAAGTTGCCAAGATCAGGTTTAAAAGGCTATAATATATATAATAAGAAGACTTCCCAAGGTTTGGTTATGGGCGCCTTAAAGTATTCTTCCACTATGACCAATAATCTGAAACTGCCAAGATGAGGTTGTAGAGAACATGCTATGTCCAAATGACCATTTGAAGTATCTTTTAAATATGCAAGGGTGAGGCTTGTTACTAAGTGAAGTACCTAATCTTCAATCTAATTGGTGTACAACTGCATACCATCAAATGTGAATTTTCATTCGGGGGGGAGGACACTTTAAATCACACCCATGATTTAGGTAGAATGGCTTCCTCTTCACTCCATACTGGTACTCCCCTGAACGCCCCTAATATTCTTTGATCATGAAAAAATGGAGAGTCTGATTCCTACATATTGGATTTTATTCAGATTTGCACCATCAATGCATGTATATGAGGTTTCTGCAAGCCTCAATCACAGGTTTTGAAAAGATAACCAACCAGTTTTTTGGTGCCATCAATAAAAATCTGAAAGACAAAAATTCATGCAACTTATTTCTATGTATTTTTCACACACAAAAGAAAAAAGAAAACTGAATTAGCCCCATTAAAAGAATCATTTAAAGGGGTTGTCCAATACTAAGACAACCCCTTCTGATTCCACTTATTTCCCCCAGTTAAATTAAAAGACCCTGTACTCACCTCCCATTCTGGTGTAATCGGTAATCGCAGTTCGGGGCTCACGTGACATCATGCGAGCCCCGAGTCCAATTACCGCCAGCTTCTCTCTACTTGCCTTCACGCTAACTGAGTTAATCAATAGGAAGTGACGCCACTCCCTTCCTGTTGATTGTTCATTTGTCGTTCGAAGGCGTGGTGAGAGAAATCAGTGGGGATTGGATGCGGAGCTCACGTGACATCACATTGTCATGTGAGCCTTGAACTGCAATTACCGAGAGCACTCGAACAGTACCAGAATGGGAGGTGAGTACAGGATCTTTTATTTTAACTGCAGGTAACAAGTGAAATAAAAAAATGTTGTTCTAGAAGTTCCTTTAAAAAATAAAATTAAATAAAAGGCCCTCTAGAACAAATTAAGCAACCATGCAAATAGTAGATTAAACCAATTTAGAAGTCTTCAGGGCCAGTAAGGGAGGTGATATGTAAAACAGACGTTGGAGGAATCAAACAATTAATGCTCAAATTTACAACCTAAAAAGATCACACAAAGCGTGGTTAGGAAGACTCAGAAGAAATGACTGGATGGTTTACTTATTAATCACCTGCTTCTAGGATCCAGTGGCACCCTTTAGTAGAGAGGGCAATATAATTAGACAGCAATGCATACTGGAACATGGGCTCCTCTGATCTTCTCATCTCTTCTGTTCTCTATGTATTGCCCATATTTTAGATTGATCTGGCAGAATATTGAAAAGTAATATAATAAAGAGATATTAGAGCTAATCCATAGACTGTGAAGGATAAGAAGGAAGGAATTTTGCATTATTAACTTGAGCATAACTGTAGTCGAGAGTTTGACCAAAGATATGCACCCATTTTTGGCTTAACTTCTTCCTTCTTAGCCAAAGGAGGGAACATGACTTTTGTAGACCCGTATAAGAATGGAATCCAGGAGCTGAATTGATGTCTCATAGCAGTAGAAATAGACCGAAATGTCATCGTTTTATGAGGCCCTTGTAAGAGCAGGGTCACAATGCAGCACACAGAGAAGGAGGAGCAGTGGTAACTCAACTCCATTTATTAATTTACTGACAGGGATAGGGAAACACAAGGCAAGGGAAGGTTATCACAAGGGAAAAATAGTTCAATTTCTGGTTACACTACAACGTAATAACACAGTACCTCATAAAATGCAGCCTAACAGGGGCAAGAGCTAAAGACCTTAATTCTTGTGGGAAAAAGTGTAGAAATGTCAGGGCCTCCGTCCTTAGTCCCCAGACCCTCCCCTCCCCGTCTCTATGGGTTACAGTCACTGGATTGCATAGTACTCTAGACTTCAACACCTATCAATACAGTCCTCCCCAATCACGTACCGCATGGCCGGGCAAGTAGCAACAGCCCGGTGAAGTTAGGTCACCCACGGGTGGCTATCTTGACTGGTGAGGTCTGCAGCTTGACCACGTAGACCAGTCTGGGGGTCTTGACAGGCGTAGTTGGGGTCTGGACAGGCGTGGTGGGGGTCTTGAGGGTCTTGACAGGTGTAGCGGGAGTCTTGAGGGTCTTCTTCAGGGTATGGCTGGACGGTGCGGGGATCTTGGGGGTTGTCTTCAGGGGCTTGCTGAACGGTATGGGGGTGCACGACTTGCAGGCTATCTGTTTCAGATTGCTCTGGTGCAATCTCTCTTCCGTTGCAATCACCTGCAGGGGAGGCCTTCTTCTTCCTTTCAGCCAGCCACCACTTTCTCTTCACACCAGAACTGCCTTTCCGGTCAGCTCCTTGGTTCTTCTTCCCTATTCCTTTCTCACACCCTCTTCCTGGGTAACATCTAAATCCCAGTGGACAGAGGGACCTCTGCTAACGTCATGCCCATGTGACCAGAAGGGGCGGGGCCTCCACCAACATAGCTGATACCAGGAAGCAACATTTTTCTAACTCCAATTGGGCATAGAGTTGATTATAATAGAAGCGGCAGTCTGGGGGTAAGACCCTCAAATAGGGGGGTGCAGGGGACGGCCAAGATCCCTCTTGTATGATTATACACCCACTATTCAAGCCGGCCATGCTCAAGGTCCTTCTAGCCACTGGGTTTTAGACACAACCCCTCTTCCTGAGCTCGTCCCTCTCTGAAATGCTTCTCGCTGGAAACAAACTGCAAGACTTCTATGCCCTAGGTGATTTTTGGTTCCCGGTCTTTTGTTCTTCCTTAGGCCAGCAGAGTGCAGTACCCCATCACTAATATTTCTAGGTTGCTACAATACAGACTGCTTGCACACTTTCCCACACCCTCTGTAAACTTTGGAGTTCTTTGGAGTTCTGGATTCCATATTCTATGTAGTGGTAGCTCAACTCCACAACCCTTCAAAAGATGACATCAGTTTTGCACCTTGGGACCTTTAGTACTTTGTTGAAACCAATGTAGAACTTAAACCTTTTCATGCCCCCCCCCACACCCCCGGGAGTCATCAAGGTGGGACTACGTGTCAAAACTAATTCTATACCTTGTACAAATCTTCTCTAGAAGTCCCCATAAATAGCCACCAGCAGAGATAAGAATTATGGATGTTTGATACCTATTACATTTGTCTATTCCAGTACATTATCGATGTAAATTTTCAAGACAACCGAAAAGAATAATCAAAGTGCTATATTGGTGGCAAGCTGACCACAGCGATCCCTATTGATTGACAGAGTGCTAGAGAGAGTTCCTTCCAGCCAGGGTCCATCATAACAGAGGTTGGACATCATCAATCTAGTATTTATTAACCATCCAGTGATTGGTGATAATTAGTACTTTTGGCTGAAATATTAATTTACATTTCATCCTTATTGTGTAGAGTCTAAGAAATAAACTTAAAGGGTTTTTTTTCATGACAGCCATTTATGGCACCTCAAGCTTTGGAATCTATCTTTAAAACAGTACCTGCATTTGCTGAGATGTATTCAGAACTTGAGCAGTGAACGGAGATGTCACTGTACGTCGGGCACCAGTCACAATAGGGGATCTGAGATACATGTGGATATTTTATAATTATCTGCAGAGACAACTCCTTTATGTTCTTAGATAGGCTTCACCGTGTGGTTGAGTATCATTATTGTATGATCATACATTATGTGATCTGCTTACCAATTCAATCTATGTCTTCGACATGATAGGAAACTTTACACCTTAGATACCGCAGTCAGCTACCTCTTCCGACTGCCTTGCAGATATCCATGCCAAGAGTGCACGTGTTCTGCATAGGTAGAATAGAACAAGCCACTGCAAGATATCTTTGATGGCAGAGGTGTAACTTGAAGCTTGTAGGCCACAGTGCAAAATCTCAAACAGAGCCCCAAATACTGCAAGCCTTTAAAATTACTAACCTTTTTATGGGACCCGCATGGGACCCCTTAGGTTGAAGGGCATGGGTGCAACTTACCTCCCTGAAGAATAAAATGACTGGGCATTGAAATACCAAATACCCTAGCCTTCTTTTCCTGACATCATGTGCTGAACATACCGTAATGGTGAGGTCTCCATGTACATTTGATGATTTGTCAAGACTGCAAATAATAGACAGGTTCGGCTGAATGTGTATGGAGGCCTTTATTTCTCAAAATTGGGATTTCAGAGTACATCGTTATTGTGTAAGGACATGGACTGGTTAGTGTCGCGTCCATCCCCTGGAGACACCAATCACGTTGTTGTATTGTTACGTGAATTGTGTCCTGCGTCTTTGTAAATAATATGATATGGAAATTGTGATGTAATATGATATGCTATAATGTTTTCATGAATATTGCATAGCAGTATTACATATGGTTGGAGGACTGTAGGATAAGAAGTAGTTAAGTGTTATAACTAGGGGTTAGTTCATACGGAGAATGACAGTTTCCTTCTAGAAAGTTATTGAAGATCCCATGTTTGACAGAAGCAGACGTATATCTTAAGGTCATCAAGGCTGCATGCAGTAGATGATCTGTGGCAAGAGAAGGAGAAACAAAATAGGAGCTAGGTAGCGTGATCTTGAAGCAGTAACTGAGACATTGACTACGTCTAGACCAGAGAATGACCTTTCAACAGAGTGGCCAACAGGCAGAAGGGTCCAGAGGAAGGAATTCTATGGTCCCAGGCTACATACAACTTAAAGGTAACGGGCCAAGACATACTGGTATGTGAGCCAAGTTTGTATTCCCAGGTGGAGTCTCCCTAAGCGTCTAGGAGCTAAAGGCTCTACTCTGGCCCTTCTGGCAAGTCTCCTGTCCTCCTCATCCTCTGTGAGGAGAATAGACATGGAGCCACCAAAAGAGAAAGTAACTATCTCAGATTGGCCTGTTGTGCTGGGCTGGGTTGTGCTGGGACTTACAGGACTAGTAAGAACGGAAACAATCGAGAGGGAACAGAAAGTGTGTCTGAATATGCTTTGTACAACTGAGAGGTGCTAAAGGTTATGTACCCACCATCTCGTGTATATAGTTGAAGAAGATAAACCATTAATCAAGTCCAGTTGTTTGAACTAAATTGGTAGTCTCCTTATCGGTACAAGTCATCAACTGGTCCTGGCTAGCTGAAACCATTGGCACCATGAGGCCTACATGGGCATACTGCATACAAAACAAAAGTCCGCACACCCAGGCTGGATTATGTCTTCCAGGTAGTGTGCTGGGGCATCAGGAGTCAACACCTCACCCACGATTGTGGCCCCACTGCACTCTATAACTGGATTATGCCACTTCAGTATGGTAACTGTCGCGGGCGGGGAGGACGCCGCCGCTGTGTGCTCGCTAACGCTCGGGTCCGGCGCTGCTGCGGCTGCTGCTCGGTGGCTCGAGCGGTGGGCCGGATCCGGGGACTCGAGCGGCGCTCCTCACCCGTGAGTGAAAAGGGTGGTTGGTTTGGGGGATTTAGTCTGTGACGCCACCCACGGGTCGTGGTGAAGATGGGTACCACCGCTGCTGGTGATGGGGATCCCGAGAGCGATGGTAGGGAGCAGCTGGGATGTTGTTTTCCCCCTCCGTGGGTAGGGGTCGGTGGTCCCGGGGCCCGGTGATGTGACGGGGAGGCTGGGTTGGTGAGGTGCAGGGTTGCAGGGACAGCGCGGCGCGGTGCCGGATGGCACGGGTGTACTCACTCAGTAAGAGATGCACAAAGTCCTCGGTAAACCAAACGGCTGGATGGACGGGTCCCGCAGCCGACTGCAGTGTCTCTCCCCGGACAGGTGATGGCGGCTGTCTTTCCCTGCACCTTGATGTACTTGTTTGACTACTATGGATCCCCAACAGTAGTCCGCTCCCCGGTGTATGGATGCCGGAGGAGACGGTTTGCCCGCAGGCGCTGGCCCTTGGGTCTCTAGCCTTAGGCGGTAGCTGTATAGCCTCACGGTGTAGGCGGTTGCCTTCTATCGGGTCTTTGGCTGTTAGGAAACCCCTGGGGTTCCGGTTACACTCGGATTTGATTATTGTCGGCGGTTCCAAGCCTGGTCGGGGTCCGATGGCCCTGCCTGTGTGTGCTGGCTTCACTTCGCTCCCCGGTCGGTACCGGCGGGCCAACGCCCGACCCCGGTCCTACGGTTCTGCGTTGCTTCACCACTCCAGCAGATGGCCACCACCGTCTGCCAACCTTGTTGTCAGTGCCTGGGCCACAAACCCAGACACTCTCCACTTTACTCCTCTCACTTCAACCTCCTCAACTGTTCTCCTTCCTTTTCCCGCCTCCACGCCTGTGTACTCCTCGCTGGGTGGGGCCAACCGCTTGGCTCCGCCCTACCTGGTGTGGACATCAGACCCTGGAGGGAGGCAACAAGGATTTTGTGTTTGGCTAATGTTACTGTCTAGTGGGGATGGGGGTGTTTGTGTGTTACCTGTGACGACCTGGCTAGTCCAGGGCGCCACATTCCCCCTTGGTGAAATGCAGACCGTCCGCGGGCTGCCCGTCCATCACCGGTTTTATTTTTTTTTTCAAAACTGTAAAATATAAATAACATGTCAACATATCAAACATAAGCATTTTTGTCAGGTCACTTGAACGTTACACATAAAAACATTTTTAATAATGACGGACGGATGTCTTCCGCTCTCCCACCCAAGCAACCTAGCCCTGATGCTACCCCTAAGAAGTGGGCAGCACCCCTTGACCCCAGTCCAGGTTCAGGCTACCCGAGCGGGAACGGGTATGGTTACTCGCACCCGACTGTCACTTCAGGGGACCACACGTCCAGGGGGACCCCTGACCCCCGGAGGATGGCTCTGCTGCGGGCCCTTCCTCCAATCTGCCTCTCCGGAGGCGGCAACGGCTTCCATCCCATAAAATTATTTACAAGCCCACAAGTTCGTGGGTGGCCTGCCAGTTCTCGGCCGTGTCCATGAGTAGTCTCTCATGCAGGTGGTAAACACATAAAGTTCCTCCGGGGACAACTTGCCGGCAACGGCCGGAATAATCAGGTAGACAATCAGATGAAGGTTACGGTTGATTAATGTCATTCAATTAAACTGCTGAGGGTCCCAACGGGGGACAACTACTTGCAACAGCGAACCGCTGCCACTACTTGAGGTCGTACTCCTCCAGGACCTCTTCTAATTCCACATCCGGATGGCTAGGTGGAGGAGGAGGGGGCTGGGGCCGCATCTGCTCACCGCGGCTCTTCCTCTGCTTGATGTCCAGGGCGAACCAGCCCCTCTCCCCGCAGTGGCGGGTGTAAGTCACCAGGTCGCCCGGCAACAGATCACGACCTGGATGGCCCGTGGGGAGGTGCGAATTGACATCGCGGCGGGCCACAAATACTTCAGCCTCCAGGCCCGGCTCATAAATGAAGCCGAACCCCCTCCGTTGGTCAAACTGCCAGACTTGGCCCTCGTACACCGGGCCCCGCACCCGAAAGGTGGCATGACGGAGTGCATTTTTCTCTCTGATCACCCTCGCCATCACTTCGGCCCTCTGCTGCTCCCTGGCGGCAATCTCCCGGCCCAACGGGTTTGGTTCCTTGTCCCAATAAGGGGTGTTGGCAGACATCTGCGCCCGGGTTGGGCCCCGCTGGACCGCGCCCACAGCGGCCACTACCGGTTCTCTTTCGTGGGGGTCCTGCGGTGTCATGGCCTGTACTGCTGTTTGGCAGTGGTGGCCCGGTGCAGCCTCAGCCGAGGCGGGGAATTCAGGGTCAGTAAGCCTCAACGGTTGGGCCTTCGGGCCGGCAGCGGCCAGTTCTTCCACGGCCGGGGGCAGACTGCCGGAGCCGGGACGATCTTGGGTGCGGCCACTTCCAGGGCCGACGGCTTCTCATCGCGGACGGCTACTTCCCACGGGGCCTTCCATGGTAGCGGGAGGGACACAGGCCGGTCCCGAGCAATGCCCCCAGGCCGGTCCTCTAGGGCGGACAGGTTGGCTTCCGCTACCGGTGTAGGGGGTAGCGGACCGAGCGGAGGGGCGACAGCAACCGGTACGGATGGCGGGTGAGGCAGGAGGGTGAGTGGGCGCAGGCCGGGCCCCTCAGCCGCAGCGGCCGGTCCTTCTTGGATACAGGGGCGTGGGTCGCTTACACGCTCCTCCAACTCTGCATCCACCTCGCGTCTCCGCACGGCCTCCGCTACTTCCTCCATCTCAGCCACCCAGCGCTCCATCAAGAATCGGACCTGGGCTTGAAGGCGGCAGCACATCTGTGCGGTCCGGACTTCCACACACGCCGCTGTTCCTGGCGTGGGCTCGGGGATTTCCGCGGTGCCAGACGGACGGGACATCATGCGTGGCCGTGTTCCGGGAACCAATTGTTTGCAGAGTCCTGGTGTCCCCGCTTTTATAGCCTCGGCTACATTAGGCAGACACACACCCGCCCCCCCCTTGGTTCTCTTCAGCACTTCCGTTTGTTGGTGGCGGGGCTTCGCTTTCGCGCCTTCCCTGCTCAGAGAAGACGCTCGAGCGGGAGATTTTCACGCCAAGATGGCGGCACTTCAAAATTTTCGGCCGGACACCGCCGGCGGAGATCACAAGGCGCACTTCTACTGGTAAGTAGAGGGGTTCAATCCTGTTCGTGACGCCAAGTTGTCGTGGGCGGGGAGGGCGCCGCCGCTGCGCACTCGCTAACGCTCGGGACCGGCGCTGCTGCGGCTGCTGCTCGGTGGCTCGAGCAGTGGGCCGGATCCGGGGACTCGAGCGGCGCTCCTCGCCGTGAGTGAAAAGGGTGGTTGGTTTGGGGGATTTAGTCCGTGACGCCACCCACGGGTCGTGGTGAAGATGGGCACCACCGCTGCTGGTGACGGGGATCCCGGGAGCGATGGTAGGGAGCAGCTGGGATGTTGTTTTCCCCCTCCGTGGGTAGGGGTCGGTGGTCCCGGGGCCCGGTGATGTGACGGGGAGGCTGGGTTGGTGAGGTGCAGGGTTGCAGGGACAGTGCGGCACGGTGCCGGATGGCACGGGTGTATTCACTCAGTAAGAGATGCACAAAGTCCTCGGTAAACCAAACGGCTGGATGGACGGGTCCCGCAGCCGGCTGCAGTGTCTCTCCCCGGACAAGTGATGGCGGCTGTCTTTCCCTGCACCTTGATGTACTTAGTTGACTACTATGGATCCCCAACGGTAGTCCGCTCCACGGTGTATGGATGCCGGAGGAGCTCGTTTGCCCGCAGGCGCTGTCTCTTGGGTCTCTAGCCTTAGGCGGTAGCTGTATAGCCTCACGGTGTGGGCGGTTGCCTTCTATCGGGTCTTCGGCTGTTAGGAAACCCCTGGGGTTCCGGTCACACTCGGATTTGACTATTGTCGCCGGCTCCAAGCCTGGTCGGGGTCCGATGGCCCTGCCTGTGTGTGCTGGCTTCACTTCGCTCCCCGGTCATTACCAGCGGGCCAACCGCCAACCCCGGTCCTAGGGTTCTGCGTTGCTTCACCATTCCTGCAGACGGCCACCACCGTCTGCCAACTTTGTTGTCAGTGCCTGGGCCACAAACCCAGACACTCTCCACTTTACTCCTCTCACTTCAACCTCCTCAACTGTTCTCCTTCCTTTTCCCGCCTCCAGGCCTGTGTACTCCTCAGTGGGTGGTGCCAACCAATTGGCTCCGCCCTACCTGGTGTGGACATCAGACCCTGGAGGGAGGCAACAAGGATTTTGTGTTTGGCTAATGTTACTGTCTAGTGGGGGTGTTTGTGTGTTACCTGTGACGACCTGGCTAGTCCAGGGCGCCACATAACTATTGGATGGACATTAAAGGGATGGTCTCATCTTTGTAAATTGACACATTTTCAAAGTTTTTGTAAAACAAGCAATTGACCTTTTATTAAATATTTTGACCCCTTTTTATTTTCAAAGTGTCCAGCTCATTGCCATTTGGCGGGCTACCTGCGCAGTCAATTAGATGTTACCAATTTCTTGGCCAGGAGTGCATGCTTGAAAAATCTCCTCAAAATGTGTTAAATGTAGCCGGATCTTTGGGTTTGGCCAACTTTGGTGAGTCTTCAAAGGCAAGGCAACTGCTTATAACATGGGAGAGTCCAGTTCGGTCCTGTAGAACGTGCATGAAGCCGGCTCAAACTGTCAACCCTTAAGTGCACACTGCCTATAAGCAGGCAGGAAGTAAGGTGGCAAGAATAGTGGTGTGTTTCTGTATAACCAACTTAAGAACAATCCTATCTCAATCCTTCCAATTTTGCAGTGTATTTTTACAAAAAACTTCACATTTTCTTCACTCCTCTTCACCCTTTGTTACTCACCTATCTTGGCTCCACCGCCGCACTCGCCACACTCCTCCTCCTGTGGCCTGTTTGCTTTGGTCTTTTGGGTTATCAACGTAATCAAGCATGTACTTCTGAGGTCATATTCTCACATCTTATAGGCCCCCTCAAATGGTGGCATGCAGTCCTAGTATCCAAGTCATTCATATACCCACCATTAGTGTTAGTTCCTTCCCTGCACCAGTTCTACATGATGACAGTGTTTGGCTACGTAAAATGCTCCCTGACTTTCTGTTGTCCCTGCTGTTAGTATTCATTGTACTAGGTAGCTTTCCTGCTGGATTTTTATATATTCCTCTTTAGGACCCAGGTGAACTAAACTTCTGTCCAGCTGCTAATTATCAATATTCCCCTACTGCTTAAATATTCCCATCATCCCTAGACTTGTACTGGTGACATTCAAGCTCTTGTTGCAAGCAGGTGGCTTGTACTCATCTGTAGTTTCGTTGCTGAAGCTTTGTTCAACTTCTGTCGGAGGCATCTGTGGATAACTAGTTCATGCATTTTTCCCCCTGTGTGCCCTCCTTGTGTCTTCCTTTAGTGTTTAGTGGGGTTGACGAAGAGCTCAACCCACCCGTTCTCAATTTAGGGTCCAGCACCAGCGATACCAAGGGTCAGGTATCCGGCTCGGCGCATAGGTGCAGAACCTATCTAGGATGGTGACAGACCCCAGGGACCAGCAATAGGTTTGGTCAGGGGTCACCATCTCCCCCTTCCCTAGACGCAGGGGTACACTTTCCTTACCTTTCGCCACTTGCTTGGTACTTCCCTGTACCTAGCATGACATTTGAACCTTCTGGCAAACCAAGCTCTGTTTCATTGCTGGGTTTTGTATTACCACTCAATTCTGGCATTCAGTGGTGCCTCCTGAGTCCTGACAAGCCTAGCTATGTTGATGTGTAGCGCCCCTGAATACATCAGGGTGCTACAGGGAACTGCATCCTATTCCCCCAGGAAGCAGGAACTACCCCCCATGGTTTCAAGTTTTTGGAAAACCGGTGTCAACTCAATCAGCACCACAAATCCCAATCAACACCTCACATCATGACCTGTCAGAGACACCAGTGGGTTGGTCCAGCTGGAAAAGGGCCACCCACCTATGGGTCAGGCAGACTAGTGGTAGGGAAATAGAGGAGTCGAGAGAGAGCTCTCAGAGTGAGAGGACCTGGAGTATTAGCTCCCAGGGAGCTAGAACGACCGAGGTTGGGTCGCAGACTGTGGTCCGGGACCAGAGGAGTCGGGAACCGGTAGCAGTGACATTGGATAAGGGTGCGACGGACATAGTCTTGGAGGACTGTCGGCACCAGAAATCCCAAATGAACAAAGCACAACAGGGTACAGGACCCTAGGTCAGAAGCCGATTCCACATCCTGGCATTTAACCTGCAGAGGAAGGGGACCTTCAGGGACCTTCCCAGAGAGCTCAGAGACTGAGGGCATCAGCACACCGCGGGGGACGGGGTTTTCCACAGAAAGCAATCCATTAAAGTCCCTGGTGCCAGCCCTTGGGAACAAATCTTCACTTAAAAACTGAAGAGCGGGACCTTATAGTTTCAGGCTAGAGGGACCCACACAAACATGAAACTGTGCACGCAGGCAGGCTCCGGATTACTATGTGACCGCGTACTTGGACGGGCTTCCCGCAGCGGCACAGAGAGAACTTGGTTTACTTACAGCGTGTGTGTCTCCTTTATAATCCTCATCCAGCACCACGACTACCCACAGTGAGTACCCTGGTCCCCTGCACCCTGCACTCCCAAATAACCACCAACACCCCTGAGCCCGGGGCCTTCCCTACCTGTGGAGGGACTAACATCAGGCTGCTTAACTCCATCTGCCCCGGTACTCCTTACAGCAGCGACGGTACCCCCATTACCGCAACCCACAGGTGGCGTCACGAACTTCACCTCTGTAAACATCCCCTTTTATGGATCAAAGTGTCCGCAAGCCGGGTCCGGATGACCCCTCGAGCCTCGATCCCAGATCCGAGCAGCCCGACTAACATCGGCGCGGTACAGATGAGCACTGCAACATCATTATGAGTTTTCTGACACATCTCTATGGATTTTTCTACATTGCTAGGTATGAATTTTTCTGATAAATCCAGCTATGCTATGTCGCTGATCTCTGCTATGTCGCTGGTCTCTGCTTTGTTGCTGGACTCTGCTATGTCATCACCAATGAGTTTCAAGACATACCCAACTCTGCTGTGCTGCTGCATTTCATATGCCCATCCATACCAAGGGCTTCAAAGATACACCTCACCAGTTGAGATATAACCCCCTCCACACCTGTATAGTTTCTATTACTGCATCATATTCATCCTATCCAACTACCCTCTCAGGTTACTGGCACCTTAGGGAACCACCTACCCAGCCCACAACTAGTCCCACCCCTGAGTATCTGTAAAAAAATATTAGGCACAACATTGTCAGATGCTATAAAACCATTCTTTTTATTCCATGGCGTGCCATGAGCTTTGTGCCTGTGTACGAGGCAGACATGACGGATGGAACATAACCAGTTTGGGACGGCTTTTTAATTAATTGTTATGTAAATGTATTGACTTAATAGCAGTAAAATGCAAATTACTCAAATTGCAAACAACATTTGATCTTCCAGCCAGGGTTGAGTTTACCATTAGGCAAAGTATAGGGAAAGAAAATACACAGCAGGCGGCTGCCAAGGCCACAAGTTAACATCTAATCAGGTGTTTCACAATGGCTTCATTACAGCAATGAAGATAGTTTGCATGGACATTTTCTTCTCTGTTTACCTTTTGTGAAATTGGACGTTAATTATTCTATTACTAGAACCCCACATAATGCTGTCATACCATACATGTGTATATATACTCACCTTCCTCAGCTAGTGTGTACATATTAACCCCAGTGCTTGGGAACACCAACTGTATTGTACAGCTGTATAAACAAGTGTGATAAATGAGCAGAATTATCGGCCCATGGAGGGTCCACTAAAATAATGCGAACACAGAAGAACCGCAGGATCTACTGTATAAATTAAGGGACCCAGAGGTCATCCATTTTTATTATTTCAATTATTGGCTTTAAGACTTTCACTGATGTAGCTACATAGAATAGAAAATCTACTAACAGTTCCTCGTGGGCGGGTCCAATTGGCCTAATCCCCATAATTCTTTAATTAAAGAGCTATTATTGGGATCTGTTATTGATTTTAGCTGGGTTGCTAAATGGTGGCTAGAAGCATCCAGGTACATACCGGGTACAAGGGAAACATGATACAGTGTAACATGACATGAGTCTGTGTTATCTGGACATAATCAGGAATGGTCTTCAGTTTCTGGAAGTAAACAGCAAGCAGAGATCTCAAATGTGATAATGAATTGTAATACAAAACATATTAGAAATGTTCAATAATTTAAATATATTTGCACTAAAAGGTTGAGTGAGTGGAAATGGGAAAAATATCATCACTGATTTAATTTCTCAGGTATTGATTGCCATTTAAAGGGACTATGATTGTGAAATCATCAGAATATAAGTGAAACTTATAGAATTATTTGGTATTATTATTGACAACTTTGTGATTATAGCTTTCTAGATATTCTTAAAACTAGACATATATGACATATGGCAGTAATCATGGAGGCAGCCATATTTTCTGATTATCACCAATCCCATTAACAAGTATATTCAGTCTTCTTCAAGGCACTTATAACTATTAACTGCAGAGTAAAAAGAGATGTCACCCTACCCACAACTTGCCTATATGGTGGCTTACATTATACCCCCAGCATCTGTGTTAGGAGGGATGTGAACCAAACATGTTCTGTATTTTAGACTTATTTACGTAACACTCACCTGTGCATTCACAAAAAATCAATAGAAAGCCATAATCTTGCTGGCTTTATCTCTCAGCTGCAGTATAAAATAATTAAGTGTATATACCAGTCTAATATCTACCATAACTGTTCCAATTCACATACTTTGACTTGCCATACATCATTTTGAGTGTGTCGTTTCTCTGCATCAGTATTCATCCAGCACTAATGGTGTTAGAACTAGTGATGGGCGGACCCGTACTGTAAATGTCCGGATCCGCACAGGTTTAAAAGTATCCAAGCACCGACCCCGGGCCAAGAGTTCTCAGGGAACTCAGGTTAATGATCCAGGTCTGGCAACTTGGGTAAGTAAAAAAGTAAAGGAAAAATAAAGAAAAAAATAAAAGAGGAAAGCAGGCACGTAATACTTACTGAGTCTCTCACATGGCTGTGCACTGCTTCTGGGCTGCTCATACTACTTCCAGGGCTGCACATTAACCTCATACATATGCACTGCTTCCCCCACCCACCAGCAGTCCTGGCGTCTCTAATTGGTTGCAGTCAGCTGCGCCCCCAGCCTGAGTGACAGCGTGTCTGATTGCTTTTAGTCACAGACGCTGTCTACGTCTCTATTGGTATAAAAATAAATTAATAAAAAATTGGCGTAGGGTCCCCTGTTATGGTCCGGAGACCGCAAAAGATCTTGCAAAAATGCCATAAAAGGTTGTTGATGATACACAAGAGTAGTTGGAGACTTAGCTGGCTGCAATCCACTGACTGCACAAACACAACTAGAAGTAGCAGTGGAGTGTTCCTAACAAACCTAGATGCTGGAGAACTAACTAACCTCAAAGATGAAATGAGGAATCCTGATTTGCCTCAGAGCAGCCCCAAAGGAAAGTCAAAAGCCCCCAACATATAACGACAGTGATATAAGAAAAAACAACACACAAATGGAAGATATAGAAATAAGCAAAGTGAGGCCCAGCTAGCTAGATACAAAAAAGTATAGGATAGATTGCTGGTTGCAGCCAGTAAAAACCCTGAAAAATTCCAACACCTGATAATCAAAAAAATCCCTTAAAGATTGCACGATCTTTCATCCCACTATATCAGGAACTCTTGTGCAAATACATTAAAGATACAAAAATGCAAAAGTCCTGATAAAAACATGGAGTAAAAACTCCCATTCTTGCTGGGAATAAATCACTCTCCAAAAATAGTGCAGGAAGAACACTTATTCACTTGCAAGAAACAAAAGAAATATTCTCAAACACAGATTTAGAAAAAGACATAGAAACGCCCTTCAGTGCAAATTCAGCCTTTAACCAAGTCAAGACTAAGAAAACAAAATACTTATCAGGCATAGCTGCAGACTCAGGATGAAATGGGAAAAAACTGATGCAAAGGAACGAAAAATCTGCTGTAGACATCACTCCTGGAGAATCCAAAAGGTGCACAAAAGGCAAAACCAAAACCTAAAGGGAAAGCCAAAAAGCCAAAAGGCTGGAGGACAAAATTAAGGACATCTTCACATGAAGCAGAATCAATTATCACTGGAAAAGGTTAGATAGACACTGCCTTCCTATATCCCCCCAGGCTGGATTCCATAGGCTACCTGAAACAGCAATCATCTCCCACACCTGTCTGAGCGACAGATGCACAATCAGATTTACTACCAGCAATAGCCACCAGAGGGAGTCCAGAAACACTCCTGGGAACAGCACCATCTCTGATGATATTCACAACAGTACCTCCATATTATGATACCCAGCACAGATAAATCATACAGCTACAGGCTGCAGTCCCCAGTGCAGTCCCCAGCCATGCCAAGTGCAGTCCCCAGCCATGCACTTATCTTGGCTGTGTATAAAAAATAGAGGAACTCCATGCGCCTTTTCTTTTATTTTTTTAAATACATAAATAAATAAATTAAAAAGTGCATGAGAGACAAGAAACCTCCCCCACTTCCTCTAGAGAGACACTAGCCTTCACCCACTTCCTGTAGAGAGAACTTAAGTCACCCTAAACTTCCAGTAGAGAGAAAAAGACCCACCCTCACTTCCTGTAGAGAGGCAATGACCCATCCCGACTTTCTGTCGGAAGACAAAGTCCCATCTCCACTTCCTGTAAAGTGACATTAGCCCACCCACATTTCCTGTAGAGAGACATTAACCCACCCACATTTCCTGTAGAGAGACATTAACCCATCCACATTTACTGCAGAGAGACAAAGACACACCCCGCTTTCTGTAGAGAGCTAAAAAAACCACCCCCGCTTCCTGTAGAGAAACAATGACCCGCCGCCACTTCCTATAGAGAGACAAAGAACTGCCCTGCTTTCTGTAGAGAGACAAAGACCTGCCCCCACTTCCTGTAGAGAGACAAAGAACTACCCCCGCTTCCTGTAGAGAGACAAAGAACTACCCCTGCTTCCTGTAGAGAGACAAAGAACAGCCTTTGTTTCCTGTAGAGAGACAATGACTCGCTCCCACTTCCTGTAGAGAAATATAGATCTCTCCACTCCCTATTATCAATCTCTTTGTCTCTGCTGCTACAGATGGATTACACAACAACAGGCAGTGGATATCAAGTTACACAAAAGGGGAGACAACTAGTGTAAGGTATTTTAGAGCCATTTTTGGAGAGAAAGACATTATTAATAAATAAATTTATATACAGATTGTCTATTTATCCCACTACCTAGCAAATGAGGTAAAGTTGTCCGAAAGTACAGGCCCCCTTTAAAGGTGCAGAACCCTTTTAAACACATTTAACATTGAGAAAATTGCAGTTATTCAGAATTTGATTGGCATGTCACCAAAGCAGTGCTGTGCATTGGCAATTTTTTTATTGCTATAATGGCTTTTATTTTGTAGCATTCATAGTAACGTTCCACTAGAGGGAGGATAAAGAGTTAATGATTGTTTACTCTAAATCCATAAAGTAAATGACTATTTACACTCATTTAACCTCATCTACATTTATCTTTGCTTCCGCAAAAGCCTGGAAAGTGTGAAAGGGAACACTATGATCGAGCGAGAAAGCGTACACCTCCACCTTCCCTGGCAGGCGTCTATGGAAGCGAGCCCTGGACACGACATTCCATAATCTTGCTAGTACAAAAGTGTTTACTTCGCTGCCAGCACTGAATAGCTCAAGGCAACCGAGTTATTCAGCCTAGCTCCTGGGGGAGTGATGTCAGGTGGAAGCGAGCAGTTTCTTTTTATCGCAGCCAAATCCACGTCTCTGTGGACGTAGGACATATGATCAACAATCCAAAAGAGGAGGGCTGCGTAAGCTGCTGCTGTGTTGTTAGCTGGAACACCTGTAGAAGGGGGAGGAAGCATTGGCACCAGAGCAAGTAGAACAAAAAAATGTAGCACGCACTTGTTGTCCTTGACATGTGGGCGGAGAGCCCTTCCAAGTGGAGAGCCCAGGGTACAGGCGTCATACTCCGCTGCCATTAGGGTTTTATACCTACTACTTTCTTCTCTGATCCATTGGTTACATGGAAAATATTGTGCAAGCCACGTCAAACTCAACCTTCTGGTTGGACTTTTATAGATTGTGGACCAGTTTCTATATTCCTATCTCAAAGTGATGGCACATTACTGAGATATGTCATCACTATATGAATGGTCGAGGTCCGACCTCTAAAATCTCAAACTCATCCTGAGACTGGAAGCTGGTCTCAAAACAATCAATAGGTATAGCTTGGTGGCCATGACCACCACTTTCGAGGCTAAAGCAGTGCTCTGTTCGTGTTAAGGTTCCTTTATTCTCAAAATTGTTGGAGTCCCAAACATTGGACCACCAACATCATATTCTAGGGATATGCTATCACTTTTTGAAAAGGCAATACCACTTTAATACAAGACACAGAAGGCAACTTAATTCTATAGTGTTGGCCATAAGTGTGGATACACCCTGGTTGGGCCATAAGTATGGATACATGCTGGATGGGCCATAAGTATGGATCCATTGGTTACATGAAAAATATTGTACAAGCCAAGTCAAACTCAACCTTCTGGGTGGACTTTTATAGATTGTGGACCAGTTTCTATATTCCTATCTCAAATTGCTGGCACATTACTGAGATATGTCATCCCTATATGAATGGTCGAGGTCTGACCTCTAAGATCTCAAACTCATCCTGAGACTGGAAGCTGGTCCCAAACCAATCAATAGGTATAGCTTGGTGGCCATGACCACCACGTTCGAGGCTAAAACAGTGCCCTGTTCATGTTAAGGTTCTTTTATTCTCAGAATTGTTGGAGTCCCAAAAATTGGACCACCAACATCATATTCTAGGGATATGCCATTACTTTTTGAAAAGGGAGTACCCCTTTAATACAAGACACAGAGGGCAACTCAATTCTACAGTGTGGGCCATAAGTGTGGATACACCCTGGGTGGGCCATAAGTATGGATACACCCTGGTTGGCCATTAGTATGGATACACCCTGGGTGGACCATAAGTATGGATACACCCTGATAAAATGGAAGTGGTTGCTGATATCACCTTACCTTTTTATCAGGGTGTATCCATACTTATGGCCCACCCTGTATATACACATCATAAAGTGAGTCCTCGGGACACGACCACCTGGTGAGCTGATCTGTCTCAGAGATTAATTACGACGTAAGTGATTGGCCATTCAGAGTGTGATGACTTAAGGCTACTAGAACAAATTTTTATATTATAAGTTAGGTGACATAGATGTTAACCCTTTTATGACCAATTACGTACTGGTACATCATAGGTCATGTGTGTCCCTTTAATGCATGTTTCTCCACACGTTGGCTAATCTGATCAGCTGCCATGTACAGCTAAGAGGCGCGGGTGGATCGGATATCCACTTGCAGCTGTTAACCAGTTAAATCCCGCTGTCAATCTCTGTGTAACGAGAAAAAAATCAAAATGCCAGATTTACATTTTTTTGGTCGCCGCAACATTGCAAATAAATGCAATAACAGGCAATCAAGACATCTCATGTACCCAAATACTGTATAATTAAAAATGTCAGCTCAAGACGCAAAAAATAAGCCATCAACGTGCCCCAGATCCCGAAAAATGAGAACACTATGGGTCTCGGAAAATGGCGACAAAAGTGCAATTTTTTTTTCTTTTCTTTTTTTATTTTTTTACAAGTTTCCGAACTTTTTATAAAATATACATGTTTGGTATCTATGAACTTGTACTGACCTCCGGAATCATAATACCAAGTCAGTTGTACCATAGAGCGAACATTGTAAATATAAAAAACAGTCATGGAATTGCACTTTTTTTGCAATTTCACCTCACTTGGAGTTTTTTTCCTGGTTCCCAGTACAATATGGGGCATTCAAAATTACAACTCATTCTGCATATAACAAGCCCTCATAGGGCTAAATTGATGGCAAAATAATAAAAAGCTATGGCTCTTTGCAGAAGGAGGAGGAAGAAACAAAAACGAAATACGGAAAATCACCAGGGGGTGAAGGAATTAAAGAGGAGGGTCTACTTTTCAGGCTGCCCTTAGTTGGTCTGTTATAGATTTTGTATTGGGACCCAGAACCTTTAAGGAAGGCCTCCTGATACCGATTTACATATGGTATATTAGAACACACAGATATCATAGATGGGATTCACTCATCAAAACCTCTGCTCTCTATTATTCAGAGAGGAATGTCCATTGCAAAGGGCAGCTCTGACCATGAGGTGGTCATCAGGTGGTCATCATGGATTGGAATGGTCCAATCTTTTGTAAATTGGAGTATGACTAGTAAAATAAATATTATTATAATATCTTTACAGAGGCAGAAAATCATGGCATATCAGTAGACTATGGCAGCTTATGATCAGTAGGAGTCTGATCTTTGGAGATTGGCGGTGATCACAGAAATGGGGCTATTTTCACTCTTGGCCACCTAGATCCTAGTGGACTACTTGAAGATTAGATTTGAGCTCCCTTTATTCTCAGGCTAGTTCTGGCCCTTGAGGACAGTACACTATTATTTGTGCTGATATTGGAGATTCTGTTCTCCATTATCTTAGGGGCAAAATGCAGTCAGGATTGCCTAAATGAGTGCTGCCATCTTGATTGCTATTGACATGGCAAAGACCATCTGTGGTAAAAAGTGGTCAGCAGGGAAACTTAAAAGCAGTGCAGGGAGTAACAATGAGGATATTCAGGATTTCATATTATGTCTATATGCAGTGTGGATTTTTTAAAAAAAATTGTCCAAAAAGTTTCCAACCCCTTAAAGTTGTATCTCTACTAAAGGCATAAAAAATACTGTGTGACTGTATGCAGTGACAATATTCCTTTTCCACCCATGCCAGACTCACAGGGGCTAAAGCAGCTGACATTTTATTTGCAGGGCCCTTATGCTTTAGATATCCTCTGTCTGTCTATATTTTGAAAGAACCTAAGAGGTTACCTGAAAGTAAGTGAAGGTTCTGGGCCCCAATGCAAAATCTGAAACTAGCCCCAACCTACCATGTACCATTTATAATACTGGTGCCTTTTCATATTGGCAAAAAGACCCGTGTATCTCTCAGGCACCAGAGTCCAGATACAACTATACAGCTACACCCCTCTAACACACCGTACAACTATACCCTTATAAGAAGAAATCTACTTTGCCCCGCCCCTGAGGAGCCACTGTATAGTAACTTACTGATGACAGCTTCTATCTCAGTTTTTAAACCCTTTTCCATGTTATACTTTAGGAAGAGTAATATTAAGAGTAACATTTCAGCCAGTACCTTCTGAAATCTCAGTCTTTCAATTGGGTAAGTCTATCATTTTAGTCCCTTGAGAGATTAATTGGGCCATTTAGTTAGTAAAATCTCATAGTAACTTACAGCAATCTACTGAATCCCTTTTAAAAGATATAAAAAAAAACATGACTGGTTTCTCTTAAGAACAGTGCTACACTCCTCCACAGGTTGTATATTGTATTGCGGCTAAACGCTGTTCACCACAATGGAGTTGATCTGCAATATCAAAAGTAATTCATTCGAGATCAGCTCTACCCTCACCTACTGTATCCTCATCCCTTGTAACAGGTATGATAAGAAAACCAAGAGTAGGGATGCCTAGACTGGCCCTCAGACTAGGTATCCTATGCAGATCCCAGAGGTCAGCCTGATGGTGGCGAGGTCTAGACCACCAACGTAGAACTGACTCCTATGTAGTCATGTTCTAATTCCCCTTCTTTCCCCCCAGAGGAGGGTCGGGACACTAGAAATTAACTCTGGAAAGAAACAAAACACAGGGGATAACCAAGGCTCAAACTCACTGCATGCTCACACAGGGGAGAGGACAATAAATCAATAAATGTTCAGGGAGAAACAAAGTTCATGGAGGAAATAAAGAAACAACAAGGATATTTCCACCACTCACCCAATAGCATACAACTGTTCACCAATAACTGTATCACCATACAGGAGGACTGGTACTGCTGGAGCAAACATAGAGCTATATTCAGCATGTGAGGCTACGTTCCACCATTTTTTATATGGCGGAGGTGGCTGTGATAGAACGTCAGCAACCTGTGATCCCAGCAGTAATTCACCAGCCAGCAGGAATTAACTCCTGCTAGACTGATCACCAGTGAGCACTAAACAGTCGACGCCAGACTGTGACTGAGCAACTAAGAAGCATCAGGTTGCCTTCCAGACTCAGCAATGTGAACAAAGTCTGAAGTTGCCATAACACCTAGTGAATGAGGGGCAGACACATCTTCCCTGTAGACTGTGAGCCCTCGGGGGCAGGGTCCTCTCTCCTCCTGTGTCTTGGATTATTCATGATTATTGTACCAAGGAATAAATGGCACTATAATGATAAATAAAAATAATAATAATAATAATAATAATAATTCATAGGTATTATTACTGTTTTATCAGAAAGTAGCAAATTTTCTCTAATCCTGGTCAACACCATTAATAGTTTTACTTTTATATAAATGTTAACTTACCATTGGGAAATTTTCATCAGAAAATGACCTATTGTATAATTTTTTTTTTTTGTGTTACATGTATTTTTAAATTATTTTGACAATATGTATTTTTTCATATCACGATCTTTATTAAAACAGAAAACTTTTCAGGCTCATTATTTCCTGTCCTTTTTAGAAAGACTTTTCAGCAGGCTCCGTATCATCAGAGACAGGATATCAATGAAGTTAACCCTGTATACACAGCTTAAAACACAGGATCCACTAATAATAGGTGATATCACAGCACCTCCTGTTCCCCCTTTACTCACAATGACCTTTGCACCTGCTCATTTGATGCTTCATTAGAGAATGCACACACTCATTAGAAGCTTCATTACAGAAAATAGGCTCAGGGTCTGGGCAAAAGTATACATTTATTACATATATATATATATATATATATATATATATATATATATATATATATATATAATTGCCAACATTTAAAATATATATATTTAACTCAAACGTCTGATTTAAACAAATATTTTATTGCTTTGATAAGTGGCAATGTCAATCGTTCACCGTTTCTTAAAGGGCACTAAACACCAGCAGAATAAATGAAGCCTAAAGTCACAAATGATGTCCAAAAAGGGGTTAACGGCAGATTGTGTCCTTCACGTGTACGCGGCTGCTGTGTGCTGCTGTCTTGTAGAAATGAGGATTAACAAGATTTCTTGTTCCAGATTATCATGAACTCCTAGCGTAGAGACAGATCTAAGAAGCAAATTAATTAATAATAAGCAAACTGTCTCATTACTGCTCGCTGTCCAACCTGATGAGATCGGATCATTTCCTGAAACCATCCTGTGCGTCTCTTCCTTTTGTATGAATAAGAAATCATCGTCTTAGAGTTTTTATGTCGTCGTAAAAAAAAATATATATATATATCTGTTAACCCTAAACTACCCATCAAGAAGCCAAGATTTAACTTAACTAGGTAAAAATAGATTTCTGCTCCATATCTGTCAGCACAAAAGTCATATTAAAAATGAAAAACCCCTCTCCAAAATGTAGATTTTTATAGCAGTTATTTATAATAATAATAATAATAATAATAATAATAATAATTATTATTATTATTATTATTATGTATTTCTATTTTTATAATATTCATTCATTATTATTATTATTTATTTTAAATAATTATTATTGTATAATTACTATTATTTATTTGTATTATTATTTGTATTATTATTTATTTTTTTTTTATTTTTTATATTATTATTTATTTTTTATTATTTCTATTTATTTTCTATTTTATTTTTATTATTAATTATTATTATTATCATTACTATTTTTAATTTTTATATATTATCATTTTATTTATTTATTTTTTTACATTTATGTTTTTAGTATATACAGTATAGTTGCCTTGCCATCTCAGACCAGTTTTCATTTTTGCACTTTTTTGTTCTCTTCCCTTTGTCCAGTCGTGAATGACCCCATTCATCTTTCCATACAAACTATTGAAAAACAGTAAAAAAATCTAAGTGACTCTAATTCTACTATTCTTTTCTGGTTCGGTTTTTATAGAGTTCATAAAAAAAAAAAGGCCTCCCTGAACCAGTACGATACCGGCAATAGTTTTTATATATTTTAGATGTTGAAAAATATTGGAATGTGTAAAATAAAAAAAGACCCTTAACTTTTTTTTGTTTTTATGTCATCTGAGCTATCATTTTGGGGTCCTTAACCCCTTCACCACCTGGCAATTTTGCAGTTTACATTTTTTCCTCCCCTTCTTCCAAGAGCCATAACTTTTTATTTTTCCGTCAGTATAGACATATGATGACTTGTTTTACACGGGACGAATTATACTTTTGCAAGACATCATTCATTCTGCGCCATATTGTACTGGAAAACAGGAGAAAAAAAATCCAAGTGCGGTGAAATTGCAAAAAAAGTTAAATTCCACAATGGTTTTATTGTTTTTTTATTTCCCGTGTTCACTATATAATAAATCTGACCTAATATTATGATTGTGCGGGTCAGTACAAGTTTGTAGATAGATTTGGGTAGGTGCGATAGTTTGATCGCCTGTTATTGCTTTTCATTGCAATGTTGTGACCACTAAAACACGTAATTCTGGCGGTTTGATTTTTTTCTTGTTACGCCCTTTACCCATCAGAATAATTTATTTTATATTTTGATAGATCTGAAATCAGCGATATAAAATATGTGCCTTTTTTTTAATAATTTTATTTTCAATGGTGCAAAACGTTTGTTTTTTTTAAACTTTTTCATATTTTTAACTCTTTATTGATTTTACTAGTCCCTTGAGGGGACTTGACGTTGCGATTGATCACTTCTGCTGTTCAGAGCGAGGCTTTAGCATCAGCACAGCTCTGTACACTTCTCCTGTGAATGCCGGCGCTCAGTGTCCCAAAACACTAGTCATGACTTTAATATGTTCCCTCAATCAGTATTTGGTCAGTTTTTGATGCTCTCTATTTTCGGTCCATCAAAAAAACGCAACATCTTACAGTGCCGGCAAATTGGATGGGAGTTATAGAGATCTCTTGCCCGCTGCGCTTCTTTTTTACGCTGCATAATCTCTCCTGCATTGCATTTTACAAATCCGCAGCATGTCAATGTCTCTTGTGGGTGTGTGGTACCCCTGAGGCTTCAGGCGCTTCAGGGCACTGCACCTCAGCTGAGGTGTATTATTCATCCTGGATAAGACAGGGGGTCATTCACCGGTGCAGACCCCAATTCAACCAACACGCTGTTACCTGCCCTCCCACTGGGACTGGGCTAGGGTAGGTGCTGGGGGTGGCCATAAGGAGGTATGGGACCTCCTGCCCACTAGTTTGGCAATTTGGCTTGGAGCTGGGGCGGCTCGGCCCGGGTTCTTAGGAAGAAGCGGGATCCTAGGGCACGCAGGTAGCGCAGCAAGCGCCGTGACCCGTTCCACTGACCAAGCACTCAGGTGGAGGGACTACCAATAGAAAGGACACACAGAGGGAACACCGGACTTGACCTCCGAACTATCTGTGATCGGCTACAGCCCATAACAGCAGATCTCCTCACTCCAAAGGCGGTGACATCTCAGTGAGTAAAGAACTCCAGCAATCTATCCTTTCTAGGCATCACCGAAACATGGCTGACACCATCCAACTCTGCCTCCCCAGCTGCACTATGCTACGGTGGCCTGCACTTCTCCCACACTCCTCGCCCTGGCAATAGACAAGGTGGAGGAGTGGGCCTCCTTCTTTCTAACAACTACAACTTCACCATAATCCCACCTCTACCCTCCCTCGACCTGCCTTCCTTTGAAGTGCACTCTGTCCGAATCTATTCTCCCTCCAACCTCCAAGTGGCTGTCATATACAGACCCCCGGGCGCAACCACTGCCTTCCTCGACCACTTCTCTGCCTGGCTTCTACACTTTCTCTCTGCTGACATTCCCACCATCATCATGGGTGACTTCAACATCCCCACTGACACTCGCCAACAAGCTGCTTCCAAACTCCTCTCCCTTGCTTCGTCTTTTGGCTTAACTCAGTGGTCCACCTCTGCCACCCACAAAGATGGAAACACACTAGACCTCATCTTCACCCGCCTCTGTCCCCTTTCTGACTTCACAACTTCCCCCCTCCCCCTATCTGACCACCATCTTCTGACCTTTTCAGCCCTGTCCTCCTCACCTACCCCCCCTGTCCAGCACCTAGCACATCCCCGCAGAAACCTTGCACACCTCAACATGCACACCCTCGCCGACTCTATCCTCCCACTGTCCTCCATATCGTCCCTCCACGACACAGACAGCGCCACCACTTTCTACAACACCACCCTCACATCAGCCATTGATTCAGTCGCTCCCCTTGTGCATGGCAGAGTGAGACGAATCAATAGACAGCCCTGGCACAACAGCCTCACTAAAAAACTTAGGCAAAGGTCTAGGGCTGCAGAGCGGCGGTGGAAGAAAACGCACTCCCAGGAAGACTTCACCACATTCAAAAATGCAATTCACACATTTCGTTCAGTCCTCACCTCCGCTAAACACGATTACTTCAGAAACCTCATATCCTCTCTAACACACAACCCCAAACAGTTATTCAACACTTTCAACTCCCTCCTTCGCCCACCACTGCCCCCTCCAACCTCCCTCATTTCTGCAGAAGACTTTGCCACCTATTTCCAAGAAAAAATCGACCTAATAAGGCAAGTCTTCTCTGCTCAGCCACCACAACCCCTTCATGTAGCTGACCACTGCCCCTCCCCCATAAACTTCCTCCCCACCATCACCGAAGGAGAGCTTGCACGTCTGCTCTCAAAAGCGCACCTCACCACCTGCGCACTTGACCCCATGCCATCCCACCTCCTTCCCAACCTCACCACCATCCTTATTCCAGCCTTAACCCATCTCTTCAACCTATCTTTAACGACTGGAACCTTCCCCTCTGCCTTTAAACATGCAACAGTCACACCTATCCTAAAGAAACCTTCCCTCGATCCAACCTCTACTACCAGCTACCGCCCCATATCACTACTCCCACTTGCCTCAAAACTCCTGGAACAGCATGTCCATGCTGAACTTTCCTCCCACCTCTCCTCTAACGCTCTCTTTGACAACCTACAGTCCGGCTTCCGTCCACATCACTCCACCGAAACTGCCCTGACTAAAATCACAAATGACTTGCTTACTGCCAAAGCGAACAAGCACTTCTCTATACTCCTACTCCTAGACCTGTCCTCAGCCTTCGATACCGTTGACCACTCCCTCCTATTACAGACCCTCTCTTCCCTTGGTGTCAGAGATCTTGCCCTCTCTTGGATCTCTTCATACCTCTCAAATCGCACTTTTAGTGTCTCCCACTCCCACACAACCTCTTCATCCCACCATCTCTCTGTTGGCGTCCCTCAAGGCTCTGTCCTAGGACCCCTACTTTTCTCTATCTACACATTTGGCCTGGGACAACTCATAAAGTCCCATGGCTTCCAATACCACCTATATGCCGACGACACCCAGATCTACCTCTCTGGCCCAGATGCCACATCTCTGCTGTCCAAAATCCCGAAATGTCTATCTGCTATATCCTCCTTCTTCTCCTCTCGCTTCCTAAAGCTCAATGTGGCCAAAACTGAACTAATCATCTTTCCTCCGTCTCACCTACACTCTCCACCTAATCTATCTATTACAATAAATAACACCACGCTCTCGCCAGTACCCAAAGTTCGCTGCCTCGGAGTGACCTTTGACTCTGCCTTATCCTTCATACCACACATCCAATCCCTCACCACCTCCTGCCGTCTTCAACTCAAAAATATTTCCAGAATCCGCCCTTTCCTCAATTTGCAATCAACTAAAATGCTAGTGCATGCCCTCATAATCTCCCGCCTCGACTACTGTAACATCCTCCTCGGTGGCCTCCCTGCCAACACGCTTGCCCCTCTCCAGTCCATCCTTAACTCTGCTGCCCGACTTATCCACCTCTCTCCTCAATACCACCCCGCTTCTCCTCTCTGCATGTCCCTCCACTGGCTTCCAATCTTCCACCGTATCCAATTCAAACTTCTAACACTGACCTACAAAGCTGTGCATAATCTTTCCCCTCCGTACATCTCCGAACTACTCTCCCACTACACTCCAACACGTCACCTCCGGTCCTCCCAAGATCTCCTCCTCTCCTCCTCTCTCATTCGCTCCTCACACAACCGACTCCAAGACTTCTCCCGAGCATCCCCAGTCTCCTGGAACTCGCTGCCTCAACACGTCAGACTATCCCCTACCCTTGCAAACTTCAAACGGAACCTGAAAACGCACCTGTTCCGAAATGCCTACAATCTACAATGAACTCGCTGCCGCCCGACCACCGTGCGGAGCTGCCGCCCGACCACCGTGCGGAGCTGCCGCCCGACCACCGTGCGGAGCTGCCGCCCGACCACCGTGCGGAGCTGCCGCCCGACCACCGTGCGGAGCTGCCGCCCGACCACCGTGCGGAGCTGCCGCCCGACCACCGTGCGGAGCTGCCGCCCGACCACCGTGCGGAGCTGCCGCCTGACCTACACCCCACCTATTGTCTCCTCCCCATAATCCTATAGAATGTAAGCCCGCAAGGGTAGGGCCCTCTTCCCTCTGTACTAGTCTGTCTACTGTAACTTGTATACGTATTTTGTATGTAACCCCCTTCTCATGTACAGCACCATGGAATTAATGGTGCTCTATAAATAAATAATAATAATAATAATAATAACTTTGACTGCAATCACTGTGTCGACCCATCACTGCCGATGGCGTCGCCCTCGGGCCCCACCACCATCAGAGACTACCACTCTCATCGTCCCCAGGGCCTTACTCTACCTATGGAGAGCTGTACCATCTGAGCTGCGCAACCATCTGCCCCAAAGGATACCTCCCGCAACGGCGGCTCCCATATTAGTCACAAACCACAGGTGGCATCACAAACACAAACTCTTCTCCCCTTTAAATATTCCCTTCGTCCATCTTTATTGACACCGCCGGGGTCACGGAACCGGGCCTGGCCGCTGTGACATCCCACCCCCAACACTGGCCGGTGATGAGTAACCCCCAGACCCTGATGGGCCCATCAGGTACACTAAGTTTTCTGTGTAGAGTTTCCCCGTAGACTTGCTCTATATGTGAAATATCCACAGGTAAAAAAAAAATATGTGTGGTTTCCGCGGCGGAAACGCATCAAAAATGCCTGTGATCTGCACATAAGAAAGTCAATAAAGTTTTGTCAAAGCCAAATACCAGGAAGTTTCAAAAACAATGCAGCTTTATTTAAAGCTTGACATACCAAACAAAGGCAAAAAACTGAAGGCATAAAATCATGTTAAAAAAAGCGCGCAAAAATGCAATGAAAAAACATAAGTATCCTATTTATACACCAAATACTGATCATACCTAAAATGGCCACTTGGCTTTGGAAGAGTTAATTGGAAAGCCGAAGGCTCGGCACTTTCTCCTCATCGAGTGTCCTGTGTGATGTTAAGTGGCAGGTGGGTAATTACCAGCGGAGATATTAATTAATGCCATGCTTGTTTCTGGTAACGCAGGTTGCTAAGTAGACTTGGGCCGAGAGGTGAGGGCGGCATCTCTTCTGGTGGGTGCCATATGCAATGAAGACAGAGGTAACAAACATCATCCTGGGTAGAGCGGGTGGAGATCATGTACAATGTGCAGACAGGGGACTCATTAGTATGTTTGCCATTTAATAGGTCTCATTAATTTTTCATCCAATTTGGTTGCCTATAAATGCTTAATGATAACATGATGTCTCGGCCTTAAGAAGGCACATAATATACCCTCACCCACTCCGGCACTATATAGATTATCATAGCATAAGCACAGTAAAAATGAAAGGGGTGTACTCTAAACATCCAAGCTTCAGCTCAAATTAACTTCAGTTATAAATGAAGACTATATTAATGACCTATCGATAGGATCGCTGGGGCTCAGACTTGTGGAACCAGCACCGATCAGACGATTGAAGAGGAACAGCGCCACACATTGTGTAGTGGCCGTTAATGGAACTGCAGGCTCTCCCCCCAATTTAATTGTATAGGAGAAAGCTTACAGAACCATTTTTGGCCATTACACAATGTGCCAATTTTGGTGTATCTTCAATCAGCTAGGATGTAGAACGTTGTCCCCCTTTGATAAATTATTATTATTATTATTATTATTATTATTATTATTATGCATTGTTTATTATCATGGTACGTATGTAATGACATGTGGCGCCCCTGACCTGGTCAGGCACCACTGAGTGCTGCACCCATGCTGGGTCAGAACAACACAGGTAATCCAGAAGGCTGTCCAGGGTTTGGACACACAGGCACATAGTAACCAGGTCTCCCACACTTACCTTTGAAGGGACCCCTGGGGAATCCAGGAGGGGGCGTGGCCTCCATCTCCACTCAAGGGGTGTGGTAGAGAGGCTGGTTGCTAAGTTACGTAGGCAGGCATAGAGGGGAGGGAGAAGTGAGCCGAGTCAGTTAGTGAAGCTCGGGGAGAGAGAGCAGTCGCAGAGAGAGAACCTGCGGGCTGTCACTAGTCGGACACCACAGGTGCAGTGGTTGCTGGCAGGGGAGAACAGCCACCTTGCAGTGCCGCCTGAAAACCACCTAGGGCCGGAGTGCTAAGAGGTGGCTGAGTAAGGGGACTGCCTGGTGGACCAGGCCCGCACGGGTATACAGGTCCCCAGAGCAGGGGCCCATTCAGTTGGCTTGCTAAACCTGCTGATGAGGGCACTTCATGCCCTTCACCAAAACACCACAGAGTCCGCAGCCACGTAGCAACAAGAGGGCCCATAGTGACAAGAGGCAAGCAGCCGGAGTTACTTGGTCCAGGCTGCAAGCAAACGAGCCGAAAAGGGGAGAACAGGCGGAAGCAACTTCCCTGGGTGACCCCGTAGGACTTCAAGTCTGTGTCACCACAAAAACAAGAGGGCTAGGAAGGTGAGTCAGTAGCCACCCCTACGTCAGCCTGAAGGAGCCTGGTTCCCCTCTTGGAGCATCACAGCATCGCCCGGGTTAACTCACCCCTGCCATCTGAAAGTGAGTAAAAACCCTGAAATATTTTGCTGTTTGTGTGTGAGTTCTTCTGCGACCTGTGGTACTACACACTTACACTGGGCCCTGGGGCCAGCCTCACTCTCGGCAGGCCACAACAACTGACTGCAACTAACATCAGCCCCAGGCGTCCCCTAAACTGCAGTGGCTGTCACCCCTCTGACTGCAAATACCGAGAGTGGCATCACGAATTCCCCACTGAAGTTAACCTACCTGTGACCAGAAGATTTCCAAGCCCGTGGAGACCCTGCGACGACCTGCACCTGAACGTAATGCGGGGCTACACAAACAGGACAGAGGCCCTTAGGCTGGCCCTCAGACTCCAGACCCTGTGCTGTCCCTTATCTCGAAGGTAGGCTTGATGGTAGCCAGGTCCGAGTCCCCAGTGTGACCCTGACTCCTGTTGAAGGCATGATCTTACTCCCCTTCTCCCTTACCCTCGAAGTGGGCTGGAAAACCCAATAACAAAACCCCACAAATCGACACGGACAATAAAGAACGACACTCGTATACACTGCACTCAAACACACAGGAGAGACAATATGTGTACAGGGGAATAAAGAAAAAGGGAATGAAGTAACGCACAACAAGGGAACGTTCACACCACTCAATATTGCAACAAAGATCACCATCAACAGGATCACCAACAAAACCGGGATCGCTGGAGCTTATGCTGAAGCTATAATCGGCACTGAGTAGTGAGATCCAGGATCTTATATCGGAAGTAGATGACTTTGATTGGCAATTGGCAACCTGAGCTCCTAGCTGAGTTCCCCAGGAATTAACTCCTGCAGGACTGAGGAATAGAGCACATGAAACAGCTGACGCCTAGCTCTTGCTGAACAACTGGGAGACATCAGGTTGCCTGTCAGGTTCTGCAGTGTGAACAGAGCCTGACACTGCCATGACACCTAATAGACACATGACACTTATATAGTGCCATTATAGTCTACAGTGCTTTACAGAGATTATCATCACAACCTAAATTCCCTAAAATTATGTTGAAGGAAACCAGAAGAATCCCAAGCAAACACAGGATACTTGTTTTTTAGATTATGTAAAATGTGTTTTTTGGGCTTTTTTTGCAATAAACTCGATTACCTTATTTTGCTTCTTCCCCAAACATCATGGTAAAGAACTGTTTCACATGCTTCTTCACAAGCTAATATTAATTGCTATTTGCCAAGATCTATCTGAGCCTCTCTGCTCCCTATTCCTCTATTCAGACAGGAATATCCCCCTGCACAGACTGTGTGACAGATCTTTCCTGAGCAGCAGTTGAAAGCAACTTCTAAAGGATCATAAACTGGTCATGTGAAACAGTGCTGCAGGATGGTGTTTGGAAGAGAAAGAAGCTAATAATCACATATATTGCAAAAAATCATAGATTTCCTAATCCAATAGGATACGTAAAAAAAAAAAGTTATTTTTTAAGCAATTTTGAAATTGCAAAAAAAATTGTAATAACTTTTTATCTATTTGTAGATAATTGTGTTATCTACTGTATATAGAGGTGTTATCAGTTATAGTACAGGAGGGGGAGGTGAGCTGTGATATCACCTATTGTGAATGATGGATCCTGTGTTATCTATTATATATAGGTGTTATCAGTCATTGCACAGGAGGAGGAGGAGGTGAGCTGTGACCATCTATTGTGATTGGTGGATCCTGTCTATCTACTGTATATAGAGGTGTTATCAGTTATTGTACAGGAGGGGGAGGTGAGCTTTGATATCACCTATTGTGAATGATGGATCCTGTGTTATCTATTATATATAGAGGTGTTATCAGTCATTGCACAGGAGGAGGAGGAGGTGAGCTGTGACCATCTATTGTGATTGGTGGATCCTGTGTATCTACTGTATATAGAGATGTTATCAGTCATTGTTCAGGCACCCTACTGAAAAATGACAGATAACACCACTAAATCACCCTATGAGGTGAGATATGACATCACCTATTGTGAATAGTGGATCCTGTGTTATCTGCTGTATAAAGAGGTTTTATCAGTCATTGTACAGGAGAAGGTGAGCTGTGACATTACCTGTTCTGAATAGTGGATCCTGTGTTATCAACTACATCTAGAGGTGTTATTAGTCATTGTACAGGAGGGGGAGATGAGCTGTGATATCACATTATTGTGAATTTTGGATCCTGTGTTATCTACTATATATAGAGGTGTTATTAGTCATTGTACAGGAGGAGGGGAACTGTGATATAACCTTTTGTCAATGTTGGATCTACTGTATATAGAGGTGTTATTGTAGCACCCACAGGGCAAGGATTAAATTACTCGTCGCCGGGCCTGATGATGTCAGGTCTGGTGATGTCACGGGTGGCCCTTTCGCCCGGTTTCGTGGCCCTGAGGTGTACAATAAAAGAAGGGGAAAGGATGATAGTGGCAGTTTTTCTCGGCGGTACGCGGCCAAGGAATAGCCGCCGTTGCTGTCGCTGTCCTCCAGGGCTGATGGTAGTAGCAGCTAAGATGTTTCTGCTCCCCACAGGTGGAACGGACCCTGGGGAGGGTGATGAGGGAAGTAGTAATGGCGGGCGCCGAAGCGGGGCGACGGCGTAGGCAAGGACAGGCGGACACAGTCTCTGCGGGTTCAAGGTTTTCTTTACTCACAGTCCTGGTTTTACCGGGAAGATGCTGGTTACCGCCATGATGGGCCCCAGCCAATCCCGAGCAATTTGAAGTCACCGCCGGTGTTCCAACTGTGAGTCCTTTCTGGTCAGGGTCCCTCCAATCCTGGTGTATGTGGAATATGGAACGGGCTGTGGGTTTTTCCTGCACTCTCTACAGACCCTGCAATCCCCTGTAGCTGTGGAGAACCCAGGCTGAGCTGCCTGCTCCAAGCCACGGGTCCTATGGCGCTCACAGAAGTGTGAGGTAAAAGAAGATTGGACCGAGGTCCCAGATGTGTGTTTAACCCCAAGCCGTGCCCATGGCTAACTACTGTAACTATGTGCGGAGATGCTCCTTCCCTTTTCCTCAAGTGGTGCCCGCCCCCCAGGTGGTTGTCCTAGTGACCGGGAAAGTCCCATGCTTCATGATGGCCACCCCCCTATCTACCACAGGACATCCACCTGGTGGGAAAGAACCTAACTGTGTGTTTTTTGTGAATGAAACACAAGCAATAACCTCTCCTTACCCGGGATGAGTACTACATATTAAGGGAGATGCAGTACCCTGTGGCAACTGAAGCCTCAGGGGTGCCACATTATCAGTTATTGCAGAGAAGGAATAGGTGTGCTGTGATATCACCTATTGTGAATAGTGGATCCTGAGTTATCTTCTATATAGAGAGGTGGTAGTTGACATTGTAATCCTGCCTCTGGTGATAAGGGGCCATGTTGAAAACTCCATGATCGCGCTATTGCCTTCATTAGCTGCGTGGAGGTGACAGGAGCGGCGGTGTCTTCTGCTGCTCCTGTCACCTCCATGCAGCAGAGTTGGATGCGACGCTGGAGGTCCGTGGATTACACCGGACAAGAAGGGCTTTTTGGGGCTGATTAAATTGGTGATGAGGGCATGTGTTTGTGTTTTTTATTTCTAATAAATGATTTTTTCAGTTGTGTGTGTTTATTTACTGTAATTTACAGATTAATCATGGAAGATTTCTCGGGGAGACGCCTGCCATGATTAATCTAGAACTTATTGGCAGCTATGGGCTGCCAATAACTCCTTATTACCCCGATTTGCCAACGCACCAGGGCAAATCGGGAAGAGCCGGGTACAGTCCCAGAACTGTTGCATATAATGTATGCGGCAATTCTGGGCGGCTGCTGACTGATATTGTTAGGCTGGGGGGCTCCCCATAACGTGGGGCTCCCCATCCTGAGAATACCAGCCTTCAGCCGTATGGCTTTATCTGGCTGGTATTAAAGTTGGGGGGGACCACACGCCGTTTTTTTAAATTATTTAATTATTTATTTCACTGCACAGTATAGACACGCCCACCGGCTGCTGTGATTGGGTGCAGTGAGACACCTGTCACTCAGCGTGGGGGCGTGTCTCACTGCAACCAATCATAGGCGCCGGTGGGCAGGGAAAGCAGGGAATACAAAATTGTTTAATGAGCGGCCAGCTTTTTCAAAATAGTAAAAGCCGCCGCAGCAGTGTGAATGCCGTGCAGCGCCGCGCTGGGGATCGGGGATCGGTGAGTATGAGAGAGGAGGGGAAAATGACCGACAGACTGTGAGAGAGGGACAGAGATAGTGACGGACCGACAGAGAGAGAATAGAGACCGAGAGGGAGAGACCGACTGACAGAGAATAGTGATTGACAGATATTGTGACACATCACTCGTTTCCAGTGTTTGACTAGCTAGGTCGTTCTGCAGGTCCGGATCGCTGTTGCGTCGTTGGCCAGGTTTGCCTGTTTGACAGCTCACCAGAGACTCACCAGAGACTTTGTAGCGATCCCGGCCAGGTTGGGATCGCTGGTGGGATCGCTGAAAGTCTCAGTGTGTAAAGGGGCCTTTAAAGGACATGAAGTAATGAGTCTAAAAAAGCCCCAGTGGCCAGTGTGGAAATTGCATGATTGGTAAAGATTTACATATATATATATATTTTTCATACAAATGTGGCGCCCCTGACCTGGTCAGGCACTACTGAGTACTGCATCCATGCCGGGTCAGTACAAACAGGTAACCCTGATGGCTGAGTAAGGCGTGAACACACAGGCACCCTTTGACCAGGACACACACACATTCATTAGAGGGGACCCCTGGGCAGACCAAGGGAGGGGGTATGGCCCTCGCATCTCAGTTAGTGTGGTGCGGTTGTGAAGCTGGAAGGAGAGTTGTGCAGTGGCAGTCAGAGGAGAAGTAGTGGAGCAGCCGTGTCTGAAGTGTAGGGCTGAAGAGCGGAACACTGTCAGACCCTGCACATGCAGTGGCTGATGATGGGGGAGAACATTACCACACAGTTGCTCTGAAAGACGCCCGAATAGAGGGAGAAGTACGGAGTCGAGTACGGGAACTCCTGGTGATGAATGCACACATGGGGGACAGGCCCCTAGAGCCACACATCCATCTAGTGGTCTGCTAAATCCTGCAGATGGGGTGGACTAGAGGTCCCACACCAACCAACACAGAGCCCGCAGCCTCAACAGCAACGAGGGGGCCCATAAGGAGGATTGAGCCTGGAGCCATCTTATCCTTGGTCCATGCTGTCAGCAAACGGGTCAGAAAGGGGAGAAAGGCAGTAGCGACTTCCCTGGGCGCATCCCGCAGCACTTTAAGTCAGGGGTGGTCCGAAACAAGGTGCTAGGAAGGAGAGTCAGCAGTCTTCCTTACATCAGCCTGAAGGATACCTGGTTCCACCTGGTCTATCACAGTGTCGCCCGGGTTGCCTCACTGTATCACCAAAAAGTGAGTAAAAACCCTGAAAGACATTCTGGACTGTGTGTAAGTTCTTCTGCGACCTGTGGTACTACACACCTACACCCGAGCCCCTGGGGCCAGCCTCACTCTTGGGAGGCCACAACATCAGACTGCATTTAAAATCAGCCCCAGACGCTCTCTAAACTGCAGTGGTGGTCACCCACTGACCGCAATTACCGAGAGTGGCGTCACGATTCATATTGAAGTTAACCTGACATACCTGTTACCGCAAGACTACCAGCACGTGAAGTCCCTGGAGACCCTGAGGCGACCCGAAGGTAATGGGGCTTCGCACATATCCATAATAAAATGCCGTATTTTTCTGACTATAAGACACACTTTTTTCCCCCAAATATTGGGGGAAAGTGGGAGGTGCGTCTTATAGTCTGAATGTGGCTGCGGGGAATGAGGGTGCTGAGGTGGAGCGGGTCATCTGTGGCATGAGCAGGCTGTAGTAGCCTGCCGTGACCAAGTGGGCCCGCTCATTTCATATGCACGCCCATCCTCCCGCTCATCATCCCTCATCCCTGCCTGCGCTGACAGGTGGGTGGGATGATGAGCGGGAGGTGCGCGCATAGTAAAGAGCCGGCCCACATGATCACCCCTGGCAACTACAACCTGGAGTGATCATGTGCGGCTGCATTCACTGCTCCCCGCGCATCATCTTCAGCGCGGGGGGCAGTGAATAAGTATACTCACCCGTCACCATTCCCCTGCAGCATTGCGATCTCCTCCTGTCTGCCGGCCAGCTGATCTGTGTGGAAGCGGTGAGCACAGCCATGACGTCATCCCTGTGTGCACCGCTAGCCTCCACACAGGTCAGCTGACAGGCAGACAGGAGGACGCGTGATGCTGCAGGGGAACGGGGACAGCTCCACACTCCAGCGGCGCTGCTGCCGGCACTGACAGGAGGAGGAGTGATGCTGCATGGAGCGAAGAAAGTTGAGTATGAATGTTTATTTTTTTGTGTGCCACATGTAGCGGGTCATATAGCAGGATATGGGTATATAGCAGGATGGATGGGGGTATATAGGAGGATGGATGGGGATATATAGCAGGATGGATGGGGATATATAGCAGGATGGATGGGGGTATATAGCAGGATGGATGGAGTATATAGCAGGATTGATGGGGGTATATAGGAGGATGGGGGTATATAGCAGGATGGGGCATATTCCAGGATGGCAGTATAAGGCAGGATGGGGGTATATAGCATGATGAGGGCATATACCAGGATGGGGATATATAGCAGGATGGGGGTATATAGCAGGATAGCAGTATATAGCATGATGGGGGTAAATAGCAGGATGGGGGCATATTCCAGGATGGGGTATATAGCATGATGAGGGCATATACCAGGATGGGGGTATATAGCAGGATGGCGGTATATAGCAGGATGGCAGTATATAGCAGGATACGGGCATATACCAGAATGGCGCTATGTAGCAGGATGGGAGCTATACCACGATGGCGGTATATAGCAGGATGGAAATATATACCAGGATGAGGGACATATATACAAGGATGGGGATCATATACAAGGCAGGAGGATTATTATCAGGATGGGGTACCTTAATAGAGAATTTGGGGACATTACCCCATAACAGTGTCAGCAGCAGATCCTCGCCCCATAAGTGTGTCATGACCACATTTTTTGCTTAAAATTTTATTTTCCTATTTTCCTCCTCTAAAACCAGGGTGCGTCTTATGGTCCGGTGCGTCTTCTAGTCCTAAAAATGCGGTAAAATGGATATTTTGATAGATCGGACTTATAGAGAGGATGTCCGGTCTAAAATGATAAGTCTGCCAGTTTCTGAGCCAGGAACGGGGGTCACGTGATATACACACTCCCGGTCAGAACCCAACCAATGGGCTAATTGTATTGAATGAGGTCGCGCCCACTAAACAGCCGCCCCCACTAGTCGGATGTGCCCACTAGATGGAGTGTGGCCTCGCTCCATACACTTGTTATTGAGCGCGGGCGCCCACTAGTCGGGTTCTGGCCGGGAGTATGCATATCACATACACACGGTCACATTACCGCTGTTTCTGGCTCAGAAATCAGCTAACCCTCACTGCGCACTGTGCGAGAAATTCCCCAGTATTGATTTTATGTACTACTCAAATTTTTTCCAAATTTTGTAACATTTTAGCAGTACATGCAATATCTTGCGCCAAAAAGTTGCTAAAAAGTTAAAGACAAAAATAGACAATAGTTTGGGGGGTTTTGCTCAATTTTTGTGAACCTTATGCGCCAATTTGAAGAATTTGGCACAAAAAAGTCAACAGAAAAAGACAAAAAAGAAAAGTGACTATAAAAAACAATGTAAATGCTTAATTGGGCCCTAAATTTTAGGTTTGGAAAAGGTATTTAAAGGTTCAACTTGTCAGACTTACCTCGCTGACTAATTGCACCATGTGCAGCATCGGACCAGCAATATTTAATCTCTATGTAGTGCGATAATCTTCTTTAACTGCTTAATGTTGCAATTTAATATCCCCACATGAATGTCAGGTGATTACTCTCATCCCCGGGGTTTAATAGGGTAGGAAATCTAATCCAGCGACTGACAATCTCCCATCTTACCCGGGTGCAAGTTTCTACAAATAGCACCGTTAACTTAGTATCCCTCTAGAATATTTGGAATAAAATGTTTTATAGTTTTTAGGTTTTGCAATATTAGGAATTCATTTTAGTAAGTCATGTGCGCTGTTAAAGGGGAAATGTATCATTTAGCTTGATTTGTATCACCCCTATGTTCACCAAAAGGTGAATGCAAGTTTTCCCTCAATAATGGAGTATTCCAGTAATTACCTGGTAGCTGGATATATTACATTTAAGAGAATCTCATCAGTTTGTGGTATTATTTGGGCAGTATATGGCAGCCTTAAATGGTGCCATATAGTCAGTGGCAAAACTTGAGTTTGATGGGCCTCGGAGAAAAATTTGGATCTGGGCCCCCTAACCCCACATGTTGATCAGATGTATATGTATATATGGCGCCCCTGAGGCTTCAGTCACCACAGGGTATTGCATCTCACTTTAGGTGCAGTACTCATCCCGGGTAAGGAAGGGGTTAACCGCTGGTATTGTCCACATTCATACACAACATACAGTTAGGTGTTTTCCCACTGGGCTTGGCTTAGGGTAGACAGAGGGTGGCCATCACGAGGCATGGGACTTTCCAGTCATTAGGACAACCACCTGAGGGGCGGGCAGAACTGGGAGGAAAGGAAGGAGCATCTTCACACATAGTCAGTCAACCCCGGGCACAGCTCGGGATAGGGAGACAAGTCGGGACCTCGGTCCAAAGCAAATACCTTCTACACTTCTGGGACCACCGCGGGGCCTGAGGCTTGGAACAGGAAGCTCAACCCGGACTCTCTACAGCTACAGGGGATTCCAGGGTCCGCGGGGAGTGCAGGAAGCACCCATGGCCCATTCCATAAACCATACATTGGAGTGGTGGGACCCCCGACCAGAAAGGATACACAGTGAGAACACCGGTGGTGACCTCTGAACTATCCGGGATCGCCTGGAGCCTATCATAGTGGAAACCGGCACTCCAAGGGTGACGACAGTTGCAGTGAGTAAAGAGAACTTTGAACCGCAGCCCCTGTGTCGTCTCTGTGCTTGCCGGCACCATCGTCCCGTACTCCGGCGCCATCGTCCCGTGCTCCAGTGTCATCGGCCACTACCACCCCCATCATCCTCCCCAGGGCCTAGCTCTACCTGTGGAGAGCTGAAACACCCGAGCTGCGTTACCATCCTCCCCTGGAGGAGGGCCACATCCCGCAGCAGCGGCTCTCCTCATAGCCGCATACCACAGGTGGCATCACGAGACAACTACCCTCACCATCTCCCCTTCATCCTTCACATCTCTCTTTCGTGGACATCTCGTGGCCACGAAGCTGGGCCAGGCCACCGTGACATCCACCAAAGACCCCCTTCATCACCGGCCCGGTCACGAGTAAAGAAACCCCGGCCCCGTGGGGTGCCTCATATACATTTAGCGTTCGAAATTCTATAAAGACATACAATATGTGTTGTCCCCCCCATTATGTAATAATGTCCCCCGTCCTGTTCCAATATATCTTATCCTGGGCTAATTCCTCGTAAATATGTCCTCCATCCTGGTATATATGCCCCCCATCTTGGTATCTCCCCCATTTTGACAAATACTGTCCTCCTCCAGGGACACTTCTGGTATATACTGTCACCCTCCTGGTATATATGTTCCTCTCCTGGGCCCCTCCTGGTATATACTATACTCGACCTGCCTGACTGCCTGAATATTTGCACCACACAGGAATGGAGACCTGTTTACAAGGCCTACATTGATGGGCCTGGCTGCATCCTGTTTAAAAACATAAGTGCAAAAAAAATAAATAAATAAATATATATATATCTAATATATAAAGCTGAATGTATGTGTGTGTGTGTGTGTGTGTGTGTGTGTGTGTGTCCGGGATTGGCATCCGCACTGTCGCAGCTACAGCCACAAAATTTTGCACACTCACACTTCTGGACCCCGAGAGCGTCATAGGCTATGTTTTCAGGGGAAATTTTAACCCCACTCTTTACAGTTATTCGCCAAAAAACCTGCCTCCATTAAAGCGAATGGAGCTGGGAGCCACAGTGCAGCCAGAACTTCAGAAGAATGCGCAGCCACGCCCTTATATGGAATGTTGGCGTGTCACAATGCAGCCAGGGAAAGAGACAGACATAGACAGGGAAAGAGGCAGACAAAGACAGGGAAAGAAACGGACATAGACAGGGTAAGAGACAGACACAAAGAGACAGACACAGACAGGGAAAGAGGCAGACATAGACAAGGTAAGAGACAGACACAAAGAGACAGACACAGACAAAGAGACAGACTGACGGGGAAAGAGACAGACAGGGAAAGAGAGGGAAAGAGAGAGACATGTTAAGAGACAGACACAGACAAAGAGACAGAGACAGACACAGGGAAACAGACAGACAGGGAAAGAAAGGGAAAGAGACAGACAGGGAAAGTGACAGATAGACAGGGAAAGAGACAGATAGACAGGGAAAGAGATAGACAGACAGGGAAAGAGATTGAGACAGATGGAGAAAGAGACAGACAGTCAGAGACAGACAGGGAAAGAGACAGACAGACAAAGAGAGAGACAGAGATATATACAGATGGGGAGACAGACATAATTACATTTATATCTATTTGTTTTGTGGTTTTTGTGTAGAGAATACATTTTTATTAATACATTCTATTTTGTTAACAGCAGTTATTAACCCGGGCGAAGCCGGGTAGTACAGCTAGTATATATATATATATATATATATATATATATATATATGGTATTAGTTAGTATTTTGGCCAAAATACAGATGCTCGCAGCCCTCGTCAGGGGTCCTCAGGCTTGTTTTGTATGTTTTATTGTCAGTCCCTAAAAGTGGAGTAATACTCTGACAACATTGATCTCAGCAGCAACCTGGGAGTCAGAGATGTGTCCAGGCATCTTCCCCATGCTGTTCCCATTCCATTTGAGCGCTGTTTCCATCCATTTCAGTGATTTTCCAGCCCCTCTCCAGACCTCCTGGAAGGATGCTTGAGTTCCCATTGACTTCCATTATATTCTCACTGGCACTGTAGAATGAATCCCAGAAACTTTTGATTGGAGTAAGAACTACTTCAACACTTTCTACTCAAATCAAGCCTGTCCGAGCTGCTCAATTCGAGTACTGAGCATTCGAGCATTTTAGTGCTTGCTCATCACTAATAATATGCTGATAATGGGAAAAAATTGCACTGGAATGGGAAAAAAAATGCAATTTCACCATTGGGGGGGCCAAAGAGATAACAGAAGGGCCCATCTCTATACCTAACCACTTAGATGACTGCGGCTATTGCAGACTTGGCTTATAAAGCAGGTTTGACTACTGAACCTGCTCTATACATCCCCTGCTATCATATAACATGTATTTACATTTATAGTAAAGGGTTAACGAATGGTCCCAATTAGGCACCATAGTAGAAATTAGACTAAGCACTAAAGTCAAACTTGTAGGGTATATGTACAGCACGAGCCGGAAGGATATGTCTACATTTTATCTGAGAGGAAAAAAGGCCTCGTTGCCCATAGCAACCAATCACAGCCCAGCTTTCATTTTACCAGACCAGTTTTAAAAATGTAAGCTGACCTCTGATTGGTTGCTAAAGGCAAAATGGGCACTTTGTTTCTAAAGGCTACTTTACACACTGCGATATCGGTCCCGATATCCCTAGTGTGGGTACCCGCCCCCATCTATTGCGCAACACGGGCAAATCGCTGCCCGTGCCGCACAACAGCCGTCACACATACTTACCTGTCCGGCGACGTCGCTGTGACGGGCGAACCGCCTCCTTTCTAAGGGGGCGTCCGTGCGGCGTCACAGCGACGTCACTGAAGCGTCACTGAACCGCCGCCCAATAGCAGCGGAGGGGCGGAGCTGAGCGGGACGTAACATCCCGCCCACCTCCTTCCTTCCTCATAGCGGCCGGGAGGCAGGTAAGGGGAGCTTCCTCGTTCCTGCGGCGTCACACGCAGTGATGTGTGCTGCCGACACGAACGAGGAACAACTTCGTTACTGCTGCAGTAACGATTTTTAAGAATGGACCCCCATGTCGCCGATTAGCGATTTTGCACGTTTTTGCAACGATGCAAAATCGCTTATCGGTGTCATACGCAACGGCATCGCTAATGCGGCCGGATGTGCGTCACAAATTCCGTGACCCCAACGACTCCGCATTAGCGATGTCGCAGCGTGTAAAGCCCGCTTAAGACTTCTTTCTGATTAATGTGCAGATCCCACAGTTTGAATATAAAAAGGCAAAAATGTATAAGCAGAGGGGTCACCAATAAGCTCTGGGATTACTAAAAGGAGAAAATTAACATTTCTAATACGCAGCTCTATGCACCTGTCTGTACATAAAACAGACGCTCGCTGTCGCACTAATATAGGTATTCCATTTTCGGTTCCTTAGTAACAAATTTCTTGGCAAAGAAAGTTGAAACTGAAGACATCTATTCCTGACTCAAAGAATGCTCTCGTAGGCGTAGCCTGGAAATGGCTCCATTGCCAGCACTTTCTATATTGAAAGTGGTCCTGTAAAAAATGCTAATCAAGAAAAAAATTAATATTCAAGATATTACAGTGATGAACTATGCATATCTGATGTCAGATGAATAAGCTCCTGTACATATGTTCCTTTGACTCCCACAGATGGGTGATGACATCACAGGTGATGACATCACAGGTGCAGAATTCGGCCTAAGGGTGGCTTTACATGCCGCGATATCCGGCCCGATATCGCTAGCATGCGACCCACCCCCATCGTTTGTGCGAAACGGGCATATCGCTGCCCGTCACGCACAAAATCCGGCACCCCCGTCACACATACTTACCTGCATAGCGACATCGCTGTGACCGGCGTACCGCCTCCTTTTGAAGGGGGCGGTCCGTCCGGCGTCACAGCGACGTCACTAAGAGATCGCCCAATGAAAGCGGAGGGGCGGAGATGAGCGGGACGTAACATCGCGCCCACCTCCTTCCTTCCGCATTGTAGCTGGAGGCAGGTAAGGAGATGATCCTCGTTCCTGCGGCGTCACACACACTGATGTGCACTGCCGCAGGAACGAGGAACAACATCGTCCCTGCGACAGCAGCGATAATTGGGAGTGGAACCCCATGTCAACTAGGAGCGATTTTGGACGTTTTTGCAATGATCCAAAATCGCTCCTAAGAGTCACACGCTACGACATCGCTACAGCGGCTGGATGTGCGTCACAAAATCCGTGACCCCAACGAGATCGCTGTTGCGAAATCGTAGCGTGTAAAGCCCGCTTTAATGTTTAGCTAGTGGGTAACATTGGTGGAAGGGACTTTAAAGCCAAAAAGACCTGCTCATTCATCCTTTGGGACCATATGATGGAGCAACCAAAGAAAGTGAGGGTTCAGAATGGCCTGCTATCACAACAAAAGGAAGGGGGATGCAAGAAAAACAGGGGTAATGATGGAAGGTAAGACAAGGTGTGGAGAACATGGAGCCAGGGAGAAGTGAAGTGCTAATGTCGCGGGCGGAGGGGCCGCGATCACTACGTTCGGGTCCGCTGCTGCTGCTCGGTGGCTCGAGCGGTGGGCCGGACCCGGAGACTCGAGCGGCGCTCCTCGCCCACAAGTGAAAAGAGGGTGGCTTGTTTTGGGAGATAGTTCGTGACGCCACCCACTGGTCGTGGTGATAATGGGCACCACCGCTGCTGATGACGGAGATCCCGGGAGCGATGGCAGGGAGCAGCTAGGATGTTGTCCCCTCCGTGGGTAGGGGTTGGTGATCCCGGGGCCCGGTGGTGTAACGGGGAGGCAGGATGGCTGGGGTGCAGGGTTGCAGGGGCAGCGCGGCGCGGTGCCGGATGGCACTGTGGTACTCACTCAGACACAGATGCACAGAGTCTCTGGTAAACCAAACAGCTGAATGGACGAGTGCCGCAGCCGGCTGCAGTGATTGTGCTCTCCCCAGACAGGGCGATGGTGGCTGTCTTTCCCTGCACCTTGTTAGAATGTTCTGACTCCTGTGGTTGCCCACCGGTAGTCCGCTCTCCGGCGTATAGATACCAAAGGAGCCCGTTTAGCCCGCAGGCTCTGGCCCTTTGATCTCTAGCCTATGGCGGTGGCTGTGTATCCTCTCGGTGTGGACTGTTGCCTTCTGTCGGGTCTTGGGTGTTAGGAAATCCCTGGGGTTCCGGTCACTTTCGGATTTGACCGTTGTCGGCGGCTCCAAGCCTAGTCGGGGTCCGATGGCCCTGCCTTTGTGCTTAGCTTCACGCCACTCCCCGGTTCGGTACCGGCGGGCCACCGCCCGACCCCGGTCCTACGGTTCCGCAGAGATCCACTAACTCCTGCAGATGGCCACCACCGTCTGCCGACCTTGCTGTTTGTGTCTGGGCCCCTACCCAGACACCGACAGTTTTTGTCCTCTCACTTTCACCTCCAAACTCAATCTGTCACTTTTCCCGCCTCCAGGCCTGTGAACTCCTCGGTGGATGGGGCCAACCGCCTGGCTCCGCCCCACCTGGTGTGGACATCAGACCCTGGAGGGAGGCAGCAAGGGTTTTTGTTTGACTGGTGTTACTATCCAGGGGAGGGAGTGTGTATGGTGTTATGTCTGTGACTACCTGGCTAGTCCAGGGCGTCACATTCCCCCTTGGTGAAATGCAGACTGTCCGCGGGCTGCCCGTCCATCACCGGTTTTATTTTTCTGAAAAATATAATTTAACATGTAAAACATTTAACATAAGCATATTTTTAGTTCTTCCCTTATGGGAGGCATGGCACTTTAACGTTGCAAACATATGTAAAGAAAACATTTTTAATAATAACGTACGGGTTCATGTTCATCCGCTTCCCCACCCAAGCAACCTAAACCTTGATGCTGCCCCTAAGAAATGGGCAGCACCCCTCTTCCCCAGTTCGGAAGCAGGAACTCGGTTCCAGGTCACCCGAGCGGGAACGGGTACGGTGTCTCGCACCCAGCTGTCACTTCAGGGGACCCCACGTCCAGGGAGGCCCCTGACCCCCGGAGGATGGTCACCGGTCCTGGTGGTGACCGGACCCCAGCCTGCTCTGCTGCGGGTCCTTCCTCCAATCTACCTCTCCGGAGGCGGTAACGGAAAACGGCCCACAGCTTATTTACAAGGCCACAAGTTCGTGGTTGGCCTGCAAGTTCTCAGCCTTGTCTCTTAAAGGGCTAGCGGAAACACATAGGGTCCCTACGGGGACAACTTGTTGGCAACGGATGGTATAATCAACTTGTTGATAATCAGGTTACAAACTCAGATGATTGGTGTTCATTCATTCAACTGAAACAAGGTGCTGAGGGTTCCAACGGGGACAACTGTAATGCAACGGTGGACCGCTGCCATTATTTGGGGTCGCCTTCCTCATATGCCTCCTCCAACTCGACATCCGGACGGCACGGTGGGGGAGGGGACTGGGACCGCATCTGGGCACCGCGGCCTTCCCTCTGCTTCACGTCTAGGGCAAACCATCCCCTCTCCCCGCAATGTCGGGTGTAGGTCACTAGGTCGCCCGGTTGTAGGTCGCGACCAGGATGGCCTGTTGGTAGGTGGGAGTTAACATCATGGCGGGACACAAATATCTCGGCCTCCAGGCCCGGTTCGTAGATGAAGCCGTATCCCCGCTGAGGATCAAACCGCCTCACCTGGCCCTCGTACACCGGGCCCCGCACCCGAAAGGTGGCGTTGCGGAGATTGTCTTTCTCTTTTATGACGCGTGCCAGCACTTCGGCCCTCTGCTGCTCTCTGGTGGCAATTTCACGGCCCAGCGGGTTTGGCTCCCTGTCCCAGTAGGGGGAATTTGCGTGCCCCTGCGCGCGGGTCGGGCCCCGCTGGACCTCTCCCACACCGGCCACGACCGGTACTCTCTTTGGGGGGTCCAGCGGTGACGCAGCCTGGGGTGCTGCTTTGCAGCGGCGACCCGGCGCAGCCTCAGCCGAGGCGTGGAGCTTGGGGACAGCAGGCCTCACCTGCTGGGCCTTCCGGTTTTCGGCTTCCACCTCTCCTGTAGCCAGACGGACTGCCAGAGCCGGGACGGTCTCGGGTGCGGCCACTTCCGGGGCAGACGGCTTCTTTTTGTGGACGGGCACCTCCCGCAGGATCTTCCATGGCAGCGGGAGGGGTGTGGGCCGTTCACGAGTAACGCCTACAGGCTGTTCCTCCAGGGCGGATGGGCTGAACTCCGCTACCGGTGTCGGGGGCAGTGGGCCTAGTGGCGGGGCAGCAACAGCCGGTGCGGATGGCGGGGGAGGCAGCAGGGTGAACGGGCGCAGACCAGGCCCCTCAGCCGCAGCGACCGGTCCTTCAGGGACACAGGGGCGTGGGTCGCTTACCCGCTCCTCCAGCACTGTCTCCACCTCGCGTCTCCGCACGGCTGCCGCCACCTCCTCCATTTCGGCCACCCACCGCTCCATTAGGAATCGGACCTGGGCCTGCAGGCGGCAGCACATTTGCACGGTCCGGGCCTCCACCCACGCCGCTGTTCCTGGCGTGGGCTCCGGGATCTCAGCATTGCCTGACGGGACGGACATGTTAGCGCTTGTGCTTCCAGGAACCGGATGTATCGCAGAGTCCTGGCGTCCCTGCTCTTTATACCCTCGGTTACAAGAGGCAGGCCTTCACCCGCCCCCCCTTGGTTCTTTCTTGCACTTCCTCTTTGGGGGCGGGGATTCACTTTCGCGCCTTCCCTGCTCGGGGAAGACGCTCGAGCGGTAAATTTTCGCGCCAAAGATGGCGGAACTTCACATTTTTCGGCCGGACGCCGCCGGCGGGGACCGCTAGGCGCACTTCTACCGGTAGGTAGATTGGTTCTATCCTGTTCGTGACGCCAAGTTGACGCGGGCGGAGGGGCCGCACTCGCTACTCTCGGGTCCGCTGCTGTTGCTGCTGCTCAGTGGCTCGAGCGGTGGGCCGGACCCGGAGACTCGAGCGGCACTCCTCGCCCACGAGTGAAAAAGGGGTGGTTTGATTTGGGAGATAGTTCGTGACGCCACCCACGGGTCGTGGTGATAATGGGCACCACCGCTGCTGATGACAGGGATCCCGGGAGTGATGGCAAGAAGCAGCTAGGATGTTGTCCCCTCCGTGGGTAGGGGTTGGGGATCCCGGGGCCCGGTGGTGTAACGGGGAGGCATGATGGCTGGGGTGCAGGGTTGCAGGGGCAGCGCGGCGCAGTGGCGGATGGCACCGTGGTACTCACTCAGACACAGATGCACAGAGTCTCTGGTAAACCAAACGGCTGAATGGACGGGTCCCGCAGCCGGCTGCAGTGTTTGTGCTCTCCCCGGACAGGGCGATGGTGGCTGTCTTTCCCTGCACCTTGTTAGAATGTTCTGACTCCTGTGGTTGCCCACCGGTAGTCCGCTCCCCGGCGTATAGGAAGGAGCCCGTTTAGCCCGCAGGCTCTGGCCCTTGGATCTCTAGCCTATGGCGATGGCTGTGTATCCTCTCGGTGTGGACTGTTGCCTTCTGTCGGGTCTTGGGTGTTAGGAAAACCCTGGGGTTCCGGTCACTTTCGGATTTGACCGTTGTCGGCAGCTCCAAGCCTAGTTGGGGTCCGATGGCCCTGCCTTTGTGCTAGCTTCACTCCACTCCCCGGTTCGGTACCGGCAGGCCACCGCCCGACCCCGGTCCTACGGTTCCGCAGAGATCCACTAACTCCTGCAGACAGCCACCACCGTCTGCCAACCTTGCTGTTTGTGTCTGGGCCCCTACCCAGACACCGACAGTTTTTGTCCTCTCACTTTCACCTCCAAACTCAATCTGTCACTTTTCCCGCCTCCAGGCCTTTGAACGCCTCGGTGGATGGGGCCAACCGCCTGGCTCCGCCCCACCTGGTGTGGACATCAGACCCTGGAGGGAGGCAACAAGGGTTTTTGTTTGACTGGTGTTACTATCCAGGGGAGGGGGTGTGTATGGTGTTATGTCTGTGACTACCTGGCTAGTCCGGCGTCACACTAACCTAATGCATACTAAATCCAGGGATACCGGTACTAGGAACAGGCCAGCATCAATTGCAAGAATATTATGGGGCACATAAGAGACAAAATATCTGTCTACAAAATGTACAAGAAGCTGCCATAAGGTAACTGATAATGCCAAAATAAGTGTCATATGATGTCCCTTAATACCACAGCATTAGAACGAATAATTTGGTGATATTTTCCAAAATGTCAGTGCCAAACTGTATCCAATTAGTATGTATATATATATATACACACATAGTACAGACCAAGAGTTTGGACTCACCTTCTCATTCAATGAGTTTTCTTTATTTTCACGACTCTGAAAATTGTAGATTCACATTGAAGGCATCAAAACTATGAATTAACACATGGGGAATGAAATACTTAACAGAAAAGTGTGAAAAAACTGAAAATATGTCTTATATTCTAGATTCTTCAAAGTAGCCAGCTTTTGCTTTGATTACTGCTTTGCACACTCTTGACATTCTCTTGAGGAGCTTCAAGGGGTAGTTGCCGGAAATGGTCTTCCAACAGTCTTGAAGGAGTTCCAAGAGATGCTTAGCACTTGTTGGCCCTTTTGCCTTCACTCTGCGGTCCAGCTCACGCCAAACCATCTCGATTGGGTTCAGGTCTGGTGACTGTGGAGGCCAGATCATCTGGCGTAGCACCCCATCACTTTTCTTCTTAGTCAAATAGCCCTTACACAGCCTGGAGGTGTGTTTGGGGTCATTGTCCTGTTGAAAAATAAATGATGGTCCAACTAAACACAAACCGGATGGAATAGCATGCCGCTGCAAGATGCTGTGGTAGACATGCTGGTTCAGTATGCCTTCAATTTTGAATAAATCCTCAACAGTGTCACCAGCAAAGCACCCCCACACCATCACACCTCTTCCTCCATGCTTCCTCTTCTGCTTGTTGCCTGTCCTTAGCAGTGTTTTAATAGCAGCTATTTTACCATCAAAGCCTGATGCACAAAGTCTCCTCTTAACAGTTGTTTTAGAGATGTGTCTGCTGCTAGACCTCTGTGTGGCATTGACCTGGTCTCTAATCTGAGCTGCTGTTAACCTGCAATTTCTGAGGCTGGTGACTCGGATAAACTTATCCTCCGCAGCAGAGGTGACTCTTGGTCTTCCTTTCCTGGGGCAGTCCTCATGTGAGCCAGTTTCTTTGTAGCGTTTGATGGTTTTTGCCACTGCATTTGGGGACACTTTCAAAGTTTTCATAAATTTTCAGACTGACTGACCTTCATTTCTTAAAGTAACGATGGCCACTCGTTTTTCTTTACTTAGCTGCTTTTTTCTTGCCATAATACAAATTCTAACAGTCTATTCAGTAGGACTATCAGCTGTGTATCCGCCAGACTTCTGCACAACACAACTGATGGTCCCAACCCCATTTATAAGGCAAGAAATCCCACTTATTAAACCTGACAGGGCACACCTGTGAAGTGAAAACCATTTCCGGTGACTACCTCTTGAAGCTCATCAAAAGAATGCCAAGAGTGTGCAAAGGAGTAATCAAAGCAAAAGGTGGCTACTTTGAAGAACCTAGAATATAAGACATATTTTCAGTTGTTTCACACTTTTTTGTTAAGTATTTCACTCCACATGTGTTAATTCATAGTTTTGATGCCATCAATGTGAATCTACAATTTTCAGAGTCATGAAAATAAAGAAAACTATTTGAATGAGAAGGTGTGTCCAAACTTTTGGTCTGTACTGTATATCCCCTTAATGACCCATGACGTACTGGGTACGTCATGGATCATGTGCCGTTAAGCCCCGCCCCCTGCCGCGGGCAGGCGGCGGCAATCCGCGCACATATCAGCTGTTTTCAACAGCTGACATGTGTGCCTGCTAGCCGCGGCCATTATCCCCTTACATATTGCTGCCAAAATCTGGCAGCGATATGTATATGCGCGCCGCCATGACAGTCACTTACCCCGCCCCCACCGGAAGTCACGTGACATGATCATGTGACTTTCGGTGGTTGCCATGGTAGCACAGGGTCATATGATAATGCCTGTAGCTAACATGACTCACTTCCTCTCAATGCCGGAATACAGCCGGCATTGAAAGTAAAGCACCAAATCTGCAGTTCTCAGCTCTGTAGCTGATTGCTGATCGCTATAGCCCCCTAGGGGGACTAGTAAAATAAAAAAAAAAAAAGTAAAAAAAAAGTTTAAAAAAATAAAAAAAAAAATAAAAAAACCTAAAAGTTCAAATCACCCCACTTTCCCCCCATTGAAAATTAAAGGGTTAAAAAAAATAAAAAATATACACATATTTGGTATCGCCGCGTTCAGAAATGCCCGATCTATCAAAGAATAAAATCAATTAATCTGATCAGTAAAAAGCGTAGCGGCAAAAAAATTCCAAACGCCAAAATTACGTTTTTTTGGTCGCCGCACATTTTGCGCAAAATGCAATAACAGGCGATCAAAACGTAGCATCTACGCAAAAATGGTACCGTTAAAAACGTCAGGTCGAGACACAAAAAATAAGCCATCACTGAGCCTCACATCCCGAAAAATGAGAACGCTATGGGTTTTGGAAAATGGCTCAAAACGTGCGCCACTTTTTTTGGACAAGCTTGTGAATTTTTTTTAACCCCTTAGACACAAGTAAACATGTTTGATGTCTACAAACTCGCACTGACCTGAGGCATCACATAGATACATCATTTTTACCATATAGTGAACACAGTGAATAAAATATCCCAAAAACTATTGTACGATCACACTTTTTTTGCAATGTTTCCGCACTTGGAATTTTTTTGCCGTTTTCCAGTACACTATATGGTAAAACTTATGGTTTCATTTAAAAGTACAACTCGTCCCACAAAAAACTAGGCTTTACATGGCAAGATTGACAGAAAAATAAAAAAGTTATGGCTCTCAGAAGCAGGGGAGCAAAAAACAAAAATGCAAAAACGGAAAGTGCCCGGGGGCTGAAGGGGTTAAATAAATAAATAAATATATATATATATATATATATATTGTGAGGTAGTGGGCTGAAGGGGTTAAATATATATGTATATATATATATATATATATATATATATATATATATATATATATTGTGAGGTAGTGGGGGGATTCATATGTGAAGGACGGTATGTATCCGACTCGCCCACCCCAGGGCTATGGGACACCCGGTGCCGGGCCGGACTAGTCCGGGGGTCGTCAGTGGTGGCGGGGCCCGACTCCGTGACCCTGGTGGGGTCAACTAATATGGCTTCAGTGGGGGTGCTTAAAGTTTATATTCGTGACGCCACCTGTGGTTTGCGGCTATTAAGCCGCCGCTGCTGTATGGGGCCTCCGGGGCAGGTGGAATGGCAGCTTGGATGGTCCTGCTCCCCACAGGTGGAGCCGTGCCCCGGGGCAACAGTTGGTGTTTGTAAATGTCTATGAGGGTGATGTAGATGGTGCAGTGCAGACGAATGACAGAGGCAACACCAAGGGTGCAGTTTCAAGATGTTTACTCACAGTTCCTGGGTTATGGTGCACTGTGCCTTTGGACTGCTGGAACCCCCTGTCAGGGACCTCCGCTGATCCCGGGTAGATCTGAGAATAAAAGCCGGTGCATCCTTCTAATGTGTTCCTCTCTTCAGCTGTCTTCTAAGTCTTGCCTTTATTGGATGAACCTGGCTTGGCCTCCACTACAGCTTCCGGACAAGGGGGCTTGCCTAGCTGGAACTTTACCCTCTTCCCAGAGGTTCTGCAGTGGGCTGTGGCCCTGGGCGCTTGCAACCACCCTGGGCCTCGGTTTTCACTTTTGGAAATGACTTCTCTTCCCCCAGTTTTTAGGGACCGTTCCCCGTGTGCAGCTTGATCCCTCCACCTGATCTTTCTGTGGAACAGGCCCTGTGCTTGAAAGCGGTTCAGTGGCCCTGGAATCCCTTCTGTATTTCTCTGCTGTGGTGTCACCTGGACCTAGCTGGGTCCCAGGGTCTCCACCAGGAAGCGTCACTTTCTCCTTCTTGCTCCTGACTGATTAGAGCACTTCTCTTCTCACTCCTCTCAGCTCTCCTCCTTACTTCAACTCCTCTCCACTCAATCTAACTTCAACTGACTACACTTGACCTTCCTGTCACTACTCTACACTCTGTCGGCTCCTCCCACCCCCCCAGTTGCTAGGCCCTACCCTATGGGAGAAGGGATGGGTCTTACGGCCCCCTCAGCATGCAACATGGGGGGTGGCTGCCACTATACCCGGTCCCTGTGTGTACCTAACAATGGGTGAAGTGCAAAGTTACCTATGGACCGGCGTTTTAGCCCCTTCCTTACCCAGGATGGGACATTACACCTCTGGCTGGGGTGCAATGTTCCTGTGGCGACGGAAGCCTCAGGGGCGCCACATATCCCCCAGAATGCATACAGAAACATATTAGAGTACTAGACAGTGGTCAGTCCACTCCCTCCGGGTCGGGTTTTGGATACGGCTCATGACCACTGGTTTCATTTAAAAGTTCCTGCAAAGGTTTGGGAGAGGCAGGGTTTGTTTTGTTAGTTGCAGAGCAGGGAGCTTTGTGTACACCAGCCCTGTGTGGAGCTAGATCACAGGTCTGTGGATTCTGCTGTTGCATTGACTCGCCCACCCCGGGGCTGTGAGATACCCGGTGCCGGGCCGGACTAGTCCGGTGGTAGTCAGTGGTGGCTGGGCCCGGCTCCGTGGCCCTGGTGGGTGTCAGTAAAATATGTGGCTAGATGAATAAAGTTTGTGTTCGTGACGCCACCTGTGGTATGCGGCTAATAGGCTGCCGCTGCTGTATGAGGCCTCCGGGGGATGTTATAGCAGCAATGGTGGTACTGCTCCCCACAGGTGGAGCAATGCCCGGGGCACTGTTGGTGCTTGTGAGTGTCTATGCAGATGAAATAACAAAGGCAACTTCAAGGGTGCAGTTCAAGTTCTTTACTCACAATTCTTGTCGGGGCCCAGGGCCCTTGGACTGCTGGGACCACTGTCAGGGACCTCCGCCGTTTCTGGGTGATTCTGAGAGTAAAAGCCGGTACCCTTCTCTTTAGTGTCTCTATCTTCTGCTGTCTTCCTTAGCCTTGCCTTTGATAGGATAAACCTGGCTTGGCCTCCACTACAGCCTCCAGGCTGGGGGGTCACCTGTCGGCTGATTACCCCTTTTCTGAAAGGTCTGCTATGGGTTCTGGCCCGGGGAGTTTACAACATTCCCTGGGCCTCGGTTTTTACTGTTTGGAGATGATCTTTGCACTCCTCCAGTCTCTAGGGATCGTCCCCTGTTGCAGCTTGATCCCTCCACCGATGTTCTTGTGGAACAGGCCACCGCAGCTCTAAACTGCCCTGGACAGCTCTACAGACTACCCGTGGCCCTGCGACTCCTTCTGTTCTCTGCGTGGTGTCACCTGGACCCTCCGAGTCCCAGGATCCTCACCAGGAAGCGTCTCTTTCTGTTTCTCAGCTCCTGACTGACTTGGAGCTTTCTTTCCTTTCTCTTCTCCTCCTTGCCTGCCTCCTGCAGACCTCTTCCTCCTTCCGCACTCTCTCTCAGACTTCTGTTGCTTTCTCTGTGCGGACACTCTGAGCTTTCCCTTTCACAGCTACATGCTGGCTCCTCACTCTCTCACTCTCTGAGGTAAACTGCAACTAACTTGACCTTCCTTTCTCTAGCTGCTCTCTGGTGGCTCCTCCCACCTCCCCAGTTGCTAAGCTACCACCCTATGGGAGCAGGGATGGGTCTTACGGCCCCTCTCAGCATGCAGCATGGGAGGGTTTTCTGCCACTATCCCTGGTCCCAGTGTGTTCCTAGCAATGGGTGTAGTGTGGATTTACCAGGGGACCGGTGTTCACTCCATTCCTCACCCAGAATGGGGCATCACACCGCTGATGGGGTGCAATGACCTGTGGTGACTGAAGCCTCAGGGGCGCCACAGCATCGTGGAGCGACCCGGCGAGGCCATCACCCATGGTAACCGGTATCTTCTGTCTGTTTATATTCGTACTGTGTGAAACTCCGGCTGCGACCCGGAGGACAACTATGGTTACCTGTTGTTTCCAAGCACTGAATAAAAGCCATGTGAGTTGGACTGTACTGGGTCACTGCCTCTTTATCATCCTGTGCGAACCCCGCAACGTTACATTATATATATAAACTAGCTGTAGTACCTGGGCATTGCCCGGGATAGTAACTGTCTGTCTGTCTCCCATCTTCGTCTGTTTGTGTCTGTCTCTGTCCGTCTGTTTCTGTCTGTCTGTCTGTCTCTTTTTGTCTGTCTCTGTCCGTCTGTCTCTGTATTTTTGTCTGTCTGTCCGTCTGTCTCTGTCTGTTTCTGTCTGTTTCTGTCTGTTTCTGTGTGTCTCTGTCTGTGTCTGTCACTGTGCGTCTGTTTCTGTCTCTTTCTGTGTGTCTGTCTGTCTCTGTTTCTCTCTCTGTCTGTCTCTCTTTCTGTCTATGTCTGTCTCTTTCCCTGTCTGTCTCTGTGTGTCTGTCTGTCTGTCCTTTTCTCTGTCTGTCTGTGTGTCTCTCTCTATCCATGTCTGTCTGTGTCTAGCTCTCTATCTGTCTGTGTCTATCTCTCTGTCTCTCTCTGTATCAGTCTCTCTGTTTGTCTCTCTCTATCTCTGTGTCTGTCTGTAAGTCTCTTTCCCCGCCTGTCTCTTTCCCCGTCTGTCTCTTTCCCAGTCTGTCTGTCTCTTTCCTTGTCTGTCTCTTTCCTTATCTTTTTCCTTGTCTCTGTCTCTTTCCCTGTTTTTGTGTCTTTCCCTGTGTCTTTCCCTGTCTCTTTTCCTGTCTCTGTCCCTGTCTGTCTGTGTCTTTCCCCATCTGTCTTTTTCCCTGTCTGTCTGTCTCTTTCCCCGTCTGTCTGTCTCTTTCCCCATCTCTCTCTGTCTCTTTCCCTGTCTCTTTCTTTGTCTGTCACTTTCCCTATCTTTGTCCTTGTCTCTGTCTTTCCCTGTTTTTGTCTCTTTCCTTGTCTCTGTCTCTTTCCTTGTCTCTGTCCTTGTCTCTGTCTCTTTCCCTGTCTATCTCTCTGTTTCTTTTTCTGTCTGCCTGCCTCTTTCCCTGTCTGTCTGTGTCTGTCTGCCTCTGTCTGTCTCTTTGACTGTCTGTCTCTCTCTCTCTCTCTCTGTCTCTTTCCCTGTCTGTCTGTCCTCTCTTTCCCTGATATAAAAACATTTAGATGTGTTTGGCATATTAGAATGTCCATTGTAATACCTGCCCAGCAGCCACATCACGGCAACCTTCCTTGCTGAGTCTTAGGCTATGTGTCCACGGTAGAATGTACCTGCGGATTTTTCTGCATCAAAATCCGCGACTTTCGCGGCAAATCCGGATTTCCCGCGGATTTGCCGCGGATTTTGATGCAGATTTTTTTTTTCCCCATTCTATACCCAAATCCGCACCAAAATCCGCAACAAATAATTGACATGCTGCAGATTTTTCCGCATCAAAATCCGCGGCAAATCCGCAGCGGAAAATTCCGCAGCATAGACACAGCATTTCCAAAATGCCATTGAAATGGCTTGGAAGTGCCGCTGCTGCAGATTTTCGGGAAATCCGCGGGAAATCCGCGGCAAATCCGCGGCAAAATCCGCGGTAAATCCGCAGCGTGGGCACATAGCCTAACTCTACACTGTATCTGTCTGGGCTCCTAAAAACCTTCAAAAGATCAGTGAGTAACCATTGAAGTTAAAAACGCATGAGGCCACTAGGTAAGGGGGATTTGGTGCTAACATGCTATGCAATGCCCATTGCCCAGTATCATCAGCAGTGAAGCATATACCTATGTCCGTTATCACCTCCTCAGACGCCAGGAACAGGGTCATTGCACATCATCAGAAGTCCCGGGACTTCTGGTCATGCACAATAGACCTCTCTGAAGCGGGACGTGTACAATCGGCTTCATTGTGCGCATGACCGAAAGTGTGGTGGCTTCTGATCCTGTACATTGACCCTAAACCCCGCGTCTGAGAGATGGTGATAACAGAGAAAGGTATATGTGTCATTGTGGATGATGCTGGGCAATGGGCATTGAATAACTTGTAAGCACGCTATCATGCTAAGAGGGCGGATCAGTCAGGAGAAATAACGCACTTGTGACTAGTCCCTGCGCTCATAAGCATATCATAAAGGATCTTTAGAAATACTTTTCCTAAGGATCCCTTTATCTATGCTAGTGTATACAGGGACTGTTAGGCAGGGATTAGCAATAAGCACGCAGAACTGCTCTTCTTTCTGGGTGCATATCGCACCTGACAGATTCCCTTTAACATCAGTACCAACACTGCCTAAATAATATATCATAGACTGACCAAATAATACTGCAATACACTGTCATAGTAACAGTGCCAACCAGTGTCTTAATATAACCAGAGAATGTCAAAGCAATAGTACGACGGTGCCCAAAGAAAAGTCTATATATCATCATAAATTGCCAAACATTATATATGATACCACCAGGGAGTGTTTATGCAATAAAGTACCCAAATAGCTGACTCATGTTTCATATATCACATCCATTCATTTTTATTGGGACCGCCGAAGATCGCATTGCACTCTGCAGGTCTTCAGCACTTCCAGGAGAATGAATAGAGTGGCAGTGCGCATGAGTGACCACCACCCAATTCACACATGGCTCATCAGGGGCCCAATTCTGAGCCACAGGTTTTGGAGACCCCTCCTTTATGGGGTGAGAAAGTAGTCATGTAATTCATGGTCATGCTCTGCTATCTCCAGCAGACCTGTGGAAAATTAAGGAAGAGATGGCGCTCGCTTGACCACCGCTTTATTCTAGTAGGGCTTTTCAGGGGTCAGTTCTTGGGATCTTTAGGGGTTTCCGCAGTCTGATCCCGAGCGATCAGCAAGTTATCACCTTTCTTGATCCAGATCCTTCGTGATATCCAAGACTTTTTACAGCTTCGTCAAGACGTGTAGGACTCAGAAAGACAATGATTTTACTGTACACCGCCGCCTTCCCACATATCTGCCAATCTATTCATCCTCCTCCACACTCAGCCCCCTGGTTATAGCATCTACTGTAACCACCCAGGTGAAGAGAAATCATTCTTGCTCACAGGATAAAATGCTTCTTTAATTCATTTTTAGAAAGCAAGGATGTGAAATTTTATGGAACCCAATCAGATGGAAATGCTAATAACGTGAAGGAAAATTGGACGGACATGAAGCTATTTCGGATTATGGATGGACTCCAAAAACCAAATGAAATGTGAGGAGTAGGAGCACTACATGGGACGGATGCCAAGTGTTATGCACAATGGTAGTTTGGCTTGCCAGCTGCTGAGAAACTACAACTCCCAGCATGCAGTGAGATCTAGAATTGTAGTTTTGCAGATTCTTCGGAGGGCACTGTAGTACCTTGTAGAGGCTGCTATTTGGGCAGAGACATTTATAGGCAAGACATTGTTTCAGGGAAAAAGGTATGCAAATGGGATCTCCCAAAGTAAAAAAGCGGTCTCTCTAGTGCCACCTATGTGTGTATGTATGTAACACTGGTCTGACGTTCTAGCCTACGTCAGTGGTTCCCAAACTCCAGTCCTCACGGCCCCCAACAAGTCATGTTTTCAGGATTTCCTTAATATAGCACAGATGATGCCTTGATAATGATTCCATCACCTGTTCAATAGTAAGGGAATCCTGAAAAGTTGACTTGTTGGGGGTCGTGAGGACTGGAGTTTGGGAAACACTGGCCTATGTCATTTATTAACCAGTAAGTTAGGGTTATGTGCTATTTACAAGGAAGAATAGACTGAGCTGAGTGTATACACAAGTTATTGTATGTCTTACTTCTGAAACAAAGGATTGGAGCTGAGAGCATTGAGACTGGACACCCTGGTGCCATGTTTGAAAGTGATCTACAAGGAGAACCCTATCTTGCAACCCTTCAATTGGTGTTTCCCCAATGGTCGATACACCCCATAACTTAAGGCCGCCTTACACGCGACGACATTGCTAACGAGATGTCATTGGGGTCACGGAATTCGTGACGCACATCCAGGCTCGTTAGCGACATCGTTGCGTGTGAAACGAACGAACGACCGTTAACGATCGACAATGTCGACAATGAGGAAGGAAGGAGGTGGGCAGGATGTTACGGCCGCTCATCTCCGCCCCTCCGCTTCTATTGGGCGGCCGCCTGCCGTGTGACGTCGCTGTGATGCTGCAGGAACCGCCCCCTTAGAAAGGAGGTGGTTCGTCGGCCACAGCGACGTCGCTAGGCAGGTAAGTATGTGTGATGGGTGTAAGCGATCTTATGCACCACGGGCAGCGATTTGCCTGTGACGCACAACCGACGGGGGCGGGTACGCTCGCTAGCGATATCGGTACCGATATCGCTGCGTGTAAAGTGCCCTTTACTTAGGTAGTTACTGAATGATAAAAATGTCACATCATAGTGAGGAGGATTGCCCTATATCGCCTCAATAATGGTTAATAAGGCACCTCTGAAAAGTTCTCCCTATAAGAGTTGACGGGGTTCAAAAATTCAGAAGTAATTTACAGTTCCATCAAAGACGGTTTTATCAATATAGAATATTAGCTCATATAATTCTTCGAAATAGCGTTAAAGCAACTATTACATACCACTGTCACATAGTTTCAAGACAATACTGTACAGTCATGGCCAAACGTTTTGAGAATGACACCAAAATGATATTTTCACATGATCTGTTGCCCTCTGGTTTTTAATTGTGTTTGTCTGATGTTTACATCACATACAGAAATATAATTGCAATCATATTACCGTATGAGTACCAAAAGGTTATATTGACAGTTAGAATGAGTTAATGCAGCAAGTCAATATTTGCAGTGTTGACCCTTCTTCTTCAGGACCTCTGCCATTCTCCCTGGCATGCTCTCAGTCAACTTCTGGACCAAATCCTGACTGATAGCTGTCCATTCTTGCATAAGCAATGCTTGCATTTTGCCAGAATTTGTTGGTTTTTGTTTGTCCACCCGTCTCTTGATGATTGCCCACAAGTTCTCAATGGGATTAAGATCTGGGGAGTTTCCAGGCCAGGGACCCAAAATCTCTATGTTTTGTTCCATGAGCCATTTAGTGATCACCTTTGCTTTATGGCAAGGAGCTCCATCATGCTGGAAAAGGCATTGTTGGGCGCCAAACTGCTCTTGGACAGTTGGGAGAAGTTGCTCTTGGAGGACATTCTGGTACCATTCTTTATTTATGGCTGTGTTTTTAAGCAAGACTGTGACTGAGCCGATTCCCTTGGCTGAGAAGCAACCCCACACATGAATCGTTTCAGGATGCTTAACAGTTGGCATGAGACAAGACTGGTGGTAGCGCTCACCTCTTCTTCTCCTAATAAGCTGTTTTCCTGATGTCCCAAACAATCGAAAAGGGGATTCATCTGAGAAAATGACTTTACCCCAGTCCTCAGCAGTCCACTCCCTGTACCTTTTGCAGAATATCAATCGGTCCCTGATGTTTTTTCTGGAGAGAAGTGGCTTCTTTGCTGCCCTCCTTGAAACCAGGCCTTGCTCAAGCAGTCTCCGCCTCACAGTGCGTGCAGAAGCACTCACACCAGCCTGCTGCCATTGCGGAGCTAGCTCGGCAATGCTGGTAGTCCAATCCCGCAGCTGAAACAGTTTTAAGATACGGTCCTGGCGTTTGCTGGTCCTTCTTGGGCGCCCTGGAGCCTTTTTGGCAACAATGGAAGCTCTCTCCTTGAAGTTCTTGATGATGCGATAGATTTTGGACTGAGGTGCAATCTTTATAGCTGTGATACTCTTCCCTGTTAGGCCATTTTTGTGCAGAGCAATGATGGCTGAACATGTTTCTTTAGAGATAACCATGGTTAACTAAAGAGAAACAATGATACCAAGCACCAGCCTCCTTTTAAAGTGTCCAGTGGTGTCATTCTTACTTAATCATGACTGATTGATCGCCAGCCCTGTCCTCATCAACACCCACACCTGTGTTAATGGAACAATCACTAAAACAATGTTAGCTGCACCTTTTAAGGGGTGCTTCACACACAGCGAGCTCACTGCCGAGATCGCTGCTGAGTCACGCTTTTTGTGACGCAGCAGTGACCTCATTAGCGATCTCGCTGTGTGTGACAATGAGCAGCGATCTGGCCCCTGCTGCGAGATCGCTGCTCGTTACACACAGCCCTGGTTCGTTTTCTTCAAAGGCGCTCTCCTGCTGTGACACACAGATCGCTGTGTGTGACAGCGAGAGAGCGACAAATGAAGCGAGCAGGGAGCAGGAGCCGGCGTCTGACAGCTGAGGTAAGCTTGAAACCAAGATAAACATCGGGTAACCAAGGTGGTTACCCGATATTTACCTTAGTTACCAGCCTCTGCAGCTCTCACGCTGCCTGTGCTGCCGGCTCCGGCTCTGTGCACATGTAGCTGCTGTACACATCGGGTTAATTAACCCGATGTGTACAGCAGCTAGGAGAGCAAGGAGCCAGCGCTAAGCAGTGTGCGCGGCTCCCTGCTCTCTGCACATGTAGCTGCATTACACATCGGGTTAATTAACCCGATGTGTACTGTAGCTAGGAGAGCAAGGAGCCAGCGCTCAGTGTGCGCGGCTCCCTGCTCCCTGCACACACAGCTAAGCGGTGTGCGCTGGTAACTAATGTAAACATCGGGTAACCATACCCGATGTTTACCTTAGTTACCAGTCTCCACAGCTTCCAGACGGCGGCTCCGTGCAAGCGCAGCGTCGCTTGCACGTCGCTGCTGGCTGGGGGCTGTTCACTGGTCGCTGGTGAGATCTGCCTGTTTGACAGCTCACCAGCGACCATGTAGCGATGCAGCAACGATCCTGACCAGGTCAGATCGCTGGTCAGATCGCTGCTGCATCGCTAAGTGTGAAGGTACCCTAAGGCAGGAATGCAATGATGTTGAAATGTGTTTTGGGGGTTAAAGTTCATTTTCTTAGCCAATATTGACTTTGCAAGTAATTGCTGTTAAGCTGATCACTCTTTATGACATTCTGGAGTATATGCAAATTGCCATTAGAAAAACTTAAGCAGTAAACTTTGTAAAAATTAATATTTGTAGCATTCTCAAAACTTTTGCCAATGACTGTATGCTAATGCCGCAATATAGTTCCAATATAATGTTGCCATATATATCCCACAAAATACTGCTGTTAATTTGCAAGATAATATTGTGATCTCCTGCCGACATAATGCCGCCATTTAGTTCCAAGCAAATGCTGCCATATACAGCCTACGTAATACTAACATATAGTTTAAAGACAATACCGTCATTTACTGCCCACATAATGCCACCATTTAGTTCCAAACTGACATACTGACATATACAGCTAAAATAATACTGTCATTAATTGTCATCTACTGTTATCTACCACCTATGTAATACCGCCATTTAGTTACAAGATAATATTGTCAAATACAGCCCACATAATACTGCCATATATGTTAAAGATAATAATGTCATCTATCATCCATAAAATGCCCATTAATTGCCAAGATAATGCTGTGATCTACTACCCACATAATACTGCATTTTAATTCCAAGATAACTGATATATACAGTTATACTGACATATTCTGTAGTTCAAAGATAATACTGTCATCTACTGTCCACATAATGCCACCATTTTTTTCCAAATTAATAATGCCATATACAACCCAATTAATACTGACATATACGGCCAACATAATACTGCCATTAATTGCCATCTTTTGTTATCTACTACCCATGTAATACCGCCATTTAGTTACAAGATAATATTACCATATACAGCCGACATAATACTACCATATATGTCAAAGAAAATAATGTCATCTACTGCCCATATAATGACGCCATTTAGTTCAAAGTTAATACATCCATTAATTTCCAAGATAATGCTGTGATATGCCACCCACATAATACTGCCTTTTAATTCAATTCCAAGATAATACTGGCATATACAGCCAAGATAATACTGACATATAGTTACAAAATAATACTGTATCTACTGTCCACATAATGCCACCATTTAGTTCCAAATTAATACTGCCACATACAGTTCACAGGCATAAATTGCCAAGAATATAGTGTCATGTACCACCCACATATTGCCCTTACATAGTTCCAAAATAATTCTACCATATAGAAACATGACAATACTGTTACATATAGATGTCATAATACTAGTTCAAGACAATTCTGCCAAACGCAGCCCACATAATACTACCATATATGATTCAAGTTTATTACTGTCATATACAGTACATCTGACTTAACACTGCCAATACAATACTGCTAAATTCAGCCTTATAGTTACAAGTGAATACTGCCATATACAGCTCACATAATACCACCATATTGTTTAAAGACAGGAAAGTCCAAAGGAAACCAACACTGATTTTATCCATAAAATGCCAGGAAATGCCTGGCATGTGGCACAACACAGAGGATAAACCAGGGAAGATGTAAAGGAAGGCCCTGGCAATAGGAAGAGGAAGAGGAATCACCACCTCACACTCATCTCTGGCTGATCCCTGCACTCGCTAATGTCCCTAGACGGGTCCTTCCCCCCTTTCGCCGTCACATGCCGAGGTTCTCGCTGTCCCTGATCTTATGCTGACTAAGATGTTGTCCAGTGGGACACTAGTCCCACCACTACAATAAAACAACACAATGAACATAAGACAAACAGGTGGGGAAAGACACAACAAGAAGCCCTCCTTGGTTTCTTCAGCAGGAAACTTCACAGCTGCAACTGAAATGACACTATAGCTATGCAGAGACAAACTCATTTAACATAGTCAGTATAAAGAATCTAACACCGGCATGGAGTAAAGCCAGGAGTGGGTATATATAGTGGAAGTGCATGATGACAAAATGCTGCAGCTGTGATTAAGGCTAAGGCTATGTGCGCATGCTGCGTTCAGACATGACAAATAAACTGCAGCTATAACATACAAAAATAATACTGAAACGCATGATGTAAAAACAAGAATTTTTATAATTGAAAACATTTTCTTGTTAAAATAAAACTAGAAGATAGAAAGAACTGGAGAAAGGTACACAGTGAAAATAATGACCCTGGAGTGGTCACCTGATAATAGTTACAATAAAGTAATAAATAGTCAATACGTTAGATGCTAACAAAATATTAGTGGTGGAGAATAGTAAGGAAATAGGTTAATTACAGAAAAATTCAGTCTAGTTAACATATATAAAGTGCCAAGTGCTAAATTAATAAATAAATGGATACTGAATTCATAGATTATAAAATTGAACCTGAGCTATTCCATACTAATATCTCCACACACGGGTAGAATATATAGCTCTAACAATGAGTAGACAAGGTGGTCAAGAGGTAAATGGTATGTTCAGCGTAAGTTCATTCATTTAAATAAATAAATATATAAAAGTCAAAAATAAATATAAAGTGCCCAGTGCACTGTGCTTTGTAAGAGAATTTTTGGGTATAAGCCACATGTAAATAATACATTAATGTAGATAATACAATACGCTGAACATATTACGTACAATTGTTAGAAAGGCCACATAATATAAACAACCATAGGATAATTGTGTAGCAAACACGTATGGTATAAATGGACACATTATAACATGATCTGTATAGTGTAACTACATACCAGTGAGCCCAGGGAAGCTCCCCAACGCGCATTTCACCGTCTTTTTCAATTGAAACATGTTTTTAAGCCCTTCAGCATCAAAAGAAGGTAAATCTACTCCAAGATGTGATCTGCGGATGCGACACACCTGTAACATGAAAGAGTAAAGGGGGCTTTACACGCTGCGACATCGCTAATGCGGAGTCGTTGGGGTCACGGAATTTGTGACGCACATCCGGCCGCATTAGCGATGCCGTTGCGTGTGACACCGATAAGCGATTTTGCATCGTTGCAAAAACGTGCAAAATCGCTACTCGGCGATATGGGGGTCCATTCTTAAAAATCGTTACTGCAGCAGTAACGAAGTTGTTCCTCGTTCCTGCGGCAGCACACATCGCTGCGTGTGACGCCGCAGGAACGAGGAAGCTCCCCTTACCTGCCTCCCGGCCACTATGAGGAAGGAAGGAGGTGGGCGGGATGTTACGTCCCGCTCATCTCCGCCCCTCTGCTGCTATTGGGCGGCGGTTCAGTGACGCTTCAGTGACGTCGCTGTGACGCCGCACGGACCACCCCCTTAGAAAGGAGGCGGTTCGCCGCTCACAGCGACGTCGCCGGACAGGTAAGTATGTGTGACGGCTCTGGGCGATGTCGTGCGGCACGGGCAGCGATTTGCCCGTGTCGCGCAACAGATGGGGGCGGGTACCCACACTAGCGATATCGGGACCGATATCGCAGTGTGTAAAGTAGCCTTTACTGTGACTTGCAGATTCCATCTTTGCCTTATTATGTATACTTGAATTTCATTTTAGGATTCAGAACCCATATTATTCGCAGGTCATACTGCAACTCAATTTTCAAATTTTACCACCATGGAGGACTAATCTACCTAGGGTTTGAGGTTCTCATCCTCCCATTGCCCCCTAAAACCAGCAAAGGTTGGGGACCTGATTTCCTCAGTACACACAACATTGTTGGTTATAAGTGACTTAAGGCCACTTTACACGCAGAGATATCACTATCGATATTGCTACCGTGCGTACCCGCCCCCGTCGGTTGTGCGTCACCCGTGGCGCACAACATCACTCGGACCCGTCACACTACTTACATGCCTAGCGACGTCGCTGTGACAGGCAAACCGCCTCCTTTCTAAGGGGGCAGTTCGTGCAGCGTCACAGCGACGTCACTAAGTGGCCGCCCAATAGAAGCGGAGGGGCGGAGATGAGCGGAACAAACATTCCGCCCACCTCCTTCCTTCCTCATTGCCGGCGGCTGCAGGTACGAGGTTGTTCCTCGTTCCTGCGGTGTCACACATAACGACGAACAACCTGCATCCTGCTACTGCAACGATATTTGGGAAATGGACAGTGTGTCAACGATCAACGATAAGGTAAGAAAATTTGCTCATAAATGGTCGTTCGTGCGTTTCACACACAACAACATCGCTAACGAGGCCGGATGTGCATCACGAATTCCGCATTAGCGATATCATTGCGTGTAAAGCGGCCTTTAGGGACAAAATGTAGAACTGGTGGAGGAAGGTTGAACTAGATGGACCTGGGTCTTTATTCACCCTATGTAACTATGTAACTATGTTGGGGACCAGTATATTATCGGTTATAACTTAGTTTCTAAGAATGACCATAGTAAAAACCTGGATAAACAAGGCCTGTTCTGTATCACATTAAGAATTTATACGTTTACAAAAAGTAACACTAACTACTTGTATCTCCTTTCTCTGCAACTGTAACTGACCTATCTTAACCTGGCTATTTAATACCGTCCTGAGGGTTTTATCTTGCTCATACAATAGGCAAACACTCTGGGGTTTCGGTCTTTTTTTTTTCTCTATTCAGAGCCAGCACCAGTTCAGAGAATGGAAAAATAAATTGATTTTTCCTAACGATGTAGCTCAGACAAGATCAGGTTTTTAGCAGCTGCAGACTAACCTCTTTATCAGGGCATATTTACAACTGCAGGACACGGAAACAGTCATCGCTTGGGCTAGAAAATCCACTTCATTTATCCCGGGCTGGTCATTTCCAATGCAAATTAATTTAATGTATAATTCAGCGGAGTTTCCATTCTCTTTTTTTTCAACTTCTGAAATTACCTAGAAAAAAAAATCAGGGACCTTATATCCATCAAATCAAATAGTTTAAAGCTCTGCTTACGTTGCAATGTATATACGAGTATATATATATATTGTCTGGGATTTTAAAAAAAAGTTGACTTATTTAAAAAAAAATGTTCCTACAAAAATTGTAAGATATTTATTTCCAAATATTTTTCTTCTACATTAACTTACCAAAAAGGCAATCAATCGTCTCACCATTCATGCAGGTATCATCATTGTCAGTGATCAGGTCAGTGATTTGGTTATAATGTCTACGTGTAGTGACGAGCGAGCACTACCATGCTCGGGGCACTACCATGCTCAGGGCACAACCATGCTCAGGTGCTCAGTACTCATAACGAATAATGATGAGTGAGTACTACCATGCTCGGGTACTCTGTACTAGTAACTAGTGATGAGCAAGCACTAACATGCTCAGGTGCTCGGAACTCACGAGTAGTGATGAGTGAGCGTTACCATGCTCAGGTGCTTGGTACTCATAATGAATAGTGATGAATGAGCACTACCATGCTTGGGTGCTCGGTGCTCATAACAAGCAGTGATGAACAAGCACTACCATGCTTGGGTGATTGGTACTCATAATGAATAAGGTGAGGGAGCACTACCATGCTTGAGTGTTCGGTACTCGTAATGAGTAGTAATGAGCGAGCACTACCATGCTCAGTACTCACAACCACTAGAGATGAGTGAGCACTACCATGCTCAGGTGCTCGGTACTCATAACCACTAGTGATGAGCGAGCTCTACCATGCTCGGGTGATTAGTACTCATAACGAATAAGATGAGGGAGCTCTACCATGCTTGAGTGTTCGGTACTTGTAACGAGTAGTAATGAGTGAGCACTACCAAGCTCGGGTGCTAGGTACTCATAACGAATAAGATGAGCGAGCACTACCATGCTCGGGTCATTAGTACTCATAACGAATAAGATGAGGGAGCTCAACCATGCTTGAGTGTTCGGTACTTGTAACGAGTAGTAATGAGTGAGCACTACCATGTTCAGGTGCTTGGTACTTGTAACAAGTAGTAATGAGCGAGCACTACCATGCTCGGGTGCTTGGTACTCATAACGAATAAGATGAGTGAGTACTACCATGCTCGGGTGTTCAGTACTCGTAACGAATGATGAGCACTGTCATGCTCGGGTGCTTGGTAGTGGTAATGAATAGTGATGAGCGAGCACTACAATGATTGGGTGCTCTGTACTTGTAACTAGTGATGAGTGAGCACTACCATGCTCGGGTGCTCTGTACTCGTCACAAGCAGTTGGACACTCGGACGGGCGCAACTCGCACACCGAGTATAATGGAACTCATTGGGAAATTCAAGCATTTTTACTGAATATATTTGGGAAAAATGCTCTAGTTCCATATTGACTTCCATTATATTCGGTACATGAGTCAAGCCCATTGGAGAGCCCAACTGCTTATTATGAGTCCCGAGCATGGTAGTGCTCACTTATCACTAGTTATGTGACCAATGAACGTGGTATCCAGGACCAGCAACACAGTGTCAAGTGTTGAATATGTAATTTAAGCCATGTTTTTAAAGGGTTGTTTCCCAAAAAAAAACAAATTATACACTATCCATGATTGTTGAGGGTCTGACCACTAGAACCAACAGATATCCTCAGTATGAGTCTCTGGAATGAGGATGCATATGTGTGGCTCCCCTGAGGCTTCAGTCACCACAAGGTACTGCACCTCACTTAAGGTGCGATACTCATCCCGGGTATTGAGGAGGTCTGTGCCGGTTCCACATCCAAACATTCCATTTATATATACAGCAGGTTGGCCTCCCCACTGGGGACCGGGCTAGGGTCGGGTCTTAAGGTTGCCACCAAACACTGTGGCTTCCACCTACTAGTGACAGGAATTGGGGATGGGAGGAGCAGCCACTGGGGAAGAGTGAGAAGCACAGATACAGAGAGTGGTGCCCTGACACAGGTTGGGGAAGGAAGCAAGGGAGCTTACCGGTGGAATCTGTGGGACACGGGAGCAAATACGGTCGCTGAGGGGAGAGTCTGATTGCTCCCTCGGGACCGGCGCAGTTCAGGGTACGGAGTCCTGTAGTGGGTGGGCCTACCCCCTACTAGTTTAGCATAGTTACCCGGCATTGTGATTATTGAAGGTGTTGAATTTTGTATTGTTGTGTGATGTGTTGGGGCACCCCCTAGTGGCCGGGTGGGACGGCTGTTGCCACCGGGGAGGAGGAGTCGGCCGGATGTCTAGGCAAGGTCTGGATGTGTGTGGGGAGAGAGGATCCGGGTCAGCGGAGTGTGAACATCTGGAGCGGCAAGTGCGATTGTGTGAGCGGAACATCAGGGGACACCGGAGATAAGGAGGTGCACGCAACCTCGAAGCCTATTCTGCCGGTGTGGGTCCGGTGTATGCTTGGCTGAAGAGTGGGAGTCCAGTGGCGCAACCTCAAAGCCTATTCTGCCGGTGTGGGTCCGGTGTATGCTTGGCTGAAGAGTGGGAGTCCAGTGGCGCAACCTCAAAGCCTATTCTGCCGGTGTGGGTCCGGTGTATGCTTGGCTGAAGAGTGGGAGTCCAGTGGCGCAACCTCAAAGCCTATTCTGCCGGTGTGGGTCCGGTGTATGCTTGGCTGAAGAGTGGGAGGAGTACTCTGGGCATATCCCCATCAGAGGGTGCGTTTGGGCAGGTCGTCCCCAGCTCCACTAATATTGCCGAAATCCGCTGACCGGAGTGTTTTTCTCTTTATCGTTGTGAATAAATGTCGATTTTATTGCATCTGGACTGTTGCCTGCAGCCTCTTTGTGCATCGGCCGATAAAGATACAGACATACACTCTCTCAACATTAAGGAAGTGATGGAGTCAGGGATGTGCCTTGAAAATAGTGCTGCCACGACTACACAGCCAGAGGCCTCCCTGGCTGGTCACTTCATGTGGCGTAGTCGGCAGGATCCGAGTCCCTTGCCGGAGAACCAGGAGTCTGAAGACCAAGTAGTGCCTGAAGCACGGAATTCGGATTATGAAAGAAGATTCCCAGTCCCATGGTGGGAGGAAGAAGTGCCCAAGGCGTTGGACCGGGCACAAGATGGCGGCAAGATGGCCGACGTCTGTGAAGAAACAGAAAAGGCGCGGAAAATTGGCGCCGAAAGAAGAGCCTGGGGCTGGCTGGTGCCGAAGAGAAGGCATGGAGTACTCCGCCCAAAGAGGGGAGGCGCCAGCTCCAGGGCATGGAAGAAGAAAAAGAAAAAGAAGTACCTCAGCGGAGGAGTCGAGATGATGCGTGAGGCTGGGGGTGGAGTTCGTTTAAGAGCGGGAAATGAAGACCCGCCTCCACTTCCTCCAGCCTCCGCGTCGACACCGCCGTCATTATTAGCGATTCGGTCGGAAACCGAGATGGAGAACTTTGGGCAACCTGCGGAGTTGGCGACGACGATGGCCCTCATCAGCCTCGGTCGAGGCCGACCTCGGTTCGCCCCTGCTAGCGAGGCCGCGATAGTGGACCTTCCCAGCCAAGACCGGGAGCGCTCTTGAAGCCTCCGGGCACCTCCAGCGAAGACCGGGAGCGCTACTGAAGCCTCCGGGCACCCATCTAAGACCGGGAGCGCTGTTGAGCCTCCGGGCGCTATCCAGAGACCGGGAGCGCTGCTGCGCCATTAAGCGTCCCTAAAGATCGGGAGCGCCGCTGAACTGGTGCCGCTGTTGAGGACTGAACCGAAAGGTTTTTATGTGTTTATGTTTTTATGTGTTTAAGAGCCTTGCCGGGAGGCTCGGATTTTAAGAGGGGAGGCATGTAGTGGGTGGGCCTACCCCCTACTAGTTTAGCATAGTTACCCGGCATTGTGATTATTGAAGGTGTTGAATTTTGTATTGTTGTGTGATGTGTTGGGGCACCCCCTAGTGGCCGGGTGGGACGGCTGTTGCCACCGGGGAGGAGGAGTCGGCCGGATGTCTAGGCAAGGTCTGGATGTGTGTGGGGAGAGAGGATCCGGGTCAGCGGAGTGTGAACATCTGGAGCGGCAAGTGCGATTGTGTGAGCGGAACATCAGGGGACACCGGAGATAAGGAGGTGGACGCAACCTCGAAGCCTATTCTGCCGGTGTGGGTCCGGTGTATGCTTGGCTGAAGAGTGGGAGTCCAGTGGCGCAACCTCAAAGCCTATTCTGCCGGTGTGGGTCCGGTGTATGCTTGGCTGAAGAGTGGGAGTCCAGTGGCGCAACCTCAAAGCCTATTCTGCCGGTGTGGGTCCGGTGTATGCTTGGCTGAAGAGTGGGAGTCCAGTGGCGCAACCTCAAAGCCTATTCTGCCGGTGTGGGTCCGGTGTATGCTTGGCTGAAGAGTGGGAGGAGTACTCTGGGCATATCCCCATCAGAGGGTGCGTTTGGGCAGGTCGTCCCCAGCTCCACTAATATTGCCGAAATCCGCTGACCGGAGTGTTTTTCTCTTTATCGTTGTGAATAAATGTCGATTTTATTGCATCTGGACTGTTGCCTGCAGCCTCTTTGTGCATCGGCCGATAAAGATACAGACATACACTCTCTCAACATTAAGGAAGTGATGGAGTCAGGGATGTGCCTTGAAAATAGTGCTGCCACGACTACACAGCCAGAGGCCTCCCTGGCTGGTCACTTCAGTCCTATGGTGGCGTACACTTCAAGTTGCACCACCAGAATCCGCCAGATGGGGATTTCATGTCCCTCTGGCCATCACAAGATTCCGGAGCACAGTAGCAACATAGAGCCCAGAGTCGTGATCACGGTCAGGCCCCAAACGGACGTGTGCTGCCTGCAGACGGCACAGGAACTTTAACACCAAACAGGGGTCCCCAAGCACTTCAGGTCACGGGGATCCACACAGAAAAGTGCAAGAAGGAAGGGCCTACAATCCAAAACACCGGCGGTGACCTCCGAATTATCCGGGATCGGCTGGGGCCCATCACGGCAGAGACCGCGGCACTCCAAGGGTGACAACTGGACTGTGAGTAAAATACCTTGAACCTAAACCACTGAGTCAGCCCCTCATTGCCGGCGCCATTTCGCCCCGCTCCAGTGCCAACGGCCACTACTGTCCCCATCATCTTCCCTGGGGCATAACTTTACTTGTGGGGAGCTGAACCATCCCATCTGCGACACCATCTGCGACACCATCCACCCCAGAGGACAGCACCCGCAGCAGCGGCTAATCCTTGGCCATGTACCACAGGTGGCGTCACGAGAAAACTACTACTTCCAATATCCTAATCATCCCACCATCCTTCTCCACTTTCTCCTTTCGTGGACACCTCGGGGTCACGAGACTGGGCAGGGCCACCCGTGACAACCCCCTGACGCTCACCGGCCCCATGACAATTATTCCCCAGACCCCGTGGTACTCACTCAGCCAGTAACGTACACGGAGTCTCTGGTATAACAAACGGCTGGATGGACGGGTTCCGCAGACGGCTGCGGTAATCACTCCCGGTAGGTTGGCGGCGACTGCCTTTCCCTGCACCTGTAGTGTGTTTTCGGCCCCTATGACTTCCCACCGATAACCCGCTCCCCAGCGTGGATAGATTATGTCCATTTTAATAGTTGGTTTCGCTGCACTTTTTCAGGGGGATTCTGCAAGGAATCCACCTAAAGGAAACATCGTGTGACTACATGGCATTTTTGTTTCCCAGCAAAAGCTCTGGTAGTGGTACAGGCATATTGATATGTGATAAGTGGTACAGGGTATTGATATGTGAGAATATCTTTTGGGGGGGGGGTTGCTGTTTTTTTTACTTTTGTAGAACATTTTAAATGTGATAAAAGAAGGTTTTCTGACCTATTTGTTTATGTTTATTAAAAAATAAAATTATAAAAATCACAATCTGAATACAATAGTTTTTTTTTCTTTCAACTGACCAAGAACAAAAAAAACCCTTGGGGGCCAAAAAAAAAAAAAAGTATGCTCCAATCTGCCAACAAAAGTGTTAATAGTAGGTAAAAAATAAAAGTATTCAAGAATAAATTAACAAAGAACTAATCACCCAATAAATAATTAAGAAAATTTGTGTGAATACGAATCTAAGAACTTTTCTATTAATACGAGTATATAAAAAAAATTAATACACATCTAAGAGCATTTTGTAAACAAAAAAAATTGCTGTAAAAAATATTTATAAAAAAAAGTAGAAAAAAGTAAAAAAAAAGAATCTTAGATAATTTTTGTGAATATGAATGTAAATATTTTGGTGAATAAATGTCCAATAACAAATAATGTAAGTATTTTGAGGATAGAGCTTGTTAAACAAAAAAGTAGTTGTTAAAATTAACAATAAATTTAGAAGGTAAAATGTTAAGCTATTTTTATATACACTACAATCCAGGGGATAAGAGGAAAAGTTGCCTCAAAATGGGTTATTATTAACTTTCAGAAATTAGTAACACACAATTGACAAACATTTTACAGATTGATCCACAGAGGTCCACAGAAAAAAAATTCACACCCTTTAAACCGTACAAGACGGGGTCATTATTCCTGTTAATTTTTTTCTCACATGCAGTTTTAAAAGGGTATTCCCATCTCTAAGATCCTATCCCAATATGTAGTAGGTGTAATAATAAGAATATTAGTAAATATCTCCAATTAGAAATGTAATATAGTTCTCCTGATTAACTATGTCACTTACCTCATCTGCAGGGCATTGCAGGACCTTAGGTATCCATGAACAACTAACTAATATACTGTGACTATATTCGTGCTTGTAACCAAATATACCTAAGGTCCTGCAATGCTCTGCACGTGAGGTAAGCAACATAACAAATCAGGAGAACTATACTACATTTCTAATTGGAGGTATTTGCTAATATTATTGTTATTACGCCTACTACATATTTGGATAAGATCTTGGAGATGGGAATACCCCTAAAAAAATGTATCATTCAGATAATTAAATAATTTTTTTGCATTTTTTGTGAATCGTGGGACCAAATTTTATGTCTTTATGTTTTTTAATTTTTGCTGATATTGGAAGAAGATGTAAAGAAAAAAGGAAATACTTCTCTATTTCTCACTTTTTTCTTTTCTTTTTTGTTAGTAATAACAAAGGATTGAAGTGGGTATTTTATGAAATGGATGTGTTTTTATTTGTTTTTTTGTTTTTTTTTCTAGGTGCAGGGCTTAAAACAGCTATTTGTAAAGTGGGGGCTTTCTTTTTTATTTTTTAGCATAGCATTGTTTTATTTTTTAATTTTTTCTTGCTTTTTTAATTTATGTTCTATTTTACTTCACAAATTGTCTTTTGGGGGACATTTCAACATTTAAATACATTTTAATTATTGCTGATTTCTCCTGTAACTGGGTCTGATGTAAGATCCCAAGTTACAGGATAAATTCTGACTCCTGCCTGCTCTGCATAGCTGATCTGGTTCTTGCACATAGCAATTGGAGAAAGAAGTGTGACGCCCTGGACTAGCCAGGTAGTCACATACATACCAACACACACACCCCCACCCTAGGCAGTTACATCAGCCAAACCAAAAACCCTTGTTGCCTCCCTCCAGAGTCTGATGTCCACACCAGGTGGGGCAGAGCCAGGCGGTTGGCCCCACCCACCGAGGAGTTCACAGGCCTGGAGGCGAGAAAAAGTGGGAGTTCAGTCTTGGAGGTGAAAGTGAGAAGAGTGAGCACTCAGGGTGTCTGGGTTGGAGCCCAGGCACTGACAGCAAGGTTGGCAGACGGTTGTGGCCGTCTGCAGTAGTTGGTGGAACTCTGCAGAGCCGTAAGGACCGGGGTCGGGCGTCGGCCCGCCGGTATCGGACCGGGGAACGGAGTGAAGCTAAGCACACAGGCAGGGCCATCGGACCCCGACCAGGCTTGGAGCCGTCGTCAATAGTCAAATCCGAATGTGACAGGAACCCCAGGGGTTTCTCAACTACAAAAGTCCCGATTGAAGGCAACCGTCCACTCAGAGAGGATATACAGCCACCCCCACAGGCTAGAGATCCAAGGGCCAGCGCCTGCAGGCCAAACGGGCTCCTCCGGCACCTATACGCCGGGGAGCGGACTACCGGTGGGCAATCACAGGAGTCAAGGACATTCTCAAAGGTGCAGGGAAAGACAGCCACCATCAGCCGTCCGGGGAGAGCACAACAACAACACTACAGCCAGCTGCGGGACCCATCCATCCGGCCGCTTTGGTTTACCTACGACTCTGTCAGTGATTGTCTGAGTGAGTACACCAGTGCCGTCCGGCACCGCGCTGTCCCTGCAACCCTGCACCTCACCAAGCCTGCCTCCCCGTTACACCATCGGGCCCAGGGATCACCAACCCCTCACGGAGGGGACAACATCTCAGCTGCACCCTACCATCTCTCCCGGGATCCCTGTTACCAGCAGCGGTGGTGCCATTATCACCACGACCCGTGGGTGGCGTCACGAACAATCTCCCTAACCCTACCATCCCCATTTCACTCACGGGTGAGGAGCGCTGCTCGAGTCCCCGGGTCCGGTCCACCGCTCGAGGCAACGAGCAGCAGCAGCAGAAGCCCCGGACCCGAGCGCATCCCCTCCGCCCGCGTCAGAAGCACCATAAGTGTTTCTTATTCTGTATACACAACGTTTGTTCAGTGCTATGTATGCTGCAATCAGAAAGGCAGACATGGTAATAAACTGTCTCTGCCTTCTTAATGGGGATTCAGGCTGTGCCTGACAACTACCTTCCTGATCTCCTTATATCTGCTCACTCTCCAACATTTTAAACTCTTTTCAGAGTTATATGCAAATTTCCTCCATCTTTACAGTGATTGGTCCGTCCAGAAACAGCTATAAACTGCTATAGCATATCTACGTATAAAAAGTCAATTTTTCCCAAAAATAGTGCCTAATGTTGTATTTGATAATTCAGGTCATCCCCATCTTCATTCAGTTGAGCATTGCTATGTCAGATACACCCTAAGGGCAAAAGGTGCACAATACATTGTTTGGTTTTCACTTGCGGTCACACAATGAATGGAGCAACTAATCACTGTTGTGCAGGAATAATTCAGAGCGCCCTTCTCGGGATTGGTGGGTGCAAGTCTCGCATTGCATCGGACCAATGTTATTCAATGAGTGGGAGCAGATGGTCAGCTTTTTTCTGGATGAGCGAAAAGTCGCAGCATGCATTGTTAGCGAGAGCGGTGTCACTCGCACCCATACAAGTCTATGGGTGCGAGAGAAACATCGGACTGTAGTCAGATGCCATCCGAGTGCAGTGCAATAATCGCATCAGCTGACAATGGAGGAGATTGGGAGATTAGTCCTTCCCTCTCCTCCGCAGCTGTGATCTGATCGCAGAATTGGATCACAGTTGCATGACACTCGGCTTACGTTGTAGCACAGCGGGAGCCGAGGGTCATTAGCATCTCGCATCCAATGCCATACAATTGTGTGAATCAAGCCTTAGGCGGGCTTTGCACGCTGTGACATCGGTAACAATGTGTTACCGATGCTGCAGCGATAGTCCCGCCCCTGTCGCACGTGCAATATCTAGTGAAAGCTTCCGTAGCGATTATTATCGCTACGGCAGTTTCACACGCACATACCTGCCGTGCGACGTCCCTCTGGCCGGCGACCCGCCTCCTTCCTAAGGGGGCGGGTCGTGCGGTGTCACAGCGACGTCACACGGCAGGCGGCCAATTGAAGTGGAGGGGCAGAGATGAGCAGGATGTAAACATCCCGCCCACCTCCGTCCTTCTCATTGCAGCCGGCGGCAGGTAAGGTGAACTTCCTCGCTCCTGCGGCTTCACACACAGCGATGTGTGCTGCCGCAGGAGCGAGGAACAACATCGCACCTGTCGCTGCACCGGCATTATGGAAATGTCGGAGGCTGCAACGATGATACGATAACGACGCTTTTGCGCTCGTTCATCGTATCAAAAAGGTTTTACACGTTGCGATATCGACTGCGACGCCGGATGTGCGTCACTTTCGATTTGACCCCATCGACATCGCACGTGCAATGTCGCAACGTGCAAAGCCGCCCTTAGAGTGTCTATTGTATGTACATAGACATTGGAGGCTATAGCCTTATAATATGGCAGGTACCTGAGGCTCAGTGATTGCATGTGGGTTCAATCCTACAAGCAAGTTCTGTTCATCGGCTCTTAGACTGAATTAATAGCAATCAATGGAGTATTCTGCAAGATTGATCTCATTTACTTGCTTTGGGTCAACCCTATGCACCTCACATAATATTCACATATCAGGTTTGATGTTGTATAGAGATCAGCAACCACCACTACGACTTGGGATTTGTCCCCGAGGTCACTTTGTTCTTTTGCATTCCCTCAGAGCATTTTAATCAGTTTTGCAAGTAGCAAATGACAAATATTCCCAGTGAGGGACAGAAAGGAAAAGACTGCAAGGAATGCAGAAGGCAGATTTGTAAGCAACTCCACGGCCAAAAAACGGCTTACACACTTACGTAACTTGCTGAGATGGAGTTAATATGATGAGAGTGTCACTTGCCAATAGGGAGGTCAGATCCAAATACTTGCCCTCTTCCCTCAGTACTCTACAAGAAAATACTCTATACGCAATAATGCTGGGTATGGTATCTAACACAGAACATCTATAAATTATGACATACCACCCAATTGTACAAATATAACATATTGCCAGAGCAGCATAATATACTATCGTCTACAAAAACATATATGGTGGCCACCACATCAATATCCCTACCATCCCAGGTCAGCGTAGAAAGGTCCTTCACCTCTGTGGAGTAGAGTTTCCCCTTAGGCACACCCTTAAAGGGAACCTGTCACCAGATTTTGCCTTTCTTTACTAAAACTAGCACCTTAAATAGCACCTGTGCTGCATTCTGTAAATGTGCACATTACACCCTGACCCCCCTGAAGCCCCCCAAAAAAACCTTTATAAAATCTCCCACCCTGTATGTAAATTTTCCGATGAACATCCTGATCTGTGCCTCCTGTACCTCCTTCCTCCTCAACGTGGATGACGCCTCAGATGCCATCCACATAGGCGGGCAAAACCTGGCTTATGTGCAGACATATTTCCAGCTCGTGCAAGTGTAGCGCCCCTGAATAAATCAGGATGCTACAGGGAACTGCATCCTTTTTCCCCAGGGTGCAGGACCTACGCCCCATGGTTCCAAATTCCCAGGAACCGATGTCACCTCCATCAGCACCACAAATCCCAACCAACACCTCACACCATGACCTGTCAGACACACCAGTGAGTTGGTCTAGCTGGAACAGGGCCACTCACCTTGGGGTCAGGCAGACGGGTGGGAGGGACCAAGGGAGTCGAGGGATAGCTTCAAAGTGAGAGGAGCTGAAGTGTTAGCTCCCAGGGAGCTAGGAAGACAAGAGTTGGGTCGCAGACAGTTGTCCGGGACCAGAGGAGTCGGTGACCGGGTTCAGGGACGTCGGTCTGGAGTGTGACAGACGCGGTCTAAGAGGGATTGCAGGCACCAGAGAGGGACCAACAGAGCTGACATCGGTTCCGAGCAAGATGGGGTACAGGACCCTAGGTCAGGAGCCGATTCAATGTCCTGGCAATTAACCTGCAGAGGAAGGGGGCCTTCAGGGACCTTCCTAAAGCTCAGAGACTGAGGGCATCAGCACAACGCATGGGACAGGGTTTTCCAAATAAAGCATCCCACTGAGGTCCCAAGTGTCATCCCCTAGGAGCAAGACTTCACCCAAGACTGAAGAACTGGCCCTTACAGCTTCAAGCTATAGAACCCACACAGACACAAACAGTGCACAGAGGCAAGTTCTACTAGAGAAACCGGTGGTATCGGGGACCTGGACGTGCCCCAGGCAGCAGCAGCTCTGCACAGAGACTTGTTCAAGAATGGTGTGTGCCTCGTTTCATCTCCACCTATCCAACGCCTCAACCACCGCAGTGAGTACACCTGCCCCTGCACTCTGCCCATCCATCCCTCATCATCAGGCGAGCTCCGGGGCCTTCCCTACCTGCGGAGGGACTGACAATACTACCATCTGCCCCGGTCCTCATCACAGCAGTGGCGGTACTCTCATTACCGCACCCCGCAGGTGGCATCACACTTCCCCTGTAAATAATCCCCTTTTCCAGTTTGAGTGCCCGCCGAGCCTGGGTACAGACCCCTCGAGCCGCGACCATCCCGGATCCGAGCACCCCGGTCATCACCGGGGCGGCACACAAGTGCACTTTGTTCTGCCATATTGCGGGCAGAGCTGAAAACATAGGTACATGTGCACGAACCGGCGAGTTCTCTGCACAGGCGCAAGATTTTTCCCGATGATGTGGATGACGACACCGCGTCATCCACGTCAATCAGCACAGGAGGAGGGCGAAAGGAGGGATAGGAAGTGCAGATAAGAGTGCCCATCGGAACGGACAGGACAATTTACATACATGATGGGTGATTTTATAAAGGTATTTTTGGGGCTACCGGGGGGGGGGGGTCAGGGTGTAACGTTCACCTTCATGGGATCTAGCACAGGCACTGCTTAAGGAAGGTGCTAGTTTTAGTTTAGAAGGCCAAAATCTGGTGACAGTTTCCCTATAAACCCACCCTACACCTGTGCCTAATGTGGACTTTTACCTCTGGTTTGGAAAGCTTAAGGGGGTATTACGGGCTCAGAAAATCTTGAGTCTACATGATTCTGTTCAATTTTCTGCTTTTGGACATTTTGCTTAGAGGTTGTGTTTTCAGTTTTACCAAAAATATCAGGTGCACGGCTTATATTACTGAGATGTCTACAGTTTGCCTAACACTCCCATCTCGGTACAATCACACAACACTTTATTTATTTCCCTTGCTTGTGAACTTCACTGAACTGTTAATGGGCTTGTACTGTGAAGACACCTGCAAAGTGTTTATACAGCTGTAATTAGCGAGCTGCGGCTGGTCTCCATCATTGAGGGCGGCCGCATCTGCACTACAATCTCTAGCTCCTTCTGAATCTGGCAACCCGAAAACAATAAGAGAATTGTGTGGAGTAGTTAGATCTGCCAGATCCAGTTTCAGAGTAAATACATATCTTGTTTTGTCCTCAGAGGAGTCATCCAGTCCAAAATCCCCAATTTTTAACCTTTTATAAGGAAATTAAGAGTTAATAAATTAGGAGTTAAAAAATATTTCAGGTTCCCTCAATCTCACCGTTGGGACCACCTGAGCCTCACCAGTCATGCAAGGTTACAGAACAAGTGACACCCTTATGCTTCACATGAGAGAGCCACATGCATACACGTTAACTTATTTGCCTATTCTTGGTCAGATAGGATCAACAAATAGCCATCAGGTTTGGTAACATTGGATGGTGGTGGCCTCAAGACACTCCATCTACTGTCATCGAACCTGATAACTTTGGACTTCAAGGATCTTCAGTCTGACAATGGTCATAACCCTCAAAACTCTACTGCTATAGTATGAAAGGATTTTCGGGTAATACCAGGTTCTGATACGAAAAAGTGTCCCGAAGAATCCAATTTGGATATATTAATGATTACAACAAAGACCAAGGAGGAAACTGGAAGCTGAGACCTCAGGGTCACTTCTTCTGGAGGATCTTAGGAGACCCCAGTTTGATACACATCTGTTCTTCTAGATTAGGGTGTCTCAAACATTTTTCTATTGGGACCTCATTGAACAAACCACCTCAATTCTTTAGATCACATATTTAGAATTTTTTATATATATATATATATATATATATATATATATATATATATATATATATATATATGTTATCCTAGAAAATTTAGTGCTAAAAAAATTGGTAGCATACCCTTCAAAAACCTAAAATGGACTTTTCAGAAAATTATATTTTCAGCTTTTTATTCCACCTGTTTCCAGCAGCATATGGTGCAACAGGCTGGAGTTAATTTAGTATATTAGTTTCCATACACATCAACTTAATGCACTTGCTTATCGCTAATCCATGATAATCAGGTGCTTCCGCAAGATTTAAAAATACACACACATAAAAAACAATATTTACACAGACACCATGCAAAGGCCACCTCTGGAGACAATGTCGGGAAATATAGAGCCACGGTTGTGCTGCCCACGGTGAGAAGTCACATGCTACAAAATGTCTAATCTGAAGCTAAAAAAATCGGCATGTAATTTTTGGACAGCAAAAAGTCAATGCTTAACCATTCCTTATTTAAGAGTCACTGAAATCAGCTCCCTTAAGTATGGACTCCCTAATATCCCTCTCTATGGACTCTTTAATAACACTGAGAACTGAGAGAGTACATCTAATAGTTGCCTTCCAAGATGCCAGCTGGATGCTATTTTCTACGTATGGTGGTCGTCATCTCAGCCATACAGTAGACCCAAAAGATTTCATATGATACTTTTCAAGAAGTATCTAATCTTCAAGATTTAGTTGGATCTAGGCTATCCTTGTTGAGCAAAAATTAAGTATTTGAATAACCTGACCAAGGGAAAGGGATTATTAGTAGTGATGAGCGAGTACTAAAAAGCTCGGGTGCTCGAAGCTCGGGCCGAGCCTCCCAAGATACTCGTGTACTCGGGCCGAGCAACAAGCCCAATGTTATCCTATGGGAGACCCGAGTATTTTTGTGAAATGACCCCCCGGCAGCATGGAGAAACCCTAAAAATGTCACAAAAGTCTCAGAAGAGTGCTCAAATGACATGGCAACAGCATGGGGAAGACCCCTTGAACCATTTATCACTCAAAAGTCACAGCTGTGAACAATTTTGTCCGCGTTTCACGCCATTTTTACGGACTCACCAGAAAACCTTCCAAAATGACCCCAAAATGATTTTTCATGGCGGAAATGTTAAGGGCACATACCCAATAGTGAGATAGAGCTGGTGTATGTTACTTTTTGAGATTAATACATGAAAGATTTTACGTGAAAACATTGTGTGGCACTCCGATGTCCCTGAGAAGAGACGTACATGAAGGCCTCTTGAGTCTAATGTGCCCATTTTGAGGAAGTGAGTCTTTGTAGTATTTTCCTTTGCCAGGGCAGTCCAAAATTGTGAGGTTCACCAATGCCCCTGCATACAGACGTGCATGAGGGCCTGTAAACCTGAAGTGCCCATTGTAAGGAAGTGGGTGTATTATAGTATAGCCCTTTGGCAGGGCAGCCAAAAATTGGGAGGCTCCACGTTGTCCCTGGGTAGAGACGTGCATGAGGGCCTGTAAACTTGAAGTGCCCATTGTAAGGAAGTGGGTGTATTATAGTATAGCCCTTTGGCAGGGCAGCCAAAAATTGGGAGGCTCCACATTGTCCCTGGATAGAGACGTGCATGATGGCCTGTAAACCTGAAGTGCCCATTGTAAGGAAGTGGGTCTATTTCAGTATAGCCCTTTGCCAGGGCAGCCAAAAATTGGGAGGCTCCACATTGTCCCTGGATAGAGACGTGCATGAGGGCCTGTAAACCTGAAGTGCCCATTGTAAGGAAGTGGGTCTATTTTAGTATAGCCCTTAGGCAGGGCAGCCAAAAATTGGGAGGCTCCACATTGTTCCTGGATAGAGACGTGCATGATGGCCTGTAAACCTGAAGTGCCCATTGTAAGGAAGTGGGTCTATTTCAGTATAGCCCTTTGCCAGGGCAGCCAAAAATTGGGAGGCTCCACATTGTCCCTGGATAGAGACGTGCATGATGGCCTGTAAACCTGAAGTGCCCATTGTAAGGAAGTGGGTCTATTTCAGTATAGCCCTTTGCCAGGGCAGCCAAAAATTGGGAGGCTCCACATTGTACCTGGATAGAGACGTGCATGAGGGCCTGTAAACCTGAAGTGCCCATTGTAAGGAAGTGGGTCTATTTTAGTATAGCCCTTTGCCAGGGCAGCCAAAAATTGGGAGGCTCCACATTGTCCCTGGATAGAGACGTGCATGATGGCCTGTAAACCTGAAGTGCCCATTGTAAGGAAGTGGGTCTATTTCAGTATAGCCCTTTGCCAGGGCAGCCAAAAATTGGGAGGCTCCACATTGTCCCTGGATAGAGACGTGCATGAGGGCCTGTAAACCTGAAGTGCCCATTGTAAGGAAGTGGGTCTATTTCAGTATAGCCCTTTGCCAGGGCAGCCAAAAATTGGGAGGCTCCACATTGTCCCTGGGTAGAGACGTGCATGAGGGCCTCAAAACATTAAGTGTCCATTTTAAGGAAGTGGGTGTATTATAGTATAGCCCTTAGGCAGGGCAGCCAAAAATTGGGAGGCTCCACGTTGTCCCTGGGTAGAGACGTGCATGAGGGCCTCAAAACATTAAGTGTCCATTTTAAGGAAGTGGGTGTATTATAGTATAGCCCTTAGGCAGGGCAGCCAAAAATTGGGAGGCTCCATGTTGTCCCTGGGTAGAGACGTGCATGAGGGCCTCAAAACATTGTTCCCATTGCAAAGGAGCGGGTCTCCTGTCGTTGTAATGTCCATTCTGCAAAGAATGGGCGAAAAAATTTACCACTGGGGGTATACCTGAAACAAAGGCCTAAGTATTGCAATTTGTAACGGTCATCATCATGGTGGCGCATGAGGAGAAGGAGGAGCAGTCCAGCGATTATCCAAAGTCCAGAAGTGTGTACCCATGGGTGAGTGGAGGTACATGGCAAACTTTAAATTCCGCTCTCATTTGCTGGTGGTGTGGTGAAGTCTGGCCCAATCCAACCCTTGTTCATCTTGATCAGAGTCAGCCTGTCGGCATTTTCAGTTGACAGGCGGGTGCGTTTATCTGTAATGATTCCACCTGCGGCACTAAAAACACGCTCTGACAAAACGCTAGCAGCAGGGTAGGCCAGGACTTCCAAGGCGTAGAGAGCCAATTCATGCCACGTGTCCAGCTTGGATACCCAATAATTGTAAGGCACAGAGGAATGTCGGAGTACAGTTGTTCGATCTGCAAGGTACTCCTTCAGCATCTGGGCAAACTTAGGATTTCTTGTGGCACTACCCCGCACCTCAGGGGCTGTGGTACGTGAGGGGCTGAGAAAACTGTCCCACATCTTAAAGACTGTTCCCCTACCTCTGGCGGATTGGACTTGTGCCTCTCTCGGCTGTACGCCTCGGTTGTCCACTGATTCCTGACCTATGCCACTAGCGTTTTGTGAGGGGAATGCTTTGCCTACTTCCGTGAGTATGGCCTTCCGGAACTGCTGCATTTTGGTTGACCTCTCCTCCACGGGAATAAGAGACAAAAAGTTCTCCTTGTAGCGTGGGTCTAACAGTGTTACCAACCAGTAATGATTGTCGGCCAAGATGTTCTTAACGCGAGGGTCACGAGACAGGCAGCTTACCATAAAGTCAGCCATGTGCGCCAGACTCTTAACAGCCAGGACTTCAGTAGCCTGACCAACAAGATGACTGAACATGCTGTCCTCCTCCTCCTCCTCCTCCTCCTCCTCCTCATCTACCCTGTCCTCTGGCCAGCCACGCTGAACCGAGGATATGACTGGTGTGCATGTCATATCCTCAATTTGGCCGGAGAGTTGCTCCATGTCTTCATCCTCCTCCTCGTCATAGTCCTCCACTGCACGTTGTGATGAGACGAGGCTGGGCTGTGCGTTATCACCCACACCCACTACTGTTTCTTGCTGCAACTCATCGCGCTCCGCCTGCAATGCATCATGTTTGTTTTTCAGCAGAGACCGTTTTAGAAGGCAGAGTAGCGGTATGGTGACGCTAATAATGGCGTCATCACCACTCACCATCTTGGTGGAGTCCTCAAAGTTTTGGAGGATGGTACATAGGTCTCACATCCATCTCCACTCCTCAGGTGTTATGTGTGGAGTTTGACCCATTTCCCGACGGCTTAGGTGATGCAGGTACTCAACAACTGCCCTCTTCTGCTCACATATCCTGACCAACATGTGCAGAGTTGAATTCCAACGCGTGGGGACATCACACACCAGTCTGTGAGCCGGAAGATGCAAACGGCGCTGAAAGCCGGCAAGGCCGGCTGAAGCAGTAGGTGACTTTCGAAAATGTGCAGACAGGCGGCGAACTTTTACCAGCAGATCAGACAGCTCTGGGTATGACTTTATAAACCGCTGAACCACGAGGTTGAGCACATGGGCCACGCATGGAACATGTGTCAGCTGGCCTCGCCTCAAAGCCGCCACCAGGTTCCGGCCATTGTCACACACGACCTTTCCTGGCTTTAGGTTCAGAGGTGTGAGCCAGTGATCTGCCTGCTGTTTCAGAGCTGTCCACAGCTCTTCTGCATTGTGGGGTTTGTCACCTATGCAGATTAGCTTCAGCACAGCCTGTTGCCGCTTCGCCGAGGCAGTGCTGCAGTGCTTCCAGCTTGTGACTGGTGTGGAGGGCACAGTGGATGAGGATGCGCAGGAGGAGGAGGAGGCTGAAGAGCATGACATTCCGGAGCTGTAGAGTGTGGGTGAAACACTGACTGAGGTAGGGCCTGCAAACCTTGGTGTGGGAAGGACGTGTTCCGTCCCTCGCTCAGACTGGGTCCCAGCTTCCACAATATTAACCCAGTGTGCCGTCAACGAGATGTAGCGGCCTTGCCCACAAGCACTTGTCCACGTGTCTGTGGTTAGGTGGACCTTGGGTGAAACAGCGTTGTTCAGGGCACGTGTGATGTTTTGTGACACGTGGTTATGCAACGCGGGGACGGCACACCGGGAGAAATAGTGGCGGCTGGGGACCGAGTAACGTGGGACAGCTGCCGCCATCAGGTCACGGAATGCTTCTGCCTCCACCAGCCTAAAAGGCAACATTTCCAGCGCAAGCAGTCGCGAAATGTTAGCATTTAGAACTGTGGCATGTGGGGTGTTGGCAGTGTATTTGCGCCTGCGTTCAAAGGTTTGCTGAATGGATAACTGAACGCTGTGCTGGGACAAGGACGTGCTTGATGATGGTGTTCTTTCTGCGTAGGCAACTGCAGGTGCAGGAGTGGAGGAGGCTTGTTCGCAGGCAGCATGGACAGAGGATTGGCTCGCATGCACAACCAGCGAAGACGTAGCAGTGACATCAGCAAGCACTGCTCCTCGACTCTGTTGTACTTCCCACAAAGTCGGGTGCTTGGCTGACATGTGCCTGATCATGCTGGTGGTGGTCAGGCTGCTAGTTTTGGTACCCCTGCTGATGCTGGCACGGCAGGTGTTGCAAATGGCCTTTTTTGAATCATCTGGATCCAACTTAAAAAACTGCCAGACTCGGGAAGACCTAACATTTGTACAGGCACCTTGTGTCGTCGTGTTGTTCCGGGGAACGGTTGCCTGACTTCTGCCTGGGGCCACCACCCTGCTTCTTACTGCCTGTTGTGATGCTACGCCTCCCTCCCCCTGTGCACTGCTGTCCTCGCTCTGCATATCCTCCTGCCAGGTTGGGTCAGTTACTGGATCATCCACCACGTCGTCTTCCTCTTCCGCACCCTGCTCCTCCTCCTGACTTGCTGACAATTGTGTCTCATCATCGTCCACCACTTGTTGAGACACGTTGCCAACTTCGTGAGAACGTGGCTGCTCAAATATTTGGCCATCTGTACAGACGATCTCCTCATGACCCACTTCAATATGAGCTGGCGAGAGGCCAGAATGTGTGAATGGAAACGTGAACAGCTCTTCCGAGTGTCCAAGTGTGGGATCATTAATGTCCGAGGAGGACGTGTACTCAGCCTGGTGGTAGGAAGGAGGATCAGGTTCAGAAATGTGCGGTGCAGTATCACGGCTACTGACACTTGACCGTGTGGAAGACAGAGTGTTTGTGGTGGTGCCAATCTGACTGGAAGCATTATCCGCTATCCAACTAACAACCTGTTGACACTGGTCTTGGTTCAAGAGCGGTGTACTGCTGCGGTCCCCAAGAATTTGGGACAGGACGTGCGAGCGACTAGATGTGGCCCTTTGTTGTGGCGAAATTAGAGCTTGCCCACGACCTCGGCCTCTGCCTGCACCACCATCACGTCCACTTCCTTGTTCCTTGCCAATGCCCTTGCGCATTTTGCAATGCTGTGCACTGCTGACGTGTATATTCACTACTTGTGCGTTATATCAAAGTTTGTGGAAATTGCACACAAGTGCACCTGTACGCTGCCACCAACAGGCACACACGTGCGGTTTTAAAAACCAAGCACGGACGCAATAAGAACCTAACAGGTTTTTTTGGGGAGCGACAATTACAGACAAGTCAGACACTATCTGGACTGTTTTACACTGTGTACACCAGCCCCAGATATGATGAAGGCTGGTATACGGTCACCACTACCCTGCCTGCCTGCCTGCCTGTATACTGGTACAATAGTCCTGACAAGGACTCTTTTGGTCACTAGCCTGTATTCAGACCTGGCTATACCCTGCCTGTATATAGCAACAATAGTCCTGAGAAGGACTCTGCTACTGTACTCCGACCTGGCTATACCCTGCCTGCCTGTATACAACTAGAATAGTCCTGAGAAGGACTTTTGGTCACACTGTTTGCAGCCCTGCAACTGAAAAAGCTATAAAGGGCCGCAAAGCTTTCCCTGAATCAGCGACACTCTCCCTGCACTGACAGTCTGGATAGCTGTGAGCACAGCACAGCGCGCCGGCCGATATAAAGGCTCGGTCACGCTGTGCAGGCCGGCCAATCACTGCAATTCCACAACTAACAGGGCTGTGGCATTGCAGTGGTCTGCCAGCCAATCCCTGCATGAGGGCTGGCTCTCAAAAGAGCGCCAACATGCAGAAATGAAGACCACGAGTGCAGCACGAGTATCGCGAGATTACTCGGTCCCCGCCGAGCAGCCCGAGTACAGCGATACTCGTGCGAGTACCGAGTAGTGACAAGCATGCTCGCTCATCACTAATTATTAGTACCCCTTGGTACTTTACACCTAAATCACATACCAAACATCCCCAAACCAATCTAAACAGAAGAGATTACCTTCCATTAGTCGAATAGCCAGTAAAGTAGTGCATATCCATTGATAAACCATTGAGATTGCATCTACCGTACTTACTAATGAACCAGTTGATTAGACATCCAATGGTGCAGTTGACTAGTTTCCTTTTTAGTTTTTATTTACCTAGTGGGATAGCTTGTGTTACTTGGTACCACCACTTAACAAGTGATATTTTTTACTCATGACCCAAAAAGATAACACTACGAACCATTGACATAGTATACTCCAAAATATGACTAAGTGGAATATCCTAGCCTTCTTTATCTGTTATTGAATATCCTCCAATTTCTGATGATCCATTGAACTAGGGTAGCTCCTAGTTCCTGCCACATGATTCTGGAAGACAGAATCCTACCTACCTGATGACCTCCTTGAAAGTTGATGTGGGATAGCTCTCATTCCAAAATGATCCAATCAACTACGTTATCCCTTTTAGTATCTAGGTGGATTAGTTTCCTATTCCTGCCAATGCTCGGGTCAATACTATTTAGATTGATAACTTTCAAACTTTGAGGACCAATTAGGAGAACACCTCCCATTGACTAATTTCTCTTAGTGAGCCATTGGAAGGAAATCTATTTCAGTTGACTCATTGGGATGGTTTTGGATAGTTTTCAAAGCTTTCCTCTGCATGCTAACTTAGAGGTGTGACTCCCAATCATGGTGACCTCATCAACCCTGGGTAACATCGAATAATACATATCAATTAACTGAGTCAATTAGCTTCTAGCCCCTGGCACTACATATGGTCAAGTGAAGTATAGTCTTTCCAGTGGGAAAGCGTTTGTTCTATGATGTGTGATCATTTCCAATATTCAATGACTCCTCCCAAGTTTTTTTTAGGATACATTCCTGCTCTTACTAATTGAATGAAAAACTGACCTAATAAAATAAGTTACTTGGTAGGATAATTTCTGCTCTTAGTGATGCAATGGGACAGGTCACCTTCCCAGTGAGCCTGGCAAAATACCTTCTATTCCATGGTTACCAACTTGTTTCTCCTCTTAGTAACATACCCTTGGTGGACCCAAGTGGGATAACTTCCAATCCTTATTGAAGTAGGTTATCCTTTAGGGGATTATTTTCCTATCCCTGCCATTCTTATTGGTCCACTGAGAATGTTTCTAGTGGGTCAGCTACCAATGATAGTTTCCTTGGTATTCCTTTGAGATCATTCCTTCTTTTAGTGAATCATTGGGATAGTTTCAAGTGACCAATGGGAATATTGTGCACTAGGGATATCAACTGTTTAGTAATCTACTGGGATAGCTTCTACTCTAGAGTGCACCAATGAGGTCTACTCCATGATGGCACGCTAGGATAGTACCTGCTTCCTTGTGGCTCAGTGGTATGACTTCCAATCATGGTGACATTAATGATGGAGTAGATTTGAAATTAAAGGATGGAGTTCGGCGGTGCTCGTTTAAAGGTTCTTTTACATCGAGACAGACTCAAATTGTAGGGAGGTGAAAATTTAAGTTATCTCCGATCTGTGGGATAGGCGATAGTTTGCTGATAGCTAAGGGTATGACTGCTGGGATTCAAAGCAATTTTGGGAATAGGGCTATGGAAACTGTAGCGCTGCATCTCTGCACTCCTTGCTCTACCCTCCTGCAGGGACGAGCTGTCACTCACCGCCGTGGCTGGCTCCCTCTATGCGGCCGGGCGTCCCTGCACTCCTCCACATGGTGCCTCCTCCTTCCTCCTCCCAGAGTCTATGAACGCGTCACAGGACCTCCGGGAGCCCTCCTAGGGAGTGCGCGTGTGACGCCCCTGACCTAATCAGGGTGTCACAGGGAATTGCACTCCTTTCTCTTATGGTGCAGAACACCCCTCCATGGTTCTGGGATCCTAACTATTGGTATTGCTTCCATCAGCATTCAAATCCTAGCTACACCTCACACCACACCCTGTCAGGCACACCAGTGAGTGGTCTAGCTGGAAAAGGGCCACCCACCTAGGGGTCAGGCAGACTGGTTGGAGGGACATAGTCAGAACAGAGTAGCCCTCAGAGAGTGAGGAGCTGAGGGAGTTGGAGCTCCCTGCGAAACTTTGGTTAGGTTGCAGACGGTGGTCTGGGACCAGAGGAGTCGGAAACCCGGTCGCAGGGTATTGGAGAAGGCTGCCCAGACTTAATGCCGCTTTACACGCTGTGATCTTGCTAGCGAGATCACTAGCGTGCGTACCCGCCCCCATCGTTTGTGCGTCAAGGGCATATCGCTGCCCGTGGTGCACAAAAGCGCGCGGACCCGTCACACACACTTACCTGCATAGCGACGTCGCTGTGACCGGCGTATCGCCTCCTTTCTAAGGGGGCGGTTCATTCGGCGTCACAGTGACGTCACTAAGCGGCCGCCCAATGAAAGCGGAGGGGCGAAGATGAGCGGGACGAACATCCCGCCCACCTCCTTCCTTCCTCATTGCTGGCGGGACGCAGGTAAGGTGAGGTTCCTCGTTCCTGCGGTGTCACACATAGCGAAGTGTGCTGCCGCAGGAACGACGAACAACATCGTAACTGCAGCAGCGATAATTGGGATTAGGGGGGGATGTCACCGATTTTGAATGTTTTTGCAATGATTCAAAATCGCTAATAGGTGTCTCACGCAACAACATCGCTAACGCGGCCGGATGTGCGTCACAAAATCTGTAACCCCAACGACATCGCTTTATTGATGTCATAGTGTGTAAAGCGGCCTTTAGTTTTGGAGAACAGTCGGCACTGGAAAATCTAGTAACCAAACCGGTACCGAGCACGGCAGGGTACTGGACCCTAGATCAGGGAGTAGCTTCACGCAACCTGATAATTAACCTGTGGAGGATAGTCTCTTTATGAACTTTCCCCAAGAGCTCAGAGATCGAAGGCACCAACACAACGAGGGGGATAGGGCTTTCCAGCCTATGCGGCCCACTGAAATCCCAAGTGTCAGCCATCGAGAGCACAGCTTCTCTATTTAATTATAGGGAGCAGGACCCCGACAGCTTCAGGCCAAGGAGTCACTCAGAAACGTCTAAACACTAGTGCATGAAGGCAGGCTCCAGACCGCCAGCAATACGAATGGGGACGGATTCCTGGACGAGCTCCCCAGAGTGGCAGCGGCACCCAGAGACTTGGTTTACTCCTGTGTCAGTCTACTTAATGGTCGCATCAACATTCACATGGTTTGAGTGAGTACGCTGCTCTCCTCTTAGCCCTGCCTGCCTGCCTGGCCCGCACTACGCTTCCCTACACCTCCACTATCCAGAGTCCCGGGGCCTCCCCTACCCGTGGAGGGAACGTCATCTGGCTGCCCCACTCTATCTCCCCTGGGTGCTCCCATCGGTAGGGGCAGTACTCCTGTGGTGCCCTGGACAAGCCAGGACGTCACAGGTACTGCAACAACGCACCCCACACCCCGGCTAGGCACACCGAAGTCAAACAGAAATCTTTGTTGCCTCCCTCCAGGGGCTGATGTCCACACCAGGGGGTGGGCCAGGCGGTTGGCCCTGCCCACCGAGGAGTTCACAGTCCTGGAGGCGGGAAAAGGAGTCAGAGAGATCAGTTAGGGAGGGAGAGAGTGAAGTGGCAGTAGAGGAGACTGACTGTGTCCGGGTATGTGGCCCGGGCACGTACAGCAAGGTTGGCAGACGGTGGTGACCGTCTGCAGGAGAGGCTGATTGGAGTGAACCGTAAGGACTGGGGACGGGCGGTGGCCCGACGGTACCGGATCGGGGAGCGAAGAGAAGCCAGCACCGTTCGGCAGGGCTTACGGACCCCGACCAGGCTAGGAGTCGCCGTAAAACCGGTCAAATCCGTTAGCGAAGGGAACCTCCGGGGTTTCCCAGCAGTCAAGACCCGATTGAAGGCAACAGCTCACACCGTGAAGGGAAACACAGTCACCGCCAAGGCTACAGTTCCCAGGGCCAGAGCCTGCGGGCAAAAGGGGCTCCCTCAGCATCCATCCAGGCTGGGGAGCGGGTTACCGGTGGGAAGCCATTGGAACCGTAAACACAACACAGGTGCAGGGAAAGGCAGTCACCATCAACCTACCGGGAGGAGAACAACCGCAGCCGTCTGTGGGACCCGTCCATCCAGCCGTTTGTTTTACCGGAGACTTTGCATTATTCATTGGCTGAGTGAGTACCACCGTGCCATGCGGCACAGCGCTGCCCCCGCGACCCTGCACCTCACCAGGCCCCGGAACCCGCCTGTCATCCCTAACCCTCACCGGGGCCCCGGGACAACCAACCCCCCCACCCACGGAGGGGAGAACCAACATCCAAGCTGCTCCCTGTCATCGCTCCCGGGATCCCCGTCCAGAGCAGCGGTGGTGTCACAACCTCACCACAACCGTGGGTGGCGTCACGGACAATATCCCCAAACCACACCACCCCCTTTCACTCACGGGCGAGGAACGCCGCTTGAGTCCCCGGGATCCGGCCCACCGCTCGAGCCACCACCGAGCAGCAGCAGCAGCCGGACCCGAGCAGTGGGTGAGCGCAGCGTCCCCTCCTCCGCCCGCGACACTCCCCTTACTGTGAACCATGGGTGGCGTCACGAACACTTATCCCCTGTAAATAACCCCCTTTCATTTTCGAGTGGCCGCAAGCCCCATTTTGCCTATTGGCACCTGTTATCAGACCGTCCTGCCTTGTTAGTACTAGTGACTCTGCCCGTGCATCTGTGCTGCCCCTGCAGCGGTCGAACCGCTCGGATCCGGGGTCTGCTGCTGTGGCTCGAGGGTCTCCGGACCCGGGGGCTTGCGGCCACTCAAATTTAAAGGGGAATATTTACAGGGGATAATAGTTTGTGACGCCACCCGTGGTTCGCGGCAAGGGGAGTACCGCCGCTGCCAATGGGAGTACCCGGGGAAGATGGAGCGGGGCAGCCAGATGATGTTCCCTGCACAGATAGGGGAGGTCCCGGGACTCTGGATGGTGAGATGCTGGTTGTAGGGGAGCGCAGCGCTGGTTGGAAGCAGGGGAGGACCATGTGTGACGCCCTGGCAAAACCAGGTAGTCACAGAAGTAGTCCACCCTCCTTGATTCCACCAAAAACCCACACCCAGGTACAACACACAGCCATTAAACTCTAGCCACCCCCTCATGATAATAGGGGCACACCAGTGGGTGGGATCAGGCGGATGAGAACGCCCACCTAGGGGTCCTGAGGTGTCAGAGGCGGGAACACGTCAGTTCAGTTGGAAGTGAAGTTGAAGTCAGTTAGTTTAGTTTGGAAGTGGAAGTCAAGAGCAGACTGTGCAGTGTAGTCAGGGGAAGTAGCCCTTGGACTACCCGACTAGGTGGTAGACAGTGAACAGGGCCACAGGCGACGGAGATCCGGTCGCGGGATACCTAAAGTGGATCTGGGCAGGGTTGTAACCCGCCGGTACCAGGAATCCAGTCCGGAAACCGTGCACAGTCGGGGTGCCTGGACCCTAGCTCGAGGAAGGTTGCAAGCCCCTCTCCAATTAACCAGCCGGGAACAAGGTTCCAGACTTTGTCCCATTTTCTGCCCAAATAGAGCGAAACGGAAGCCCAACGCGGGGAATAGGGTGTCCGTCAGAACCCACTGAGATCCCAAGGGTCAGCTTTCTCGGGCCACAGCTCCCAACACACACAGAAAAGGAGTGGACTTCTCCATTCTATGCAAAGTCGTCCAAAAGGAAAGAAAATCACAATGTGCAGGAGGAAAAGAAACCTGTTCACTAACCTGGGTGCGGGACCCGAATTGACCCTCCTAAGGCAGCCGGCACTTGTGTGCAATTACTGAACTGTGAGTACACCATTGTCCCCCAGTCCACCTCCAGCAGCCATCCCTGCCGTGTACCGACACAGGGCCCCGGGACTACACCTCCCCTACCCGTTGAGAAGGTCCCATCTTGCTGCCCTGCTCCATCAGCCCCAGGCACCCCATCACCAGGCAGCGGCGGTGCCACCATCCCTCACTGCAACCCATGGGTGGCGTCACAGACAATCCCCTGTAAATATCCCCTTTCTTACGGTTGTGAGGACGGGCGGCCGTGCGAGCCCGGGTCCGGTCACCACTCGAGCCGCAGAAGCGAACCCGGATCCGAGCAGGGCCCTGAGAGAGAAGCGGCAGTGGCCCCCACCCGCAACACATGTACTCACTCCAGCAGTATTGGTGATGATTTGACCGCAAAGCAGACTCTGACAACAAGGCAAGGTAAACCAAGTCTCTGGGTGCCGCTGCCCTATTGGGGGAGCTCGTCCGGGTATCCGTCCCCTCTGGTACTGCCGGGTTGTCCGAAGCCTGCCTTCGTGCACAAATTAGAAGTTTTCTGGTGGCCCGTTGGCTTAAAGTTGTCCAGGCCACGCTCCCTACTTGTTGGTAGTAGAACTGAGCTCTCAAGGGCTCACGCTTGGGATTTCTGTGGGCTGCGTGGGTTGGAAAGCCCTATCCGCCTCATTGCTCTAGTACCCCTGATCTCTGAGCTTCTTGGGGACAGTCCATAAAGTCCCTATCCTCCACAGGTTAATTGCGGGGTTGCCTGAAGCTACTCCCCAACCTAGGGTCCTGTACCCCACCGTGCTTTCGGTCCCGGACCGGTTATTAGACTTGAGCTGCTAACCGTCCTCCAAGACCAGGTCTAGGCACCCAGACTCAATACCCTGCGACCGGGTCTCCGACTCCTCCGGGCCCAGACCACCGTCTGTGACCCAACCTGTCAGGGTACTTTCACACTTGCGTTGAACGGCATCTGTCACATTGCATTGTGTGACGCATGTGACGGATGCATTGTAAATAGTGTGATATAAATGCAACGGATTCCTGTGAAATAACGCATTGCGTTAAGCCGAGAAAGAGAGAGAGCCCCCATCATCACCGCACACACCCCGGCACTACCGCACTCATCATCGCCGCACACACCGGCACTACTGCCCCCATCATCACCGCACACACCGGCACTACCGCACCCATCATCATCACTGCACACACCCCGGCACTACCGCACTCATCATCACCGCACACACGCAAGCACTACCGCCCCATCATCATCACCGCACACACCCCGTCACTACCGCACCCATCATCACCGCACACACGCAGGCACTACTACCCCCATCATCATCACTGCACACACCCCGACACTACCGCACTCATCATCACCGCACACAAGCAGGCACTACCGCACTCATCATCACCGCACACACCGGCACTACTGCCCCCATCATCACCGCACACACCGGCAATACTGCCCCCATCATCACCGCACACACCGGCACTACCGCACCCATCATCATCACTGCACACACCCCGGCACTACCGCACTCATCATCACCGCACACACGCAAGCACTACCGCCTCATCATCATCACCGCACACACCCCGTCACTACCGCACCCATCATCACTGCACACACGCAGGCACTACCGCCCCCATCATCATCACTGCACACACCTCGACACTACTGCACTCATCATCACCGCACACTCGCAGGCACTACCGCCCCCATCATCATCACCGCACACCCCGTCACTACCGCACTCATCATCACCGCACACACGCAGGCACTACCGCCCCCATCATCATCACCGCACACCCCGTCACTACCGCACCCATCATCACCGCACACACTACCTCAGTGACGTCCCCGCTGACAGCGCGACTCTCTTCAGTTGCTGACTAGAACTAACAGAGAGTGGCAGTGTTCTTCGGCCGCTCCAGCTTCATGTAGCAGAGCTGGATGCGTCGCGGGACCTCGTGTGGAAAACGCCAGACCTGGAGGGGTATTTGGGGATTAATAAAGTGGTGAAAGAGGGTGTTTTATTCTCTTTTATTCCAAAAAAAGTGTTTTTTTTGGGTGTATGTGTACCGCCCCACTCTCAGCAGCCGAGCTCCTCAGATCTGGTCCTTCTGTGGGTGGCTCGAGAGTCTCCGACCCAACCTGTCAGGGTACTTTCACACTTGCGTTTAATGGCATCCGTCACATTGCATTGTGTGACGCATGTGACGGATGCATTGTAAATAGTGTGATATAAAGGCACCGGATTCCTGTGAAATATCGCATCGCGTTAAGCCGAGAAAGAGAGAGAGCCCCCATCATCACCGCACACACCCCGGCACTACCGCACTCATCATCACCGCACACACCGGCACTACTGCCCCCATCACCGCACACACCGGCACTACCTCACCCATCATCATCACTGCACACACCCCGGCACTACCGCACTCATCATCACCGCACACAAGCAGGCACTACCGCACTCATCATCACCGCACACCGGCACTACTGCCCCCATCATCACCGCACACACTGGCACTACCGCACCCATCATCATCACTGCACACACCCCGGCACTACCGCACTCGACATCACCGCACACAAGCAGGCACTACCGCACTCATCATCACCGCACACCGGCACTACTGCCCCCATCATCACCGCACACACCGGCACTACCGCACCCATCATCATCACTGCACACACCCCGGCACTACCGCACTCATCATCACCGCACACACGCAAGCACTACCGCCCCATCATCATCACCGCACACACCCCGTCGCTACCGCACCCATCATCACCGCACACACGCAGGCACTACCGCCCCCATCATCATCACCGCACACACCCCGACACTACCGCACTCATCATCACCGCACACAAGCAGGCACTACCGCACTCATCATCACCGCACACACCAGCACTACTGCCCCCATCATCACCGCACACACCGGCACTACCGCACCCATCATCATCACTGCACAAACTCCGGCACTAGCGGTAGTGCCGGGGTTTGTGCAGTGATGATGATGGGTGCGGTACCCCATCATCACCATGCACACGCAGGCACTACCGCCCCCATCATCATCACCACACACACCCCGACACTACCGCACTCATCATCATCGCACACACACCGGCACTACCACTCCCATCATCACCGCACACACTACCTCAGTGACGTCCCCGCTGACAGCACGACTCACTTCAGTTGCTGCCTAGAACTAACAGAGAGCGGCAGTGTTCTACGGCTGCTCCTGTCAGCTTCATGTAGCAGAGCTGGATGCGTCGCGGGACCTCATGTGGAAAACGCCAGACCTGGAGGGGTATTTGGGGATTAATAAAGTGGTGAAAGAGGGTGTTTTTTTATCTTTTATTCCAAATAAAGTATTTTTTCGGGTGTATGTGTACCGCCCCACTCTCAGCAGCCGAGCTGCTCAGATCTGGTCCTTCTGTGGGTGGCTCGAGAGTCTCCGGACCCGGGGGTCTCCCGGTCACTTCAATCAAAAAGGGGGTTGTGGTGGTGGATGTAGGACGTATATGTACGGGCTGAGCCGTATTACGTTCGTGACGCCACCCACGGTATGTGGTGAGGTTGGACACCACCACTGCAGTTACGGGGCACCCAGGGGAGATGTTGTGCAGCAAGTTGATAAGCCCTCTGTGGGCAGGGATGGTGGCCCCGGGACTCGTTGGGTTTTGGTGCAGGGAGATGGGCGACCGCAGGGTACTGGTGTACTCACTATTGAAGGAAACACATGAGTCTCTGGTAAACCAAGGTGATGGTGGTCGGTGCCCGCAGCTGGCTGCGTTCTGGTTCCCCCACCCGGCTGGTGGTCTCTGTCTTTCTCCTGCACCTTTTTTAGAATGGTAGACTGCCTGTGCTTGCAACTTCAGGAGTCCGCTCCCGGCTGGATGTGGCCTTAGGAGCCCTTGCCCGCAGACTTTGGCCCGCGGGATCTATGGGCCTTGGCGGTGACCTCCTTATCCCCCCGGTACCGGCCGGCCACTACCCTGTCCCGGTCCACCTCGGTTCCACCAAGCCATCTTCCCGGCTCCTACAGACGGAGACCACCGTCTGCCTCCTAGCCAATGGCACCAGGGATCCTACCCTGGCACCGTTCAATTTGGGGTATTCGCCTCTGCTGGAGCTGCACACAGCTCCAGCCCACACTCCTCTCCAACTTGAACTCTAACACTTGTCAGACTGTTTGTTTTCCGGCCGCGGGCTGTCTAGACTCCTTGGTGGGCGTCTTCCAACCGCCTGGCTCCGCCCCCTGGTGTGTCTATCAGGCCCTGAGGGAGGTGACTAGGGTTTAAAAGGTTGGCTGATGTCACCTGTGAGGGAAAGGTGTAGTGCAGGGGCCTATTTGTGACTACCTGGCCCGGCCAGGGCGTCACATATGTGTTTATTTACTTTCACTTACAGGTTAATCATTGTGGGTGTCTCACAGACGCCTGCCATGATTAACCTACGACTTAGTGGCAGCTATGGGCTGCTGCCATTAACTCCTTATTACCCCGAATGCCAACGCACCAGGGCAATTCGGGATGAGCCGTCTAGCCGGGACTGTCGCATCTAATGGATGTGGCAATTCCAATTTAAGCTGGGGGGCTCCCCATAACGTGGGGCTCCCCATCCTGAGAATACCAGCGTTCAGCCATGTGGCTTTACCTTGGCTGGTATCAAAATTGGGGGGGACCGCATGCCGTTTTTTTAATTATTTATTTATTTATTGTACTGCATGATATAGCCCCACCCACCGGCGGCTGTGATTGGTTGCAGTGAGACAGCTGTCACTCAGCGTTGGGGTGTGTCTGACTGCAACCAATCATAGGCGCCAGTGGGCGGGGGAAGCAGTGAATAATAAATGGAATAATGAGGGCTGGCATTTTCAAAAGAGGAAAAGCCGCCAGAGCAGTGTGAAAGCCGTGCAGTGCCGCAACGGTGATCGGTGAGTATGAGAGAGGGGGAGAGAGGGAGAGACAGACCGACAGAGAGAGAGAGACCGACATTGACAGAGAGAAAGAGATAGACCGACACTGACAGAGAGAGAGATAGACCGACAGAGAGCTAGAGACCGAGAGAGACTGACTGACCAACAGAGAGAGACCGACCGACAGAGAGACCGACAGACAGAGAGAGAGAGAGAGACCTGGAGTGCTTTTAAACAATTTCTGAACATGCTGAGCATGCTCAGTAGAACGTGACGGAATCCTGCACTGGAATCAGTCGCCAAACACATAGCGACGGAATCCAGCACCATAGACATTCATTATGCCTCGTAACGGATCCCAACGGAATCCTGCGGCGTGCGTTTTTTTACAACAAAAAACGCTACATTCAGCGTTCCCTCCGCCCGACGGTCACTGATGGTCAGCGACAAAACAACTAATGCGCCGCGGGGCGGATGCAACGCAAGACCATCCATTGCTATCCGTAATTAATAGAAGTCTGAGGAATAAACGGTTTCCTGAAACGGTTACCGTAATTCCTCAAGGCGGCGGATAGCAACGGATGCCGTTCAACGCAAGTGTGAAAGCAGCCTAACACCCAGGAGCCACACTTCTCCAGCTCCTCACTTCTCGAGGGCTACCGCTCTTTTGACGACTTCCCTCCCACCAGTCTGCCTGACCCTTAGGTGGGCGGCCCTATTCCAACTAGGCAGTGTCTGACAGGGTGTGGTGTGCGGTGTAGTTGGGATTTGGATGCGAATGGAGGCAGTACCATAGGTTGGGAACCCAGAACCATGGGGGGTTGAGCCCTGCACTAAAGAGCAGCAAGTGCAGAACCCTGTGACGCCCTGACTAGTCTAGGGGCGTCACACATCCTGACCTGTTTGTGCTAGAGACTTAGCCTTTCCGTCCTGGCTGTGCCATCTGCCTTGCTAGTGATTCTGCCTGTTTGTCCTGCCCTGTTGGTGCTATAGACTCTGCCTGTCCACCCTGCTTGTGCAGTTTTCCTCAAGCTACCCTTGTGGTCCCTGTCTGCACTTGATACTCTGCCCTGTCCCCTCCTGTGTTCACCCCTGCCCTGGGGATCAGCTGTCACAGTCCCGGAGTTTACCCCATGAAAGGGTAGGCCCGAGGTCTCTCTGTGGTCCAGTAGGTCCAGTTCAGCTCGCTGCAGCGCCATCCTGTGGTGGGAAGGTTACAGAAATGCCCCAAAAACTGAGCCTCCCCTACATTATTTATGGAATTGATGGAAACAGGCGAGCGATGTACTCTGTTTTCTCTGTAGTCCCGTAATGCTGCAGACATTGCGCATGGGCACCTTCACTTTAATCAGGATGGGTCTGTGCAGAGCCCCGATTTCGAGATAGCTGGAGGAGTCCCCAGTGGTCAGATCCCCCAACAATCAATAAGTTGTCTCCTACTTCATGGAGAGGGGATAACTTTTTTTTTTCGGGAATAAACTTTTTCTGCAGCAGACTCCATATTTAATAAGGAGATGCTGCCATCGATGACAGCTTTTTAAGCTTCGGAACCAATTCGATCAGGTGATCAATGAACATTTGCTTGTTCATCAGCTGGGCGCTGCCATGATTGCACAAGCCAATGATCAGGAATGAGCTTTCCTGCGAACGGCAGATTAGGGTCCTGGATAAGAGGCTTTTCAGCTAAGAAGAGGATAATAGTAATAATGCAAACACTTTATGCAACCCACACTTCATCAAAATATTCCCAGGTAGCGACTGGGTTAAAATCTGAATGTAAAAACACTTTTGGCGTTGTGCGTCACTGTGTCACAATTGTGACAGGCTTGTAATTTCCAGGAGAGTTGTCGCTCCCTCTCCCCCCTGCACAATACACTATTATGCATTCAGCATTAACATATAACTGCTCTGCGGTGTGTCAGAAAACCTGGAAGATCCTTACCTCGGTCACGATTTTCAAGTGATCCTGCTCGATTTCACAGAGAATGTCACCTCATCCTCCGGCTAGGCCAACGTTCCTTCGAGGATTTAACGCATGAGATGATGCTCAGAACAGGTGGTGTCTACCAACTACCATGTCATGATGCTTAAAGGAGTTTTCAAGGATTCTAAAAAAGAATACTACTTTCTTTCCAAAACAGCGCCACACATCTCCACAGGTAGTGTCTGGTATTGCAGCTCAGATACACTGATGTGAAGGGATTTTAGCTGCAATACCAGACACAACCTGAGGACAGGTGTGGGGCTGTTTTTGGAGGAAAGCAGACATGGTCATCAAATCCTGGAGAATCCCTTTAACCCCTTCCCAACGTAGGATATTCTACGTCCGGTTTGGGTGTATAGAGGGGGCTTAGAAGCTGAGCTCGCTCCATACAAACCTAGCTCAGATCGCTGTGGTTTAACCACTAACAGGGCTATTCTCATAATCATAAATGGGTAAAATTACAAAGTCCTTTTAAGTATAAGCAACTTTTCAATTTCCCTCTATTTTATTTTTTAATTCTTTCTGTTAAGAATGGAGGGATTTTTGATTGTATAGTTTGTTGCTCGTTGCTAAGGTTACCGGCTACCTATGCAGTCTATCAGAGGTGGCCGGTTTCTTAGGCAAGGAGCATGTGCTTACAAACTCTCTGCCATAAAGCATGCGCGTGAAGGGAGGCTCGGACATCACGCCGTATGAGTGCCGCACTCCTTTGCCAATTAGACTCCGTGTAGAGGCATGACTTTGGGTGGGGTGCATGACACTTAATGGTTTCTTCAGGCTGGTGTCCAATGTTAGTGATGAGCGAGTACTAAAAAGCTCGGGTGCTCGAGGCTCGGGCCGAGCATCCCAAGCTACTCGTGTACTCGGCCCGAGCAACGAGCCCAATGTTATCCTATGGGAGACCCGAGTATTTTTGTGAAATGACCACCGGCAGCATGTAGAAACCATAAAACTGTAAATTAAAAAAAAAACCGTGCGTGTGTGTGTAAGCGTGCATATATATATACACGCGGAGTGGAGTGCGGGAGGGGCCGTAGCCGAGTGGGGAAGTGTCGGGCTAAAGGCACGGTCATGCTGTGAGGGCCGGCCAATCACTGCAATTCCACAAGTAACAGGGCTGTGGCATTGCAGTGGTCTGCCAGCCAATCCCAGCATAAGGGCTGGCTCTAAAAAGAGCGCCAACATGAAGACCACGAGTACAGCACGAGTATCGCGAAATTACTCGGTACCCGCCGAGTAGCCCGAGTACAGTGATACTCGTGCGAGTACCGAGTAGTGACAAGCATACTCGCTCAACACTAGTGTCCATCAGTATGCCGTCGGTCCCTGTTATAGACAAATAGTAACCCATGAAGCACCAGAGTTAACTTGGCAACTAAACTTGTTCAGTTTATTCTTCACACAAGTATGACAGATATGGCCTCAACGTCTCCTAGTTCTGGTTCTACTATTTCTGGGGAAATCTTTCTCAACGTTGTCCTAAAGCTTCCGAGTGTGATTCTCCATTCCCCCTCTTCCTCACACCTTTGTCCGATTCGGGCCCCGATACCTGTCTAGTCACACAACTCTCTAAGCCTGCCGGGGTGAGCTGTCGGCTCCAGATCTCTCCCCTTCTACACAAGTTCTGCATTCAAGCTGGCTAGGTCCCCTCATCTTCTGTGCCCCTGCACTCCTCTGGGGCTACCCCCCCTTGCTGTATGGAAAAGTGTACAGATTGATCCAGAGGTTCAATATCGCCACTTGTTCAAGCTATCAATCTTCAGGAGAGCACCACCCCCCCCAACAAGTAGAAAGCCAGGAGGCAGGGGAGCAATGTACTCCTGAACAGTATTTGTCAGAAAAAACCCTTCAAATGCCAATGGTGCTGCGATTTCAGTGGTGTGTTTTTAGAGCCAATTACCTCTCTCATGACTTGATCACAGTGTCTTGATTGGTTAGTAAGGTTACTGAAGGCCTCCATAGCCACCATCCTTGTTCCCCTATGAAACCCAGTACAAAACTAAAAGATTTGAATCAAGAACCTATTTTTCCTAATCTGATAAAGAAACTTAAAGGGGTTGTCCACTACTAGGACAATCCCTTCTGATTCCACTTGTTTCCCCAATTTCAAATAAAAGACCCTATACTCACCTCCTATTCTGGCACCATTCCAAGGCTATCGGTAATTGCAGTTTGGGGCTCATATGACATTGTGACGTCAGGGGAGCCCCACATCCAATTACTGGCGGCTTCCCTCTCCCCGCCTTTGGACCAAATGAGTTAATTAACAGGAAGTGATACTGCGGCTGCCACTCACTTCCTGTTGATTGCTTATTTGGTCCGAAGGCGGGGTGAGAGAAGTCGGCAGTGATTGGCCACGGGGCTCACGTGACGTGACAATGCAAAGTGATCGCAAAACTGTGATTACCGACAGCGCTGGAATGGCGCCAGGGGAGTGCAGGGTCTTTTATGTTAACTGAGGGTAACAAGTGGGATCACAAGAAGTTGTCCTAGTAGTGGACAACCCCTTTAAAAAAAAATGGTCATTGCACTTCCCTAAAGTACATTAAAAAGTGACCAACACACACTATGGTAACAACCGCCACACAAAAAACAAGCCCATGGACATCAACGGGAAAATAAAAGATAGTTAAGGGTCTCAGAAAAAGCAAAACAAAACCAATTTTTGTAGTCATCAAAATGGATGATGAGGGGGCCCAAAAGGTCCATATGAGAAGATCAAGATGATTAAAGGCCCGTGATAGTTGAGGGTCCTTTTAGAGATTTACCATTGAGGCCACTGGCTGGATAGCCACATTGACTGGCTCCTGATGGATTCTTACGGTGTATGTCCCAAATCTTCACCCACTCGATTATTTAACTGTAGGAAACTCATTTGTTTCTGTTAAATCTCCCCCAAATCTTCTCTGTAAAGAGCCTCGCTGGAGTCATTACATGAGGATCAAAAGAATAAGTATCAGCTTCAGGCAGGGTCAGCGAGGTGAATCAGCGACCCACATATCATGGCCACAGGTAGGACAGCTGTGCTTCTGTGCACCTACTAAGGGCAAGTCTGCTAAATCATACACATATTGGGCTATTGTGGGGTACTGGGTCCTATCCAGAAAGATGACACTCCAAAAGTAAGCCCCCCATATACATTAGATAGCTGTCAGCTGAACGGTCATTCAGCCAACGCGACTATTACTCAACACTACTCGGCCGATATCGACAGGTTTGGACGATTTTAGTTTTGGGGGCCTTTAGAGTAGATTCACCATTCAACCACAGTTTAAATGTAGTCTGCATAAAAAGATGAATGGTCGCTGCCATTTTTACATACATTGCATAAATCCATAATACAAGTGAATATACGGTAATGATGTTTGTAATAGATCTTATCACAGTAATATGCATCGCTCTCCACTTATAAGCCACTTCTCCTTCTCCCTTCTGTCCTGGAACATTCTGAAATATTGCTAAACGCATCTGGGTGAATGCAAGCACTGCCAGCTCACCAAAGGATCAAATTGCCAACTGAAGTCAATGGAGAGAGAAGGGGGAGACAGGATCAGAATGAGAAAAGGGGATAGAGGCACATACATAGGACAGCTGCCACTTTCTAGTAAGTTTTTTTGTCTTATCTAAGCACTGCGCTGGATTCACAGCTACACTACTCAGTATTCATGTATAATATTCTAAATTATGCTGCTTTCTTGTAAGTGTTTTATCTCACTCCAGAATTGGATTCACAGGTACAGTGCTTAGTTCTCCTGTATAATGATCTCCATGTTTTTGCTTTCTTAGAAGTGTGTTATCTCACCCAAATGCTGGATTCACATCTACAGTTCTAAAGTTTATGTCCTCCATAATATTGTTTTTTAGTAAGCAGTTTATCTTAATCCAGTGCTGAATTCATAGCTACAGTACTTCTGTATAATACGCACCATGCCCTTGCTTTCTAGTAAGTGTTTTATCTCACCCCAGAGCTGATTTCACAGCTATACTCCTTCATATCACTGTATATCCTCTCTGCTGCTGCTGCTTTCTCGGAAATAGTTTATCTAATCCTAGAATTGGATTCACAGCTACACTGCTCAGTACTGCTGTATAATAAAATCCATGCTGCTGCTTTTCAGTAAGTGTTTTATTTCACCCCAATGCTGGATTTGCTCTTAGTACTACTGTATAATGTCCAGCTGCTGCTTCTTAACATGTGCTTCACAGAGAAAGGAGAGCAGGAATCCTTCATGTCTGTGTGTACTGTGTATGGGAGACATCATAGCAGCAGTTTCTATCCACTAGCTAAGAGACAACTGAAAATAAGTGAATGAATCCACAGGAGGAAAAATTGGTGGAAAATGCTGGAAACAAGTCATATAATGGCTTTTCTTCACCTGGTTTGTGGTTAGTCAGATGTTTCTCACTATTCTGTTTTGTTTCTGTCCTCTAATATCCATGGTGTGGCTTTCTTATACTCACCACTGGCGCCATCAACGTAGCCAGGCAAAATGTCTTGCCTGCGCAAAGACATTACGGGCTCGTGCAGGCACACTTTGCTCTACTCTCTTGCAGGCAGAGCTGAAAACATAGAGATTTTGCCCGGCGATGTAGATGACGTCACCTGCGTCGGGCAAAATCTCGTACCTGCACATTGAACTCGCTGGCTCACACAGGCACCCCTATGTTTTCGTCTCTGTCTGCAAGAGGGCAGAATGAAGTGTGCACGAGCTGGCAATGTCTCTATGTAGGCATGAGATTTTGCCCGCTTACGTGGATGGTGCCGGAGGCGTCATCCACATCAATCAAAGGAGAACGGGGATGTTCGTTGAAAGGAGGGAGAGCAGCTGCAACCTAGGACGCCCATCTGACCGGACTCAAGGATTTACATACATGGTGGGAGTTTTTATGAAGGTATTTGTGGGGACTACAGGGCGAGTCTGGGGACAACATGCACCTTTATAGAATGCAGCACAGGCACTGCTTAAGATGCTAGTTTTGGTTTAGAACTCAAAAAACTGGTGACCGGTTCCCTTTTAAATTTCCTTTCCTTGGGTCTTGGTCTATCTCTGTATACTTTCTTTTTCACGGATAGTTGTGTGTAGCAGCCTCCTCTTTGGAGTTACGAGAAACGACTAGATGGAATTTCAGGTACCCAGGTCTAAGTTGGTGTTTTAGTTGTGCGGCTAAGGATTTTCTAATCTGTATAGGAACCAGTAGAGTATAAAAAGGATGACATAGTGTCACGCTTGCGAGGGGAAAGTAGCATGAGAACGGCAAAAGGGAAGGGAAACTCTGTGTCTAGAGAACGGGGAGATGGTGACCACTGACCAAGCCTACGGCTAGTCCCTGGGTTCCCTCACCGCCTTAGATAGGTTCTGCACCTATGTGCCGAGCCGGATACTTGACCCTTGGCTGACCCTGATCTGGGTCCTAGGCAGGGAGTGGATGGGATGGGCTCTTTGTCAACCCCACTAGGTACTAAAGGACACACAGTGTTAACAAGCAAGAGAACACAACAAGCAACTTATCTCCAGTTGACTCAAGGAGAGAGACTGCAGCAACCACCAAGATTCTCCAGATGTATAGTATGCAAGCCACTTGCTTGCACTGAAGATTTGATAAAGATATATGAAATATCACCAGCACTGAGTAATAGAAAGTGGAGGTATATAAACACAAGGGAAGTACTGATGAACAGCAGCTCATAGGCTGTGGAAATCTGCAAGGTCGTAAAGGGAAACAGATGAAAACCAAGTAGACATAATAGGTCAGGGAGCAATTTTCTCAGCCAAACTCTGTGACCTTCTATAACCGGACACCACAGGACTGTCTGTCACCCGTGACACATAGTTTTCACATAGTGACAACGACCCTAACCATACGTCAATAATGGCAACTAAATGGCTCAGTGACAATGAAGTAAGGCTGCTGCATTGGCCCCCACAGTTCCCAGACTTCAATACAATTGAACACTTATGTGTAGCATTGAAGAAAAACCTGTATACAAACCCAAGTGAGCCGACCAGTATGCCCCAAAATTAGGAACGTAACAAGACCTGGGATCAGATTTAGTTCAAGATATGCTTGAATCGGATTCAGAGTCCAGAAGGATTAAGGTAGCGTTGAAAGCCAAAGGTGGATTTACAAAATGTTGAGAAAATAATACAAATTTACAAGCAAAACAGTAACAATACAGTGAAATAACAAGAATGTGCATAACTAATCATATGCTAAATAGTTGCAAGTCAAATCTATATGAGATAGCCAAGATGACTATGATTATAAGTCCTTACATAGCCCTCTATATACAGTATGAGCCCCTCATAGCCTCCCATATACAGCATGAGCCCCAAAATAGCCTCCTAAATACAGTATGAGCCCCCACATAGCCTTCTATATATAGCATGAGCCCCCACAAAGCTTCCTATATACAGTATTAGCTACCACATAGCCTGCTATATACAGCATAAGCCCACACATAGCCTCCTATATATAGTATAAGACACCACATAGCCTCCTATACTGTATATAGTATGAGCCCCCACAAAGCTTCATATATACAGCATAAGCCCCTACATAGCCTCTAATATATAGTGTGAGTCCCCACATAGCCTCCTATATACAGTATGAGCCCCCACATAGCCTCCTATACTGTATATAGTATGAGCCCCCACAAAGCTTCCTATATACAGCATAAGCCCCCACATAGCCTCCTATATCTAGTATGAGCCCCCACAAAGCTTCTTAATTACAGCATAAGCCACCACATAGCCTCCTATATACAGCATAAGCCTCTACATAGCCTCTAATATATAGTGTGAGTCCCCACATAGCCTCCTATATACAGCATGATCCCCTACATAACCTCTAATATATTGTATGAGCCCCCACATAGCCTCCTATATACAGCATGATCCCCCACATAGCCTCCTTAGGCCATATGCTAAGAAATTGTCATGATCACATTGCATTCCTCATTGTAGCAATGTAAAAGTGATGGATATTGCGGTACCAATGCGGAGAACGCTTAATGCCAGTATAAAAGGGCACTGGTGGCTCTCCTACGTTAATAAATACATAAAGTAACTGAGGTGTATATATGAGGAGGGGACTTTCGCTAAGTAAAGGAAAAGCGATAGCTCTTTAATGACATATCGCACATAACTCATTGTGTGCCACATTCGCAGTAGGCAGGACGTAGATGTATACACCGATGGGTAATTAGTAGAGACCTTTCCACGGTAATAGACTACCTTGAAGGTAGCAGAATAAGGTTAGCATAATTAATGACGATGTCAGCGCATCGAAACAACAGTGTGCATCAAACAGATGCAACATCTCAAACAAAGCCCATTGTTCTCGCCTGCCAAATGGAAGTGATTTGTGAACTGAAGCCTCTCCAAGGCTAATACCTTCAGCGCAGAAGAGGCAGTTTCTCAAAACCCAGTTTTTTTCCAATTCGCAGCTGCAATTATCGTTAATAATATATAATTTTGTTGTTTAAGCGCTTTGTAGTACGGTGAGTACGCCATTCTGCAGGCTGCCTGCCTTCTGATGTGATACCGCGTTAATTGCTTCACTAATACAAAGTAACGTTCTCGATAGGATGTCGTAAAAAATGGAGGCATCGGAACACTGAGTATGAGCAGCTGCATACCTGATGGCTGACATGCAAAGGAGTATGGGTAATACAACAAAGCAGTAAAATGTGCTTTTCATTGAGATTTTTTGGAAAAATGGAGCAGGGATTAAAAACATTGGGTTTAATACAACTGGAAGGAGATTTTGTTGAGATTACTGTTTATTACCCCTGTACTGTGACATCACTGTGTGTGTTATCCCTGTACTGTGACATCACTGTGTGTATTATCCCTGTACTGTGACATCACTGTGTGCATTATCCCTGTACTGTGCCATCACTGTGTGCATTATCCCTGTACTGTGACATCACTGTGTGCATTATCCCTGTACTGTGCCATCACTGTGTGTGTTATCCTTGTACTGTGACATCACTGTGTGTATTATCCCTGTACTGTGACATCACTGTGTGTGTTATCCCTGTACTGTGACATCACTGTGTGTGTTATCCCTGTACTGTGACATCACTGTGTGTATTATCCCTGTACTGTGACATCACTGTGTGTATTATCCCTGTACTGTGACATCACTGTGTGTATTATCCCTGTACTGTGACATCACTGTGTGCATTATCCCTGTACTGTGACATTACTGTGTGCATTACCCCTGTCCATCACTGTGTGTATTATCCCTGTACTGTGAAATCACTGTGTGTATTATCCCTGTACTGTGACATCACTGTGTGCATTATCCCTGTACTGTGACATCACTGTGTGTATTATCCCTATACTGTGACATCGCTGTGTGTATTATCCCTGTACTGTGACATCATTGTGTGTATTGTCCCTGTACTGTGACATCACTGTGTGTATTACCCTTATACTGTGACATCACTGTGTATTATCCCTGTACTGTGATATCACTGTGTGTATTAACCCTGTACTGTGACATCACTGTGTGTATTATCCCTGTACTGTGACATCACTGTGTGTATTATCCCTGTACTGTGACATTACTGTGTATTATCCCTGTACTGTGACATCACTGTGTGTATTACTCCTGTACTGTGACATCACTGGAAGAAATGGAGCAGGGATCAAAACATTGGGTTTAATACCACTGGAAGGAGATTCTGTTGAGATCACTGTTTATTATCCCTGTACTGTGATATCACTGTGTGTATTAACCCTGTACTGTGACATCACTGTGTGTATTATCCCTGTACTGTGATATCACTGTGTGTATTAACCCTGTACTGTGACATTACTGTGTATTATCCCTGTACTGTGACATCACTGTGTGTATTACTCCTGTACTGTGACATCACTGGAAGAAATGGAGCAGGGATCAAAACATTGGGTTTAATACCACTGGAAGGAGATTCTGTTGAGATCACTGTGTGCATTATCCCTGTACTGTGGAATCAATGGTGCTCTATAAATAAATAATAATAATAATAATACTGTGACATCACTGGAAGAAATGGAGCAGGGATCAAAACATTGGGTTTAATACCACTGGAAGGAGATTCTGTTGAGATCACTGTTTATTATCCCTGTACTGTGACATCACTGTGTGCATTATCCCTGTACTGTGACATCACTGTGTGTATTATCCCTATACTGTGACATCACTGTGTGTATTACCCCTCTACTGTGACATCACTGTGTATTATCCCTTGTACTGTGACATCACTGTGTGTATTACCCTTATACTGTGACATCACTGTGTATTATCCCTTGTACTGTGACATCACTATGTGTATTATCCCTGTACTGTGACATCACTGTGTGTATTATCCCTGTACTGTGACATTACTGTGTATTATCCCTGTACTGTGACATCACTGTGTGTATTACCCCTGTACTGTGACATCACTGGAAGAAATGGAGCAGGGATCAAAACATTGGGTTTAATACCACTGGAAGGAGATTCTGTTGAGATCACTGTTTATTATCCCTGTACTGTGATATCACTGTGTGTATTAACCCTGTACTGTGACATCACTGTGTGTATTATCCCTGTACTGTGACATCACTGTGTGTATTATCCCTGTACTGTGACATCACTGTGTGTATTATCCCTGTACTGTGACATCACTGTGTGTATTATCCCTGTACTGTGACATCACTGTGTGCATTATCCCTGTACTGTGACATTACTGTGTGCATTACCCCTGTCCATCACTGTGTGTATTATCCCTGTACTGTGAAATCACTGTGTGTATTATCCCTGTACTGTGACATCACTGTGTGCATTATCCCTGTACTGTGACATCACTGTGTGTATTATCCCTATACTGTGACATCGCTGTGTGTATTATCCCTGTACTGTGACATCATTGTGTGTATTGTCCCTGTACTGTGACATCACTGTGTGTATTACCCTTATACTGTGACATCACTGTGTATTATCCCTGTACTGTGATATCACTGTGTGTATTAACCCTGTACTGTGACATCACTGTGTGTATTATCCCTGTACTGTGACATCACTGTGTGTATTATCCCTGTACTGTGACATTACTGTGTATTATCCCTGTACTGTGACATCACTGTGTGTATTACTCCTGTACTGTGACATCACTGGAAGAAATGGAGCAGGGATCAAAACATTGGGTTTAATACCACTGGAAGGAGATTCTGTTGAGATCACTGTTTATTATCCCTGTACTGTGATATCACTGTGTGTATTAACCCTGTACTGTGACATCACTGTGTGTATTATCCCTGTACTGTGATATCACTGTGTGTATTAACCCTGTACTGTGACATCACTGTGTGTATTATCCCTGTACTGTGACATCACTGTGTGTATTATCCCTGTACTGTGACATTACTGTGTATTATCCCTGTACTGTGACATCACTGTGTGTATTACTCCTGTACTGTGACATCACTGGAAGAAATGGAGCAGGGATCAAAACATTGGGTTTAATACCACTGGAAGGAGATTCTGTTGAGATCACTGTGTGCATTATCCCTGTACTGTGACATCACTGTGTGTATTATCCCTATACTGTGACATCACTGTGTGTATTACCCCTCTACTGTGACATCACTGTGTATTATCCCTTGTACTGTGACATCACTGTGTGTATTACCCTTATACTGTGACATCACTGTGTATTATCCCTTGTACTGTGACATCACTATGTGTATTATCCCTGTACTGTGACATCACTGTGTGTATTATCCCTGTACTGTGACATTACTGTGTATTATCCCTGTACTGTGACATCACTGTGTGTATTACCCCTGTACTGTGACATCACTGGAAGAAATGGAGCAGGGATCAAAACATTGGGTTTAATACCACTGGAAGGAGATTCTGTTGAGATCACTGTTTATTATCCCTGTACTGTGACATCACTGTGTGCATTATCCCTGTACTGTGACATCACTGTGTGTATTATCCCTATACTGTGACATCACTGTGTGTATTACCCCTCTACTGTGACATCACTGTGTATTATCCCTTGTACTGTGACATCACTGTGTGTATTACCCTTATACTGTGACATCACTGTGTATTATCCCTTGTACTGTGACATCACTATGTGTATTATCCCTGTACTGTGACATCACTGTGTGTATTATCCCTGTACTGTGACATTACTGTGTATTATCCCTGTACTGTGACATCACTGTGTGTATTACCCCTGTACTGTGACATCACTGGAAGAAATGGAGCAGGGATCAAAACATTGGGTTTAATACCACTGGAAGGAGATTCTGTTGAGATCACTGTTTATTATCCCTGTACTGTGACATCACTGTGTGCATTATCCCTGTACTGTGACATCGCTGTCAAACCAATGATCGTTTGACTGGTTGTTCTATTGACTTCAATACTACTCTTTTACAGTATACTACAAGCTGTGCTTCACAGGAGTAATGGGATAGCAGCAATAGGAGCCTAAAGCCCCCAGTTACGATGATAGCCCATCGTCACCCAAGCGTCGGTTGCTGCTGTTACAGGCCCATGCTGGCTGTCTACTGTGTAACAGATACTAACATGGATTGATGGATAGAGTCATGGATGGATGAACAGATGGATGGATGGATGGATGGATGGAAAGATCAATGGATGGATTGATGGAAGGATAAATAAATGAATGGATGGATGGAAGGATGAATGGATAGATGGATGGATGGATGGATGGATGGATGGATGTGTGACGCCCTGGGCAAGCCAGGGGTCACAGGTCACAACATCACATGCACCCCACATTCCCTGCAGGAACACCAAGGCTGACCTAAAATACTTGTTGCCTTCCTCCAGGGGCTGATGTCCACACCAGGGGGTGGGCCAGGTGGTTGGCTCCACCCACCGAGGAGTTCACAGCCCTGGAGGCGGGAGAACCAGGCAGTGAAGTTAGGGAAGTGAAAGAAGAAGGAGGTGAAGTGGTAGAGGAGCAAAGGAGAGGAGCTTGAGTGAAGAAGTAAAAAGGAACAGTTAAGAAAGCCTGAAGTTGGTCCGGGTGTGTGCCCCGGACTGAGACAGCAAGGTCAACAGACGGCGGTGATAGTCTGCAGGGGGACTGCTTGGAGGTTGCTGGAAGGACCGCGGACGGGTGGTGACCCGGCGGTACCGGAGCAGTATACGAAGAACAGTCAGCACCAGGGCAGGGGCCTTTCGGATCCCGGTAAGGCTAGGAGTCGCCATAATTTGCCAAATCCGTCAGTGAAGGGGACCTCTGTCTCCTAACAACCAAGTCCCGATTGAAGGCAACAGTCCGACCATTAAGGGGAGACACCGCCACTGCCAAGGCACCAGTTTCCCAGGGCCAGCGCCTGCAGGCAAGAGAGGGGCTCCTCCGGCTAATGTCCAGGTCGGGGAGCGGGTACCCGGTGGGAACCCATCGCTACCAAAAAGACTTCACATAGGTGCAGAGAAGAGACCGTCACCGCTAACTGCAGGGAACATCAGCACCGTAACCGTCCGAGGGACCCGTCCAACCAGCCGTTTGTTTACCAAGAACTGTGTCGTGTTTACTGGCTGAGTGAGTACCTCCGTGCCGTGCGGCACAGCGCTGCCCCTGCGCCCCTGCACCTCCACAGGCCCCATACCCGCCTGTCCACCATACCAACCCCATCACTGGGCCCCGGGACCACCAAGACCCCGTACCCATGGAGGGGCAAATCAACAACTGGCTGCTCCCTACCATCACTCCCGGGCTCCCCAGACAGAGCAGCAGTGGTGTCCACTTAATCACCACAACCGTGGGTGGCGTCACGGACAATAATCTATCCCAAAACCCAATCCCCTTTCACTCACGGGCGAGGAGCGCCGCTCGAGTCCCCGGGATCCGGCCCATCGCTCGAGCCACCGAGCAGCAGCAGCAGCAGGCCGCAGCAGCCGCAGGGGCAGCCGGACCCGAGCAGTGGGAGAGCGCGGTGTCCCCTCCTCCGCCCGCGACAAGTTGGCGTCACGAACAGGATCTTACCGCTCTGCCGTTGGGTAGAGGTGCACCTTGTGACCGCCGGAGGTATCCGGCCGGAAAATTTCAGAAGTCGCCATCTTTGGCGCGAAAAGTTCCCGCTCGAGCGTCTTCTCGAGTAGCAGAGGCGCGAAGGCCAAAACCCCGCCCCGATAGAGGAGGGGCCGGAAAGAGGCTAAGGGGGACGGAAACAAGATGTCTGCGCCCGACGGAGCCGCTGGAGGAGCGGTGGTCGCAGCCGCAGTGGCACCCGTGGATGGGAATGGGCCTGCCCAGGTCCCGGCCGCGCTGGCGGGAGGTGCCGCGGCCCCCGCGCAGTATGACGGGAAACCTGATGCTTTACAGGTCTTCCGGAAAAAGCTTAACCTGTTGCTAGAGCTGTACCCCCTGACCGATAAGCAACGTGCAGCGGTAGTGCTGGGCCAGTTAACCGGTGCGGCTGAGCAGGAGGCGGAGACCTGGGCCGAAGGGGACCGGCTCTCTGTAGCCACCATCTTTGAGAAGCTACAGACTGCCTTTGAGACCCGGACTGAAGCTGAGCTGAGGGTGCAGTTTTACCAGTGCCGGCAACGGTCTGTGGATAGCATTCAGGACTATGCTTTACGTCTGCTAACCGCCCTCCGCACGCTAAAGCGGGTGAATCCTATCAATGAGGCGGACAGCAACAAGATGTTAGTAGAGCAATTTGTGCAGGGGATGAGGTCCCCTGAGGATCGCAAACAACTCCGGCTCTGGGCCCTAGAACACCCTGATGTGGACTTTGCCGTGTTAAAGGAACGGGCCATTAAAGCACTACAGCCCCCAGCTTCAGAAATCTTGGAGCCAGCCCCGTGGCCCATTGAGACGGCCCCCGTTGTGGTGGCCCCTGCCCTACCAACCTCTCCAATACCTACAGCCCCAAGCAGCACGATGGAGGAACTGACAGCCCAGGTCCGTCGCATGGACAGAGACCTCGCCAAGATTCTTGCTGCACTCCAACCTTTGACCAGATCTCAGCCTCCAGCACACATACAGCTTGCCGACAGCCCTGAGGATGTCCCCTGGATGCAGCGGAGAAGTGCTAACAACCCGCGGAGCAGACCTCCAACCTGCTACAAGTGCCGTAAGCCTGGGCATTACTTCCGACAGTGCCCGTTAAACGAGCAACCCCTGGGGCCCCGGGCCAATCCTCAGGAGTAGAACCCCGTGGCCCCCCAGACTGGCGGGACCGGTATATCGGGGCCCGGCCCATCATCCCCGTGACTGTGGACGGCATACCGGTGATGGCTCTCTTGGACACTGGATCACAGGTAACCACCATACCATACACATTGTACCAGCGGTATTGGGGGATAGACGAGCTGGCACCCCCAGATACTAGTATAACGCTAATTGCTGCTAATGGACTCCCATTGACCTAAGTGGGGTATAAACAGGTGGCTATGACAGTGGGGCAAGCTGAACTGCAACACCAGGGTATGATTGTGATCATGAATGAACCCAGTGATCATAACCCAAAGATAGTGCTAGGAACCAATGTGATGGAGCACTGTATGGGTGATGTGTTGGCCCTACTGCAACAGCTGGCCGCCACGGCGGCGGGGAGCCGACAGAGAGCTGTGCAGCGTGAGATCCGAGCCTTGATGTACCGCCAGCATGTAAACTCAACAGGAGGAGAGATTGGTGGAGTGAGAGTGATGGATGTTGCTCCGTTGATTGTGCCCCCTAGGAGTGAGATGATGATCTGGTGTAGGGCAGCAGTAGGGCCTCAGGGGCGTGACTACCCTGCCATGATGGAGCCCATACCCTCCGAGCACTGGCCCACTGTAATGGCCGCCCGAGGGGTGGTAGACGTAAAGAAGGGGAGAGTGCCCGTGAGGGTGCTGAACTGTGGGGAGGAAGAAGTCAGGCTTCCCCGGTATGCCACCATTGCCAAGCTGCTCACCCTGGATCCCCACACCATCCACGAGGCCATTCCCTCAGTCTCCCCACCTACTACCAGCACTCCCCCGCCTCAAGGGGAGATAAATGAGTGGCACCAACAGCTACACGTGGGCACTGATGATACCCCTACACATCACAAAGCAGGGGTATACAGGGTGGTGCGGGAGTATGAACAAGTTTTCAGCAAACATCCACTAGACTTTGGGCAGATCAAAGGGGTCCAACACCACATCCCCACCGGTGAACACCCCCCTATCAAAGAGAGGTACAGGCCTATTCCCCCTGCACATTACCAGTGTGCCAAAGATATGTTGAGGAATATGAAGGAGGCAGGGGTTATTCGGGATAGCTATAGTCCCTGGGCCGCTCCGTTGGTACTGGTCAAGAAGAAGGATGGTACCATGCGGATGTGTGTGGACTACCAGAAGATTAATCAGATAACACATAAAGATGCCTACCCTCTGCCCCGTATTGAAGAGTCTTTGGCCGCACTGAGAACCGCAAATTACTTCTCTACCCTTGACCTTACCAGTGGGTACTGGCAAGTGGCAGTGGCCCCGGAAGACCGGGAGAAAACCGCCTTCACCACCCCAATGGGGCTCTGTGAATTCAATAGTATGCCGTTTGGGCTGTGCAATGCCCCTGGAACCTTCCAACGGCTGATGGAGTGCTGTCTGGGACATCTGAACTTCGAGACCGTCCTGTTATACCTGGATGATGTGATTGTGTACTCTCAAACATATGAAGCCCATCTGGAGCACCTAGCCGAGGTGTTCGCGTCCCTTGCCAAATACGGGATGAAGTTGAAGCCCTCCAAGTGCCACCTGCTGAAACCCAGAGTGCAGTACCTGGGGCATGTGGTGAGTGCGGAAGGTGTCGCCCCCGACCCTGAGAAGATCACTGCCATCCGGGACTAGTCAAGACCAACCACCGTGAGGGAAGTAAGGCAGTTTTTGGGTCTGGTGGGATACTACCGGCGCTTTATTAAAGGGGTACACGAAGATGGCTGCTCCCATGCAAGACCTGCTCGTGGGACAGACCAAAGGTGGTAGACCCATCGGAGCCCCACTGGTGTGGGAGGACAGGCATGAGGAATCCTTCCGTCTGCTGAAGGCGGCCTTGACTGGAGAAGAGGTCCTAGCGTACCCTGACCACGGCTGCCCATTCATCCTCTACACAGACGCCAGCAATGTGGGTTTGGGGGCAGTCCTGTCCCAGGTCCAGGAAAGAAAGGAGAAGGTGATTGCCTATGCTAGTCGAAAACTCCGGCCGACTGAATGGAACCCTGAGAACTACAGCTCCTTCAAGCTCGAGCTCCTGGCACTGGTGTGGGCTATCACCGAGCGGTTCCGCCACTACTTGGCCGCAGCAAAATTCACCGCTTTCACGGATAACAATCCGTTGACTCACCTGGACACGGCCAAGCTGGGCGCGTTGGAGCAGCGGTGGGTGGCCAGACTAGCCAACTATGACTTCACCATCAAATACAGGGCCGGTCCTGTCAACATTAATGCCGATGCCCTCTCTCGGATGCCCCACTTGTCAGAAGGTGGGTGCGAGGATGATGACCACTGGCCACCAACTGAGAAGGTACATGTCCACCAACAACGGGTGAACCTGGATCCGCTGCCCAGTCAGGAGTGGCAGGAAGCTCAAAATCAGGCTCCCGCTGTCCGCCTCGTCAAGACCCTGGTGGAGCAAGGCGCTGCTGGGATGAACCCTGCCGCCCCAGCTGAAGCCCAACGCTTGTGGAGGTTGTACCTTGAGCTGATCAACCCGAAGACCCATGAGAAAATCCGCCAGTTGGTTATTCCCCAAGCTGATGTACCCACTGTTCTGCAGGCGTACCATGATGGTGCCGGCCACTTCGGGTGGAAGAAGCTGGAGATGCTGTTGAGGGAGCGGTTCTATTGGAGTGGGATGCGGGAGTCTGTGGAGGCCTGGTGTCGAGAGTGCGGTCCTTGTACGTTGAGGAGGAAGGATGAAGCCAGCCAGAAGGCCCCCCTACACCCGATCGTTACACACCAACCGCTGGAGCTGGTCGCCTTGGACCATGTAAAGCTCACCCCCAGCCGAAGTGGGTACACTTACGCTCTGACCATAGTAGATCATTACTCCCAGTTCATGGTGGTTGTCCCGGTCAAGGACTTAACCGGCCGTACCGCCGCTAGAGCGTTCCAAGCTTACTTCTGTCGACCCCATGGATAACCTGAGAAGGTGCTTACCGACCAAGGTCCAGCCTTTGAGGCGGAGGTGTTCCATGAGTTCTGTCAGCTGTACGGCTGCAAGAAGATCCGGACCACACCTTACCATGCCCAGACCAACGGTATGTGTGAGAAGATGAACCATCTGGTCCTTGGCCTCCTCAAAACGTTGCCGTTGGAGGAGCGGAACCTGTGGCCGGAGAAGCTGCCCGACTTGGTCGATATGTACAACAATATTCCGTCTAGCTCAACGAAGTGCACCCCAGCGTATCTGATGAGGGCTCGGCCTAGCCGACTGCCGGTGGACCTGGAAATGGGACTGGAAGCCCCAGAGACACTCCCCTCAACGGCTGAATGGGATACCCGGCGGAGGGTGCAGTACCGACAGATTCAGGAGTATGTGGAGAAGAACCTAAGTCGGAGTCGAGAACAACAGGAGCAGCGCTTCAATCAGAAAGCGTCTGCGGGCCCTTTCCAGCCTGGAGATGTGGTGTTAAAGCGGAAGAGGAAAACCCACAAGCTGGATGATCAATGGGAACAAATCCCATACGTCATCCAACCCACAGGATGGGAAGATGGAAAGGCCTACCAGATCAGTCGTGACCAAGGGGGCACCTTGGCCACAGTTTCCCGGGACCATCTGAAAAGGTGCCCACCAGCATTGAGGGCGATGGCTGAAGTACCAGTTCCTCCACCAGCAGAGAAGGCAAAAGAGGTGATCCACACTGTGATGGGTGACTTCCCAGCAGACTGGCCTACACAGAACGGCGCGGTGATTCTTCCAGTGATACTGTTCCCACAACCTGTGGATGAAGAAGTGGTGGAAGCGGTCAACCGTGAGCCAGAACCAGTGCCAGTGCCCAGGGATGAACCTGTGCCCAGCTCCCCTATGCCTCCGCCTGCCCCACACGATAGCAGGGAGGAGGAACCGATTGTTCCCTCTGCCCCACTGCCTAGCCCCACTGACACCGGACCCCGGAGGTCCACCCGTCCCAACCTAGGTAGGCCCCCACTTAGGTACAGGGAAACCGTTCTTTAAAAGGGGGAGGGGAAAGAAAACAGGTGTGTTTGTTTGAAAGTTTGACGAAAAATAAGAAATTGATTACCGTGAAAGTAACCTGATTATCTGCAACCGTGATTTTGAAACAGGCCGTTGTCGGCACCGTTGTCCCCGTGGGGACCGTTTGAAAAATTTGCATAGAGAACTTTTTTATGGACAAGCCCATGAACTTGCAGGGCAACCACAGATGCTAGTGGCTTGTAAATAAGTGTTACCGTTACCATTTCCGCAATTACCGCCTCCGGAGAGGCAGGTTGGAGGGAGGGCCCACAGCAGAGCAGGCTGGGGCCCAGCCACCACAGGAACCGGTGGCTACCCTCTGGAGGGGAAGGACAGATCCCGCTCGGGTAACTTGTGCTGGACTGGGGTCAAGGGGTGCTGCCTGGGCTTTAGGGGCAGCATCAGGGCCAGGTTACTTGGGTGGGAGAGAGCGGAGACCGTAACCGTTAACCGTTTTAATGTTTGCAACGTTTAAGAACCGAACCTCCCGCTGTGGCATGATGCCATAAATTGTATATATGTTACCGTTTTATCTTTACAGAAAAACAAAAGGAAAATAAAACCGGTGTTGGACGGGCAGCCCGAGGACGGTCTGCGTTTTGCTAAGGGGGAATGTGACGCCCTGGGCAAGCCAGGGGTCACAGGTCACAACATCACATGCACCCCACATTCCCTGCAGGAACACCAAGGCTAACCTAAAATCCTTGTTGCCTTCCTCCAGGGGCTGATGTCCACACCAGGGGGTGGGCCAGGCGGTGGGCTCCGCCCACCGAGGAGTTCACAGCCCTGGAAATGGGAGAACCAGGCAGTGAAGTTAGGGAAGTGAAAGAAGAAGGAGGTGAAGTGGTAGAGGAGCAAAGGAGAGGAGCTTGAGTGAAGAAGTAAAAAGGAACAGTTAAGAAAGCCTGAAGTTGGTCCGGGTGTGTGCCCCGGACTGAGACAGCAAGGTCAGCAGACGGCGGTGATAGTCTGCAGGGGGACTGCTTGGAGGTTGCTGGAAGGACCGCGGACGGGTGGTGACCCGGCGGTACCGAAGCAGTATACGAAGAACAGTCAGCACCAGGGCAGGGGCCTTTCGGATCCCGGCAAGGCTAGGAGTCGCCATAATTTGCCAAATCCGTCAGTGAAGGGGACCTCTGTCTCCTAACAACCAAGTCCCGATTGAAGGCAACAGTCCGACCATTAAGGGGAGACACCGCCACCGCCAAGGCACCAGTTTCCCAGGGCCAGTGCCTGCGGGCAAGAGAGGGGCTCCTCCGGCTAATGTCCAGGTCGGGGAGCGGGTAACCGGTGGGAACCCATCGCTAACAAAAAGACTTCACATAGGTGCAGGGAAGAGACCGTCACCGCTAACTGCAGGGAACATCAGCACCGTAACCGTCCGAGGGACCCGTCCAACCAGCCGTTTGTTTACTGAGAACTGTGTCGTGTTTACTGGCTGAGTGAGTACCTCCGTGCCGTGCGGCACAGCGCTGCCCCTGCGCCCCTGCACCTCCACAGGCCCCATACCCGCCTGTCCACCATACCAACCCTATCACTGGGCCCCGGGACCACCAAGACCCCCTACCCACGGAGGGGCAAATCAACAACTGGCTGCTCCATACCATCACTCCCGGGCTCCCCAGACAGAGCAGCGGTGGTGTCCACTTAATCACCACAACCGTGGGTGGCGTCACGAACAATAAACTATCCCAAAACCTAATCCCCTTTCACTCACAGGCAAGGAGCGCCGCTCGAGTCCCCGGGATCCGGCCCATCGCTCGAGCCACCGAGCAGCAGCAGCAGGCCGCAGCAGCCGCAGCGGCAGCCGGACCCGACCAGTGGGAGAGCGCGGCGTCCCCTCCTCCGCCCGCGACAGATGGATGGATGGATGGATGGATGAATGGATGGACAGCTAAACAGATGCAAAATGAATGGTTGAATACATGGATAGATAGAATCATAGATAGATAGATGATAGATATTGTAAATATATAGATAGATCGATCATCATATTTCCTAGCCATCTCGTTATACGTGGTGGTAAAACTTTGTACACTTTTATCCTATATCCAAATACTTTAGATGTGACTGTAATTAGTGCGGTGTGGTGATACATCCGCCAGCTCAGTTCTGACCACCACGTCAGGGTAAACATCACAACATTCAACATATAACTTCAGGGATTGTATGTAACAAATGTCAGATTTTTTCCAGCTTAGTCAGGAGGAAACAAAGATTCACTTGCTCCTCACACATTAGTGGTCTTCCCACAGGTCAGAACCCCACTGATCGAGCATCGGGGGATAGACCCACTTAAAATGCTTACATATTATTTACATATTTTGGACCCCTGCTGTTCTCCATTTACACCTTCGGCCTTGGACAGCTCATAGAGTCCCAAGGCTTTCAGTATCATCTCTACACTGATGATACGCAGATCTACCTCTCTGGACCTGACATCACCTCCCTACTAACCAGAATCCCACAATGTCTGTCTGCTATTTCATCCTTTTTCTCTGCTCGATTCCTAATACTGAACATGGTCAAAACAGAATTCATTGTCTTGCCTCCTCCTCATTCAACCCCCCCACCTGACATATCCATCAATGTCAATGGCTGCTCATTTTCCCCAGTGCCACGTGCTCGCTGTCTGGGAGTAATCCTAAACTCTGATCTCGCTTTCAAGCCACACATCCAAGCCCCCTTCACCTCCTGCCGCCTCCAACTCAAAAATATTTCCAGGATCCGTACATTCCTTTCCCAAGAAGCTGCAAAAACCCTAGTACATGCCCTTATTATCTCCCACCTGGACTATTGCAACCTCCTGCTCTGTGGCCTCCCGTCTAACAGTCTCGCACCCCTACAATCTATTCTAAACTATGCTGCCCGGCTCATCCACCTGTCCCCCCGCTACTCCCCGACCTCTCCTCTCTGCCAATCCCTTCACTGGCTTCCCATTGCCCAATGACTCCAGTTCAAAACACTAACCATGACATACAAAGCCATCCACAACCTGTCTTCTTCCTACATCTGTGACCTAGTCTCCCGGTACTTACCTACACGTAACCTCCGATCCTCGCAAGATCTCCTACTCTACTCCCCTCGCTTCCCCTCTTCCCACCATCGCATCCAAGATTTTTCCTGTGCCTCCCCCATACTCTGGAACGCTCTGCCACAACACATCAGACTCTCGCCTAGCTTGACAAGCTTCAAAAGGAACCTGAAGACCCACCTCTTCCGACAAGCCTACAACCTGCCGTAACCCTCAGTCTGATATACTGGTTCTATCCTAACCTACTGTATCCTCACCTATCTCTTGTAGACTGTGAGATCTCACGGCAGGGACCTATATCCTCCTGTACCAGTCTGTGCCTTGTATTGTTTATGATTATTGTACTTGTCCCTATTATGTATACCCCTTTCACATGTAAAGCGCCCTGGAATTGAAGGCGCTATAATAATAAATAATAATAATAATGATAATATCTGGACAGTCGGTGCGCTGTCACTTTAATTTTCCGGTGTCACTTGTCGCTGGGTATCATGTCACGCAGAGCATTCCTGATACCGTTTGCATTATAATTATGTCCAAAAGTAATCCGATCCCTGGAACTTTCTGTCCTTCAGCGGAAAGGAATACGCTGGGGGGATTTATATCTTGTCCCTTTCAAATGCAAACACTTGTCACTCTGAGGGATGAGAAGTAACAGCGTCCGCTGGATCACAAGTGTCTTCCTCCTTTATGGCGAAGAGTCTGGTATTATGACAAGAGCGTTTTATCTTCTCTCTCACATTAGATGAAGGATTATATTGAAGATGTTCTTATATCAGCGCCTTCCTTCCCCCCATACACAGATGTATGTACCCCAGAGGCAGCCCGTGGGACCCTCGGAAATAAAGGCCTAACCCTATTCAGTCCATAGATCCTGATATTTAGAATGCAAAAATGTTAAATTTAAGCTATGCCGTAAAAACACATTGGTCGAGTATAGTCACATCATCCCCCTACTCTATAGTGTGCTGATGTTATGTACAGCCCAAAATAACCACGTCTAATGAAAAGCTTCATATGGTATTGTGGCCAAATAATAGTGCCATACAATGCCCATATAATACTCCCATACAGTATTACGGTATTCACAAATAATAGTACCTTATGCTGCATACATATACCCCCATATAGTACTGTGTCCAAAATACAGTGTCATAAACTGCTCACATATTACTCCCATACAGTATTATGCACAAATAATAGTGCTTTACGCTGTTTACATAATATCCCTATATAGTATTGTGTCCAAAAAACAGTGCCATAAATTGCTCATATAATACTACTATACAACATTGTGCCAAACAATAGTGCTGTATACTGATCATATAATACTCCCATACAGTATTCTGTCCAAGTAATAGTGCCATATGCTGACTATATAATACTCCCATACAGTATTCTGTCCAAGTAATAGTGCCATATGCTAACTATATAATACTCCAATACAGTATACTGTCCAAGTAATAGTGCCATATGCTGACCATATAACACCACCATACAGTATACTGTCCAAATAATAGTGCCTTAAGCTGCTTACATAATACCCCCATGCAGTATTGTGTTCAAATAACAATGCCATACACTACTCATATAATACTTCCATACAACTGTGCCAAATAATAGTGCCATATGCTGACTACATAATACTCCCATGCAGTATTCTGTCCAAGTAATAGTGCCATATGCTGACCATATAATACTCCCATACAATATTATTAGGCTTAAAAAATAGTGTCACAGACTGCTCATATAATATTCCCATACAGCAATGTGCCAAAATAGTAATGCCCTATGCTGCTCATCTAGTACTCCCATACAGCATTGTATCCAAATAATAGTGTTGTATGCTTCGCATATAATAATCCCATACAATATTATGGGGACCAAATAATATTGTCATACTCAACTCACATAATACTACCATACAGCATTATGCTCAAATGATAGTGCCGTATGCTGCCCATATAATGTAGCTATAAAGTAATGTGCCCAAATAATAATTTCATATGAGGCCTATATAATACACCCATACAGTGTTATGCTCAAATAATAGTGCCATATGCTGTCCACATAATACTCCCATACAGTATTGTGCCTGAATAATAATTTCTGTATGTGACCCATGTAATGCTCCAATTGTGTTGCGTCCAAATAATAGTGCCATATGCAGCCCTTATAATACTCCCATACAGTGTTGTTCCCAAGTAATAGTTCTGTATGCTGTCCATATATTACTTCCATATAGTTGATTAGATAATATACTACCCTATCAGTCAATGGTGACCGGAACTTTGGTGCTGTAAAATGCCTGTAAAATGTTCTTAGTAAGGGTTACGTGGCTGCAAAATGAAGAAAATGGGGGTAAGAGCAGAATAATTGACCTGCAAACAAATGGGTATAGAGAAGAGAAGAATTAAAAACAAAATTACTTGGGGTCATGACTTGGTTAAAAAAACAGTGTGGGCTCTGCCCTATTTTTGTTAACCAGTGCAGGTAAAGTAGACAGCTGGGGGCTGATATTATCAGGCAGGGAAGGCCCACGGTTATTTGGCCCTTTACAGTCTTAATATAGCAGGCTGCAGCTGCCCCAGAAGTGGCAGATCCATTAGATGCACCAATTCTGGCACTTTGCCTGCCTCTTCCTAATTGCTCTGGTGCAGTGGCCTTCTGGGTAATGTTTTTTGTGGGTTGATGTTAGCTGTGAATTGACAGCTGGCATCAAGCCCAGGGATTAATAATGTTGAGGCATCCATCAGACACCCCCCCGGCAAGTATAGAGTTAAAAAAAACACACACACACACACACACGGACACAGGAAACAAATTGATGAAGTAGAATAAGGTCTCCCACACTCCCTTTTCACCAATATATTATTTTTAAAAAATCCTCAAAGTTCCGACGTAATCCAATGGTGTAATGTCTCATGCCGCCCATCGATTCCCATGGAGCTTCATTCTGAGAATGTTCTTAGGAAAAGGCTCCATAGGTCACTCATGGTCAGCAGCAGTTACGGAACTTCTGACAGCTTATATGCAATTGAATGTCCCCCACAGCATCCCATACAGTATTATAGTCTCCACAGTCCCACGTACAGTATAATGGCCTCCACAGCCCCTTATAAACAGTGTAATGGCCCCCACAGCACCCCATACAGTATTATAGTCTCCACAGTCCAACATACAGTATAATGGCCCCACAGCCCCTTATATACAGTGTAATGGCCACCACAGCACCCCATACAGTATTATAGTCTCCACAGTCCCACATACAGTATAATGGCCCCACAGCCCCTTATATACAGTGTAACTGCCCCCACAGCACCCCATACAGTATTATAGTCTCCACAGTCCCACATACTGCATAATGGCCCCACAGCCCCTTATATACTGTGTAATGGACCCACAGCACCCCATACAGTATTATAGTCTCCACAGTCCCACATACAGTATAATGGCCCCACAGCCCCTTATATACAGTGTAATGGCTGCCACAGCACCCCATACAGTATTATGGTTCCCATAGTCGCCATACAGTATAATGGCCCCCACAGCCCTTATATACAGTGTAATGTCCCCAATAGTACTTCACACAGTATGATATCCACCCAAGGCCCCAGTATAATGTCTCCCACAACGCCCATCTCCTCATATGTTGAATAGCAGTAAGTGTTAGATGACACAATGCATTGATATTATTGTGCCAACCGATATCGTCTGTGTGCGCCATCTCGAACAGGGCACAGGCCGAAACTGAAGTTGCCTCCGTTATAATGGAGTTCCCGGCAAAGCGGGGAAGCTGATTACAGAACCTCTGCTCCTGGTAATGCAAATGCAATTGATTGTGGTGAGGGAGCAGGTAGAGAGAGGGGTGAGCCTTGTCAGTGACTGACTGACACTCGTCATTGTGCCTGTGCTCGGGCCGCATTGTGCTGAATGCCTGCAGCTGGAGGAAGGTTCCAGTCAGCAGCAGGCATTCAGCAATTTTTTTTAAAGTGCACCCCCGTAGGCGCGTGCCTACCTACCCTGCCTACCCCTAGTCCTGGCCCTGATAGAGAACAAGAGGACAGTCTGACTCATCTCCATTTACTAAATTTGGAAGATGGGAGATGTTTCCACCGCACCTAGGATTGTACTTTCTTCATGAGAGTGCTGAACAAAAATATCTGGAACTTTCCCCTGTGAATTTTCAAAAATAGTTTAACCATTTAATGACTCCACGATCCAAGCTCCGGTCCATAGCTTGATGCTGGACAGATAGATAGATAGATAGATAGATAGAAGGATGGATAGATAGATAGATAGATGGATAGATAGATATGAAAAGAGATACATGGATACAGTGCCTTGAGCGTCTCCACATTTTTTACACTACACCCATAAACTTTAATGTATATGTCGCGGGCGGAGGAGGGGACGCCGCGCTCACCATGCTCGGGTCCGGAACTGCTGCTGCTTCGCTTGCTGCTCGGTGGCTCGAGCGGTGGGCCGGATCCGGGGACTCGAGCGGTGCTCCTCGCCCGTGAGTGAAAGGGGAAATGGTTTTGGGGATTTATTGTCTGTGACGCCACCCACGGTCGTGGTGAGGTTGTGACACCACCGCTGCTCTGGATGGGGATCCCGGGAGCGATGACAGGGAGCAGCTTGGATGTTGTTTTTCCCCTCCGTGGGTAGGGGGGTTGGTTGTCCCGGGGCCCGGTGAGGGAGGAATGGCAGGTGGGTTACGGGGCCTGGTGAGGTGCAGGTGTGGCGCCCCTGACCTGGTCAGGCGCCACAGAGTATTGCACCCATGCGGGAGCAATGCTTCCAGGTAATCTCCAAAGGCCAGGATGAGGTGCACACACAAACATATAGTGACCAGGCCTCCCACATCACCAGAGGGGACCCTTGGGTAGCCAGAAGGGGTTAACTTTCAATTCCCAGCTGGGGGTGTGTTCAGGGGCTGGTTGCTAGGAAGCAGGGCAGAGAGAGAGAGGAAGTGAGGAGTCGAGAGGAAGAGGTTGAAGTGTATGCAGGGGGAGCAGAGAAGCTCCCGTGCAGACAGGTCCTGAGGAGTGCTGTAGCTGAAAGCGGAGGAGAACGGAGTACTGTGGGTCGGCCTGAAGAGCATCCAGAGAAAGAGGGGTGGCTGAGTACGGAGATCCCGGTATCCGAGCACACAAGGGGAACTAGGTCCCCAGTACAGGCAGCAGATCATCCAGAGCTGCTTAACCTACAGGTTGGGGGGGTACTTCATGCCCTCACCACGACTACACAGAGCTTGAGCCAAGCAGCACACCAGGCCCATAAGGGGACAGGGCCAGAAGCCATCCCACCAAGGCCACGCTGCCGGCAGACGAGCCAGAGAGAGGGGAGCAGGGTGGTAACAGCTTCCCTGGAGGGGTCCTACCACGCTTCAAGCAAAGGATCCTCCTAAAACAGAAAGAGTGCAAGGAAGGCGAGTGGACAGCTACCCTCAGAACGGCCTCCTGGAATTCCTGGTTCCACCTGGTTATCACAGTGTCGCCCGGGCATCTCACCGTGACCTCCAAACAGTGAGTAAACACGTTAAAAGACTTCTTGGACTGTGTTTGAGTCATTCTGCGACTTGTGGTACTACAAACTCACACCGGGCCCTGGGGCTTGCCTCACTCTCAGGAGGCTACTATATCCGACTGCACCCACCATCAGCCCCAGGCGTCCCCTAACCTGCAGTGGCGGTCCCCACTGACCGCAATACTGAGAGTGACGTCACGATCAAAACTGAAGATTCCCTACCTGTGACCAGCACCAGCTACGTGGAGTCCCTGAAGGTATGCACCGATACAACACCTGTGGGGCTTCACATCTTCTGGCGTCACGAACAGGATAAGGACTAGACCTGTTCAGACAGGTGACCGTGTGCCTCAGAGGTCCGACCGCAAAAATTGAACCGCCGCCATATTGCCATCTTCAAAAGCGCGCGCTGCAGCCCGCGCGAGGGAGAAGAGCACCGCCCACGAAGAGGTGTGGCCGCCCCAGAATCCCCACAATTCAGAGAGCGTTCTGACCCAGGAAGTGGAAAGGGAGCGCGCAGATTTCTGAAGAAAAATGGACGCTGCAGGAGGTAATGCCCCTGGTCAGGGCGACGCAGCCCAAGCGATGCCAGCCCCTGTCGCGCTGGACGCCGCAGCGCCTGGTGCCGGTGCCGCGGTCGCAGCTGCGCCGGCCGAGGTCGCCCCCATAATGCCAGTGTCCTTGTTGTATGCCCCAGGGGCGCAATGGCTGCCTCAATACGCCGGTAAAATAGACACGCTGACCGGGTTTAAGAAAAAGATCAACACCCTGCTAGACATGCACGCGATGACTGGTAAACAGAGGGCCGCTGTGGTGCTGGGACAATTGACTGGAGCAGCAGAATTGGAAGCTGAGTCCTGGGCCAATGATGACCGGAGCTCTGTTGAGACCATCTTTGCCAAACTAGCAGCTGCTTTTGAACACCGCACGGAGGGAGAGCTGAGAACGGACTTCTATCACTGCCGTCAGAAGCCCCAAGATAGTATAAGAGACTATGCCCTCAGGCTGCAGGCGGCACTACGGGCTCTCAAGCTGGTGGACCCTGTCAGTGACCAGGAAGGAAACCGGATGATGAAGGAACAATTCCTGCGGGGCCTGCGCTCTCCTGAGGATGGGAAGCAGATGAAGCTGTGGTCCCTAGAACACCCCGACGTGGACTTTGCCATTCTGAAAGACCGGGCAGTGAAAGCACTCCAACCCCCTGTGGACACAGACCCTGCCAGTTCCACGGCTGCAGGAGCGGAATCCTCCACGCAGGCCCTGATGACTGCAAAAGGACTCAACGCGCCAGCAGAGACCATAAGTACGCTATCCTCCCAAGTGCAGCAGCTCACTAAGGACGTCGCACAAATCCTGAAAGCAATGCAGTTGCCCTCAGAGACCAAAGTCCCTCATCAGATCCTGCTAGCCGACAACCCAGAGGACGTCCCTTGGATGCGGAGGAGAAGGGGTCCCCCAACTCGAGGCAGGAGCAGTGATCGCTATGACTCAGCTGGACAACCCATCTGTCGTCGTTGCCAGAAGGCAGGTCACTATGCAAGGGCCTGTCCTTTAAACGAGTCAAACCTGGGGCCGAGGGCCAGTCCTCAGGATTAAGAAGATCAGGCCCAAGTCGCTGCTGTGATCAGTACGTGGGTGGACGTCCTGTCCTGTCCATCGTCTTGGACGGGATCCCTACCCCGGCATTATTGGACACCGGCTCTCAGGTCACCACGATCCCGCATGTCCTTTATCGGAGGTTTTGGTCGGACGACGATCTCCGACCACCGGACCCCTCCCTCACCATCTATGCTGCCAACGGACAACCTATAGACCAGATCGGGGTCAAAGAGGTAACCATAAAGGTGGGAAGGCAGGAAATGAAGGGACAAGGACTGATTGTTGTGGACACTGATGTTAGAGAAAGGAACCCGCAAATGATTTTAGGCACTAATGTCATAGAAAATTGCCTAGGGGAAGTGTTGTTGTTGCTTCACCAGATTGTTGAAGGTGCTGACGGCAGGTCGCAAAGAGCCTTGCAAAAGGAGATCCGAATCATTCTGAGGAAGCAACAGGTAAAACAGACTGGCGGTGAGATTGGTAGTGTACGGGTGATGGATGCTAACCCCATTGTGATACCCCCACGGAGTGAAATGATGATGTGGTGTAGAGCAGCGGTAGGTCTCAGAGGACAAGATTACAAGGCTGTACTAGAGCCCACTCATTCAGACCACTGGCCCACGATTCTGACAGCCAGGGGGGTAGTTGATGTACACAAGGGACGAGTGCCTGTACGAGTGTTGAACTGTGGGGAGGAGGAAGCCAGACTACCAAGGTACGCTACCATAGCCAAACTGTTTACATGCTCAGATGACGCCATAACACCTGTAGGTCCCCTGACACAAGCTGACTCAAAAGAGGGCGAGACCTCCCAAAAGCAGTTAGAGGACTGGTGCCAGAAACTACACGTGGGGACTGACTCTACACCCGACTACCAGAAACATGGGGTTTACAGGGTCGTGCAGGAATACGAGCAGGTCTTTAGTAAGAACCCACTAGACTTTGGTAGGATCAAAGGGGTGCAACATCACATACCCACAGGCAGTCATCCTCCCATTAAGGAAAGACATAGGCCTATTCCACCAGCCCATTACCAGCGCACAAAGGACATGCTGAAGGACATGAAGGAGGCAGGAGTCATAAGGGACAGTTGCAGCCCCTGGGCAGCTCCCCTGGTCCTGGTAAGAAAGAAGGATGGCACGATGAGGATGTGTGTGGATTACAGACGGATAAATCAGATAACACACAAGGATGCCTACCCTTTGCCAAGGATAGAGGAATCCCTCGCTGCCTTGAAAGCCTCTAACTACTTTTCTACCCTAGATCTTACTAGTGGCTACTGGCAAGTATCTGTAGCAGAAGAAGATCGGGAGAAGACGGCCTTCACCACCCCAATGGGCCTCTGTGAGTTCAACAGCATGCCATTTGGACTCTGCAATGCCCCCGGGACCTTCCAGAGGCTTATGGAATGCTGCCTAGGGCACCTCAACTTTGAAACCGTCCTGCTCTACCTGGATGATGTCATCGTGTACTCCAAGACCTATGAGGACCACCTGAAACACCTGGCTGAAGTCTTTGAAGCACTATCCCGATATGGAATGAAGCTGAAACCATCCAAGTGCCATCTACTGAAGCCAAGGGTCCAGTACCTAGGTCACGTGGTCAGTGCAGAAGGAGTAGCACCGGACCCAGAGAAGGTCACAGTCATCCAGGAATGGCCCACACCTACTACCGTCCGGGAGGTACGTCAGTTCCTTGGCTTGGTGGGCTACTACAGAAGGTTCATCAAGGGCTACACGAAAATGGCGGCGCCTTTGCAAGAGCTCCTGGTAGGCCACCCAAAGAAGAGAGGAAAGATCTCCGGCCCGCCATTTCACTGGGGAGAAGCAGAAGAACACTCCTTCAGACAAATGAAAGGGGCCTTGACGGGTGAAGAGATCCTAGCCTACCCTGACTACGGTCTGCCATTCGTACTGTACACAGATGCCAGTAATGTGGGACTGGGAGCAGTGCTTTCACAGGTGCAGGGAGGCAAAGAGCGTGTGATTGCTTACGCCAGCAGGAAGCTCAGGCCTACCGAAAGAAACCCAGAGAATTATAGCTCATTCAAGCTAGAGTTCCTGGCCATGGTATGGGCTATCACAGAGCGGTTCAAGCACTACTTGGCAGCCACCAAATTCACTGTCTTCACGGACAACAACCCCCTGACCCACTTGGATACTGCTAAATTGGGTGCCATGGAGCAGCGTTGGGTAGCCCGACTGGCGAATTATGACTTTACTGTCAAGTATCGAGCTGGCCGCAAGAACGGCAACGCAGATGCTCTGTCCAGGATGCCTCACCTAGCAGACGAGGGTGAAGATGAAGATGATCTGGAAGAGATTGAGCTGCCAGCGTTCCATCGCCATGGAGCAAAACAGTGTCGGCAGTCGCGTGCCAACCGCCAAGAGGTGACCCTGAACCCACTACCTCATTACAACTGGAAGGAGACCCAGGAAAATGATCCAGCGGTGGGCTTGGTAAAGAAACTGATCAGCCAGCCTGGCGCCAGCCTTGACAAAGGAGCCCCACCTGAGGCACAGTACCTATGGAAGGAGAGGGGTCGATTATTCATCTATCAAGACAAACTCTACAGGAGCATCATTGACCCGAGGACGCATGAGAAGGTGTGGCAAGTGATTGTACCACAGAAGGATACGAGGATGGTGCTAGAAGCCTATCACAATGGTGCAGGCCACTTTGGTTGGAAGAAACTGGAGGCCCTACTTAAAGTAAGATTCTACTGGGTGGGCATGAGATCTGCCCTAGAGAAGTGGTGTCGAAACTGCGGGCCTTGCAATCTTAGAAGAAAAGACCAGCACCGCCAGAGAGCACCACTCCAGCCCATCCAAACTAAACGGCCCCTGGAGATCGTGGCCCTGGACCATGTAAAGTTGGCACCCAGCAGACAAGGCTACAACTACGCTCTCACTATGGTTGACCACTACTCCAGATTCCTGGTGGTAGTACCAGTCAAGGACTTGACAGGTCAAACTGCAGCCAAAGCTTTCCAGACACACTTCTGTCGACCACATGGCTATCCAGATCAAGTGCTCACTGACCAAGGACCAGCCTTTGAAGCTGAAGTGTTTAAGGAGTTTTGTAACCTATACGGCTGCCAGAAGATCCGTACTACGCCTTACCATCCTCAGACCAATGGCATGTGTGAGAAAATGAACCACATCATTCTCGACCTTCTGAAGACTCTCCCATTAGAAGAACGAAGTCAGTGGCCGGAAAAGCTGCCCGATCTAGTGGACATGTATAACAACATCCCTGTGAGTTCCACGAACTGCACACCGGCATACCTGATGAGGGCCAGACCAGGGAGATTGCCAGTAGATCTGGAAATGGGAGTTGAGACCCCTGAAGACCATCAACAAGGTGCTGATTGGGATTCCAACCGCCAAGCCCAATACAAGAAAGTACAAGAGTGTGTGGAGCGAAGCCTGACTCAGCAGCGTGAGAAACAAGAAAAGGCCTACAATCGAAAAGCACCTGCTGTTCCTTTGATGCCAGGAGATATAGTTCTCAAGGGAAAGAGAAGGCGTCATAAACTTGACAATCACTGGGAAGAAGAACCCTATACCGTGTTACCATCAACGCTTAGCAATGAAAAGACATGCCTTATCAGCAAAGATGGAGGAAAAACAACAGCTGTCGTTTCTAGAGATCGCCTAAAGAAATGTCCTGAACAACTAAGAATCCCTGAAGAAATTCCCAACCCTGTGCCAGTTCATGAACCAAAAGAAAGGATGATCCATACTGCGCTTGGAGATTTTCCAGCAAGTTGGCCTCAATACAATGGAGCAGTTGTTATTCCAGTCATTACATTCACTCAATCTAGAGAAGTAGGAGACCTAGAAGCACCTGTTCAGAACCTAGAAGTGCCAAATGTAGCTGAAGCAGAAAACCACGCATTGGTATCAGTACCCAGTACACCCAGAACTCACATAGAGACACATACATCGGGTGGGAGGACACAACCTCAGACAGATGACAGTATAGTACTGCGTAGATCAACCCGCAGCAACTTTGGTCAGCTCCCATTACGCTATAGACAAAGTACAGTTTAGTTGAAAGTGACGGTATGAAGTGTAATGTTTAACCTGTTATAGTTAAGCAACGTTTAAGCGAAATGTGCCCACAAGGACTATTGTGAGACTTCCTTAAAATGTTAGACCACTGGTTATGAACTGGCTTTAACCACAAACTTTGCATTGTAAAAAGTTGCCTCCTTGGTACCAACCACAGGGTCTGCCTGTTGAGGGGCATGGCTCTGCACCAACAAGGGGGCACGCCTGTTTATGGGGCCTGCCCTCCAACACTCGGAAGCGGGTACGCCTGTTTATGGGGCCTACCTTACACCACTCCCCTCAGGAGAGGAAGATTGGAGGAAAGGTCTGGGGAATGTGATGGCCCAGACCTGGTTACCAAAAGGACCGGTGACCTACCTCCTGAAGGTTTTTGGGTGGGTTTCGGACATGTGGGTGGTTGGTGGTGGAATGGTACCTGGCATGTTTAAATGTAAATAATTGCCCCTGTGTGGGAAAAGTTTGTAATTACCTTTTTTTTCTTTCTCTTGTCTTTGCAGCCCGAGGACGTGCTGATGATAACTAAGGGGGAATGTGGCGCCCCTGACCTGGTCAGGCGCCACAGAGTATTGCACCCATGCGGGAGCAATGCTTCCAGGTAATCTCCAAAGGCCAGGATGAGGTGCACACACAAACATATAGTGACCAGGCCTCCCACATCACCAGAGGGGACCCTTGGGTAGCCAGAAGGGGTTAACTTTCAATTCCCAGCTGGGGGTGTGTTCAGGGGCTGGTTGCTAGGAAGCAGGGCAGAGAGAGAGGAAGTGAGGAGTCGAGAGGAAGAGGTTGAAGTGTATGCAGGGGGAGCAGAGAAGCTCCCGTGCAGACAGGTCCTGAGGAGTGCTGTAGCTGAAAGCGGAGGAGAACGGAGTACTGTGGGTCGGCCTGAAGAGCATCCAGAGAAAGAGGGGTGGCTGAGTACGGAGATCCCGGTATCCGAGCACACAAGGGGAACTAGGTCCCCAGTACAGGCAGCAGATCATCCAGAGCTGCTTAACCTACAGGTTGGGGGGGTACTTCATGCCCTCACCACGACTACACAGAGCTTGAGCCAAGCAGCACACCAGGCCCATAAGGGGACAGGGCCAGAAGCCATCCCACCAAGGCCACGCTGCCGGCAGACGAGCCAGAGAGAGGGGAGCAGGGTGGTAACAGCTTCCCTGGAGGGGTCCTACCACGCTTCAAGCAAAGGATCCTCCTAAAACAGAAAGAGTGCAAGGAAGGCGAGTGGACAGCTACCCTCAGAACGGCCTCCTGGAATTCCTGGTTCCACCTGGTTATCACAGTGTCGCCCGGGCATCTCACCGTGACCTCCAAACAGTGAGTAAACACGTTAAAAGACTTCTTGGACTGTGTTTGAGTCATTCTGCGACTTGTGGTACTACAAACTCACACCGGGCCCTGGGGCTTGCCTCACTCTCAGGAGGCTACTATATCCGACTGCACCCACCATCAGCCCCAGGCGTCCCCTAACCTGCAGTGGCGGTCCCCACTGACCGCAATACTGAGAGTGGCGTCACGATCAAAACTGAAGATTCCCTACCTGTGACCAGCACCAGCTACGTGGAGTCCCTGAAGGTATGCACCGATACAACACCTGTGGGGCTTCACACAGGGTCGCGGGGGCAGCGCGGGGGCAGCGCGGTGCCGCACGGCACGGTGGTACTCACTCAGCCAATGATGAATGCAAAGTCTCCGGTAAAACAAACGGCTGGATGGACGGGTCCCACAGACGGCTGCGGTGGTTCTTCTCCCGGTAGGTTGGCGGTGACTGCCTTTCCCTGCACCTGTGTTAAGTTCTCAGTTCTTCCCACCGGTAACCCGCTCCCCAGCTTGGATGGATGCTGAGGGAGCCCCTTTTGCCTGCAGGCTCTAGCCCTGGGAACTGTAGCCTTGGCGGTGACTGTATTTCCCTTTACGGTTTGAGCGGTTGCCTTCAATCGGGTCTTGACTGCTGGGAAACCCCGGAGGTTCCCTTCGCTAACGGATTTGACCGGTTTTACGGCAACTCCAAGCCTGGTCGGGGTCCGTACGCCCTGCCGAATGGTGCTGGCTTCTCTTCGCTCCCCAATCTGGTACCGGCGGGCCACCGCCCATCCCCGGTCCTTACGGTTCACGTCAATCAGCCTCGCCTGCAGACGGTCACCACCGTCTGCCAACCTTGCTGTATGTGTCCGGGCCATGCACCCGGACACGGTCAGTCTCCTCTACTACCACTTCACTCTTCAACTCTCCAAACTGATCTGATCTGATCTGCTCTGACTTCCTTTTCCCACCTCCAGGACTGTGAACTCCTCGGTGGGTGGGGCCAACCGCCTGGCTCCACCCCCTGGTGTGGACATCAGCCCCTGGAGGGCGGCAACAAGGATTTTTGTCTGACTTCGGTGTGCCTAGCCGGGGTGTGGGGTGTGTTGTTGCAGTACCTGTGACGACCTGGCTTGTCCAGGGCGCCACATATATTATTGGGATTTTGTGTAATATAGTAAAAAGTATGAATCTTAAAAGTTGTGATGTGTCTTTGTATTCAATCCCCCATAGTCTGATACCCCTAAACAAAATCCTGAGTGACCAATTGAGTGACCAATCCTGATTCCTGAGTCACCAATTGTATCCAGAAATCACCTAATTAGTAAATTGAGTCCACCTGTACGTAATTTATACTCAGTATACAGCTACAACTGTTCTGTGAAGGCCTCAGAACTTTGTTTGAGAACATTAGGGATCAAACAACATCATGAAAACCAAGGACCACAGCAGACAAGTTAGGGATAAAGTTTTGGAGAAGAATAAATCATGGTTAGGTTATAAAAATAATAGCCCAATAGTGCTCACAAAGCACTATTCAGTCCAGCATCAAAATATGGAAGCAGTATGGCACAAATGCAAACCTACCAAGACATGGCCGTCCACCTAAACTGACATCTCAAGAAGGAGATGCCAAGAGGCCCATGACCATGATCACTTTGGAGGAGCTGCAGATCCACAAGCTCAGGGGGAGAATCTGTCCACAGGACAACTATTAGTCGTATGCTCCAAAAATCTGGCCTTTATAGAAGGCTGGAAAAAAGAAAGCCATTATTAACAGTAATCCATAACGAGTTTGCAGAAAGCCATGTATGGGACACAGCGAGCATATGAAAGAAGGTGCTCTGTTAAAATGAGACCAAAGTAGAACTTTTGGGGGTAAATACAAAACACTCTGTGTGGTGAAAAACTAACACTGCACATCATCCTGGAAACACCATCCCCACTGTCACACATGGTGGTGGTAGCATCATGCTGTGGGGAGGCTGTTCTTCAGCAGGGGCAGGAATCTGGTCAGAGTTGACGGGATATGGATGGAGCTAAATATAGGGCAATTCTGGAGATAAACCTGTTTAAGGATGCAAAAGACTGACTGGGGCATAGGTTCACCTCCAGCAGAACAACACAATGGATGATTTAGGTCAAAGCATATACGTATGTGTGTGAATGGCCCAGTCACAGTCCAGATCAAAATCCCATTGAGAATCTGAGACAAAACGTGAAAGTTGCTGTTCACAGATGTCTCCATCCAATCTCGAGTGTACAAAGAAGAATGGGCAAAAAATTCAGCCTTTAGATGTGCAAAGATGGTAGAGACATCCCCAAAAGGCTTGTAGCAGTAATTGCAGTAAAAGGTGGTCCTACAAAGTATTGACATAGTGGGGCAGGAATACAAATGCAAGACACAATTATCGAATTTATCCATGTATCTGTGCTGCCCCCGTGCCAGCAGCTGAGCTGCTCGGATCCGGATCCGTGGTGGCTCGAGGGGTCTCCGGACCCGGGGGTCGTGCGGCCACTCAAATGAAGGGGGTTATTTACAGGGAATTGTATTAGAGTTCGTGACGCCACCCATGGTATGTGGTAGTTAGGAGTACCACCGCTGCAGTCGGGAGTACCCGGGGGTGATGGAATGGGGCAGCCAGGTGTTGTGACCCTCCACGGGTAGCGGGATACCCCGGGGCTCGGTGATGGTGAGGGGGAAGTGCCGTTGGATGCCAAGGCGTCACTTGGGTACTCACTCAGTCCATTAAGCTGACACCGACAACTGGATAAACCAAAGTTCTGGATACCGCTGCCACTGAGGGGAGCTTAGTTCGGGTCACGTCCCCAATGGTGCTGCCTGGTGATCCGTGACCTGCCTCCTGGCACTAAGTTTACTTCTCTGTTGGTCCCAGTAGTATGGAACTTGCCGGGTCCTGCGCCCCACTATGGCTACGTGTGGAGTTTGCTCTCAGGGTTCATGCTTGGGATTTCCTGGACCGTTTGAGTGGAAAGTCCTATCCCCCTCGTTGCACTAGTACCCTGATTTTAGAGCGGGTGGAGAGCGGATGTTGAAGGCTCCGTTCTCGTCGGGTAAATTGTCAGGTTGCCTAAAGCTACTCCCTGACCTAGGGTCCATGTACCCAGTCGTGCCCTAGTCCAAGCCCGGTGATGGTGCAAGGCAGCCGGCTGTCCTCCTCGACAGATCCGTGCCCCTTGCCACAATCCCCTGCGACCGGGGGTCCAGTTCCTCTACACCCAGACCACTGTCTGCTACCTAGATTGCTTCCCAGGAGCTCTGCTCCTGACCTCCTCTCTCTTTTTCTTCCAACTCACAACTCCCCTTTCCTGACACTGCTGATCTCCCCTCCCCAACCCCCCAAGTGGGCGACCCTATTCCACTCAAGCTGTCCACTGGTGTGTCTGGTGGGTGTGGTGCAGAGTGTACCTAGGATTTAATTAGCTGATGTAGGTAACACCATGTAGTTAGGGACCCATAACCAAGAAGGAGGTGAATATTGCACGGGAGGGCAGATTGTGCAATACCATGTGACGACCTGATAGTCCAGGGGCGTCACATATCTATGTCAGTATCTATAATGAATGCTTACCTGCTATTTACTTTCCTCTGATTTATTAGGACAGAGCTGGGTTCTGTGGCTATATCGACTATAAGTTGTCTTGTCTGTGGTAGTCTGAGATCTCTCTTCATATTTTTTCAGGCTATTGCTCCATCCCGTCTCCTGCAGCTTTGCATTCTCAGATTGGCTTCTGCATATAACACAAGATCCTCACAGGCCCATCAGAAAGTCAGTGCTTGAAGGAAGGATTATATTACAGCACAGCAGGAATGGTAATAAGGAAGAGATTACTGATTACTAGTGATGATCAGGTAACTACTGCACATAAACTGTGCGTAATGAGCATTACTAAAACCCTAAGGCGGGCTTTACACGTTGCGACATCGGTAACGATATATCATCGGGGTCACGTCGTTAGTGACGCACATCCGGCGCCGTTACCGACATCGCAGCGTGTAAACCCTAGGAGCAACGATCACCGATCTCAAAAACGTCAAAAATTGTTGATCGGTGACACGTCGCTCCTTTTCATAATATCGCTGCTGCTACAGGTACGATGTTGTTTGTCGTTCCTGCAGCACCACACATCGCTGTGTGTGAAGCCGCAGAAATGACAAACATCTCCTTACCTGCGTCCACCGCCAATGCATAAGGGAGAAGGTGGGCGGGATGTACCAGCCGCTCATCTCCGCCCCTCCGCTTCTATTGGCCGGCCGCTTAGTGATGAGGCTATGACGCCGAACGCACCTCCCCCTTGAAGGAGGGATTGTTCGGAGGTCACAGCGACGTCGCCGACCAGGTAAGTGCATGTGAAGCTGCTGTAGTGATAATGTTCGCTACGGCAGCAATCACCACATATCGCATGTGCGACGGGGGCAGGTGCTATCGCGCTCGACATCGCTAGCAATTGCTAGCGATGTCGCAGCGTGTAAAGCCCACCTAAGTGTTCTACTGAGTAATATATCTGTTTATTATCTATGTATCTGAGATAGACAGAGAATGCTTTTAGTACGTTCATTAAAGGGACTCTGTCAGCAGGTTTTTGCTACCTCATTTGAGAGCAGTATGATGTAGACAAAGAGATCCTGAATCCAACGAAGTTTTACTTAAGCTGGCTTTACACGCTGCGACATCGCTAATGCGGAGTCGTTGGGGTCACGGAATTTGTGACGCACATCCGGCTGCATTAGCGATGCCGTTGCGTGTGACACCGATAAGCGATTTTGCATCGTTGCAAAAACGTGCAAAATCGCTAATCGGCGACATGGGGGTCCATTCTTAAAAATCGTTACTGCAGCAGTAATGAAGTTGTTCCTCGTTCCTGAGGCAGCACACATCGCTGCGTGTGACGCCGCAGGAACGAGGAAGCTCCCCTTACCTGCCTCCCGGCCGCTATGAGGAAGGAAGAAGGTGGGCGGGATGTTACGTCCCGCTCATCTCCGCCCCTCCGCTTCTATTGGGCGGCGGTTCAGTGACGCTTCAGTGACGTCGCTGTGACGCCGCACGGACCGCCCCCTTAGAAAGGAGGCGGTTCGCCCGTCACAGCGACGTCGCCGGACAGGTAAGTATGTGTGACGGCTGTTGTGCGACACGGGCAGCGATTTGCCCGTGTCGCGCAACAGATGGGGGCGGGTACCCACACTAGCGATATCGGGACCGATATCGCAGTGTGTAAAGTAGCCTTTAGATTACTGAGTGCAGTCATTTTGACACAAGCCATGATTTGGGATTTTGTATGTAGCAGTGGTTGGTGAGCTGTACCTGCTCATACCAAGCTATTAGTGTACATTTCCATACACAGAAGCTGCTAATCACAGAAGGGGCGGAGTCAGACTACAGCACACAGCTGCTGAGACCCACTCATGATAAAGCTAGGAGGCTTAAACTAACATTGCAGGTAAACAAAAACACACTTTGAGATAAAAGATGCAGGGTTGAATTCTCAGTTTTATCTCTTACAGCATGCGGTCTTCAGATTATATAGCAGAAACCCACTGACAGAATCCCTTTAATGAAAATGTCTATTCTGATTATCTATGTCACTATCTAGATAGATAGATAATGGAGCGATAGATACAGTATGTCACAAAAGTGGCATTTTTTTTTACATTTTTACACATTTTATATCTTTTCATGGGACAACACTGATTATATGACACTTTGATACAATGTAAAGTAGTTAGTTTGCAGCAATGAAGTTGAGTGCATATGCTCATCAGCATCATATCCAGAGGTTGCCTTTTCAGAATAGACGTATGAGTGTTGGCAGCATTGCTGCAGAGTTTACAGGGGTGAGGGGTCCGCCTGTCAGTGCTCAGACCATACACCGTACACTGCATCACATCACATTGGTCTGCATGGCTATTGGCTGTTGTCTCAGAAGGAAGCCTCCTCTAAAGATGATGCACAAGAAAGCCCACAGTTTACTGAAGAAAAACAGACTAGAACTATGGATTATTGGAACCATGTCCTGTGCTCTGATGAGACTAATATAAACCTATTTGGTTCAGATGGTCTCAAGCAAAAATAGTGTTGGCAACCAGGTGAGGAGCACAATGTCAAGTGTGTCCTACCTACAGTCAGGCATGGGGGTTGGAGTGTCATGGTTTGGGGCTACATGAGTGCTGTCGGCTGTGGGGAGCTACAGTTCATTAAGTGGACCATGAATGCCAACATGTACTGTGACATACTGGAGCAGAGCATGATGCCCTCCCTTCATACTCCATGATAGTGACCTCAAACACCTCCAAGACGACCACTGCCTTACTAAAGAACCTGAAGGCAAAGGTGCACGACTGGCCAAATGTCTCCCGACCTACACCCTATGGAGCATCTGTGGGGCATCCTCAAACGGAAGGTGGAGGAATCCAGGGTTTCTAACATCCACCAGTTCTGTGATGTCATCATGGAGGAGGGAAGAGGATCCAGCAGCTCCTGTGAAGCTCAAATGAACTCCATGCCCAAGAGAGGTAAGGCAGTGCTTGAAAATAATGATAGACAAACAAAGTATTGACACAATTTGGGCATATTCACTTAGGGGTGTACTCACATTTTCTGCCAGTTGTTTAGGCATTAGCTGTGCACTGACTGTTTTACTTTGTATCAAAGTGTCAGATCTCTTCAGTATTGTCCCGTGAAAAGATATAACATGTTTACAAAAATGTGAGGGGTGTACTCACTTTTGTGATATACTGTATATAGATAGACTCTGAGTGCTGGTTCCTTTCTTTTTTTTTTTATCATTTTCATCCTGTCATTAATGAAGACATAATGAGTGTATAGCTCTCAGCTTAAGTAGCATGCCAATTCTCTAGATGGAATTTGCCCAATTAATCATGGGGCTTTAAGCTACAGTGTAAGCGTATTAGCAGCGAATCCTGGACAAACCGCCAGTCGTATTATAGTCTCAATTACACACTTCTTAAACAGTGCCGCGAAAATCCTACAGCTCGGTAAGTCCACGAAAAAGGTCATGTCTGCGCAAGGAACCTTTGACATTTTGCAGGTTGCAGGTCAGTCAAAGACCTGCATTACTATGATAATAACTGTGGTGCCTCTATGGGTCTATAATAAATGTCAAAAGTTGCAAATTCCCCACAATGAATTGTGACACCCAATATTTTCTTAGCTTTATTGCTCAAAATATTAAAATTCCTGAGTTCCTCATGGGCGGTCTCAACCTACACAGGGCTCCGCCTCTCTAGATTCATTTCTAACTTGGCAAGCAAAGCTATGAATGCATGTGACTAAGGGGTATCTAAAAAATCCTGGGCCATAATTCTTTCCTTAGAATGTGTCATTTATAATCTATGTGTCCTTTGGGGCCCCTCTCACACCTAATAATACATTTTATGGTCACTAGTCATCTGTATATTGGCTCCAGGAGTATGTGATATGTATCTCGTCTGTCTAGGTAGCAATGTTAGAAGGCGTTTGTGATCTCCTGGTTTATACACAATAAATTGTTATCTGCCGACCAATCAATGGTTCACTGATCTTTCGGCAACCCTTCCTGACCTCCATAGACTAATATTGTCAGCATTAGTTTAGATATTTGACAGTTGATGAATTGGTTGGCAAGTATAATGGAAGTCAATGGTAAATTTGAGTATTTTTCTGGTAGAATGCTCTAGGCCCCCATTGGTTTCCATTGTACTCAGGTATTCGAATCACGTCCATCCGAGAATCCAACTACTATCAATGAGTACAGAGCACCCGAGCATGGTAGTGTCCCAAGGATGGTAGTGCCCCGAGCATGGTAGTGCCCCGAGCATGGTAGTGCCCCGAGCATGGTAGTGCAGCAAGCATGGTAGTGTCCCTAGCAAGGTGGTGCCCTGAGAATGGTAGTGCCCATAGAATGGAAGTGTCCCGAGCATGGTAGTGCCCCGAGTACAGTACTGTCCCTAGAATGGTGGTGCCCCAAGCATGGTAGTGCCCCAAGCATTGTAGTGTCACTAGCATGGTAGTGCCCCAAGAATGGTAGTGCCCAGAGCATGGTAGTGCTCGCTCATCACTAGTTGCCAACTGTCAGACCCCCACTAATAAGCTGATATCTGTGGCTTGAATGGAAGATAAGAAGCAGTAATCCGACCACTAAACAATGTTTAGAGCTGTAAAGTTCCGCTTTCTACATTGCCTACAGCTGGCCCATGCCTTATTAGATATTTGCTGAACGGTGGAGGTGCCAAGTGTTGGAGTCTCACTAATATCATATGAGAAGTATGTAAAGAAATCGTATACGTGTACCCCAAAACAGCCATTTTATCAGTTCTTCTGCTCATGTCTGGCTATAAGTAAACTGACTGCAGCAGAAGCCTCCCCCCTCATGTCTTGTCTGTAACAGGAAAAACAAAAACGTAATTATTCAAAATTTTATTTTATTTTACAAATAATAAAATAAGACATAATATTATTAAAAAAATCTGTACAATCCAGGATCTGTGCAGTACATTTCAGGAAGACTTTGATACAATTAGAAAAAAAAAAAAAAGTTACAGCCAGAAAGAAAATTATTTACAATGATTGTCGTAAGCCGATCCCTACATGGAAACAGCAATCAAGAAAAATAAAATAAAAAATTGGCTAAAGATGGTGACCAGGCTGTACCCATCGCCCCTTTAACGAGCTAGGGACAACCAGAGTTTAAAGACATTACAGTACATCTTATCACTTCTTAAACTAGATCCAACGGGACATAAGAATTTTGCCAGTTTAAACCCTTTGTCTTTACCGTAAGGTAGAAATATTTAATAAAAAATAATAATGGTTTTGCATCCCGCAATTTAATACATAGTGTTTAATAAATAGAATAAATTAGCCCATTGCATAATATATAGGAATTTAGGAAGGGGGCAATTAGCTTAGTTACTAATCTTACTAGTAAGTAATCCCCATCCTTGTTGACTTCCAGACCTCAGTTAAAAAAAAATAAAAAAAAAAAAAAAAAAGGTCAAAAACAGGATTATGAGTATTCAGGCACCTGGTGACTCTATAGCCGCCTTTATGAGAAATACTGCAAAAATATTAAATAAAATAAAAAAATAAAACCTAGGGTGCCACATCGTTAGGGTTAAGACATCATTCAAATGTCCCAATTCAAGTATTTCAGGAAGGAAACGGGGACTTGTAATAAGTGTATATAATACAACAGCAACATCTATATTAGCTAGATCCAGCTTCACGGTCTACAGCCGCTCAGAAAAGAAGCCAAAGAGTCACCTGTGCCTTGTGTTCTAGTGTACATCACATTGTGCCATTGACAAAGGAAAGAATATAAAATTTGAAAAATAACTGACAAAATTCAAAAATATCAAGATTTGAATTCAAATTTGAATTTAAAAAAAAAACTGTTTCCATTTTGATTGAAAAGTGCAAATTTGCAAGATAAAGACAAAGGGTTTTTAGTATCCAAACATAAAAAAAAACAAAAACAAAAAACCTACTAACATGAAAAATGATAGAACCTACAAAAAAAAAACAAAAAAAAAAAAAACACTTTCAAAAATAAAAAGACCATGCTTAAATAAATAACATACGTCCATAACATCGGAGACAGTCTGAGGTTTGTAAATATCTAAATTCTAGGTCTCTGTTCCCAGAATTCACTGCACTTTATTTATACCTCTATTGGCATATCGTGTTTTTGTTGTTTTTTTTTATTTTATTTAATATTTTTTGTTATTTTTTCTTACATATTATTTACATTTGGCTTTAAATACAGAAAGTATGGATTAATATTATAAAAAAAAAACAAAAAACAAACCTGTACTCTTAAAATATAAGGAAACAGAGAAGGGGGGGGGGGAGTCTGGTTACCCCCTATTTTAGGGTGTAATGGTTTCTGTGCGTTCTAATTTAAAAAATAAAAAAAAAGGGATAAAAAAAGTTAAAAGTGCATAGCAGCCTCTTTCAAGTTCTGGACTGGTTTGCGACTAATATAGTTTTAAAAATAAGACTTAAGTCGTTAGTTACTTGCATCGGCCACCGAAAACTGTGCTTTTTGTTTAATAAATTCCCCATTTTATTTATTGTAAAATTACTTAAAAATAAATAAAATCCGTCCTCTGTGACTAAGACCACCATTTTTTTTATATATATATAAAAATTTGCCATGGCTGTAGTCAGAACGTCTGCCATGCTATAGATATGACATTTCCAGCTAGTTCAAGTATCATTTAGCTCTGATGTAAAAAAAAAAAAAAATATTCCTTGTCTTCAGAAGTGAATCGTCAGCTTGTCGGCCCAACGCTTGCTTTCTGGTTCCTATAGGAACGGCTGTTCTTATCACACGATCTATATTTAGCCTAGTGTATTTTAATTAAATGCAATTAAGATGTGATTGAGGGGGTAGAAACTTTCTAATTTTAAGTACTACATCAGGGCTCGAATAGCTGGAATGCAACTTTTTGTATCTAGCGGTGGGAGGTAGTAAAAAGGGGGCGTCACAGAGGAGATACGTGTTTGCGAAAGTAAGATGTTCGATTACAGAATTGACCCAATTTTGAAGGTTGCATTTACACAAAAATACTCTTTGGTATTGCTTTATTTTCCCTTTTAACGATGTGTGTAGCAGCATATATCGTCTCGACTAACAATCATGGTGCTAGAGTATAGACTTTGTTCCTTTGTAGCTGACCGTGGACTGATGGACCTGGGATGTCTCAAAAAATCCCAACCTTATCATGCAGGGACCAAATATTCTCCATGATATAATGTATTAATAACCCAACAGTCATTCCATTGTGAATGGGGTTTTTTGCCCAAATCATTAACCAACCAGTAAGTTGCGGTCAACCGTAGTGAACCGTGGACTGACAGACCTGGTATGTATCAAAAATCCCAACCTTATCATTCCACTACCAAACTATTTCCCAATATATCATTAATTTATATCTCAACCCAATCAATCCATAGTGAAGTTTTTTGTCCAATTTATTGACAAATGTGGTCAACCGTAGTGGACCATGGACTGACAGACCCAGTATGTATCAAAAATCCCAACCTTTTCATGTCACTACCAAAATATTCCCCAGTATATCATTCATTGATAACTCAACCCAATGAATCCATCGTGAAGTTGTTTGTCCAATATATTGACAATTGTGGTCAACCGTAGTAGACCATGGACTGATCGACCTGGTACATATCAAAAATCCCAACCTTATCATGCCATTACTAAACTATTCCTCGGTATATCATTAATTTATATCTTAACCCAATCAATCCATTGTGAAGGTTTTTCCCAATTTATTGACAATTATGGTCAACCGTAGTGGATCATGGACTGACAGAGCTAGGATATGTCAATAATCCCAACCTTATCATCATCATCATCATCATCATCATCATACCTGGACCAACTGTTCTCCATCTAAAACTCAAAACAATATTTTCAATATGAAATCTTTTGTTTAATTTATTGACCGATCGGTTAATGGTGGTCAACCGTAACCTTAAGAAAACCATATTTTATGTGCTTCTATACTTGAGCATAGTACATACAAGGGTATTCACAGAAGAGAGGTTTTCCAACTCCCCAAGCAACTAAGAAGGCCAATGACTTGGTTGGCCCACCATGAACCCTCTTTTTCAGATAGATGGGTTTCATGACCATCAACTTGATCTTCAATTTCTAATTTACTAACGTTATGGAGCCAGTGGAAAGAGAATGGAAAAGGAGCAAGTTGACTGACTTGGGTTTGGACCGTTCTTTCCACAGGCCAGCCAGATATGATGGCTATACCCTTGTATACATGACAAGTTAATCCAAAAATATAGTCTACTATCAGCCACTGAAGACCAGAGCTAAGACTCTACTTATGACGTTCTCTTTTGCAGAACTTGTTGAGGAGTGACCTTCACAGAATTACATTTCCGCGCCCATAGTTCAGGACAAGATGATTTTTAATGGCATATTGTTAACAGACGTGATTTAAAGCTTGGAGCTCACATCCTTTCCCATTGCATCTTCGGCTAAATGTGTTGGAAAAAACTATACAAGTCGGAAAGTTGTTGGATTCACAAACATATGGGACAATGTGTGAAAAAACATTGATGTAGATAAAACTATTGAGCGTCAATACGGTTTTGGAACTATTCACGACAGTGAAGATAATCCCAACTTTTTGTAAGTTTTTTTGTCCCCCCACCTAAGCGTCACAAGCCTGACTTAGAGGGTTATTAGTACCTCTCATGTTTTAAAAGGGTTGATTATGTCAAGTGCAAGCTGTGTGCAATCTGGGATAGAGGCCGTCCTCGTCAATATGGCCCGCACATGCCTCTTCATACCAAAGAATCGTCGGCCAAACTAAAGGAATGAATCAAAAATTGCAGTTTCCCATTTTGTTTTTACATTCCTCCAGAAATTCCTTTATGGATTCCTTCATGCCAAATAATTTTTTTTCCAATAAATTCCTTCAGTTCCAAATAATAAAATTATTTATTTCAAATTTTTTTTTTAATCCAAGATCAATCCAACCATAGCCTCTTCCCTATCGCTGGAAATATACTTCCCGCACTTTGCAAACATTAGGTCTGTCCATCTAACAAAGCAAAAACTCCAATTGTCCAGGAGGATCCTTGAAAATCAAAAATAAACAATATGGTCTAAGCTCTTCGACCCTGGCCTACATTATGGGACCTAAGTGCTAATTGCCCGGAGGATCCTTGAAGATCAAAAAGAAACAATATGGTCTAAGTTCTTCCACCCTGGCCTACATTATGGGACCTAAGCGCTAGTTTTCCCTGAGGATCCTTGAAGATCAAAAATAATATGATCTAAGCTCTTCGACCCTGGCCTACATTAGGGGATTTAAGTGCTTTGCCCCTGAGAATCCTTGAAGATCAAAAATAAAATATAATCTAAGCTCTTCAACCCTGGCCTACATTATGGGACCTAAGCACTAATTGTCCCTGAGGATCTTTGAAGATCAAAAATATCAAAGATAAGCAATCTGATCTAACGTCTTCCACCCTGGTCTACATTATGGGACCAAGCGCTAATTGCCCTTGAGGATCCTTGAACATCAAAAATATCAAAAATAAGCAATATGATCTAACCTCTTCCACCGTGGTCTACATTATGGGATCTAAGCACTAATTGCCCCTGAGGAGCCTTGAAGATCAAAAATAATATGATCTAAGCTCTTCGACCCTGGCCTACATTATGGGACCTAAGCGATAATGAATGGGCTAATTCGACTTCCATAAAATTGGAACATCCCCAGCACACTTGATCTTGACTTAATTAATGGATGTCTTACATTTTTGACTTTTTTGTTGTGCCCCTAAAGGAGGCAGATACTCACAAAAATACCAACCACCCCATATCATAAACTATTATTTAGCAGCAAGAGTTTACACCAAGAGTTTCCATTGGTGCTGAAAAAAATAATTCCCAGCGAGCAACGGTTTTGAACACACTTTTTGGATTTTCTTTGGTATCGATTTCGAACTTTTTATCTCCCTTCCCCATATAAAAATATATACGCTATACTAAAGGGGACTGCATCCCTAAAGTGAACATATTGTCTGTGTTTGAACATAGTTCAAATACAAAAGAAAAATGTTATTTGGCTTTTAGTTTTTTTTGGCCAACAACTTAACGGCCATTCTCGCCCCTGTCCCACCCCACCGTACTTCTAGAACACTGAAACGATACAAAACACCGCAGTAGAGTTGACGGGGTGTGTGTAAATAGCAGCAGTTTAGAATTTAAGGCAGAGATTTGCCTATTGTTATGCCATTAAAAATGGACTTGTTCCCAAGATTTTAAAACAAAAAAACGAGAAGAGGTTGAAAACCCAACGAGCTTGTCTGCAAGTTCAAGTTTTGTCAATTTTTCTTTCAAAAACATACATCATTTACGTTACATTATGTGCCTTCTGGTTATACTTTAGTGCTTTGTCTCTAGAATCCCAGCTGCCTTTCCTTTTACGTTGTTTTTATCACCAGGAACATCTGGTGGAACGAGAGGCCTTCAAGAGATGGTCCTACAAGATGTTTAGGGGATATTTTTTCTAGCATCCCTGCATCCATCGCCCCGTTATCACAATTAACAGTGCTTTGTGGGGGCCAGCCCAGTAACGTGGAACACCAGTATATAAGTTCCAGTTTAGATCACCACAGCCTACACCTTTTTTTAACAGTTTGCTCGACGCCATTGAGCGCCGTATCCATTTCACCTCTGTCCAACAGTACCGACGTCTGAAAACCACAGTGGGCCCCTGCTCAGCGATGCACATTGAACAGCTATGTTGACCAGCTGAAGGTAGCAGTTTTTTAGTCATATTTCAGATTCCCTCCTTAGCGGCCTAGGGTCGAGGGAAACTTGGTTGTGTTGGTCCATATCTGGATGCATGTCCGTGCTCATGCTATCCGGTAGACCATTGTCACTGCCTTCCTCCTCTTTGCTCGTCAATGAGACTTCGTTCTCGTAGCAAAAAGTATTTGGGTTCGAAAGTATATATTTCTTTTCTGCCAAGTCCCTGGCGCTACAAACCGGGGTGTTGGGCACTTCATAAGTTTTGTTAAAACGGGAATAGTCTACTTTGTAATAATGTTTTTCTTCAAAAAGGACGGGTTCATAGCGGTGACCCCAGTAGATTTCACTCGCTAGGTATGAGCTGCGACATTGGGTGGTCATGGCTGTGGCCTCCACCATACCTTCTAATATGACTACTATCTCAAAGTCAGAATTGTCCAAGTCCTGTTTGCTAAGGTCGTACAGGGGACTCTCTTCATCAATTTCATGAACAATAGTGATAGGGGAAACTAAGAAAATCCGGTCAATTCCACTGTCAAAGCCAACGTTGATATCAATTTGATCCAAAGGGATGTATTCTCCTTCAGATGTGATGCGAGACTTGAGGAGCTGGGCTCGGACGTGAGCCTCCACAAGGTGGCTTTTTCGGAGATTGCCCACTCTCCACATCAAGCACAGTTTCCCGTCTCTCATAGCTATCACGGCCGTGTCGCTGAAAACTAAGGTCTCGTTCCTCTTTTTTGGTTTTGCCATTTTAGCCATGACGGCACCGATGATGAAGGCGTCGATGATGCAGCCAACGATGGACTGGAAGACCACCATGAACACTGCCACGGGGCACTCATCGGTGACGCAACGGAATCCATAGCCGATGGTGGTCTGGGTTTCGATAGAGAAGAGGAAGGCTGCTGTGAAACTCTTCACCTCAGTAACACAAGATCTATGATTTTCCGAAGCCCCCAAGTCATTGTGGAGAAGAGCTATCAACCAGAAGACACAGCCGAAGAAAAGCCAAGACAGTATGAAAGCCAAGCAAAAGATGACCAGCATCCATCGCCAACGAATGTCCACACAGGTGGTGAAGATGTCGGATAAGTAGCGCTGCCCCTTCTCGCTCACGTTGATGAACTGGACATTGCAGTGTCCATCTTTCTTGACGAATCGGCTTCGGCACTGTTGCCGGGTATGGATTTTGCTTTTGCCGTTTCCATACCCGTTGGCAACTGCCATGGTGGCCAGCTTCATTCCGTCCTCTTCTGAAGACACAACGCTGTAGCGGTTGGTTCGCACGCTGCCCATCACTTCAGTTGAGGACGGCGGTGCTTCTGCTTTAGAAAACAGTCTTAGTTTCTGCAAAACTCTTTGGAGAAACAGTTTTGAAGGCTCACAGGGAACACTCACGGGGGAAAAAATGGTATCAGAGAGGTTCCTGTCTCGGAAGGACCTTGGTTGCTACCAGGGAAGGTATTCTGGCATGAGGAGGGGATGTCAGCAGGCTCTCATTGTCACGCTGATGTCATGTCCTGCAAGAAAAAGAAAAGATTTTGATGTCAAAGCGTAAGGAAGTGGTAACGTAAGCCTTCCTTCTCCATGTTCCTTCCTGCCATATGCAAACAAGTCCATTAATATCATCTCCTCCTGAGTCCAAGCCACAGCAGATGCTTCACCTTGTCCAATTCTCAAGGCTCCTTACGGAGCACATGAGGCTACAAAGCAGACTAAAATAACTACAGCTAATTATTTGCTTCGTTACAAGACGTTCCGAAACAGATGAAGCAGAGCTGAGGTTGTCAATGCATGATATGATGGTTCTAAGCCTAATCATGGTGGCACTTATCTACTAGAAGAGCCAAGGAACAAATGCAACCAGTCCACGACCCACCCAGGAGGGACTATAAGGGGCATAGTGTCAAGCTTAACGGCTAGATTATTAATAAAACACTGTCTCTCAGGAACTCTCCCCAGTGACAACGCAACCGCACAACAGTTCCTGTGAGAATCATTACCCAGAAGATGACCCCACCAATGGCCGTGTCCCTCACACGACATCTTCCAGATTTCATTCACCTCCTGCATTCTCACGCACATTCTGTACTGGCCTTTAATAGATGCTTGATCTCTCGCACTAATACTTTCAATCAGATGTAGTAGAGAAGAATTTGTTATTTTAAAGGAGTTGTAGAATAGCTGGGAGAAGCTGTGCAGTGTCACCCATTGGGCAATGAAAGACAGAAACACCTTTGCCACATCTGTATATAGTGTGCACTGCCCCAAGAAATGAATGGTCAAGATCCAGAACTTAGAACCCAAATGCTGGAGCGGGATGTAGCAGAGCTGGATGTGTTATGGTTAAGACGTTGCACCAGAAACAACATGTGACGAGTTTTGCCAATTCATGGAGAACTCAACTTTACTGCCCATTGTGATTCACCACACACACACACACACACACACACACACACACACACACACACACACAGTGGCGTAACTACCGCGGTCGCAGCGGTCGCGATCGCGACCGGGCCCGGGCGGTTTGGGGCCCGCGGGGACCCGGCAGATCAGCAGCCAGCTCCTCTCAGTGAGAGAGAAGCTGCGCTGATCTATCACAGTGCACGCACCCACTATATGACCCGCTGCCGCCCCCGACACCGGGCCCTCCTGCCCGATGTCAGCGGCGGCACCGGGGCCCCCCTCCCCCGTCACCGCGCACAGTAATAATGAAGCAAAGAGCGGCCGGCGCCGCTCTGCATCATCATTCTGCCCCTGTGCCTGTGCGGTGACGTCACTCCTGTGCGACTGCTGTGCTGAGTGCACAGAGCGCAGGGAGGGAGGACGCCGCCGACCGCAGCACCGGGAGGACGAGCAGCAGTGGAAGGAGGAGAGCAGGGACTCGGGAGTACAGCATTAGTGGAACAAGGAGACGTCAGGACAGAGCAGCAGTGGAAGGAGGAGAGCGGTGAGTACTTGGTTTTTTTTTTTTATATATATATGAGTACACGGTGGTCAGAGGCCTGGAGTGGGGAGGCTGCATTATACTGTGCATGGAGGCCTGGGGTGGGGAGGCGGCATCTGTACATGGAGGCCTGGGGTGGGGAGGCTGCCTGATACTGTACAAGGAGGCCTGGGGTGGGGAGGCTGCCTGATACTGTACAAGGAGGCCTGGGGTGGGGAGGCTGCATGAATTGTACATGGAGGCCTGGGGTGGGGAGGCTGCCTGATACTGTACAAGGAGGCCTGGGGTGGGAAGGCTGGATGATACTGTACATGGAGGCCTGGGGTGGGGAGGCTGCATCTGTACATGGAGGCCTGGGGTGGGGAGGCTGCCTGATACTGTACAAGGAGGCCTGGGGTGGGGAGGCTGCCTGATACTGTACAAGGAGGCCTGGGGTGGGGAGGCTGCATGATACTGTACATGGAGGCCTGGGGTGGGGAGGCTGCCTGATACTGTACAAGGAGGCCTGGGGTGGGAAGGCTGGATGATACTGTACATGGAGGCCTGGGGTGGGGAGGCTGCATCTGTACATGGAGGCCTGGGGTGGGGAGGCTGCCTGATACTGTACAAGGAGGCCTGGGGTGGGGAGGCTGCCTGATACTGTACAAGGAGGCCTTGGGTGGGGAGGCTGCATGATACTGTACATGGAGGCCTGGGGTGGGGAGGCTGCCTGATACTGTACATGGAGGCCTGGGGTGGGGAGGCTGCATGATACTGTACATGGAGGCCTGGGGTGGGGAGGCTGCCTGATACTGTACAAGGAGGCCTGGGGTGGGGAGGCTGCATGATACTGTGCATGGAGGCCTGGGGAGGCTGCATTATACTGTACATGGAGGCCTGGGGAGACTCCATTATACTGTACATGGAGGCCTGGGGAGGCTGGCAGCATTATTATACATGGAGGCCTGGGGAGGCTGGCTGCATTATTATACATGGAGGCCTGGGGAGGCTGGCTGCATTATTATACATGGAGGTCTGGGGAGGCTGGCTGCATTATTATACATGGAGGCCTGGGGAGGCTGGCTGCATTATTATACATGGAGGCCTGGGGAGGCTGGCTGCATTATTATACATGGAGGCCTGGGGAGGCTGGCTGCATTATTATACATGGAGGCCTGGGGAGGCTGGCTGCATTATTATACATGGAGGCCTGGGGAGGCTGGCTGCATTATTATACATGGAGGCCTGGGGAGGCTGGCTGCATTATTATACATGGAGGCCTGGGGAGGCTGGCTGCATTATTATACATGGAGGTCTGGGGAGGCTGGCTGCATTATTATACATGGAGGTCTGGGGAGGCTGGCTGCATTATTATACATGGAGGTCTGGGGAGGCTGGCTGCTATATTATACATGGAGGCCTGGGAGGCTGGCTGCTATATTATACATGGAGGCCTGGAGAGGTTGGCTGCTATATTATACATGGAGGCCTGGAGAGGTTGGCTGCATTATTATATATGGAGGCCTGGTGAGGCTGCATAATAAACATGAAGGACACCTTATACATTGAATATAGAGGTGTAATATACATAGAGGTCTATGAGGCTGCATTATACTGGAGGTCTATAGGGCTGCATTAAAATGGAGGTCGAGGGGGGGCTGTATAATACAAAATGAAGGGACACCTTATACATGGAATATAGGGGTGAATTATACATGGAGGAGTATGGGGCTGCATAATACCATCTGAAGTTTTATGGGGTTGTGTTATAATACATATAGGACTATGGGGGCTGCATTATAATATATGGAGGACTATGGAGGCTACCTTATACATGGACTATGGAAGTGCATTATAAAACATGGAGGACTATGTGGTGCAGTATAATATATGGAGAACTATGGGGTGAATTTTAATACATGGAGAACTATGGGAAATGCATTATAATTGAAGGGCTACTTTATACATGGAGGATTATGGGGGTGCATTATAATATATGGAGGGCTATGTATCTGCATTCTAATATATGAAGGGTTATGTGAGACCCTTTATACAATTATTTGGAAGGCTATGTGGGGGCTGTTATAGTATTTTGAGAACTTTATACAGGGGGGACAAAGATACAAGTATGGGATGGAAATGTTTTGTGCTGAGGGAAAAAGGCTCTTTCCCTCAGCAGCCAACTTTCCCATGCTCTGCTATACATCTCTCAGCACCCAGCTTTCCCATGTTCTGATATACATCTCTCAGCACCCAGCTTTCCCATGTTCTGATATACATCTCTCAGCACCCAGCTTTCCCATGCTCTGATATACATCTCTCAGCACCCAGCTTTCCCATGCTCTGCTATACATCTCTCAGCACCCAGCTTTCCCATGTTCTGATATACATCTCTCAGCACCCAGCTTTCTCATGCTCTGCTATACATCTCTCAGCACCCAGCTTTCCCATGTTCTGATATACATCTCTCAGCACCCAGCTTTCCCATGTTCTGATATACATCTCTCAGCACCCAGCTTTCTCATGCTCTGATATGGGAAAGCTGGGTGCTGAGGACAAGATAAATATCAGAACATAGGAAAGCTGGGTGCTGATAGAGGGATTTCAGGGTGCTGTGGGTGAGAGCCAAGTGTCAGCGTCATTATTCTGTACCCCGAGTGTCAGTGTCATTATCCCTTACCCCATACCTCCCAACCGTCCCGGATACAGCGGGACTTTCACGCTTTACGTTGTTTGTCCCGTTGCCACGATCGGGACGGCCGGCTCCCGGGCTCCGCCCACCCACTCTCTCTCCGCCTCCCTGCTTTTCCCTCCTACCATCCCAGTAGACGTGGCATAACAGAGAGGAGCGCTGCCTGTGCTGCTGCTGGTACAGTAAAATCTCCCCAGCGCTGATTTCCCTCCCTCCCCCCCCCTCACCCCCGGCCGGAGCCTCTCTGTGTGGTCGGCCGGCCGCCTGTCTGTGCGGGCGCCCCCCGGCCGCCTGTCTGTGCGGGCGCCCCCCGGCCGCCTGTCTGTGCGGGCGCCCCCCGGCCGCCTGTCTGTGCGGGCGCCCCCCGGCCGCCTGTCTGTGCGGGCGCCCCCCTGCCGCCTGTCTGTGCGGGCGCCCCCCTGCCGCCTGTCTGTGCGGGCGCCCCCCTGCCGCCTGTCTGTGAAGGCGACCGGCCACCTCACTGTGTGGGCGACCGGCCGCCTCACTGTGGCTCCCTGCGTGTCCATGCTGGAGGCCCGCCGGTTGCCTGCGTGTCCATGCTGGAGGCCCGCCGGCTGCCTGCGTGTCCATGCTGGAGGCCCGCCGGCTGCCTGCGTGTCCATGCTGAATGGGTGTGGATGGGGAGTGGATATGGGCGTGACTGTGAAATGGGTGTGGTTAGGGGGCGTGGCCTAAAGCCACAGTGCAGAGCAGCCACAGAGCAGCCACAGTGCAGAGCAGCCACAGAGCAGAGCAGCCACAGAGCAGCCACAGTGCAGAGCAGCCACAGAGCAGCCACAGAGCAGAGCATCCACAGTGCAGAGCAGCCACAGAGTAGAGCAGCCACAGAGCAGAGCAGCCACAGAGCAGCCACAGTGCAGAATATCCACAGAGCAGCCACAGTGCAGAATATCCACAGAGCAGCCACAGTGCAGAATATCCACAGAGCAGAGCATCCACAGAGCAGAGCAGCCACAGAGCAGAATATCCACAGAGCAGAATATCCACAGAGCAGAGCATCCACAGAGCAGAGCAGCCACAGAGCAGAATATCCACAGAGCAGAGCTGCCACAGACCAGCCACAGTGCAGAGCATTCACAGCACAGAGCATCCACAGAGCAGAGCAGCCACAGAGCAGAGCAGCCACAGAGCAGAGCAGCCACAGACCAGCCACAGTGCAGAGCATTCACAGCACAGAGCATCCACAGAGCAGAACATCCACACACTACACCCCCAGAGCACTCTGCTATTAACACTAGTGCAGGGGGTACACTATACAAGTTCTATAGGGAATCTGAGAAGAAACCTACAAATAGAAAGTGCAGATGTAGCAGAGCTGATTTGTTACTTCAGCGCTCCATCTTCTGTGACTTCTGTAGAGGGGTTGACATCTTTTTACTTCCCCAATGCATATATATTGGACTAAACATCAGTTTTGCAATTGGGCTTCATTCCAATTGTGCATTATGTAATCCTGGCTGCAGATGGAGTTAACTGAGAGTTGGTCAGTGAGCTCTGATATGAGAGTGTTTGTTGTAATCTTTATCTTTCTTCTCAGCTGATTTATGACCACATCAATGATGACTGTGCTGGGAAACAAAGAGCAGGTAAGAGGTGACCGTTCTTGATGAAACCCAATTGCAAAACTGATTTTCTAAGTCAAACTTCATGGCTAAAAAAAAAATAAATAAAAAATGTACCTACAGTCCTGTGTAAATCCACAGAAAAGAAAGGGTAATTTGACCATGATGGGAGCCGCATGACAAACTCAGCTCTGCTACATCTGTATTCTACTTCAATTACTTGTTTCTTTTGTGCACAATGGAAGTTACTAGTGTGAGTCGCTTTACTTGCAGTCCTATGTAAAATGTGTCATTTGACCTCTGAAGGTCATGGTGTTCAAAAAGGTTTTATCTGCAGTCCTACGTAAAACCTCAGAGACCACGTTGTGATGTGACCGTCAGCTCTGCTACATCTGTAGGTATCATCCTGCTTAAAAAAACACAGGCAAAAACATTTATTAACTGATGTAGCAGAGTTGAATTTATCATTGCTCACTATTTGGCACAATTCTCCAATTTCAAATATATTGAGTTTATCTGCAATTGTGATGACAAACCCAGCTCTGCTACTTCTATATAAGTCATCTTGATAAACTCGTGTATACAGATGTAGCAGAGCTGAGTATGCGATTTAACTTTTTAATCACATATAACCCCCCCGCCACAAATAACACAATCTGACATCCCGCAGATCTGCACCACATGACAAACCCAGCTTTGCTACATCTCTATAAATCATAAACTCATGTGTCCATGTGTGGAAGAGCTGAATTATTATTATTTTTTCTATTATAAGGACAATCCCTCCACCTCGAAAAACCTTACATTCTTTGGCCTATGCCAAATGATAAACTCAGCTCTGCTACATCTACATGAATCATGTTGTTAGACGTTTCACAAACTCATGTGTACATTTGTAGCTGAGCTGAATTATTATTTTTTAATTATGTAAAAAACAAACAAACATTCTGCTGTATAATAAGCCTATGCCAGATGACAAACTCAGCTCTGCTACATCTAAACATATTTTACGGCAAAAATAAACTATATATATATATATATATATATATATATATATATATACACACACATACATATATAATGTAGCAGAGCAGAATTTGTCATTGATCTTTCATTATATGTCAAATTGCATTCTCATGTACAGTAAGCCTATGACAAACACAGCTCTGCTGCATCTGCACCATAGAGTTGCTGATGGGGAAGTGGGATTTCCAGCGTTGCCCTCTTGCTCACCCAGCCAGTCATTTCGGATGCCCCTACCCCCTGCCGCCCCCCTCTCTGGTGTCTGTTATTGAAGTGCAGAATGAATGAAAATTGCAGAATGGAGAAGTAAACCGCCGACTTCCTAAAATAAGAAGCATGTGCTCGAATTCCACAATTTGACGATCCCCCTCCTATTAATAACATCTTGCGCTCTAAATTTAGCTCCGTCTCGCCCCCATCGTGTTTTTTTCCATAGGTGAAGAATTGATCGGCACCAGATATAGACAGCCAATCAAAAGCTGCCTAAAAGATGTAGCAGAGCCGAGTTTGTCATTGACCTGGTCCTTTTGAGAGTTAAGATTATGAAGCCGCTTTTCTTTTGGTCCTAATAGCTCACATTTTTGTTACTGCTGTATGACATAATCAGGTCTGCCACTTCTGACAAACCCAGCTCTGCTACACCTGACAAACCCAGCTCTGCTACATCCTAGAAATCCAGCTCTGCTACACCCAAGAAATCCAGCTCTGCTACACCCAAGAAATCCAGCTCTGCTACACCCGAGAAATCCAGCTCTGCTACACCTGAGAAATCCAGCTCTGCTACACCTGAGAAATCCAGCTCTGCTACACCTGAGAAATCCAGCTCTGCTACACCCGACAGATCCGGCTCTGCTACACCCGACAGATCCAGCTCTGCTACAACCCGACAAATCCAGCTCTGCTACAACCCGACAAATCCAGCTCTGCTACAACCCGACAAATCTAGCTCTGCTACAACCCAACAAATCTAGCTCTGCTACAACCCGACAAATCCAGCTCTACTACAAACGACTAATCCAGATCTATTACGAACGACAAATCCAGCTTTGCTACAACCCAACAAATCTAGCTCTGCTACAACCCAACAAATCTAGCTCTGCTACCACCCGACAAATCCAGCTCTGCTACATCCGACAAATCTAGCTCTGCTACACCGGACAAATCCAGCTCTGCTACTACCCAACAACTCTAGCTCTGCAACCACCCAACAAATCTAGCTCTGCTACACCCGACAAATCCAGCTCTGCTACAACCTGGCGATAATGAATTGGAAATGAGTTCATTTCTGGTCGATATTAATGTATTATGTAATAATGAGGCTTAGCGCTAAGTAGATAAGGCTTAGATGGGGGGGGGGAAGGGGGTAGGAGATGTAGCAGAGCTGATCGGTATCGTTGTAGGCAGCACTATTTATGCATTTTAATGTAATTGGTTGAATGTAAAACTGCCGAAAATTCATAATGGGGGTCATAGAAGGTGACAAATACAGGTCTGACATAGTCAACTCAGCTACATTTAGTTGTAAGATATGACAATTTGGGTAATTGGAGAGCATTGTTCCCTAGCTGTTGTGACCTTACACCACCTCCCTACTATATAAAATGATGTAGCAGAGCTGAGTTAGTCATGCAACTATGAATGTGTTAGAATTTATCAAGTTCCATGTGAAAAATATATATTACTGACATTCCACCAGATGACTAACACAGTTCTGCTACGCCCGCATTATAGGTCCCAGGTGACCCTAAGGCGCCCTGACAGCTCTGCTACGCCCACATTATAGGTCCCAGGTGACCCTAAGGCGCCCTGACAGCTCTGCTACACCTGCATTATAGGTCCCAGGTGACCCTAAGGCGCCCTGACAGCTCTGCTACGCGCACATTATAGGTCCCAGGTGACCCTAAGGCGCCCTGACAGCTCTGCTACACCTGCATTATAGGTCCCAGGTGACCCTAAGGCGCCCTGACAGCTCTGCTACACCTGCATTATAGGTCCCAGGTGACCCTAAGGCGCCCTGACAGCTCTGCTACGCCCGCATTATAGGTCCCAGGTGACCCTAAGGTGCCCCGGCACAATCCCAGCTCTGCATTCACCCCAGGGAGGATTAATTGCTGCAATGTGGCCCCCAGGGCTCCTGTTCTAGTGTTTAGAAAGGACTTGAACAAGAAAGTCTGGTCCCTCCGCATGTTTGGGAAGTGTAGCCGGAGAATAAGGCCGGGGCACGGGGTATTGAGCGCCAGCAGACCATCCTAAGCCACCGAAAATCCAGCCCCGACACGTAGCCCTGATCATTATCCATTGCAAACTCTGATGTAGCAGAGCTAATTGTGTGACGTAGCAGAGCTGAATTTGTCACATGAAGTAAAACTGAGTTTTGTCATTGTCAGATATGAGAGGCGTTACCCAGAGAAGTATAATATGATTTGCAAGTTGAATACATGATATAACACATTCAGCTCTGCTACATCTGTACATAAACCATCATATTATGAAGAAATGCTACATCTGTACAGGTAAAGTCATCTGCTATAGCCTTGAATGATGGGAGTGACCGTACCACATTGCCCTAAGAGTTCTTACAATGATGTAGCAGAGTTGGCTTTGTTGTGGGTTCCTGCACTACAACAAAGTTGTGTTTTTTGGGGATTTATATTTTAGCTTTACATTTGCAAACTCAGCTCTGCTACACCAGTTCGAGGTGGGCTCAGATTACTGCCTGGGGGCAGCGCTGAGTATATCTGCCTGGAGCCGATCGTTGGGACCTGACGAGCCCTGAGAGATGGCGACAAATCCCTGAATGACGCCACACAAGGAGAGGTTGCTACGCTGGGGCTGCACCGCTACTGTACACTGCCTGCTGTAAACAGCGGTCCAGTACCAAATATATACAGATGTAGCAGAGCTGAGTTTGTCATCTGGCACAACCCATTTGCTTTCCATAAGGCAGTAGATAAACCTTCTGAGGTCTTTATATCAAAAGACCTCAACGACAAACTCAGCTCTGCTACATCAGCATATCAGAAGCTCTGCTACCTCAGCAGTCAGGTCACTCTTCCACACTACATTTCAAGGGGTTAGTGTTGGGTTTACTTGGGCACATGTGATGCCAAGGTAAACAGTGATATGTAAACACTTGCGGCTCATCAGATGTGTCTGGTCACACTACATATGTTTGTACTACCCGTATAGCAGAGCTGAGATTGTCATGTAACTGTTTAGATCATGTATTAGGTTTACCTGCAGTCCTATGTAAAAACAAAACAAAGCACACATTTTTTGGATCAGCTACATCTATATATAGATAGTGCATGGATCCCAAGCCTCAGTACCAGCCACAAAGTAAGCAATATTTTAAGATGTAGCTGAGCTGTAATTGTTAATGGTGAGGACTTCAAAAGTTACGGTGACCAAGTCATTTTGATTTGAACGCCTACATCCTACGAAAACAGAATATCTATTTTTTGACAAACCCAGATCTGCTGCACATGACAAACCCAGCTCAGCGATGTCCTACGATATAAGTATTGCTATTTATGACAAATCCAGTCCTGTACACCTGACAAACTCTGCTCTACATCTAGCAAACCTAGCTCTGCGATGCCCTACAATATCAGTATTGCTATTTATGACAAATCAAGCTCTGTACACATGACAAACCCAGCTCTGCGATGTCCTGCCAATCAGTATTACCATTTCTGACAAACCCAGCTCTGTACACATTACAAACCCAGCTCTTCTATGTCCTACAATATCAGTATTGCTATTTCTGACAAACACAGCTCGATGTACCTGACAAACCCAGCTCTGCTATGTCCTATGATATCAGTGCTGTTATTTCTGACAAATCCAGCTCTGTACTCCTGACAAACCAAGCTCTATACACCTAACAAACCCAGCTCTGCGATGCTATACAACATCAGTATTACTATTTCTGACAAACTCAGCTCTATACATCTAACAAACCCAGTTCTGCTATCTCCTACGATATCAGCATTGCCATTTCTGACAAACCCAGCTCTGTACCAAAACCCAGCTCTACAACACCTGAGAAACCCAGCTCTGTGGCACCTGACAAACCCAGCTCGGCGGCACCTGACAAACCGAGCTCTATGGCACCTGACAAACCCAGCTCTATGGCACCTGACAAACCCAGCTCTATGGCACCTGACAAACCCAGTTCTATGGCACCTGACAAACCCAGCTCTATGGCAACTGACAAACCCAGCTCTGTGGCACCTGACAAACCCAGCTCGGCGGCACCTGACAAACCCAGCTCTGTGGCACCTGACAAACCCAGCTCTATGGCACCTGACAAACCCAGCTGGGCGGCACCTGACAAACCCAGCTCTAAGGCACCTGAGAAACCCAGCTCTGTGGCACCTGACAAACCCAGCTCGGCGGCACCTGACAAACCCAGCTCTGTACCAAAACCCAGCTCTACAACACCTGAGAAACCCAGCTCTGTGGCACCTGACAAACCCAGCTCGGCGGCACCTGACAAACCCAGCTCGGCGGCACCTGACAAACCCAGCTCGGCGGCATCTGACAAACCCAGCTCTATGGCAACTGACAAACCCAGCTCTATGGCAACTGACAAACCCAGCTCTATGGCAACTGACAAACCCAGCTCTACGGCACCTGACAAACCCAGCTCTAATGGCACCTGACAAACCCAGCTCTACGGCACCTGACAAACCCAGATCTACGGCACCTGACAAACCCAGCTCTACGGCACCTGACAAACCCAGCTCTAATGGCACCTGACAAACCCAGCTCGCCAGCACCTGACAAAACAAATCCTAAAACCTACACATACACCAAGCCATCCTTTCCACATCCCCTTACCCCGATACCCCTTATATTAACACCTACCGGCCCTTTAAATAAAAAAGCCAATTGTTTTGAATTCATAGCGTACATCTGTTCGCCAACACGCGCAAAACCGACAGCCGGCATCTGAGGATGAGATTACATAGCCGCAGATGCATCCCACTACCACCGCAATGACATCAGGATGCAGCAGAGCTGAATTTATCAAATCTGCAGTCCTATGTAAAAAACAAACAAATCATTGTGATATCACTATAAATTGTGCCAAATGACAAACTCAGCTCTGAGGAAGTGAGTTTATCATATCAATGGGGGGGACATGACCATTATTGGCTCGTCAGCGCAGTTGCACTTTACCGCTTCACTGTTATTATTGAAAACGATGCAACTTTTTGATAATTTAAAGGCACAGCGTCCCTTTTTTTTGGGTTTGTCATATCCAATGTGGAGCCGCTGAGTTTTTGGAGGGGGGCGATGATGACCAATGGATAAAGTATGTGTAGAGGGGCCGGGCACAGATGTCAGTGACATTGTGCGCTCCCATCTCACACTCATTTTTTGCTTTTAAGAAATTCCAACTCCTGAGTCCGCAGCTGCTGCGCTCAGAACCAACTGTGGCCGCGAAGGCGAGTATTTATAGCCCGGCATATACCGGGGAGACGCACCCACAAAGACTGCAGGTAAAGAAATAGCAAGGAGATGGAAATGGATGTAGCAGAGCTGAGTTTGTCATCTGGCACTGAAAAGGTTTTTCAAAGGTCTGAAGGTAATTTACACTTATCAACATGTAAACCTGCTACATCGCCAAGTTTAGATGTCGATATAGCAGAGCTGAGTTTGTCATTTGGTCCGAAAAGTTTGGCCCTAAAACTACATCATTTAAACTTATCAACATGCAGATAGTGAGATGCTGATGCAGCAGAGCCGAGTTTGTCATTTAGCACAATTTTGGTCCTGTAAACCAAATACATTTTCCTTTCAACTCCCGGCTCCGAATGTAATAAATTCAGCTTTTCCATATCTGCATGTAGCAGAGCTGATTTTGTCATTTGGCACTGAATGGTTTTTCAAAGGTCTGAATGTAATTTACACTTATCGACATGTAGACCACATACATCACCTAGTTTAGATGTCGATGTAGCAGAGCTGAGTTTGTCATTTGGCACTGATAGTTTTTTTCAAATGTCTGAAGGTAAAAACTACTACGTCATCTAAACTTATCAACATGCAGACCTGTTACATCACCTAGTGAGATACTGATGTAGCAGAGCCGAGTTTGTAGTTTAGCACAATGTTGGTCCTGTAAAGCAAATACCTTTTCCTTTTAACCCATGTCTACGAATATAAATTTAGCTTTTCCATATATGCATGTAGCAGAGCCGAGTTTGTCATGCGTCACAATTTCAGTCCTGTAAACCAAATACAGTTTCCTTTTATACTCATGTCTCCAAATATGTAAATTCAGCTTTTCCATATCTACATGTAGCAGAGCCGAGTTTGTCATCGTCACAATTTCGGTCCTGTAAACCAAATACAGTTTCATGCCTCCAAATATGTAAATTTAGCTTTTCCATATCTGTATGTAGCAGAGCCGAGTTTGTCAGGCGTCACAATTTTTTTTTTCTTTTTAAACTGATTATATTGTGTTATTAACAAATTCAGTGCCGCTTATATCGGCTTCTTTTTAAGACACAGATGTAGCAGAGCCGATTGTGTTGTTCGCCAATTTATCACTATTTCAACAGCAACTTCAGCTCAGAACTCAGATGCAGCAGAGTTGAGTTTGTCATTGACCAAAATGTTACTCAAACTTATTGTAAGTCCATTTCAAATCAGCTCTGCTACTTCTTCTAGGAGGACAGAATATTTTAAAGCGAGCAATACAACAGAGCTGAGTTTGTCATCGGTCACAATTTTATTCTGGAAACTCATTTATGAATGTATTGTAATTCCATTAAATCTCTAGGAAATAGACTCTTCTAACAGTTAGATACAGCAGAGCTGAGTTTGTCATTTTCCAAAATTTTTATGACAAACTCAGCTCAGCTACCTCTGTATCTTCCATAGATGGCACAGGTCCTGGGGGTACAGAATTTAGGGGTGGGTGGTGACTTACCTTATTGTTTAGGGGAGCACATTGTAACCCAGGTGATAAATAAGATCCAGAGGTATTTGCAATCCAAAAGGTTCCCCTAATCCAGGGATCGCTCGCAGCGACCATCACATCCTCTGCCGATCTCCGACCAGCCATGTGCTGTTATATAGCTCGCCGGCTGGCCACGCCCACAGGGGCTGCACGCAGCCAATCCGGCGCCGGGGGACGGCCTGAGTGACAGCTGGGGGGCGGGATCTGGAGCCAGCCACTCATTCAGGGGAAGTTCAGTGCGGAGGACAGATGGAGAAAGAAGCTGCACCGTCCACACATCGGGGGATAGACAGGAGAAGATGTAGCAGAGCGGAGGCTGCATCGTCCGCACATCGGAGGATAGATGGGGGCAGATGTAGCAGAGCGGAGGCTGCATCGTCCGCACATCGGAGGATAGATGGGGGCAGATGTAGCAGAGCGGAGGCAGCACCGAGGATAGCTGCAGATGTAGCAGAGCGGAGGCTGCACCGACGATAGCTGCAGATGTAGCAGAGCCGAGGCTGCACCGACGATAGGTGCAGATGTAGCAGAGCGGAGGCTGCACCGTCCGCACATCGGAAGATAGATGGGGCAGATGTAGCAGAGCGGAGGCTGCAGCACCGTCTGCGCATCGGATGATAGCTGCAGATGTAGCAGAGTTGAGGCTGCACCGAGGATAGGTGCAGATGTAGCAGAGCTGAGGCTGCACCGAGGATAGGTGCAGATGTTGCAGAGCTGAGGCTGCAGCACCACCATCCACACATTAGAGGATAGGTGCAGATGTAGCAGAGCTGAGGCTGCAGCACCACCATCCACACATTAGAGGATAGGTGCAGATGTAGCAGAGTTGAGGCTGCAGCACCACCATCTACACATCAGAGACTGGGTGCAGATGTAGCAGAGGTGAGGCTGCACACTCCACACATACGAGGATAGGTTCAGATGTAGCAGAGCGGAGGCTGCACTGAGGATAGGTGCAGATGTAGCAGAGCTGAGACTGCACTGTCTGTCAGTACATTTGAGGATAGGTGCAGATGTAGGAGAGTGGAGGCTGCAGCACCGTCTGCACATTAGAGGATAGGTGCAGATGTAGCAGAGCTGAGGCTGGACAGTCACACATACGAGGATAGGTGCAGATGTAGCAGAGCTGAGACTGCACTGTCAGTACATCTGAGGATAGGTGCAGATGTAGCAGAGCTGAGACTGCACTGTCAGTACATCTGAGGATAGGTGCAGATGTAGCAGAGTGGAGGCTGCAGCACCGTCTGCACATTAAAGGATAGGTGCAGATGTAGTAGAGCTGAGCTTGTCATACTGCTGGCCAAGAGTCCGTAGAGATTGTGGTGACATCTCTGTGCTTTTACATAGGACTGCAAAGTCAGTTATGTCCTCTTGCATAGTCCTAGTAACACAGCAACATGCTAGATGTGCTTTTACATAGGACTGCAAAGTCAGCTATGTCCTCTGGCCTAGTCTTGGTAACAATGTAAGGTGCTAGTTGGACTTTTACATAGGACTGCAAAGTTAGTTATGTCCTCTGACATAGTCCTGGTAACACCGTAACATGCTAGCTACGCTTTTACATTGGACTGCAAAATCAGCTATGCCTTTTGACATAGTACTAGGAACAATGTACAGTGCTAACTGGGCTTTTACATAGGACTGCAAGCTAATTTTTGTTCTATGTTTCTACATAGGACTGCAAAATCGACTGTTCTATTATACAGTTTTAGCGACAGCGCAACATGCTAGTTATGTTTTTACTTGGGACTGCAAAGCCGTATTCTTGTTTTCATAGTTTTAAGATTGAAAGAAGACACAAGTCCATTGAGTTCAACCTATAAGCTAACACCCTGGGACATCACCGCTGGCACCGCAACTAGCTAGCTGCACTTTTACATAGGACTGCAAAGTCAGCTATGTCCTCTGACATATTACTTTCTGCAATGTCAGTAGTTTCCATACAGTAAGAGTACTATGGCTTTAAACAGTATGGGACCGCCCATATGATGATGTCATGTCTTTGGAAGCTTCTGATAGGTTTACTGGCAACATCTGAGTTAATTAGAGACACACCTGTGGATGTGTTTAATGCACACCTGAAACACACTGCTTACTGTGTAGCATCATGAGAAAGTCAAAAGAAATCAGCCAAGATCTCAGGAAGAGAATTGTGGACTCGCACAAGTCTGGTTCATCCTTCGGTGCAATTTCCAGATACCTGAAGGTGCCTCGTTCATCTGTACAAACAATTATACGCAAGTACAAACAAGATGATGTCCAGCCATCATACCGCTCAGGAAGGAGACGGATCATGTGTACCAGAGATGAACATGTGCATATCAACCCAAGAACAAACGCAAAAGACCTTGGGAAGATGCTGGCGGAAGCTGGAAAGATTGTGTCATTATCCACAGTGAAACAAGTACTGTATCAACATGGGCTGAAAGACCACTCTGCCAGGAACAAGCCATTACTCCAAAGGAAACATAAAAAAGCCAGATTAATGATGCAAATGCACACAGGAACAAAGACCCTAATTTTTGGAGACATGTCCTGTGCTCTGACAAAACTAAAATTGAACTGTTTGTCCACAATGACCATCATTACGTTTGGAGGGAAAAGGGAGGAGCTTTGAATCCTAAGAACATCATCCCAACTGTGAAACACGAGGGACTGGTGCACCTCTCTCTTTCTCTCTCTCTCTATCTTCTCTCTCTCTTCTCTCCTCTCTTCTCTCTCTCTCTCTCTATTCTCCCTTTCTTTTCTCTCTTTTCTCCTCTCTTCTCTCCTCTCTTCTCTTCTCTCCTCTCTCTCTTCTCTCTTATCTCCTCTCTTCTCTCCCTCCTCTCTCTATTCTCCCTTTCTTTTCTCTCTTCTCTCCTCTCTTCTCTCCTCTCTTCTCCCCTCTCTTTTCTCCTCTCTTCTCTTCTCTCCTCTCTTCCCTCCTCTCTCTTTTCTCTCTTATCTCCTCTCTTCTCTCTCTTTCTCTCTCTCACTCTTAAGGTGCTAGTTGGCCTTTTACATAGGTCTGCAAGGTCATTTTTGTTCTGTTTCTACATACGACTGCAAAATCGACTTTGTCCTATGACACAGTGTAACATTGCTTTTACATGGGACTGCACAGTTTTTTTTCACACATTTTAGATTGAAAGAAGACATATGTCCATCAAGTTCAACCTATAAGCTAACATGCTGGAACATCACCTTTGGCACCGCAACGTGCCAGCTGCGCTTTTACATAGGACTGCAAAGTCAAGCTATGTCTTCTGACCTAATACTGGTAACAAAGTCACATGCTATCTGGGCTTTTACATAGGACTGCAAGGTCAATTTTGTCCTCTGACCAAGTACTGGTAGCAGCACAATGTGCTAGCTATGGGTTTTTTTAAATAGGACTGTAAAGTTCATTTTGTCCTATGATACCGTTTTAGCAACAACGCAGCGTGCTATCTATGCTTTTTCATGGGACTGCAAAGTCAACATTTTCTTATGAAACAGTCCTGGTGGCAGTGTAAGGTGCAAGCATTTATTTGCATGGGACTGGAAAGCAGACTATGTGCCCTGGTAATAGCACAATGTGGTATCTATACTTTTACATAGGACTGCAAAGTCAGCTCTGTCTTATGATGAAAAGATGGTGACAACACAATATGCTAGTTATAGTGTTACATAGGACTGCAAAGTCAACTTTGTCCTTTGAAACAGTCCTGATACCAGCACAGCGTGGTACCTATAATTTTACATAGGACTGCAAAATCGACTTATTATTCTAGCATTGTATTTCCTTGGGACTGGAAAGTCGACTATGTCCTATGAAACAGTCCTGGCAACAGCACAATGTGACATCTATTTTTTTTTTTTTACATAGGACTGCAAAGTAGATTGTGTTTGATAACAGCAACATGTGATATCTATACTTTTAACTGAAAAGATTACTGTGTCCTAAGAAATAGTATTAATTATAGCACAATGTGATAGACACACTTTTACATGGGACTGCAACAATTTCCTATGAAATAGCCCTGATAATGTGATATCCATACTTTTACATAGGACTGCAAAGTTGACTATGTTCTGACACTGTCTTGGTAAGGGCACATAGTGATATCTATGCTTCTACATAGGACTGAAAAAAATACATGTCATATTTTGTGGTAAAATGTGATAGTTGTGCATTTACATAGGACTGCAAAGCCCACTATGTCCTATGACACAGCCTGGGTAACAGCGCTAGCTGTGCTTTTGCATAGGACTGCCCATCCAAGTTTGTCCTATGGAATAGTTGTGGTGACAACATACATTATTTAATGTGAAAAACATACATAAATTAGTTTGTCCCAAAGATCATGCAGCGTGCGGATTTACGTGGGACTGCAGGAACATATATTAGTGACACTATAACAGCACATGAAGGAATTCTGCTCTGCTACATGCAAACAATAGGTCATTACTAGTATTTGTATCCTACTTAGTAGCATACCGATGTAGCAGAGCTGGACTGTACGTACACATTCATCCAAACCAACGCAATCAAAGCAACTCATCTATGCCAGGTCAGCAAACTCAACTCTGCTACATTGGTACATGCCAATCAATATATCCAGAGCAGGAGCTTATGTCATAAGACGAACTGTATTACAAACTCAGCTCTGCTACATCAGGACGTGCCAATCAATATATCTAAACCAGTGCTGCAGAGGTGAGCCTGATATGCTGATAGGTGATAGAACAGGAGCTTGTGCTATAAGATGAACCGTATTACAAACTCAGCTCTGCTACACCTGTACGAACCCTTCATTCTCAGTGCACGGAGATCCACTGCGAGAAAAGTACCCAGGTGACAAACTCAGCTCTGCAAAGCATCGCAGCTATGATAGAAAGGTGTCAGGACACGCAGAGCATCGCAGCTATGATAGAAAGGTGTCAGGACACGCAGAGCATCGCAGCTATGATAGAAAGGTGTCAGGACACGCAGAGCATCACAGCTATGATAGAAAGGTGTCAGGATACGCAGAGCATCGCAGCTATGATAGAAAGGAGTCAGGACACGCAGAGCATCGCAGCTATGATAGAAAGGAGTCAGGACACGCAGAGCATCGCAGCTATGATAGAAAGGTGTCAGGACACGCAGAGCATCACAGCTATGATAGAAAGGTGTCAGGATACGCAGAGCATCGCAGCTATGATAGAAAGATGTCAGGACACGCAGAGCATCGCAGCTATGATAGAAAGGTGTCAGGACACGCAGAGCATCGCAGCTATGATAGAAAGGTGTCAGGACATGCAGAGCATCGCAGCTATGATAGAAAGGTGTCAGGACACGCAAAGCATCGCAGCTATGATAGAAAGGAGTCAGGACACGCAGAGCATCGCAGCTATGATAGAAAGGAGTCAGGACACGCAGAGCATCACAGCTATGATAGAAAGGTGTCAGGACACGCAGAGTATCGCAGCTATGATAGAAAGGTGTCAGGACATGCAGAGTATCGCAGCTATGATAGAAAGGAGTCAGGACACGCAGAGCATCGCAGCTATGATAGAAAGGTGTCAGGACATGCAGAGCATCGCAGCTATGATAGAAAGGAGTCAGGACACGCAAAGCATCGCAGCTATGATAGAAAGGAGTCAGGACACGCAGAGCATCGCAGCTATGATAGAAAGGTGTCAGGACACGCAAAGCATCGCAGCTATGATAGAAAGGAGTCAGGACACGCAGAGCATCGCAGCTATGATAGAAAGGAGTCAGGACACGCAGAGCATCACAGCTATGATAGAAAGGTGTCAGGACACGCAGAGTATCGCAGCTATGATAGAAAGGTGTCAGGACACACAGAGCATCACAGCTATGATAGAAAGGTGTCAGGACACGCAGAGTATCGCAGCTATGATAGAAAGGTGTCAGGACACACAGAGCATCACAGCTATGATAGAAAGGTGTCAGGACATGCAGAGCATCGCAGCTATGATAGAAAGGAGTCAGGACACACAGAGCATCACAGCTATGATAGAAAGGTGTCAGGACACACAGAGCATCACAGCTATGATAGAAAGGTGTCAGGACATGCAGAGTATCGCAGCTATGATAGAAAGGAGTCAGGACACGCAGAGCATCGCAGCTATGATAGAAAGGAGTCAGGACACACAGAGCATCACAGCTATGATAGAAAGGTGTCAGGACACGCAGAGCATCGCAGCTATGATAGAAAGGAGTCAGGACACGCAGAGCATTGCAGCTATGATAGAAAGGAGTCAGGACACAGAGCATCGCAGCTGTGATAGAAATGTCAGGACATGCAGAGCATCGCAGCTATGATAGAAAGATGTCAGGACAGGCAGAGCATCGCAGCTATGATAGAAAGGTGTCAGGACGCAGAGCATCGCAACTATGATAGAAAGGTGTCAGGACACGCAGAGCATCGCAGCTATGATAGAAAGATGTCAGGACACGCAGAGCATCGCAGCTATGATAGAAAGGTGTCACGACACGCAGAGCATCGCAGCTATGATAGAAAGATGTCAGGACACGCAGAGCATCGCAGCTATGATAGAAAGGTGTCACGACACGCAGAGCATCGCAACTATGATAGAAAGATGTCAGGACAGGCAGAGCATCGCAGCTATGATAGAAAGGAGTCAGGACACGCAGAGCATCACAGCTATGATAGAAAGATGTCAGGACACGCAGAGCATCGCAGCTATGATAGAAAGGTGTCAGGACACACAGAGCATCGCAGCTATGATAGAAAGATGTCAGGACACGCAGAGCATCACAGCTATGATAGAATGGTGTCAGGACACAGAGCATCGCAGCTATGATAGAAAGGTGTCAGGACACGCAGAGCATCGCAGCTATGATAGAAAGGAGTCAGGACACAGAGCATCGCAGCTGTGATAGAAATGTGTCAGGACACGCAGAGCATCGCAGCTATGATAGAAAGATGTCAGGACACGCAGAGCATCGCAGCTATGATAGAAAGGTGTCACGACACGCAGAGCATCGCAGCTATGATAGAAAGATGTCAGGACACGCAGAGCATCGCAGCTATGATAGAAAGGTGTCACGACACGCAGAGCATCACAGCTATGATAGAATGGTGTCAGGACACACAGAGCATCACAGCTATGATAGAAAGATGTCAGGACACGCAGAGCATCGCAGCTATGATAGAAAGGAGTCAGGACACAGAGCATCGCAGCTGTAATAGAAATGTGTCAGGACACGCAGAGCATCGCAGCTATGATAGAAAGGTGTCAGGACACGCAGAGCATCGCAGCTATGATAGAAAGGTGTCAGGACACGCAGAGCATCGCAGCTATGATAGAAAGGAGTAAGGACATGCAGAGCATCGCAGCTATAATAGAAAGGTGTCAGGACACGCAGAGCATTGCAGCTATGATAGAAAGGTGTCAGGACACGCAGAGCATCGCAGCTATGATAGAAAGGAGTCAGGACACGCAGAGCATTGCAGCTATGATAGAAAGGTGTCAAGACACGCAGAGCATCGCAGCTATGATAGAAAGGAGTCAGGACACACAGAGCATCGCAGCTATGATAGAAAGGAGTCAGGACACGCAGAGCATCACAGCTATGATAGAAAGGTGTCAGGACACGCAGAGCATCGCAGCTGTGATAGAAATGTGTCAGGACACGCAGAGCATCGCAGCTGTGATAGAAAGATGTCAGGACACACAGAGCATCGCAGCTATGATAGAAAGGAGTAAGGACACGCAGAGCATCGCAGCTATGATAGAAAGGATCAGGACATGCAGAGCATCGCAGCTATGATAGAAAGGATCAGGACATGCAGAGCATCGCAGCTATGATAGAAAGGGGTCAGGACATGCAGAGTTTCGCAGCTGTGATAGAAATGTGTCAGGACACGCAGAGCATCGCAGCTATGATAGAAAGGTGTCAGGACACGCAGAGCATCGCAGCTATGATAGAAAGGTGTCAGGACACGCAGAGCATCGCAGCTATGATAGAAAGGTGTCAGGACATGCAGAGCATCGCAGCTATGATAGAAAGGCGTCAGGACATGCAGAGCATCACAGCTATGATAGAAAGGAGTCAGGACACGCAGAGCATCGCAGCTATGATAAAAAGGAGTCAGGACACGCAGAGCATCACAGCTATGATAGAAAGGAGTCAGGACACGCAGAGCATCGCAGCTATGATAGAAAGGAGTCAGGACACACAGAGCATCACAGCTATGATAGAAAGGTGTCAGGACACGCAGAGCATTGCAGCTATGATAGAAAGGAGTCAGGACACGCAGAGCATTGCAGCTATTATAGAAAGGAGTCAGGACACAGAGCATCGCAGCTGTGATAGAAATGTCAGGACATGCAGAGCATCGCAGCTATGATAGAAAGATGTCAGGACAGGCAGAGCATCGCAGCTATGATAGAAAGGTGTCAGGACACGCAGAGCATCGCAACTATGATAGAAAGGTGTCAGGACACGCAGAACATCGCAGCTATGATAGAAAGGTGTCAGGACGTAGAGCATCGCAACTATGATAGAAAGGTGTCAGGACACGCAGAGCATCGCAGCTATGATAGAAAGATGTCAGGACACGCAGAGCATCGCAGCTATGATAGAAAGGTGTCACGACACGCAGAGCATCGCAGCTATGATAGAAAGATGTCAGGACACGCAGAGCATCGCAGCTATGATAGAAAGGTGTCACGACACGCAGAGCATCGCAACTATGATAGAAAGATGTCAGGACAGGCAGAGCATCGCAGCTATGATAGAAAGGAGTCAGGACACGCAGAGCATCACAGCTATGATAGAAAGATGTCAGGACACGCAGAGCATCACAGCTATGATAGAAAGATGTCAGGACACGCAGAGCATCACAGCTATGATAGAATGGTGTCAGGACACAGAGCATCGCAGCTATGATAGAAAGGTGTCAGGACACGCAGAGCATCGCAGCTATGATAGAAAGAAGTCAGGACACAGAGCATCGCAGCTGTGATAGAAATGTGTCAGGACACGCAGAGCATCGCAGCTATGATAGAAAGGTGTCAGGACACGCAGAGCATCGCAGCTATGATAGAAAGGTGTCAGGACACGCAGAGCATCGCAGCTATGATAGAAAGGAGTAAGGACATGCAGAGCATCGCAGCTATAATAGAAAGGTGTCAGGACACGCAGAGCATTGCAGCTATGATAGAAAGGTGTCAGGACACGCAGAGCATCGCAGCTATGATAGAAAGGAGTCAGGACACGCAGAGCATTGCAGCTATGATAGAAAGGTGTCAAGACACGCAGAGCATCTCAGCTATGATAGAAAGGAGTCAGGACACAGAGCATCGCAGCTGTGATAGAAATGTGTCAGGACACGCAGAGCATCGCAGCTGTGATAGAAAGATGTCAGGACACACAGAGCATCGCAGCTATGATAGAAAGGAGTCAGGACACGCAGAGCATCGCAGCTATGATAGAAAGGAGCAGGACATGCAGAGCATCGCAGCTATGATAGAAAGGATCAGGACATGCAGAGCATCGCAGCTGTGATAGAAATGTGTCAGGACACACAGAGCATCGCAGCTATGATAGAAAGGTGTCAGCCCATGCAGAGCATTGCAGCTATGATAGAAAGGTGTCAGCCCATTCAAAGCATCGCAGCTATGATAGAAAGGTGTCAGGACACGCAGAGCATCGCAGCTATGATAGAAAGGTGTCAGGACACGCAGAGCATCACAGCTTTGATAGAAAGGATCAGGACATGCAGAGCATCGCAGCTATGATAGAAAGGAGTCAGGACATGCAGAGCATCGCAGCTATGATAGAAAGGTGTCAGGACACGCAGAGCATCGCAGCTATGATAGAAAGGTGTCAGGACACGCAGAGCATCACAGCTATGATAGAATGGTGTCAGGACACGCAGAGCATCGCAGCTATGATAGAAAGGTGTCAGGACGCGCAGAGCATCGCAGCTATGATAGAAAGGTGTCAGCACACGCATAGCATCGCAGCTATGATAGAAAGGTGTTAGGACACGCAGAGCATCGCAGCTATGATAGAAATGTGTCAGGACACGCAGAGCATCACAGCTGTGATAGAAAGGTGTCAAGACATGCAGAGCATCGCAGCTATGATAGAAAGGTGTCAGTGTGGCGCCCCTGAGGCTTCCGTCGCCACAGAGATATTGCACCTCGGCCAGAGGTGTGATGTACCATCCTGGGTAAGAATGGGGTCATATGCCGGTCCACAGACTAAAACTTGCACACACCAATTGGTAGGCATATACTGGGTCAGGGATAGTGGCAGCCACCCCCATAGATGTAATCATGGGGCCATAAGTCCCATTTCTGGTCCCAATAGTGTGGGTCCTAGTCAGTGGGTGTGTGGGAGGAGTCAGTGGGTGTGTGGGAGGAGTCAGTGGGTGTGTGGGAGGAGTCAGAAAGTGTGAATAGAAAGGGAACCGGGAAGTTCAAGTTCAGTGTAGTCTGAGAGAGGGAGGTAGTTACCTCAGGAGAGTGAAGGAGAGAAAGTGACAGAAGGAAGTTCCTGGTGGAGATCCTGGGGTCTAGTTAGGCCCAGGTGACACCTGAGGAAAGTGAGAAAGGATTCCAGGGCCACGGAAGGGCATATTGGCTCGTGGCCTGTTCCACAGGAAGATCGGGTGGAGGGATCTGGCTGCATTTGGGGACGGTCCCCAGACAGAGGGAAGAAAGACATTTCCTCATAAAGTAACACCGAAGGCCTGGGGTGGTTGCAAGCGCCCGGGGCCACAACCTGTCACAGATCCCCTGTGAAGAGGGCAAGAAACCAGTGAGGCAAGCCCCTTCTTCAGGTCCTGTGGTGGAGGCCAAGACCAGTTCATCTAATAGAGTCAAGGCTGAGAAGACAGTCAGGAGAGAGACACAAAGAGGGGTGCACCGGCATTGGCTCCTGGACTACCTGGGATCGGCGGAGGTCCCTGACAGTGGATCCTGGCACGCTGTGGGCAACCGATCTGCGGCTGAATTGCACTGAACAATGAGTAAAACATCTGAATTGCAAGCCCTGTGTCGTCTGGTCCTTTCACTGCCCTGTCGGCCCTGCACCGCATCATTCACAGAACCATCATAGACTCATACAAGCATCAACGGTTGCCCCGGGTTACCGCTCCACCTGTGGGGAGCAGAACCACCATAGCTGCCATTACATCAGCCCCGGAGGCCCTATCCAGCAGCGGCGGCTGCATAGCCGCAATCCACAGGTGGCGTCACGAATATATATTTCCACAAACTTTATTATTGATCCTCACCCCCACAGCCGCCACTTTAATTGACTCCACAAGGGTCATAGAGTCCGGCCCAACACCGAGTCACCGAAGGCCCTGGGGTGGGCGAGTCATCAGGACACGCAGAGCATCGCAGCTGTGATAGGTGTCAGGACACGCAGAGCATCGCAGCTGTGATAGAAATGTCAGGACATGCAGAGCATCACAGCTATGATAGAAAGGTGTCCGGACACGCAGAGCATCACAGCTATGATAGAAAGGTGTCAGGATACGCAGAGCATCGCAGCTATGATAGAAAGGTGTCAGGACGCAGAGCATCGCAACTATGATAGAAAGGTGTCAGGACACGCAGAGCATCGCAGCTATGATAGAAAGGTGTCAGGACGCAGAGCATCGCAACTATGATAGAAAGGTGTCAGGACACGCAGAGCATCGCAGCTATGATAGAAAGATGTCAGGACACGCAGAGCATCGCAGCTATGATAGAAAGGTGTCACGACACGCAGAGCATCGCAGCTATGATAGAAAGGTGTCAGGACACGCAGAGCATCGCAGCTATGATAGAAAGGTGTCACGACACGCAGAGCATCGCAGCTATGATAGAAAGATGTCAGGACAGGCAGAGCATCGCAGCTATGATAGAAAGGAGTCAGGACACGCAGAGCATCACAGCTATGATAGAATGGTGTCAGGACACACAGAGCATCGCAGCTATGATAGAAAGGTGTCAGGACACACAGAGCATCGCAGCTATGATAGAAAGGAGTCAGGACACAGAGCATCGCAGCTGTGATAGAAATGTGTCAGGACAGGCAGAGCATCGCAACTATGATAGAAAGGTGTCAGGACATGCAGAGCATCACAGCTATGATAGAAAGGTGTCAGGACACGCAGAGCATCACAGCTATGATAGAAAGGAGTCAGGACACGCAGAGCATCGCAGCTATGATAGAAAGGTGTCAGGACACGCAGAGCATCGCAGCTATGATAGAAAGGTGTCAGGACACGCAGAGCATCGCAGCTATGATAGAAAGGAGTAAGGACATGCAGAGAATCGCAGCTATAATAGAAAGGTGTCAGGACACGCAGAGCATTGCAGCTATGATAGAAAGGTGTCAGGACACGCAGAGCATCGCAGCTATGATAGAAAGGAGTCAGGACACGCAGAGCATTGCAGCTATGATAGAAAGGTGTCAAGACACGCAGAGCATCGCAGCTATGATAGAAAGGAGTCAGGACACAGAGCATCGCAGCTGTGATAGAAATGTGTCAGGACACGCAGAGTTTCGCAGCTGTGATAGAAATATGTCAGGACACGCAGAGCATCGCAGGTATGATAGAAAGGTGTCAGGACATGCAGAGCATCGCAGCTATGATAGAAAGGTGTCAGGACACGCAGAGCATCGCAGCTATGATAGAAAGGTGTCAGGACACGCAGAGCATCACAGCTATGATAGAAAGGATCAGGACATGCAGAGCATCGCAGCTATGATAGAAAGGATCAGGACATGCAGAGCATCGCAGCTATGATAGAAAGGTGTCAGGACACGCAGAGCATCGCAGCTATGATAGAAAGGTGTCAGGACACGCAGAGCATCACAGCTATGATAGAATGGTGTCAGGACACGCAGAGCATCGCAGCTATGATAGAAAGGTGTCAGGACACGCAGAGCATCTCAGCTATGATAGAAAGATGTCAGGACACGCAGAGCATCACAGCTATGATAGAATGGTGTCAGGACACGCAGAGCATCTCAGCTATGATAGAAAGGTGTCAGTGTGGCGCCCCTGAGGCTTCCGTCGCCACAGAGATATTGCACCTCGGCCAGAGGTGTGATGTACCATCCTGGGTAAGAATGGGGTCATATGCCGGTCCACAGACTAAAACTTGCACACACCAATTGGTAGGCATTCACTGGGTCAGGGATAGTGGCAGCCACCCCCATAGATGTATTCATGGGGCCATAAGTCCCATTTCTGGTCCCAATAGTGTGGGTCCTAGTCAGTGGGTGTGTGGGAGGAGTCAGTGGGTGTGTGGGAGGAGTCAGTGGGTGTGTGGGAGGAGTCAGCAAGTGTGAATAGAAAGGGAACCGGGAAGTTCAAGTTCAGTGTAGTCTGAGAGAGGGAGGTAGTTACCTCAGGAGAGTGAAGGAGAGAAAGTGACAGAAGGAAGTTCCTGGTGGAGATCCTGGGGTCTAGTTAGGCCCAGGTGACACCTGAGGAAAGTGAGAAAGGATTCCAGGGCCACGGAAGGGCATATTGGCTCGTGGCCTGTTCCACAGGAAGATCGGGTGGAGGGATCTGGCTGCATTTGGGGACGGTCCCCAGACAGAGGGAAGAAAGACATTTCCTCATAAAGTAACACCGAAGGCCTGGGGTGGTTGCAAGCGCCCGGGGCCACAACCTGTCACAGATCCCCTGTGAAGAGGGCAAGAAACCAGTGAGGCAAGCCCCTTCTTCAGGTCCTGTGGTGGAGGCCAAGACCAGTTCATCTAATAGAGTCAAGGCTGAGAAGACAGTCAGGAGAGAGACACAAAGAGGGGTGCACCGGCATTGGCTCCTGGACTACCTGGGATCGGCGGAGGTCCCTGACAGTGGATCCTGGCACGCTGTGGGCAACCGATCTGCGGCTGAATTGCACTGAACAATGAGTAAAACATCTGAATTGCAAGCCCTGTGTCGTCTGGTCCTTTCACTGCCCTGTCGGCCCTGCACCGCATCATTCACAGAACCATCATAGACTCATACAAGCATCAACGGTTGCCCCGGGTTACCGCTCCACCTGTGGGGAGCAGAACCACCATAGCTGCCATTACATCAGCCCCGGAGGCCCTATCCAGCAGCGGCGGCTGCATAGCCGCAATCCACAGGTGGCGTCACGAATATATATTTCCACAAACTTTATTATTGATCCTCACCCCCACAGCCGCCACTTTAATTGACTCCACAAGGGTCATAGAGTCCGGCCCAACACCGAGTCACCGAAGGCCCTGGGGTGGGCGAGTCATCAGGACACGCAGAGCATCGCAGCTGTGATAGGTGTCAGGACACGCAGAGCATCGCAGCTATGATAGAAAGGTGTTAGGACAGACAGAGCATTGCAGCTATGATAGAAAGGAGTCAGGATACGCAGAGCATCACAGCTATGATAGAAAGGTGTCAGGATACGCAGAGCATCGCAGCTATGATAGAAAGGTGTCAGGATACGCAGAGCATCGCAGCTATGACAGAAAGGAGTCAGGACACACAGAGCATCACAGCTATGATAGAAAGGTGTCAGGACACGCAGAGCATCGCAGCTATGATAGAAAGGTGTCAGGACACAGAGCATCGCAGCTATGATAGAAAGATGTCAGGACACGCAGAGTATCGCAGCTATGATAGAAAGGGGTCAGGACACGCAGAGCATCGCAGCTATGATAGAAAGGTGTCAGGACACGCAGAGCATCGCAGCTATGATAGAAAGGTGTCAGGACACGCAGAGCATCGCAGCTATGATAGAAAGGGGTCAGGACACGCAGAGCATCACAGCTATGATAGAAAGGTGTCAGGATACGCAGAGCATCGCAGCTATGATAGAAAGGTGTCAGGATACGCAGAGCATCGCAGCTATGATAGAAAGGTGTCAAGATACGCAGAGCATCGCAGCTATGATAGAAAGGTGTCAGGATACGCAGAGTATCGCAGCTATGATAGAAAGGTGTCAGGACACGCAGAGCATCGCAGCTATGATAGAAAGATGTCAGGACACGCAGAGTATCGCAGCTATGATAGAAAGGTGTCAGGACACGTAGAGCATCGCAGCTATGATAGAAAGGTGTCAGGACACGCAGAGCATCGCAGCTATGATAGAAAGGTGTCAGGACACGCAGAGCATCGCAGCTATGATAGAAAGGTGTCAGGACACGCAGAGCATCGCAGCTATGATAGAAAGGAGTCAGGACACGTAGAGCATCACAGCTATGATAGAAAGGTGTCAGGACATGCAGAGCATCGCAGCTGTGATAGTATGTCCGATCCATGGCGTCCTCACCTGCAGAACTTACAGGATCTGCTGATAATGTAGACCATCGTACAGAGATGTAGCAGAGCTGAGTAGGTTCTATTATGCTATTCACATAGTATTGTCTGTACCTGTACATAGACGTGTGGGAACACCTATTAGACTATTCATTGCCCGCTATATGCTGACTAGTGAAAAGATCAGCTCTGCTACATCTGCAACTCAAGTGTCACTGCCCCGAGGTCGGCTCATCCTGGCTTTACCCCTTTACTTTGCCCATAAGTGCATTACGCTGTGGCTGGAGAGGAGCAGAGCGCGATCGATGTAAATCCAACCTGTCTGTAATTGATCCGATTACACAAGGTGCGTGGCAATTTGCGCCATTTTCATTGTGATCCCGTCTTGTCTAGTCACTTGCCAAATCGTCTCCTGACCCAGATATCTTGGATAAACACAATCCTTTATTTTCCTTCCCTGCAGGGTATCGATCCAGACATTTCACCTAATTATATTGTTTAGATTTCTATGAACAAGGAGGCTCAGGATGAATACTTCCATAGGTCTTACCGCCATAACACAGTATCAGCTCTCACTGCAGGTCTTGCATTCTATTCATGAACCAGCCAGAACAGGATGAACAATGCCACAGACATGCTGAAGAGTAGTTCCACGCTGTGACGTGACCGCGCTTGCAATGTTGACCACCGAGAGCCAAACATCTGTCGCTTCACCGCGTACACCTATTAATACCCGCTAATTGGAGGTGTTTTTCTTGGCTCTTAATGACAGGCTTGCGTGTTTACAACCGAGTTCTGGCTGAATGGAAAGGAAAAATGGAGACGTAGCAGAGATGACATTGTCATTGGACTGATCACATGGTAATGCTGTAATGTCACATGCAGTCCTATGTAAAAATTGATAGGACACTGTGATATCACTACGAGCAGCGACAAATTACAAACAGATTTAAAACAACCTATTTAGACTCAGCTCTGCTACATATGAGGACACAGCTCTGCTACATAAGAAGACACAGCTCTGCTACATATAGTAGACAGCTCTGCTACATATGAGGACACAGCTCTGCTACATATAATAAACACAGCTCTGCTACATATGAGGACACAGATCTGCTACATATAATAGACACAGCTCTGCTACATATAATAGACACAGCTTTGCTACATATAATAGACACAGCTTCGCTACATATGAGGACACAGCTCTGCTACGTATGAGGACACAACTGCTACTTATGAGGACACAGCTCTGCTATGTATGAGGACACAGCTCTGCTATGTATGAGGACACAGCTCTGCTATGTATGAGGACACAGCTCTGCTGCATATGAGGACACAGCTCTGCTGCATATGAGGACACAGCTCTGCTGCATATGAGGACACAGCTCTGCTGCATATGAGGACACAGCTCTGCTACATAGGAGGACACATCTCTGCTACATATAATAGACACAGCTTTGCTACATATAATAGACAGAGCTCTGCTACATATGAGGACACAGCTCTGCTGCATATGAGGAAACAGCTTCGCTACATATGAGGACACAGCTCTGCTACATATGAGGACACAGTTCTGCTACAAATAAGAAATAGCTCTGCAACATATGAGTACATAGCTTTGCTACATTTAATAGATACAGCTCTGCTACATATGAGCACACAGCTCTGCTACATATGAGAGACAGCTTTGATACCTAAGATAACATAGCTCTGCTACATATAATACACACAGCTCAGCTACATATACAGATGGCTCTGCTATATATGAGGACACAGCTCTGCTACATAAGTAGTCATAGCTCTGCTACATATGAGGACATAGCTTTGCTATATATGAGGACACTACTACATATAATATACAGATCTCTGCTACATATGAGAGACAGCTTTGCTACCTAAAAGGACACAGCTCTGCTACATATAATACACACAGCTCAGCTACATGAGGACACAGCTCTGTTATATAGGAGGACACAGCTCTGCTACATGAGGACACAGCTCTGCTACATATAAGGACATAGCTCTGCTACATATGAGAGACACAGCTCTGCTATACATTAGAAACACAGCTCTGATACATATGAGGATACAGCTCTGCTACATATGAGGACAAAGCTCTGCTATACACCACAGTTAAAAAGTTTAGTGTCACTTAGATGTTTCCTTATTTTTGAAAGAAAAGCACATTTTTTTTCTTGAAGCTAACATTAAATGAAACAGATATACACTCTATACATTGTTAATGTGGTAAATGACTATTCTAGCTTCAAATGTCTTGTTTGTAATGCAATATCTACATAGTTATATAGAGGCCCATTTCCAACAACCACCACTCCAGTGTTCTAATCATACATTATGTTTGCTGTGTTAGAACGCTAATGGATGTTTAGAAATCCCTTGAAAACACTTGTACAAGTATGTTAGCACAGCTGAAAACAGTTTTGCTAATTAGAGAAGCTATAAAACTGACCTTCCTTTGAGCTAGTTGAGAATCTGGAGCATTACATTTGATGGTTTCATTAAACTCTCAAAATGGCCAGAAAAGAGAACTTTCATGTGAAACTCGACAGTCTATTCTTCTTCTTAGAAATGAAGGATATTCCATGCGAGAAATTGCCAAGAAACTGAAGATTTCCTACAATGGTGTGTACTACTTCCTTCAGAGGAGAGCACAAACAGGCTCTAACCAGAGTAGAAAGAGAAGTGGGAGGCCGCGCTGCACAACTGAGCAACAAGACAAGTACATTAGAGTCTCTAGTTTGAGAAATTGACGCCTCACAGGTCCTCAACTCACAGCTTCATTAAATAGTACTTGCAAAACGCCAGTGTCAATGTCTACAGTGAAAAGGCGACTTCGGGATGCTGGCCTTCAGGGCAGAGTGGCAAAGAAAAAGCCATATCTGAGACTGGCTAATAAAAGGAAAAGATTAATATGGGCAAAAGAACACAGACATTGAACAGAGGAAGATTGGAAAAAAGTGTTATGGACAGACAAATCGAAGTTTGAGGTGTTTGGATCACACAGAAGAACATTTGTGAGATGCAGAACTACTGAAAAGATGCTGGAATAGTGCCTGACACCATCTGTCAAGCATGGTGGAGGTAATGTGATGGTCTAGGGTTGCTTTGGTGCTGGTAAAGTGGGAGATTTGTACAAGGTAAAAGGGATTTTGAATAAGGAAGGCTATCACTCAATTTTACAATTCCATGCCATACCCTGTGGACAGCGCTTGATTGGAGCCAATTTCATCCTACAACAGGACAATGACCCAAAGCACACCTCCAAATTATGCATGAACTATTTAGGGAAGAAGCAGGCAGCTGCTATTCTATCTGTAATGGAGTGGCCAGCCCAGTCACCAGATCTGAACCCTATTGAGCTGTTGTGGGAGCAGCTTGACCGTATGGTACGCAAAAAGTGCCCAACAAGCCAATCCAACTTGTAGGAGGGGGAAACATGGGGGGAAATATCTCCAGATTACCTCCGCAAATTAACAGCTAGAATGCCAAAGGTCTGCAAAGCTGGAATTGCTGTAAAGAAGCATTCTGTGACGAAAGAAAAGTGTGAAGGAGAAAATTATTATTTCAAGTAAAAATCATTATTTCTAACCTCGTCAATATCTGAACTATATTCTCTATTCATTATGCAACAAAAGTATGATTTTTCATGGAAAAGACAAAAATTGTCTGGGTGGCCCCAAACTTTTGAACTGTAGTGTATATGAGGATTCAGCTCTGCTACATATAATATACACAGTTCTGCTACATAGGAGGACACAGCTCTGCTACATATAATATGCACAGCTCTGCTACATAGGAGGACACAGCTCTGCTACATATAATAGATACAGCTCTGCTACATAGGAGGACACAGCTCTGCTACATATAATATACACAGCTCTGCTACAAGTGAGATACACAGCTCTGCTACATGTGAGGACACAACTCTTCTACGTATAATATACAGAGCTGTGCTATATATGAGAGACAGCTTTTTTACATATGAGGGCACAATTCTGCTACATAGTAGAGAAACAGCTCTGCTACATATGAGGACACAGCTCTGCTACATATAAGGACTCTGCTACATATAATATACACAACTCTGCTACATATGGGGATACAGCTCTGCTACATATGAAGACACAGCTCTGCTTCATATGAGAGACACAGCTCTGCTTCATATGAGGACACAGCTCTGCTACTTATAAGACACACAACTCTGCGGCATATGAGGAGACAACTCTGCAAAACAGCTCTTCTACATACAATAGAGAGATTTGCTACATAAAAAGGAGCTCACCGACAATACATACTACATGTAATATACACAACTCTGCTACATATGAGGACACAGCTCTGCTACATATAATATACACAATTCTGCCACATCTGAGGATCCAGCTCTGCTTCATATGAGAGACACAGCTTTGCTACATATGAGGATATGTGACGCCCTGGCCTATCAGGTCGTCACAGGGTATTGTGCAATCTGCCCTTCTGTACAATATCCATCTCCTCCTTGGCTAGGGTCCCTGACCTTTGGTGTTGCTGTGATGCCCTGGACTAGTCAGGTCGTCCCATGTAGTCACACACAACACCGCACCCCCTCCCGGTTAGGTGACATCAGTCAAACTAAAAACCTTGTCACCACCCTCCAGGTTTGATGTCCACACCAGGGGGCGGAGCCAGGCAGTTGGCTCCGCCCACCGAGGAGTTCACAGGCCTGGAGGCGGGAAAAGAAACACAACAAGTCTAGAGGAGGTAGAGAGCAGTCAAGTTCACGGGCAGTCCTGTGTCCAGGCCTGCCAAGAGACTACCAGGTGGCTGGGTCGGAGCCCAGTCACCATTGGCAAGAAGGCAGACGGTGGTGGCCGCCTGCAGGAGCTGGGATTGCAGCCGGTGGAACCATAGGGACCGGGGTTGGGCGCTGGACCACCGGTACCGAACCGGGGAACCGATTGGAAACCGGAGCACCAGGAGGGGTACTCAGACCCAGTACAAAGCCCTGAACCGACAGGGCCGAGTTAAATCAACTGATTGCGGACTGGACTTAAGGACCTATCCCACACAAGCCCCGTTAGAAGACAACAGCCCAACCATAAAGGGTAAAGCCACCGCCAAGGCATAGAGACCCAAAGGGCCAGCGTCTGCGGGCAAATGGGCTCCTATGGCATATACAGTTAGGTCCAGAAATATTTGGACAGTGACACAATTTTCGCGAGTTGGGCTCTGCATGCCACCACATTGGATTTGAAATGAAACCTCTACAACAGAATTCAAGTGCAGATTGTAACGTTTAATTTGAAGGTTTGAACAAAAATATCTGATAGAAATTGTAGGAATTGTACACATTTCTTTACAAACAGTCCACATTTTAGGAGGTCAAAAGTAATTGGACAAATAAACCAAACCCAAACAAAATATTTTTATTTTCAATATTTTGTTGTGAATCCTTTGGAGGCAATCACTGCCTTAAGTCTGGAACCCATGGACATCACAAAACGCTGGGTTTCCTCCTTCTTAATGCTTTGCCAGGCCTTTACAGCCGCAGCCTTCAGGTCTTGCTTGTTTGTGGGTCTTTCCGTCTTAAGTCTGGATTTGAGCAAGTGAAATGCATCCTCAATTGGGTTAAGATCTGGTGATTGACTTGGCCATTGCAGAATGTTCCACTTTTTTGCACTCATGAACTCCTGGGTAGCTTTGGCTGTATGCTTGGGGTCATTGTCCATCTGTACTATGAAGCGCCGTCCGATCAACTTTGCGGCATTTGGCTGAATCTGGGCTGAAAGTATATCCCTGTACACTTCAGAATTCATCTGGCTACTCTTGTCTGCTGTTATGTCATCAATAAACACAAGTGACCCAGTGCCATTGAAAGCCATGCATGCCCATGCCATCACGTTGCCTCCACCATGTTTTACAGAGGATGTGGTGTGCCTTGGATCATGTGCCGTTCCCTTTCTTCTCCAAACTTTTTTCTTCCCATCATTCTGGTACAGGTTGATCTTTGTCTCATCTGTCCATAGAATACTTTTCCAGAACTGAGCTGGCTTCATGAGGTGTTTTTCAGCAAATTTAACTCTGGCCTGTCTATTTTTGGAATTGATGAATGGTTTGCATCTAGATGTGAACCCTTTGTATTTACTTTCATGGAGTCTTCTCTTTACTGTTGACTTAGAGACAGATACACCTACTTCACTGAGAGTGTTCTGGACTTCAGTTGATGTTGTGAACGGGTTCTTCTTCACCAAAGAAAGTATGCGGCGATCATCCACCTGTCGGGCCCCGGGTACGCTGTGTCGGTGCATTACCTTCAGGGACTCCGCTGTCAGTCTGGATCTTGTCACCGGTAGGAAATCTTATCCTGTTCGTGACGCCAGATGTGAAGCCCCGCTAACGCTGTGTCGGTGCATTACCTTCAGGGACTCCACTCGGCTGGATTCTGCAGAGTACAGCTTACAAACTCCCAGGTGAGGCTTTTGGGCAGATCTTCCTCTTCATCCCAGCGAGAATATGGCAACATCTCTGGCTCTGGGCATGGATCCACTGCTGATGGCTCCGGGGTCAGCTCCTCAGCTTCCTGGCCTCCTCTCCCCCTTAGTTCTTCTGAGCACTCCTTTGGTGGCAGCGCTGGGGATGAGTGTTCGTCAGCTGGCCCGGGCGGTGGACTTTTTGGCGTGGATATCTCCAGAGTCTTCTGAGGGGTATGTGGAGGGAGCAGATACCGGTCCACCATCTCCTTTGGGAACTGGGCCTCTAGGTCAGCCTTCAGCCTCTGGTATTCGGGGTCCTCCCCCAGCGTAGACTGCCTAGCAGGGACCTCCTTGGACTGGGGAGCGGTGTCTGCTCTGGCCTTGCAGGCCGGGGTAAATGGTGGTACAATCTTGGCGGCGCTTCCAATTTTTCAAGCGAACCGCCCAGGCACATGGTCACCTGTCTGAACAGGTCTAGTCCTTATCCTGTTCGTGACGCCAGATGTCGGGCCCCGGGTACGCTGTGTCGGTGCATTACCTTCAGGGACTCCGCTGTCAGTCTGGATCTTGTCACCGGTAGGAAATCTTCTGTTGATCGTGACGCCACTCTCAGTATTGCGGTCAGTGAGGACCGCCACTGCAGGTTGAGGGACGCCTGGGGCTGATGGTGAGTGCAGTTAGTTGGAATAGCCTCCTGAGAGTGAGGCAAGCCCCAGGGCCTGTGTAGGATGTGTAGAACTACAAGGCGCAGAATGACTCCACACAAGCAGGATGTCTTTCAGGGTTTTTACTCACAGTTGATGGCAGGGTGAGTGACCCGGGCGTAGCTGGGATGAACCAAGTGGGAACCAGGTATCCTTCAGGCTGACTTCTGATGGTGACTACCAACTCGCCTTCCTTAGCCCTTGGTGGTTTGGGGTAACCCCGACTTTTAGTCCCTATGGGGGTCACCCAGGGAAGTTGCTGAAGCCTCACTCCCCTTCGTTTGCCGTGTGCTTGTTGCCTGGGCCAGATCACTCCAGCTGCTTGCCTCCTGTGACCTGTGGGCCCTAACTGTGGCTACGTGGCTGCGGCTTTTGGATGTTGTGGTGTGGGCTTTGAGGGCCCCACACCGGCAGGTTTAGCAGGGAAAGGTGGATCTATCCCCGCTCCGGGATCTGCCGCCCGTTTGGGCCTGGTTCTCCCTAGCAGTCTCCTTACTTCCCACTCTGTGCTCTCTCTCTAGCTGAAGATGGATTTCGGGTAGCACTCCTAGTTGACCGTTCTCCCCCGTCGGTAGCCACTGCGCGGGCGCTGTCAGACTGCACAGCCCCAGGGGTCTGCTCCTCACTCGAGCTCCCTGAACTCTACACTGAACCGGCTCACTTGAGGGTCCTGCACTGCTGCTCCTGTCAGAGCTCCACTTCCATGCTCCTCACTCCTCCCCACTCTGCTTCAGACTCTTTTCCTTCTCCCTCTTGTGCCTGCCTACGCCACCTAGCAACCAGGCTCTCTTACCACACCCCTTGAGAGGAGATGGAGGCTTTTGGCCCCCTCCACTATTCCAGTGGAGGTGAAGGCTTTTCCCCCTCCTGGGATCCCCAGGGGTCCTCTCAAAGGTACATGTGTGAGACCTGATCACTATGCGCCTGTGTAGTCACACCTCGGTCAGCCTTCTGGATTACCTGTATTGTACTGTCCCCAGCATGGGTGCAGTACTCAGTGGTGCCTGACCAGGTCAGGGGCGCCACACACCACTGTTGTCATCCGTGGACGCCCAGGGCCTTTTTGAGTTCCCAAGCTCACCAGTCATTTCCTTTTTTCTCAGAATGTACCCGACTGTTGATTTTGCTACTCCAAGCATGTCTGCTATCTCTCTGATCGATTTTTTCTTTTTTTTCAGCCTCAGGATGTTCTGCTTCACCTCAATTGAGAGTTCCTTAGACCGCATGTTGTCTGGTCACAGCAACAGCTTCCAAATGCAAAACCACACACCTGTAATCAACCCCAGACCTTTTAACTACTTCATTGATTACAGGTTAACGAGGGAGACGCCTTCAGAGTTAATTGCAGCCCTTAGAGTCCCTTGTCCAATTACTTTTGGTCCCTTGAAAAAGAGGAGGCTATGCATTACAGAGCTATGATTCCTAAACCCTTTCTCCGATTTGGATGTGAAAACTCTCATATTGCAGCTGGGAGTGTGCACTTTCAGCCCATATTATATATATAATTGTATTTCTGAACATGTTTTTGTAAACAGCTAAAATAACAAAACTTGTGTCACTGTCCAAATATTTCTGGCCCTGACTGTACAAGTCGGGGAGCGGACTACCGGTGTCTAGGCATAGGAGTCAAACATTTACACATAGAGGTGCAGGAGAAAGGCGGAAACCACCAACCTATACAGGGAGAAGCTGCAGCCGGCTGTGGGCCCCGTTCATCACTCCGTTTGGTTTACCAGGGACTCCAGTGTCTTGTGTCAGAGTGAGTACAACAGTGCCATCAGGCACCGCACCGCAACACTTCACCCTGCACCCCGGCCCTCGCCTACCGGGCCCCAGGACCAACACCCCCTACCCACCAAGGGGTCAACACCTAGCTGCGCCTCTACACCGCTCCTGGGAGCCCCCATACCTTCACCACAGCGGTGTTGTCTACAATCACCACAACCCGTGGGTGGCGTCACGAACTTACATCCCAAACCAAACCACCGCGGCCCCGGCCGTGGAACTCCTCACCCAAGTCCCGCGTGTAACGCCAACCCCATTGCAGAGCGACGTGACCCCCGGGTCCGTGAGAGGCTCGAGCCACCACCCGCAGTACGAGCACGGATCCGAGCGGCCCGGCAGTCGCAGCCGAGCCCGCGGGGCAGTACACATCGACTCTTCTGGCGTCTGCGAACAGGATAGAACCGTCCACGTACCTGTGGAAGTGTGCCTTGAGATCATCGCCAGCGGCGTCCCGCTGAAAAATTGGAGAATCCACCATCTTTGGCGCGAAAAGTTCCCGCCCGAGCCGTCTTCCCTGAACAGAAAGGGCGCGAAAGTGAAGCCCCACCCCCGAGAGCGGAGCAGAGCAAAAAGCCAGTGAAGTGCTCGGAAAACACCAAGGGGGGGCGGGTGAAGATCCGGCCTCATGTGACTGAGGAGATGAAAGGCAGGGACTCTGCTACCCGTCTGGTTCCTGGACATCCACCGAGCAGCATGTCTGTCCAGTCCGGCAAACCCGAAATCCCGGAGCCCACGCCAGGAACAGCGGCGTGGGTGGAAGCCCGGACGGCGCAGATGTGTCGCCGTCTACAGGCCCAAGTCCGGTTCCTCATAGAAAGGTGGGTGGCCGAAATGGAGGAAGTAGCTGCGGCCGTGCGGATACGCGAGATGGAGGCAGTGTTGGAGGAGCGGGTAGACGACCCACGTCCCTGTGTCCCCGAGGGAACGGCCACTGCGGCTGAGGGGCCCGGTCTGCTCCCGCTCACCCTGCTGCTTCCCCCGCCATCCGCATCGGTCGCCGCTGCCCCGCCAATCGGTCCGCTGCCCCCGACACCAGCCGCGGAGTCCATCCCATCTGCCCATGAGGACAAATCTGTAGACGCCGCCCGTGGACAGCCCTTCGTGCAGCCGGCACCGATCCCGTTGCCGTGGAAGGTTCCCCGGGAGCTGCCCGTCTGCGAGGTGAAGCCGCCGGTCCCGGAAGTGACCACGCCCAAAGAGGTCCCGGCCCTGGCAGTCTGCCCAGCCACGGAGAAGGTGGAAGCTGCCCGGAAGAAGGCCCGGCATGTAAGGCCCGTCGCTCCCGAACCCCAGGCCGCAGCTGAGGCAGCGCAGGGTTGCCGCTGCAGAGCAGCAATACAGGCCACGTCACTGCAGGGCTCCCCAGCCTCAAAGGTACTGGTTGTAGCTGTTATGGGGGAGCTCCGGCAGGGCCCGACCCTCGCACAGCAGGAGCAGGCGGATGCTCCGTATTGGGAGCGGCAGCCGAACCAGCTGGGCCGGAAAATAGCGACCCGTGAGCAGTGAAGAGCAGAGGTGCTGGCCCGCACTATCCGCGAAAAGGAGAATTTGCGGAGTGCCACCTTCTGGGTGTGGGGCCAGACCAACGAGGGCCAAGTCCGCCGGTTTGACCCCCAGCGTGGATGGGGGTTCGTCTTTGAACCGGGCCTGGAGGCCGAAATCTTCGTATCCCGTCGGGACGTTAACTCCCACCTCCCGATGGGTCACCCGGACCGTGACCTGCTACCCGGTGATCTGGTGACATACACCCGTCATTGCAGGGAGAGGGGCTGGTTTGCCCTCAATGTGAAGAGGAAGGAGAGTCGTAACGTCCCAAGGCGGCCCCAGTCCCCTCCCCCACCGTACAGCTCTGAAGTCACAGTGGAGGAAGAGCACGAAGAGGATGATCTGAAGTAAAGGCAGCGGAACCCGGCTGCCAAAGTGACACAGTCCCCGTTGGGACCCTTACTGCCCGTCCCCGTTGGGACTTTTGTTGCCCCTGTTGTTGTAAAAGACAAGGCCGAGAACTTGCAGGCCACCCAAAAACTATTGGGTTTGTAAATTATACCTCCCTTAACCGGCCGTCCGGTTTCACCGCCTCCGGAGAGGCAGACTGGAGGATGGGCCTGCGGGAAGCTGTTGGCCGAGGCCCACCACCACTACAACCGGTGGCCATCCTCCGAGTCAGGGGTCCCCTGGACGTGGGGCCTCTGAACGGACTGGGAAACCTGCACCCGTCCCGTTAAAACATACCTGGGCCCATTCCTGGACTGGGGAAAAGGGGTGCTGCCCACTTTTTAGGGGCAGCATCAAGGCTAGGTTGTTTGGGTGGGTGACTGAGGACCCGGTTCCCATGTTAATAAAAGTGTTTGATGTTCGTAATGTTCAAGTATGTGACCTCCGTAAGGGAAGATCCAAAAAGCCAAAAATGTTGAAAGTTGTACAAATGTTAGTATAATTGTATTATGTTCCCATTTTTCTATTTTACAGAAACAAAAATAAACCGGTGATCGATGGGCAGCCCGCCGACGGTCTGCATTAAACCAAGGGGGAATGTGACGCCCTGGACTAGTCAGGTCGTCCCAGGTAGTCACACACACAACACCACACCCCCTCCCGGTTAGGTGACATCAGTCAAACTAAAAACCTTGTCACCACCCTCCAGGTTTGATGTCCACACCAGGGGGGTGGAGCCAGGTGGTTGGCTCCGCCCACCGAGGAGTTCACAGGCCTGGAGGCGGGAAAAGAAACACAACAAGTCTAGAGGAGGTAGAGAGCAGTCAAGTTCACGGGCAGTCCTGTGTCCAGGCCTGCCAAGAGACTACCAGGTGGCTGGGTTGGAGCCCAGTCACCATTGGCAAGGAGGAAGACGGTGGTGGCCGCCTGCAGGAGCTGGGATTACAGCCGGTGGAACTGTAGGGACCGGGGCTGGGCGGTGGCCCACCGGTACCGAACCGGGGAGCGGAGTGGAGCTAAGCATACACAGGCAGGGCCATCGGACCCCTACCAGGCTTGGAGCCGCCGTCAATAGTCAAATCCGAATGTGACAGGAACCCCAGGGGTTTCCTAACAACCAAGTCCCGATTGAAGGCAACCGCCCACACCGTGAGGATATACAGCCACCGCCACAGGCTAGAGATCAAAGGGCCAGCGCCTGCGGGCAAAACTGGCTCCTACGGCACCTATACGCCGGGGAGCGGACTACCAGTGGGCAACCACAGGAGTCAGAACATCATTCTAAAGGTGCAGAGAAAGACAGCCACCATCAGCCATCCGGGGAGAGCACAACAAGAACACTGCAGCCGGCTGCGGGACCCGTCCATCCGGCCGTTTTGGTTTACCAGAGACTTTGTCAGTGATTGTCTGAGTGAGTACACCAGTGCCGTCCGGCACTGCGCCGCGCTGTCCCTGCAACACTGCACCTCACCAACCCTGCCTCTCCGTCACACCACTGGGTCCCGGGACCACCAACCCCTACCCACGGAGGGGGAAAACAACATCCAAGCTGCTCCCTACCATCGCTCCCGGGATCCCCGTCACCAGCACCGGTGGTGCCCATCTTCACCACAACCCGTGGGTGGCGTCACGGACTAAATCTCCAAACAAACCACCCCCTTTTCGCTCACGGGCGAGGAGCGCCACTCGAGTCCCCGGATCCGGCCCACCGCTCGAGCCACCGAGCAGCAGCAGCAGCGCCGGACCCGAGCGTTAGCGAGCGCAGCGCCCTGCCGCCCGCGACAGACACTCTGCTCACAATGAGCATATTGAATCTGACTTGTGATTCTGATTTTATTTTATTTTTTTTCTCAGGGCCTAAGACAATACCTGACCCATCAGGTCCAATTCACAGAAGGGTGTGCAGCGTACCGAAGCCCGGACTGTGCCGAGGCCTAGTGTTCATGTACATTGGATAGATTTATTATATACTGTATATTCTACACTTATTACATATGAGGTATTGTATAATGATCACATACAGTCATATGAATAAGTTTGGGCACCCCTATTAATGTTAACCTTTTTTCTTTATACCAATTTGGGTTTTTGCAACAGCTATTTCAGTTTCATATATCTAATAACTGATGGACCCAGTAATATTTCTGGATTGAAATGAGGTTTATTGTACTAACAGAAAATGTGCAATCCGCATTTAAACAAAATTTGACCGGTGCAAAAGTATGGGCACCCTTATGAATTTCTAGATTTGAACACTCCTAACTACTTTTTACTGACTTACTAAAGCACTAAATTGGTTTTGTAACCTCATTGAGCTTAGAACTTCATAGGCAGGTGTATCCAATCATGAGAAAAGGTATTTAAGGTGGCCACTTGCAAGTTGTTCTCCTATTTGAATCTCCTATTAAGACTGGCATCATGGGCTCCTGAAAACAACTCTCAAATGATCTGAAAACAAAGATTATTCAACATAGTTGTTCAGGGGAAGGATACAAAAAGTTGTCTCAGAGATTTAAACTGTCAGTTTCCACTGTGAGTAACATAGTAAGGAAATGGAAGAACACAGGTACAGTTCTTGTTAAGCCCAAAAGTGGCAGGCTAAGAAAAATATCAGAAAGGCAGAGAAGAAGAATGGTGAGAACAGTCAAGGACAATTCACAGACCACCTCCAAAGACCTGCAGCATCATCTTGCTACAGATGGTGTCAATGTGCATCGGTCAACAATACAGCGCACGTTGCACAAGGAGAAGCTGTATGGGAGAGTGATGCAAAAGAAGCCGTTTCTGCAAGCACACCACAAACAGAGTCACCTGAGGTATGCAAAAGCACATTTGGACAAGCCAGTTACATTTTGGAAGAAGGTCCTGTGGACTGATGAAACAAAGATTGAGTTGTTTGGTCATACAAAAAGGCGTTATGCATGGAGGCAAAAAAACCACAGCATTCCAAGAAAAGCACTTGCTACCCACAGTAAAATTTTGTGGAGGTTCCATCATGCTTTGGGGCTGTGTGGCCAATTCCGGCACCGGGAATCTTGTTAAAGTTGAGGGTCGCATGGATTCAACTCAGTATCAGCAGATTTTTGACAATAATGTGCAAGAATCAGTGACGAAGTTGAAGTTACGCAGGGGATGGATATTTCAGCAAGACAGTGATCCAAAACACCCCTTCAAATCTACTCAGGTATTCATGCAGAGGAGCAATTACAATGTTCTGGAATGGCCATCCCAGTCACCAGACCTGAATATCATTGCAAATCTGTGGGATGATTTGAAGCATGCTGTCCATGCTCGGCGACCATCAAACTTAACTGAACTGGAATTGTTTTGTAAACACGAATGGTCAAATATACCTTCATCCAGGATCCAGGAACTCATTAAAAGCTACAGGAAGCGACTAGAGGCTGTTATTTTTGCAAAAGGAGGATCTACAAAATATTAATGTCACTTTTATGTTGAGGTGCCCCTACTTTTGCACCGGTCAAATTTTGTTTAAATGCGGATTGCACATTTTCTGTTAGTATAATAAACCTCATTTCAATCCAGAAATATTACTCAGTCCATCAGTTATTAGATATATGAAACTGAAATAGCTGTTGCAAAAACCCAAATTGTTATAAAGAAAAAAGGTTAACATTAATAGGGGTGCCCAAACTTTTTCATATGACTGTATAATATATAAATACTGTATATATTATACATTATATACCATATATTATAGTAATTACCGGTATATATAGTATATAGCACACTTATTACATACATATAGATATATATCACTGTCACCTCATACGATATATTATGGATTAATGCAATATGATGTATTGTATACTGATCATATATCGTATATACAGTCCTTGACAGAAGTTCTGTCGCTTATCCATGTTATGTAAATAAAAGCTTATAACTTGACTTTAAATTCATCCATTGGTTTTATAAATTTCTCTTTTGAAAGCTGAAACCCTCCCAAATTTGGATTAGGTTATGAAAATAAAGTTGCTGCAAAGCTGAAATATTGATCATTTAATGAACACAGAAAGGTCAGATTTTGGCAAGATAAACGTTTTGTCGCCCAGAGAAAGTAATGCGAAATTCAAACAAATAATTAACTTCTATTACAAAGATATGTTGCTTAATATTGGTGAATTAAGTTGCGGTGCTATTAGAGCCATATTTAATATTTTATGTTACTTCCATGAGCTTAAAGGACTGCATCCATGCAGTTCAACAATGATTCATACAATTTATTGATGAAGTCATCAGGAATAGCAAAGAATGCAGTCTTACATGCCTCCCAAAGTTCATCTAGATTCTTTGGTTTTGTCTTCCAAGCTTCCTTTTTCATCCTACCCCAAACATGCTCAATGATGTTCATGTCTGGTGACTGGGCTGGCCAGTCCTTGAGCACCTTGATCTTCTTTGGCAGGAGGAACTTTGTTGTAGAGATGGATGTATGAGATGGAGCACCATCCTGCTGCAGAATTTGACCCCTTTTATGATTGGGAATTTAAGAGGTAGCTAATACTTCTTGATATTTTAGGCTATTAATATTGCCTTCCACCTTGCAAATGTTTCGCACACACCCATACTGAATGTATCCCAAGACCATGATCTTTCCACCACCAAACTTTACTGTTTCCTGGATCCATACGGGCTCCGGTAGGTCACCTGTAGTATTTGTGGTGGCTGTGGTGTAATTCAACTTAAGATTTATCAGAGAAATCCACCTTCTGCTACTTTTCCAGCGTCCATGTGTTTAGCAGGCTGTGGGACTTGGCAAATGCCACGCGTTTTTTTAATTGCCTTTTGTTTAGTGCTGGCTTCTGGGCACTGATTCGACCATGGAGGCCATTTCGAGACAGATTCCTACAAACTTTTCTAGTTGACACAGGGACTTGGGGTGACCAGGCCTGTTGGAGCTCTGCTGCAGTGAAACAGAGGCTGGCTTTGGATTTTCTAACCAACAAATGTTCCTCATGAGCAGTTGTCTTGCGGGGTCTGCCGGACCTGGGCTTGTCCAAAACATCTCCAGTCTCTTCAAATCTTTTTTTAATTCTTTGTACTTGGCACATTAAAGGTGGCAGCCACCTCTGCAGTGGATCTGGTCTTCAGTCTCTTGATAATCAAGGCTCTGGTCGCAGGGTGGATTTTTGGCATGTTGTCAGAGGTCAAGTTGCAGTCCACTGAAGGTCTGGGGTGCTGGGTTTCTTTTTATACACACCCACTAATTAATCGATCATTTAGTGAGCACAGGTGAGGATGTAAACTAGGATTGGGTGCATTATATGACAAGGCAACAAAACTTTTGTTTTGCCAAAATCTGACCTTTCTGTGTTCATTAAATGATCAATATTTCAGCTTAGAAGCAACTTTATTTTCATAACCGAAACTTGGGAGGGTTTCAGCTTTCAAAAGAGTAATTTATAAAACCAATGGATGAATTTAAAGTCAGGTTATAAGCTTTTATTTACATAACTTGGATAAGCGCCAGAACTTCTGTCAGAGAGTGTACATACTGTATATTTTATAGTTATGACAAGCAATATATTATAGCTTTATTACACATGATGCAATTGTGTAAGAATACATACAGTATATTACAGATTTATTATAGATTATGTATTATAGATTTCTTACAAATTATATATAATGAGCACATAGAGCGCATTATAGATTTATTATATCATGTATATTATAGTTAGCACATATGAATTATTATTATATATACTCTGGAACGCTCTGCCCCAACACATCACACTCTCACCTACATTGGAAACTTTCAAAGGAACATGCAGACTTACCTCTTCCGACAAGCCTAAAACCTGCATTAACCCTCAGTCTACTGTACCGATGCCTGAACAGCTCTACTTTCACCTCCTGTATCCTCACCCATCCCTTGTAGAATGTGAGCCCTTGCAGGCAGGGTTCTCTGTCCTCCTGTACCGGTCTGTGCCTTGTATTGTTCATCCAAATGACCCTGACAACCAAAAACATCCAAATGATCCTGACAACCAAAAACATCCAAATGACCCTGACAACCAAAAACATCAAAATGACCCTGATCAAAAGTTCACATACCCTGGTGATTTTGACCTGATAACATGCACAGAAGTTGACAGAAATGGGTTTGAATGGCTAATAAAGGTAACATCCTCACCTGTGAACTGTTTGCTTGTAATCAGTGTGTGCATAAAAGTTGAGTGAGTTTCTGGGATCCAGACAGACTCTTGCATCTTTTATTCAGCCACTGACGTTTTTGGATTGTGAGTCATGGGGAAAGCAAAAGAATTGTCAACAGATCTACAGAAAAAGATAGTTGAACTGTATAAAACAGGAAAGGGATACAAAAAGATATCCAAGGAATTGATAATGCCAGTCAGCAGTGTTCAAACTGTGATTAACAAATGGAAAATCAGGCGCTCTGTAAAACCCAAACCACGATCAGGTAGACCAACCAAAATTTCAGCCACAACTGCCAGGAAAATTATTCAGGATGCAAAGAAAAACCCACAAATAACATTAGCTGAAATACAGGGTTCAATGAAAACTAGTGGTGTGGCTGTTTCAAGATGCACAATAAGGAGGCACTTGAAGAAAAATGGACTGCATGGTCGAGTCGCCAGAAGAAAGCCATTACTGCACAAATGCCACAAAGTATCTTGCTTACAATATGCCAAACAGCACAGAGACAAGCCTCCAAACTTCTGGAACATGGTAATTTGGAGTGATGAGACCAAAATCAAACTTTTTGGCCACAACCATAAATGTTACATTTGGAGAGGTGTCAACAAGGCCTATGATGAAAGGAACACTATTACTACTGTAAAGCACGGAGGTGGATCGCTGATGATGTGGGGATGTGTGAGCTACAAAGGCACAAGAAACTTGGTCAAAGTTGAAGGAAAGATTAATGCAGCACGTTATCAGCAAATACTGGAGGCAAATTTGCACTCATCATCCCAGAAGCTTGGACATTCCAACATGACAACGATGCCAAACACAAGGCCAAGTTGACTTGTCATTGGCTACAGCAGAACAAAGTGAATGTTCTGGAGTGGCCATCTCAGTCTCCTGCCTTAATATCATTGAGCCACTCTGGGAAGAACTCAAGCGCACAGTTTATGCAAGAAAGCCCAGGAATTTACTGGAACTGGAGGATTGTTTCCAAGAAAAATGGGCGGCTTTACCATCTGAGAAAATAAAGAGCCTAATCCACAACTACCACAAAAGACTTCAAGCTGTCATTGATGTTAGAGGGGGTAATACACAGTACTAGGCGCTGGAGTATGTGAACTTTTCATCAGAGTCATTTGGATGTTTTTGGTTGTCATTATGATTTAAAAAGAGAAAGCAAAGTAGTTTGACAATAAATGGCTTCACCCAACCACTAACCATGTGTGGAAAAAAATATATTATTATTAATAATAATAATAATAATAATAATAATAATAATAACAATTTTATTCATTTATATAGCCCTATTAATTCCACAGCGCTTTACATACATTGGCATATTGTGTCATATTCTCTGAAAAAAGGCCAAGAAAGCAAAAAATCTGACGGGGTATGTAAACTTTTCAGCATAACTGTATATCACATTTAGAATATTACATGTATTACATGATGTATATTATAGTTAGCACTTAGTATATATTAGACATTTAGTACATTTTATATGTTATAGATTTGTTACATAATATATATTATAGCTAGCACATATGATATATTAGAGACTTATTACATATGAGGTATTATAGAGTGAATATATAATGTATATTACATATATTATATTACATTTATTACATACGCAATATTAGATAATTATCACAGACTGTATGTGACCGATTTATGAAATATGGAGAATAGGTTAATTACATATCTTATACATTTTTATGTATTAAATATTAAAGATTTATTACATATGATGCATTATGTAATTCTACATATATATTGTAGATTTATTATATATATTATAATATAGATTTGTTATATAATGTATATAATAGTTATTATATTAGCTATATTATTACGGTATATATGCAGTTCTAGATTTATTACAGTGTAGATTTATTATATATTATATCATTATTACATATTATATGTTCACTACAGGTGATGTTTTATTTATTGCCTTAAAAGTGGCAGATTACAAGGACATGATGGGAGTTGTGGTTATCAAAGACCTTCCATGATTGTAACAAGTTGAAGAGAAGACCATAAGCTCTCAAGGGATTTGGGGATTAGAGGGTGAGAGTTTAGATTTACCAGTGACCAATACATCTCCCACTCCAAAAAAAACCTCTCACCTCTCCCACTTCCTACATATTCCTGCAAAATCCCTGGTGGAATCCATAGTGACCTATGTTATTACCTCATCATGTTGGCCATATCTTGATACAGAGCTCCAAATCCTCAGCACAGCCACATAATTACATAATAATGCTAAGTTGCCACAAGGGGGGCGATCACAGCTCATAAAAAAGTCACACCCTCCTGTATACTGTCAGAACTCCATCTAGTGGTGACAGAATGGATGAAGGATTCCATCACCAGATTTCATTGGCTGCCTCTGCATCATGTGACAGCTCTGAAGCCCCAGGAGAAAGGTAAACAGCTGCCTGACCCAATCCCGCTATACTTAGGAAGAATATTATGCAATATTTCTTGTGAGGAGTGATGGTGGAGCTGATTGGAAGGAAGACCACAGGTCCATATGTCGCGGGCGGGGAGGAGGGTGTCAGCACACCGCGCTCACCCCTTCTGCTCGGGTCCGGCTGCTAAGTGGTGGCTCGAGCCGTGGGCCGGATCCCGGGGGTTTCTCGAGCGGCGCTCCTCGCCCGTGAGTGAAAGGGGGGTTTGGGGTGTTGGGATAATGTCCGTGACGCCACCCACGGTTGTGGTGATGTGTAGCACCACCGCTGCTCGATGCGGGGATCCCGGGGATGGTGAAGGGGAGCAGCTAGGTGTTGTGTTGCCCCTCCGTGGGTAGGGGTTGGTGATCCCAGGGCCCGGTGATGGCTTGTGAGGTGCAGGGCCTGGTGGGCGCAGGGACGCGGGGGCAGCGCTGTGCCTTGCGGCACTGTGGTACTCACTCAGCCTGAGACGTGGACACAGTTTTTACGGTAAACCAAACGGCTGGTAAGACGGTCCCACGGACGGCTGCTTTCGCTTTCCCGGTAGGTGACGGTGATGTCCCTCTTCCTTGCACCTGTTTGTACTGTTGGTTGCGATGGGTCCCCACCGGTAACCCGCTCCCCGGCTTCAAGCTGGGCCGGAGGAGCACTACACTTTGCCCGCAGGCGCTGGCCCTCAGAGACTGGTGCCCTGGCGGTGGCGGTGCCTCTGTTGTACGGGTTGGGCTGTTGCCTTCAATCAAAACTTGGTTGTTGGGGGATCTGCGTCCCCTTCACTGACGGATTCGGCAAATTTGGCGACTCCTAGCCTTGCCGGGGTCCGAGAGGCCCCTGCCCTGGTGCTGACTGTCCTTCGGAACACTGCTCCAGACCACCGGGCACACAGCCTACGGGGTCCTTCCAGGAACTTCCGAACTGTCCCCCTCCAGACAGTCACCGCCGTTGCTGACCTTGCTGGCTTGCCCTGCACAAAGCTGGACCTTCAGGCTTTCCTCTCACTGTCACCACTCTTGCTTTCCTCCTTTACCACTTTTCTTTCCTTAACTTGCACTTAGCTGTTTACTTTAGCCCTCAGCTAAACTTCACTCTTGCCCTGCCTGGGCTAATCTCTCCACTCATCTGCCTGGTACTTCCTGCCTCCAGAGCTGTGATCTCCTCGGTGGGCGGAGCCAACCGCCTGGCCCACCCCCTGGTGTAAATCATCAGCCTCTGGAGGAAGGCAACAAGGATTTTTGGTTCAGCTTAGGTGTGCCTACCTGGAATGTGGGGTGTGGTGGTGTGTGACCTGTGTCCCCTGGCTTGCCCAGGGCGACACATTCCCCCTTAGCAAAATGCAGACCGTCCGCGGGCTGCCGTCCTACACCGGTTTTATTTTCTGTAAAAAGGGGGTAACAAGGTTAAACATAACATAAATACATTTTTAATAATCTTCCCTTACGGGAGGCACATTTTACTTTAACGTTGCAACGGTTTACGGTTACGGTTTCCGCTCTCTCCCACCCAAGTAACCTGGCCCTGATGCTGCCCCTAAAGCCCAGGCAGCACCCCTTGACCCACAGTCCAGCACACGGTACCCGAGCGGGATCTGTCCTTCCCTCCAGAGGGTAGCCACCGGTTCCTTTGGTGGCTGGGCCCTAGCCTGCTCTGCTCAGGGCCCTCCCTCCAACCTGCCTCTCCGGAGGCGGCCTGCGGAAAACGGTAACGGTAAACAACATATTTACAAGCCACTCACGTCTGTGGTTGCCCTGCAAGTTCACGGGCTTGTCCATGGAGAGTTCCCATGCAAAACAACTTTTTTTAAACGGTCCCCACGGGGACAACGATGCCGGCTCCAGCCGGTTGCAAATCACACGGTGAATCAGGTGACTTCTTCGGTAATTTTACTTATCATCTTTCAACTTTTTAAACTTTTCCAACAGGGGGTCCCAACGGGGACGGTGCAACGGGCATCCATCGCCCCACTCGGTATCTTCGTCCTCCTCACCCGGCTCGGGGTGAAAGGACATGGGCACCAGCCCCTCCAGCGCATAGCACGCACGGCGTGGAAGGATCGCCCGATACCCGTTGCCTCCGGCTCGAGGAACATAGGTGGCCTCCAGGCCAGGCAGGGCAGCGACCCCCTCTTCCTCCTCTGACACGGGCTCAGTGTCAGGCCCGGAGTCGCTATCTTCTGCCCCCGCCGCAGTCACAGAGGGGTGCACGCCCGACAGGCCAGGCTCGGTGCAGCGCGCGAGCGAGTAGGACGGAGGTAACACAGGAGCCAGGGGCAGACCGGGTCCCTCAGCCGCAGCGGCCAATCCCTCGGGGACACAGGGGCGTGGGTCATTCTCCTGCTCCTCCATCACAGCCTCCACTCCATACACTCGCGCCACCGCAACTAGGGCCTCCACCTCCGCGGCCCACTGCTCCATCAGCCCGCCGATCCGACTCTGGTAGTGACGGCAGATCCACGCCGCCCGGGCCCTCAGCCAGGCCGCCGTTCCAGACACCCGCTCGGTAGTCTCTGCAGAGCTAGATGGGGCGGCCATTTTTCGTTAGGGTCGGCAGACCGGGGGCCTCAGGGTGTTGGCTTGCACCGCCACACTTACATGCGTCCAGCCGCCATCGCGTCCCCCTTAGCTCTTTTCAGCCCCTCCTCTCTCGGGGCGGGGTTTTGGCCTTCGCGCCTCTACTGCTCGAGAAGACGCTCGAGCGGGAACTTTTCGCGCCAAAGATGGCGGCTTCTGAAATTTTCCTGCCGGATACCTCCGGCGGTAACAAGGCGCACCTCTACCAAACGGCAGAGCGGTAAGATCCTGTTTGTGACGCCAAGTTGTCGCGGGCGGGGAGGAGGGTGTCAGCACACCGCGCTCACCCCTTCTGCTCGGGTCCGGCTGCTCAGTGGTGGCTCGAGCCGTGGGCCGAATCCCGGGGGTTTCTCGAGCGGCGCTCCTCGCCCGTGAGTGAAAGGGGGGTTTGGGGTGTTGGGATAATGTCCGTGACGCCACCCACGGTTGTGGTGATGTGTAGCACCACCGCTGCTTGATGCGGGGATCCCGGGGATGGTGAAGGGGAGCAGCTAGGTGTTGTGTTGCCCCTCCGTGGGTAGGGGTTGGTGATCCTGGGGCCCGGTGATGGCTTGTGAGGTGCAGGGCCTGGTGGGCGCAGGGACGCGGGGGCAGCGCTGTGCCTTGCGGCACTGTGGTACTCACTCAGCCTGAGACGTGGACACAGTTTTTACGGTAAACCAAACGGCTGGTAAGACGGTCCCACGGACGGCTGCTTTCGCTTTCCCGGTAGGTGACGGTGATGTCCCTCTTCCTTGCACCTGTTTGTACTGTTGGTTGCGATGGGTCCCCACCGGTAACCCGCTCCCCGGCTTCAAGCTGGGCCGGAGGAGCACTACACTTTGCCCGCAGGCGCTGGCCCTCAGAGACTGGTGCCCTGGCGGTGGCGGTGCCTCTGTTGTACGGGTTGGGCTGTTGCCTTCAATCGGGACTTGGTTGTTGGGGGATCTGCGTCCCCTTCACTGACGGATTCGGCAAATTTGGCGACTCCTAGCCTTGCCGGGGTCCGAGAGGCCCCTGCCCTGATGCTGAATGTCCTTCGGAACACTGCTCCAGACCACCGGGCACACAGCCTACGGGGTCCTTCCAGGAACTTCCGAACTGTCCCCCTCCAGACAGTCACCGCCGTTGCTGACCTTGCTGGCTTGCCCTGCACAAAGCTGGACCTTCAGGCTTTCCTCTCACTGTCACCACTCTTGCTTTCCTCCTTTACCACTTTTCTTTCCTTAACTTGCACTTAGCTGTTTACTTTAGCCCTCAGCTAAACTTCACTCTTGCCCTGCCTGGGCTAATCTCTCCACTCATCTGCCTGGTACTTCCTGCCTCCAGAGCTGTGATCTCCTCGGTGGGCGGAGCCAACCGCCTGGCCCACCCCCTGGTGTGAATCATCAGCCTCTGGAGGAAGGCAACAAGGATTTTTGGTTCAGCTTAGGTGTGCCTACCTGGGATGTGGGGTGTGGTGGTGTGTGACCTGTGTCCCCTGGCTTGCCCAGGGCGACACACATACATACCATTTTGCGAACACAGTGGTCATTAGGGAATTCACTGGAGACTGGGTATACAGGAAACTAGCTACATGGAAGCCTGGCTGCACAGGAGACTGGCTACACAGGAGACTGGCTACACAGGACTGCACCGCCACTGCAGGTTAAGGGACGCCTGGGGTTGTTGGTAGGTGCAGTTAGATGGTGTGGCCCCCCGAGAGTAGGGCTGGCACCAGGGCCCGTTTTGAGTGGGTAGAACCACAAGGCGCAGGATGACTCAAACACAGTCCAGGCAGTCTTTCAGGATTTTTACTCACAGTTGATGGTAGGGTGAGTAACCCGGGCGTAGCTGGTATGAACCAGGCTGGAACCAGGTATCCTTCCGGCTGGCTGATGAGGGTGACTACCAACTCGCCTTCCTAGCCCTGTGTGTTTTGGGGTGACCCCTACTTGAAGCCCTGCTGCGGTCGCCCAGGGAAGTTGCTGATGCCTCTCTCCCCTTCTTTTGGCGCGTTTGCTTGTAGCCTGGACCAGGTCACTACGGCTGCTTGCCTCCTGTGAACTATGGGCCCTCACTTTGCTACGTGGCTCCGGACTCTGTGTGTGGTATGGCGTGGGTCTGAAGTGCCCCCACCGGCAGGTTTGGCAGGAGAAAATTGAATAAATCTCTGCACTGGGACCTGTTACCCTTGCAGGCCTGGTACCTCCCTGGCAGTCCCCTTACTCTGCCACCCCTTTGCTCTCTCTAGCCTAGGGTGGATTTTGGGTGACACTACCAGGTGACCGGTCTCCCCCGTCGGTAGTCACTGCGCGTACGTTGTCTGACTAGTGACAGCCTCAGGTCTCCTCCTTGCGTCTGCTCTCCCTGAGCTCCACTTCAGACTGGCTCACTACTCCCTTCCTTCTGTGCTTGCCTACGCAACCTAGAAACCAGGCTCTTTACCAGACCCCTTGAGTGGAGATGGAGGCCACACCCCCTCCTGGATTCCCCAGGGGTCCACTCAAAGGTAGATGTGTGAGACCTGATTACTATGCGCCTGTGTAGTCACACCTCGGTCAGCCTTCTGGATTACCTGTATTGTACTGCCCCCAGCATGGGTGCAGTACTCAGTGGTGCCTGACCAGGTCAGGGGCGCACAGTGACGCCACCCGTGGTGTACGGTAATTGGGAGTACTGCCGCTGCCATTGGGAGTACCCGGGGTGATGGAGTGGGGCAGCTAGATGACGTTATCCTGCATGGGTAGGGGTAGGCCCCGGGATTCTGGATGGAGATGTGGGGTTGCAGTGCAGGGGCCAGTCGGGTACTCGCTCAGCAATGAAGCAGACGCTGACAACATGGTAAACCAAGTCTCTGACTGCCGTTGCCTCTCGAGGGGAGCTCGTCCGGGTCCCGTCCCCCTGCAGCACTGCCTGGTTGTCCGTAACCTGCCTCCTGAAACAAAAGTTTAGATTGTCTGTTGTGGCCCGGTAGCTTGGATGTGTCCAGGCCCCGCTCCCCACTATGGCTAAGTGAAGGAGCCTGCTCTCAAGAGCTCACGCTTGGGATTTCAGTGGGCTGCTTGCTAGGAAAGTCCTATCCCCCTCGTTGCGTTAGTGCCCCCGATCTCTGAGCTTGGTGGGAACAGTCCATAAAGGCCCTGTCCTCCGCAGGTTAATTGCCGGGTCGCCTGAAGCTTCTCCCCGACCTAGAGTCCGTGTAGCCCGACGTGCCTTTGGTCCTGGAGCGGTGATAGGACCAGGCTGCTGACCGTCCTCCTTGACGAGTTCCAGGCACCTAGCCTCAATCCCCTGCTACCGGGGATCCGTCTCCTCTAGGTCCAGACCACCGTCTGTGACCTAGTTTACTTCTCCCCTGGGAGCTCCAACTCCCAGCTTCCTCAGAGCTCCTTTCAACTCAGGGGCTACCACTCAACTCCCGGGAGCTGCTGATCTCAGCTCCTCACTCACTGGGAGCTACTTCTCTTCTGCCTGTCAGCTCTGCTCTGCACTTCGTCCCTCGCTGACTTCCCCCCTCCCACCACTCTTTCTGACCCCTAGGTGGGCGGCCCTATTCCTGCTTAAGCAGCCCACAGGTGTGTGCGAGGTGTAACTAGGATTTGTGAATGCTGATGGAGGCAACACTGCAGGATAGAGACCCATACCCAGAGGTTGAATACTGCACCGGGAAAGCAGTTTGTGCAGTACCCTGTGACGACCTGAATAGTCCAGGGGTGAGATTGGCTACACAGGAGAATGGCTACATAGGAGACTGGCTACACGGGAGACTGGCTACACGGGAGACTGGCTACACGGGAGACTGGCTACATGGGAGACTGGCTACACTGGAGACTGGCTACACCGTTGGCTGGCTGCTTAGGAGACTGACTAGACAGGAAACTAGCTATACGGGAGACTGGCTATATGGGAGACTGGCTATACAGGAGCCTGGCTGCACAGGAGACTGGCTATACGAAAGACTGGTTATACAGGAGACTTGCTATACAGGAGCCTGGCTATAAAGGAGTCTGACTGTACAGGAGCCTGACTATACAGGAGCCTGACAGTACAGGTGCCTAGCTATACAGGAGACTAGTGATACAGGATCCTGACTATAATGTGTTGCCCAGGGCTATGGGATACTTGGTCCTAGACGGTGTATTGCTGGGAAGATGTCACTTGGTGGCCGTTGCCCGGTTCCGTGTCCTGGGGACGATTTTTAAAAGGGGTATACTGTATTTCCAGAAGAATTTAAATGAAGGTTTATACGGGACGCCACTTGCAGGTTGCGGCTATGTAGTTGGAGCCGCTGCTGCACAGTTCTCGCTACTGGGGCTGGTGTCAGTGGCAGCCTGGATGTTAGGCCCACTGCAAGCAGGGATGGACCCCAGAGGATAGGTGATGTAGATGGGTGCAGAAAGAAGGTAGGCCACACACGGGGTTGCAGTGTAACTGGTTCCTTTACTCACAGTCAAATGGAAACTGGTCTTGACCGCTGGTCTCCTTAGTCCCAGTGCCGGTTTAGTGACCTGGTGGCTTCTTTCCCCTGGACCTGTCTTTGGTTGGTGGGTCCCCGTGTCTTGGAGCATCTGGGGGTCCCCTCCTGGTAGTCTCTCAACGTTAGTTCGTATGACGGTAGCATGAACCCTGTGGTGTCGGAGTCTCTGGTCCTGTTCGCTGGTTCTCCCATTGCTGCTGAGTCCCGAACTTCAAGGTCAGTGATGTCCTTGATGGTCCCCTCACTGTGCAGATTTCATCAGGTCTGCCTGGAGCATTTTCCTGACCTAGGATTCTGTACCCCGTTGGTGCTATGCCGTACTCCACCGGCAAACAACTGCCTGGACCCTCAGGTCACCGTTACACTCCTGCTTCCACTTGCTCCCTCCGTCACCGACTCACTCCGACTACCTCTGACTGTCCACTGTCTACCCCTCCCACCTGGTCGTCTAGTGGACTGGATTGGCTCCACCACTAAGTGGCCATCTAATAGGTCCAACCCTAGTCTGGCACCAGTCTATGGGGAAATTGGGAAAAAACAGGGATTAACTGGATTGCTTTTGTTGTTACCGGCACTGGTCTTCTGGGTCCCTGAGGGTAGGCCCTGCATCCTGGTGGGGATGCAGTACCTTGTAGCTCCCTGCTGGCTTCAGGGGCGCTACAATAAGGTTTGGATTAACCAGCAGCTTTGGCCACGACCCAGTTTGTGCAGCCAAAGATCTCTATGTACTGATGCTATATGGCGGAGTAACACAGGTGAGTGGAGTTACATTGTGACCCCTTTCTTACCGCAACGATCAAGTTTGCAAATATCTCACTGTGTCTGACATTTTGGGATTTGCCTTTCACTGTACCCTAGGGGTTGCCATGTGCCCCCATTCACTAGTGTTACACTGGGATGTAGTAGCAGCAGCACATAGCGATCTTTGGCTACACTTGTGTTGCGGACAGTGTTGTCGTGTAGCCCCAGCCTAAATGTGTTTTACATGCAATTTACCACATTGATGTCAGAACACTAAAAAAAAACCACAAGAAGAATGTGACAGGCCGACATGCACCACATTATTGAACGTCCATTATACGGTATACAGGAAATTCCAGCCACAGGAGCGTGGCATGAAGCAGATGCCAGTCTCACTAAATGTCCCAAGGAGAAGGGTAGTTGATGATGCGCTCATTTAAAGGGGTAATCCAGCCAGAAGCATTTAGCACCTGTCTGCTAAGGAGATATGGGATGTAGTAATCCTAAAAGTCAATATTAACAAGATTTGTCATATGACTAAAGCTGGGTTTACACACTGCAACATCGCAAACAACATCGCTGTAACGTCACCGGTTTTGTGACGTTACAGCGACCTCCCCAGCGACATTGCAGTGTGTGAAACCTATCAGCGACCTGGCCCCTGCTGTGAAGTTGTGATCGCTACAAATCGTTCAGGACCATTCCTAGGTCCTTTGTTTCCCGCTGTGCAGCATGCATCGCTAGCAAGTTTCAGTGTGTAAAGGGGACTTTACAGCGACTCCGCGGCTCTGTCTGTGTAGCGTCCTGATTAGCGGTCACCTGTGAAGGATTCACCGGTGACCGCTAATCCCCCGAGTGACTGAAGTGTCCCCCCCTCTCTCATACTCACCGATCCCCGATCACCGGCGCTGCACGGTGTTCACTCTGCTCCAGCGGCTTTTCCTTTTTTGAAAAAGCCGGCCGCTCATTAAACAATCTCGTATTCCCTGCTTTTCCCCGCCCACCGGCAAATATGATTGGTTGCAGTGAGACACGCCCACACGCTGAGTGACAGCTGTGTCACTGCACCTAATCACAGCAGCCGGTGGGCGTGTCTATACTGTGCAGTAAAATAAATAAATAAATAATTAAAAAATCCGGCGTGAGGTCCCCCCCAATTTTAATACCAGCCAGATAAAGCCATACGGCTAAAGGCTGGTATTCTCAGGATGGGGAGCTCCACGTTATGGGGAGCCCCCCAGCCTAACAATATCAGCCAGCAGCCGCCCAGAATTGCCGCATACATTAGATGCGACAGTTCTGGGACTGTACCCGGCTCTTCCCGATTTGCCCTGGTGCGTTGGCAAATCGGGGTAATAAGGAGTTATTGGCAGCCCATAGCTGCCAATAAGTCCTAGATTAATCATGTCAGGCGTCTCCCCGAGATACCTTCCATGATTAATCTGTAAATTACAGTTAAAAAACACACACCCTAAAAATCCTTTATTAGAAATAAAAAACACTAACAAATTCCCTCATTACCAATTTATTACCCACAACAAAGCCCTCCTTGTCCGGCATAAACCACGGTCCTCCAGCGTCGCATCCAGCTCTGCTGCATGCAGGTGACAGGAGCAGCAGAAGACACAGCCGCTCCTGTCACCTGCACGCAGCTAATGAAGAGAGCCGTGTGATCGGCTGAGCTGTCACTGAGGTTACCTGGATCCAGCGGTGGATGCAGCGGTGGCCGCGGGTAACCTCAGTGACAGCTCAGCTGATCGCGCTACTCACCGCCGCTCCGGTCAGCTCCACGCAGCAAATGAGGTGAGTAGCGCGATCAGCTGAGCTGTCACTGAGGTTACCCGCGGCCACCGCTGCATCCACCGCTGGATCCAGGTAACCTCAGTGACAGCTCAGCCGATCACACGGCTCTCTTCATTAGCTGCGTGCAGGTGACAGGAGCGGCTGTGTCTTCTGCTGCTCCTGTCACCTGCATGCAGCAGAGCTGGATGCGACGCTGGAGGACCGTGGAGTACGCCGGACAAGGAGGGCTTTGTTGTGGGTAATAAATTGGTAATGAGGGTATGTGTTTGTGTTTTTAATTTCTAATAAAGGATTTTTTCGGGTGTGTGTGTGTTTATTTACTGTCACTTACAGATTAATCATGGAAGGAATCTCGGTGAGACGCCTGACATGATTAATCTAGGACTTATTGGCAGCTATTGGCTGCCAATAACTCCTTATTACCCCGATTTGCCAACGCACCAGGGCAAATCGGGAAGAGCCGGGTACAGTCCCAGAACTGTCGCATATAATGTATGCGGCAATTCTGGGCGGCTGCTGGCTGATATTGTTAGGCTGGGGGGCTCCCCATAACGTGGGGCTCCCCATCCTGAGAATACCAGCCTGCAGCCGTATGGCTTTATCTGGCTGGTATTAAAATAGGGGGGACCGCACGCCGGATTTTTTAATTATTTATTTATTTATTTTACTGCACAGTATAGACACGCCCACCGGCTGCTGTGATTGGGTGCAGTGACACAGCTGTCACTCAGCGTGTGGGCGTGTCTCACTGCAACCAATCACATTTGCCGGTGGGCGGGGAAAGCAGGGAATACGAGATTGTTTAATGAGCGGCCGGCTTTTTCAAAAAAGGAAAAGCCGCCGGAGCAGTGTGAACGTGCAGCGCCGGTGATCGGGGATCGGTGAGTATGAGAGAGGGGGGGAAATCACCAGCAAATGAGGTGAGTAACGCGATCAGCTGAGCTGTCACTGAGGTTACCCGCTGTCACTGGATCCAGCGGTGGCCGCGATTAACCTCAGTGACAGCTCAGCTGATCGCGCTACCCACCTCATTTGCTGTGTGGAGCTGACAGGAGCGGCGGTGAGTAGCGCGATCAGCTGAACTGTCACTGAGGTTACCCGCGGCCACCGCTGCATCCACCGCTGGATCCAGGTAACCTCAGTGACAGCTCAGCCGATCACACGGCTCTCTTCATTAGCTGCGTGCAGGTGACAGGAGCGGCTGTGTCTTCTGCTGCTCCTGTCACCTGCATGCAGCAGAGCTGGATGCGACGCTGGAGGACCGTGGATTACGCCGGACAAGGAGGGCTTTGTTGTGGGTAATAAATTAGTAATGAGGGAATTTGTTAGTGTTTTTTTATTTCTAATAAAGGATTTTTCGGGTGTGTGTTTTTTAACTGTAATTTACAGATTAATCATGGAAGGTATCTCGGGGTGACGCCTGACATGATTAATCTTGGACTTATTGGCAGCTATGGGCTGCGAATAACTCCTTATTACCCCGATTTGCCAACGCACCAGGGCAAATCGGGAAGAGCCGGGTACAGTCCCAGATCTGTCGCATCTAATGTATGCGGCAATTCTGGGCGTCTGCTGGCTGATATTGTTAGGCTGGGGGGCTCCCCATAACATGGGGCTCCCCATCCTGAGAATACCAGCCTGCAGCCGTATGGCTTTATCTGGCTGGTATTAAAATAGGGGGGGACCGCACGCCGGATTTTTTAATTAATTATTTATTTACATGGCACACAGAGCCGCGCGGCATTAAATGAAGTCGGGTGAAGTTCACCTGCTTTTTTGACACGTCCCCAACGACCAGCTAGTCGCTCTGCAGGTCCGGATCGCTGTTAGGTCGTTGGCCAGGTCTGTCTGTTTGACAGCTCACCAGAGACTTTGTAGCGATCCCGGCTAGGTTGAGATCGCAGGTTGGATCGCTAGAAAGTCTCAGTGTGTAAACCCAGCTTAAAGCTGGGTTCACACATAGCGACAGCGACAACGACATCGCTGTTACGTCACCATTTTCTGTGACGCAACAGCGACCTTGTAAGTCGCTGTTATGATCGCTGCTTAGCTGTCAAACACAGCAGACGCAGCAGCGATCATAACGACACGCGTCGCTGTGCTACATGTGCAGAGAGCAGGGAGCCGCGTACACTGCTTAGCGCTGGCTCCTTGCACTCCTAGCTACAGTACACATCGGGTTAATTACCCGAAGTGTACTGCAGCTACATGTGCAGAGAGCAGGGAGCCGGCACTGGCAGCGAGAGCGGCGGACGCTGGTAATGAAGGTAAATATCGGGTAACCAGGGAAAGGTCTTCCCTTGGTTACCCGATGTTTACCCTGGTTACAGCTTACCGCAGCTGCCAGACGCCAGCTCCTGCTCCCTGCTCGCTTCATTTCGTCGCTCTCTCGCTGTCACACACAGCGATGTGTGCGTCACAGCGGGAGAGCGACGACCAAAAAATGAAGCTGGACATTCAGCAACGACCGGCGACCTCACAGCAGGGGCCAGGTCGTTGCTGGATGTCACAGAAAATGGTGACGTGGCAGCGACGTCGTTGTTGTCGTCGCTGTGTGTGACACCACCCTTAGGGGTACTTTACACGCTGCAACATCGCTACCGATATATCGTCGGGGTCACGTAGTTAGTGACGCACATCCGGCCCCGGTAGCGACATCGCAGCGTGTAACACTAATGAGCGACGATCAACGATCGCAAAATTGTTCCAAAACGTTGATCATTGACATGTCGTTCATTTCCTTAATATCGCTGCTGCCACCGGTACGTTGTTGTTCGTCGTTCCTGCGGCAGCACACATCGCTGTGTGTGACACCGCGGGAGAGATGAACATCTCCTTACCTGCATCCACCGGCAATGCTGAATAAAGGAGGTGGGTGGGATGTTACGTCCCGCTCATCTCCGCCCCTCCGCTTCTATTGGCCGGCCGCTTAGTGACGTCGCTATGACGCCGAACGCACCTTCCCCTTGAAGGAGGGATTGTTCGGGGGTCACAGCGACGTCGCTGACAAGGTATGTGCGTGTGACGCTGCCGTAGCGATAATTATCGCTACGGCAGCGAGCACCAAATGTCGCACGAGCGACGGGGGGTGGGAGCTATCGCACTCAACATCGCTAGCAATCGCTAGCGATGTTGCAGCATGTAAAGTACCCCTTAAGGGTGCTTTACACTACGACATCGCTAGCTATAGCTAGCGATGTCGTGCGCGATAGCACCTGCCCTGCCGTACGTGTGATATGTGGTGATCGCTGCCGTAGCGAACATTATCGCTACGGCAGCGTCACATGCACATACCTTGTCAGCGATGTTGCTGTGACTGCCGAACAATCCCTCCTTCAAGGGGGAGGTGCGTTCGGCATCATAGCGACGTCACTGCGGCATCACTATGCGGCCGGCCAATAGAAGCGGAGGAGCGGAGATGAGCGGGCTGAACATCCCGCCCACCTCCTTCCTTCCTCATTGCCGGTGGACTCAGGTTAGGAGATGTTCGTCGCTCCTGCGGTGTCACACACAGCGATGTGTGCTGCCGCAGGAACGAGGAACAACATCGCTACTTACCTGATAACGATTTTTTGTTATTAAACGACCTCTCCAAAACAAACGATTTTTGTCTTTTTTGCGATCGTTTTAGGTCAATTCAGTCTGTCACACGCTGCGAAGTCGCTAACGACGCCGGATGTGCGTCACAAACACCGTGACCCCGACGATATATCGTTAGCGATGTCGCAGCGTGTAAAGCACCCTTTAGGGTACTGTCTCACTAAACGACGTACCAGCGATTCCGACCACGATATGACCTGGTCAGGATCGCTGGTGTGTCGCTACATGGTCGCTGGTGAGCTGTTAATCAGGCAGATCTCACCAGTGACCAGCCACCATCCAGCAGCGACTCGTGGAAACGATGCTGCGCTTGGTAACCAAGGTAAATATCGGGTAACTAAGCAAAATGCTTTGCTTGGTTACCCGATATTTACCCTGGTTACCAGCGCACACCGCTTAGCGCTGGCTCCCTGCACTCGTAGCCAGGGTACACATCGGGTTACTAAGCAAAGCGCTTCTCTTAGTTACCCGATGTGTACTTTGGTTATGTGTGCAGGAAGCCAGTACTGGCAGCCTGAGAGCGGCGTACGCTAGTAACCAAGGTAAATATCGCGTAACCAAGCAAAGCGCTTCACTTAGTTACCCGATGTGTACCTTGGTTACCAGCATCCGCAGCTTCCAGATGCCGGCTCCCTGCTCCTTGCACATTCAGATCGTTGCTCTCTCGCTGTCAAACACAGCGATGTGTGCTTCACAGCGGGAGAGCAACGAGCAAAAAATGAACCAGATCAGTATGTAACGATCAGCGATTTCACAGCAGGGGCCAGATCGCTGCTTAGTGTCACACACAGCGAGATCGCTGAGGAGGTCACTGGTATGTCACAAAACCTGTGACTCAGCAGCGATCTCACTAGTGATCTTGCTATGTGAGAAGTACCCCTTAGTATAAGAAGCCAAACCAGTTACTCTTTGCAGACACATGTTTTGGGGTGTTTGCCCCTCATAAGTGCAAAACAGGAGGTCCGGTTTGGCCAGCTGAGAGGCCACTGACAGATGGGCAAAGGGATAAAGTTTCTCCTTTTGGAGAGCATCAAAATCCCAGAAAAGCATTGCATGGCTAATAAGTCTCCTAACGCCAACTTGACTCTTTCCACAAGGAGAAGCTTTACCCCTCAGACCCCCTGTCTGTATATTATATCACTGTTTGTTGTAGCCTTACATACGTTGTATTATATAGGCTCCACTCATATCTATGCATAGATCTATTCATCCAGGCAGGCGATCCGGATGTATCAGCTGTCCCGGATAATAATCATCGAGCGCCCTTATGTAATTCTGCATGTGAGCGCTGCTCTCATCTGCGTAGACCTTGTGATAGCTTTTTATTGATTCGCCTGTTGCTGTTTTTAGACATTGTCACACAAGAGACGCTCTTATGATATCTGACTGCAAACAGTATCGCGGGGCAAAAATAGTATTTTATGAACCAGGCCAGGCTTTCTGTAAGACAGATGGCACTATGCTGTAACTCTGCGGAAAACTCCAGATGTAGATTAGTCCTGTAGTTACTTATACACTGCCCTCCATGGATCTCTGGGCTTTCTGTACTCGGATTCAAAATACCATGAGAACCTTTTATAGAGGACTTGTCCCTTGCCACAAATATGTATATTTTTTATACCTGCTGTAAATGCCGCTGATCGAGAGAGAGAGAGATTTCATGACCAGAAGTTCATTTGCGTTGGATCTGGGCATGCCCAGAATAAAAAGATGGATCCGTCGCCGCATTGCGTCATTCGACGGATACCGATGGACTCCGCCACCCATAGGCTTCCATTATAAAACACGACAGACACCGATGCATCCGTCGGCATCTGTTTTTGCGCCGATGGAAAAAAACGTTACATTCAGCATTGCTCCTGCCTGATGGTCAGTCAGCAAACGACTGATCCGTCACGCGGCGGATGCAACGCAAGGCTATCAGTCACAATCCGTCACTAATAAAAGTCTATGGGACAAAAACGGATTCCTGCAAAATATTTTGCAGGATACTGTAATTCCTCAAGGCGACGGATTGTGACTGATGCAAAACAACAGAAGTTTGAATGTAGCCTAACAATGGCTTTTCACTAACTAGAGCAGAGGTGATCACCATGACAACTGGAAAGTCCCTAGCTTGGTAACTCATCCAGAGGGAGGGGGGAGCACAGGGAAATCCAGAAGCAGAGACAGAATTACTTCAGATCAATCTGGGACACAGAATAACACGGTCCCTGGAAGGCGTGCTTCAGAGCTCTTCCAGGTAGAACCGGACAGACCGGGGGCAGGCTGGAAACACGGGGAGGAAGGGGTCTGGTACCGGTAGATCTTGTGGGATGGAGGTGTTCAACAGTGTTCGCCGAAGGAGACCTTGATTTCTTCACCAGGACTGGCACTACTACAGGGTGAAAAGCCCTAGGGCAAGTTATATTTCACATTGGCTTCCAAAATCTGCAGGATGGAAAGATTTCAAGTCTCCCGTCCACCAACCAAATAGCTTGAGGCACAGTGATTTACCGGATCCAGGACTGAGTTCAGCGGCTCGTCCCAAGGGGAGGATCCACTTCACCTGCGATAGGGCTGGGACACTTAAACAATCAAGGGGGTCCCCAAGGTGCTTTATGCCACGGGAATCGACCCACAGAGGCTGCCATACCGGACCTAACCTCTGACCTACCTGGAATCGACCGGAACTTCATCACGGCAGAGACCAGTGTGCATTGAACCAGTAAGTAAAGACCTGGAACCCGCACCTATTGACTTTCACTCTGATTGCTGTCGCCCTGCGCTCCGGCGCTCCCGGGGACTGCCGTGTCCCCGCCATCCTCCCAGGGCCCGCTCTGCCTGTGGGGAGCGATACAATCCAAGCTGCACCCAATATCTGCCCCGGAGAGAAACCCTGCAGCGGCGACCACCTACCTGGCCGCATACCACAGGTGGCATCACGATCATCTAAAGACTTTCCTCACCGTCACCCCCATCCTCCACCTTCAACTACAACCCTCATCCTCCCTCCTGCCTCTCGTCCATCGGCATCCTTTTCTTCCTGTACGCCTCGGGGAAACAGAACCTGGCCAAGCCACCCCATGGCGACGCAGAGGATCTGCACCCCCGTCCCACCAACGAGTAGGTTAAAACACCTATCCCGTGGGGCGCTACAGTTACATTGCCCGATCACCACTAGCTTCTCTCTCCCTGCCTTCAAACATATAACCAACTAACAGGAAGTGGCTGTTCACATCCTGTTTGCGTGGAGAGGGCAGATGGCAGTGATTGGGTTTGAGGCTTGTGTCACGTAGCAACACCCCAGAAACACGAGTACTGGAAAACGACATGGAAGGTGAGTATAGCATAATTATTTTAATGGCGGCAAACATGGGGAATGAGAAGGGATTGTCCAAATAGTGAGTGGACAGCCCCTTTAAGAATCTTGGATCAAGAATTATCACAATATAGCATGGGTGGTGGTTATGTCTTAAGGCCGCTTTACACATGTCATGAAAATATTATAAGCAGATATGTTTTCATGATCTCTGGATCAAGAGTCATTCCCCCCTCCTTCCTCCAGAGCCCTACCAAATTAACAGCCAGAAAAAGATTTCCTTGTCAGGAGATGGAACAGATACATTTGAATTAGCTTATCACACCTTCCCCCAGTTCTTCAAACACCCCCTGCGTAACCAGAGACGCTCTGACTACAATCTGTACACACCGGGGTGGAGTACAAGTGTCCTATAGCTTTGCTGATCAAAGGGCCAGGGCAGCCGTATTGTCTCCGTTGGGGAAGTATTAATATTGCGAGATACATATGTCCCCCAGATATCGCGGGCATACCGCTGATCTCAAAATTCCATAACGCACATCTCACATATTTTAGCTTAATCGTAGGACATACGGAAGAGCCACAAATTAAAATCTGCCACCCAAAACATACCAGATCCCCCGTGTGTGGTATCCACCTTCTGCTAAAATCATAATATAAAAAATGAGGTTAATATCGTCCGCGGGGGATGCTCCCACATGGAGATATGAGGACTATGAGGACTTCATAATGTTGGAAGAGGGGAAAACCCCCTCCCTTGCATGATGTCAGCAGAGGTGGGGCTGCGGGTGAGAGAGAGGTTGATAAAAGCCAGTGTCTTAGTAGCCACTGTGTCAATGCCCAGGGGATATACATTCTGTGTATAGGATTGTCTATTTCCAAGGGGGTGCCCCTATCCTATATCTGAGCCATATTCCGTGACCAGGTGTAGTAATCTCTTTCATTTCTCCTTTTTATTTTATGTAACTGTCTATATTGTATTTGTATTGTTCCCTTTTGTAAATTCTTGTATATTTTTATAAACACTGCATTCTATTTTGGATTAAATATATCAAATTTAATAGTTTCTTTCCTCATGCTCTATATTTATGAATCCACAACCTGAAGGGCCTTATGCTATCTGTAACGGGTGTATGAACTTCCTGTACTAAGTTTCGGTGGTGGCAGCAGAATTATTGTTGTGTAGAATTATTGGGGTGCTGTCATTAAGGGTACAGAGGTATATACGTATATATTCCATTAGCGGGAATCGGTGATATATACATTTACCCTTGCTGTGAGACCTCCAATATTTGACATTATTAGCTCAGCAGCCTCATTTACTTATTGTCCGGCAGTTCCGAAATTGACCTGACACTAAGGGGGCGCTAGAGAGTAGTCGGGTTCTTGACAAATCCATGAACAGCAGCGAGATATCTGAGTGACTCCCCCAGCTGTTCATGACAAATTGGTAGCAGCAGTGGGATATAGAGCATCAGTGATCTGGTTTGAGCAATCATCCCTTTCACTAAAAAGTTGCAAAAGTTTTGAGGATCGAACTCAGTGTTTAAATATACCTAGAACAATACTTTACGTGTAGCAGTTTCCCCCTCCCTCCTCTTGTTTTTCTATCCTATCTTTTATTTGCCACTTATGGCTGCGCTGACTAAAGCCTGATACAGCCAGCTGATGAAGGAGACTCTGATTGCCATCTGCACGACCAGAGAGATTGATGTCAATGGCAAAAAAAAGCCAGACCTCATTAAAGAACTGTTACAATGGGACGCAAAGCAAGTCCGTTCCCCAGTGCTGATGACAGGGAGACAAGCCAAGCCCTGGATGATACTGCGGCCAAGGCCTCTTCTACAGCTTCAAGCCAGAGCAGCGACCGGGGCAGCATGGACTCCTACCTGCAGATGGCCCTACAACAACTCGCTGCTGATGACCGGGAGGGACGGCTGAAGCTCATTCAGCATTATCAGGAGAGAGCTGAGCGAGAGGCTGAGAGGGCCGAGCGAGAGCGCCAGGCCCAGAGAGACCATGAATTGAAGATCCTCCAAGCCCGGCAGCAGACCTCTTCCTCACTGAACTGTGAGTCCAATAATAACAACAGTTTTAAGCCCCGACCGGAGCACTTTCCTGTGATGGAAAAGGACAGGAACTTGGACACCTTTCTTAGGGGATTTGAAAAGACTTGCTTGCTGTACCAGTTGCCCTCAGCACAATGGGCACGATACTTAACCCCAGGGCTGCGAGGCAAGGCCCTGGACGCATTTGCCAGTCTCCCTCAAGAGCAGAGTGGAGACTATGAGGCCATAAAGCAGGCCCTAATACGGAAGTATCAGCTGACTCCAGAGATATACCGCAAAAAGTTCTGAACCCTCCAGCGTGGACCATACGACAGCAACAGAGACGTTGTGGATGGGCTCCGGACCAACTTTAACCAATGGGTCCAAAGACTGTCCGCCACCACTGCTAAACAGATAACAGACCTGATGGTAAAGGTCCAATTCCTACACCTTTGTCCTGCGGAGGTGCGACAGTTTGCGATGGACAGGGAACCAAAGAATGCGAATACAGCAGCACAGATTGCTGACACCTATGAGGCCAACCGTGCATCGGAGATGCGGAAGCCGTCCACCTCCAGCTGGAAAGGGGGTAAGATGACTACTACCACCCCTGCCCCTGCCAGCCGACATTCTGGAGGTCCTGCCCCATCTTCTAGCACCCGGCCTACCCCTGATATCCGCCGGTGTTTCACCTGTGACCAACCAGAACATATTAGCTTCACCTGTCCTGAGAGGCAAACGAGGAGCCCCACACCTGAGGCCCGAGGGCCTAGTTCCAATGTCTTGTTTGTGGTTGAAGGGATTTTTTATATATGTACGGTATATACATATATGAAAAACGGGTTTAAGCCGCGCTAAAGAAACAATATTTCCAAGGTATTAAATTTAGATCTCTTTTTTATTACAGTTCCAACGCGTTTCAGAGACATAAACCGTCTCCTTCTTCAGGGAAAAGAGAAAATGTACACACAGTATGTAGACCAGTTGGTTATATAGGAGTCCATTGAAAGCCACGTTGAAAGCCATTAATTATTAATTATTAATTATAAATGATTCAATCTAAAAATATATATATATTTTTATAAATGAATTTTTATATGGATACATATGTCCTTTTCATATATTTTTTTACATCTATATATGTATTTTTTATATATATATATATTTTTCATATAAATATGTACATTCATTATGATGTACATATGTATGTACATTTTTCATCTAAGTCATCTACAATTATATTTTTGAATAATAATCTTTGCATTATAATTTTCATTTTATCTACATATTCACTTTTTCATATGTTTTGTATGTCTGTTTCCTGCACTCAAGATGTTGGTGCGGCATTTGAACCCGAGTCACCTTCACTGTGTTTTTCACGCATGCGCCTTCCTTCTTTTCCCACGGGTTGAACTCAGTTCACCCTGGTTCTCATTGAGAACTAGCTTAGTGTCTCTGCGCAGGCGCTCTTCTTTCACTATAAGTTCATAGCCTTTGCTTTCTAGGAATTCCTCGGAAGTCTTTGTTTTTGTTTTACTAGTATCTATATACACACACGTTCTTCCTAAATCATCAGTTTATGATATTCAAATGCACATTCTTTTTATTAAACTGACACAATAGTCAATTTTGCATAAATTTCAAATGCATATTCCCTTATCAAACCGACACATTTATTCTACACATTAATACCTGTAGCTTTTGGTGTTTTTGACATCCATATACACAGCGCATTTGCATGTTATGTTTTTACACCTTTAACCCCTTACTGCGGAGTCATTCAATAATTGTTTGTTTTTTTCCCCTTCAACAAGCAGTCAGCCATAGAGTAATGGATGGTTACAAGCTATTTGGAGTTAGAACTCAGGGAAATATCCCCCCTTTGGGGTTCTAGTACCACATTTAACAGTTGTTTTTTATGTCTATCATCACATTCACGCGCTTAGAAAAAAACCAAACAGTTTCAATAATTTTCATTTATCACTTTTATTCATCATTATCTTTTATTTTTTCAGTCATTTTTATGGTGTGAAAAAGTCAGATGCTTGTATACATGTATATATATATTTTTTTAAAAGCTAACACGATTTCGTTGGAGTCTTCACGTGCTCATGAGTCATTCTGTTACCATGAGAGCATTGACGTCACTGTGATCAACGTGGCTTTCAATGGACTCCTATATAACCAACTGGTCTACATACTGTGTGTACATTTTCTCTTTTCCCTGAAGAAGGAGACGGTTTATGTCTCTGAAACGCGTTGGAACTGTAATAAAAAAGAGATCTAAAAAAAAGAGATCTAAATTTAATACCTTGGAAATATTGTTTCTTTAGCGCGGCTTAAACCCGTTTCTCATATATGTATATACATATATAAAAAATCCCTTCACCACGATTATTACGGGGCCGCTGCTTGGAACCACGCTGACACTCACATGCTTTACAAGGAGTTGTGACTGGCACAACTTCATCAGGTGAGTGTTTCATCTTTATTTTCTAAACGGTTATTGCCGGGTAAGACCCTATTTGCGCCTTTTGTTTCCTTATCTCTAGCAGCCTTGTTTGTGGTTGAGACGGGTGGTCGAGCCCGTGAGAACTGACAGCCCTTTACCATGGGCGAGACCATCACTGAGGGGCTGAAGGACACTAGTGCAGAATGAACTCTCATCCGCCCTGAATTCGTGTTGCCTGTTGAACTTATCCTGGGGAAGACCCTGACTGTCACTGAGGCTGGGGGTGTTCACCAATCTTTCCCAATGGCCCGTGTTTTCCTGGACTGGGGTGCTGGGAGGGGATGGAAAGATGTGGGGGTGTCCCGAGGCCTTCCAGCAAATGTTTTATTGGGGACCGATTTGGGGCGGTTGGTGGCACAATACGTCCCTGACATTCTTCCCCAATCTGATAAGTCATGTGATACAAATGTTGATAAGTCATGTGATGCAAGCGCCGTTGATAACTTATGGGATGCAAATGTTGTTAAGTCATGTCATGCAAGCGCCATTGATAAGTTATGTGATGTAAGCCTTGTTAAGTCATGTGACCCGAATATTGATGATCAGAAGGTGATTATTAATGTTGTGCATGAAAATAAATTGGATGATTGTGCGGGGAACTTCAACCACGTCACGCTGCGGGGTGACGCTGCTGAGGATTTCCCCAAGGTAGTGAGTGTCCGTGCTAAGGTAGATGGAGGCAGGCATGGGGGGGGGGGGGTCACATGCAGCTTGTCAGTGTCACGACGGACTGTGACATGACCGGTGGTAGCTGCCCCATAAATAGCGCTGACCCTGAGGTATCACATAGGGATGCGTCTCATGGTACAGGAGAACTCAGCCATGTCACACTGCGGGGTGATGTGGCTGACGATCCCCTCACAGCTGTAAGAATCATTGCTAAGGGAGATGGAGACAGGCACGGCAGCCATGAGGAAGGTGGCTGTGTGCAGCTTGTCAGTGTCACGATGGACTGTGACATGGCCGGTGGTAGCTGCTCCATAATTAGCCCTGATTCTGTGGTACGATATGATGAGAGGAAAATGTTTTCCCCGGTTGGACAGGGTGATGGGACAGTCGTATCCATGACCTGCCCGGACGATGGGAAAGTTGTGTTCGCTGCCTGTCAGGGTGATGGAAAAGCAGACCCCATAACCTGTCGCGGTAGTGCAAAAGTGTCTCTCACAGCCGGTCAGGATGATGGGAAAGCTGTGCCCATCGCCTGTATGGAGGATGAGAGTATGGAGGATGAGAGTATGGTGCTCACTACCTGTCAGGGGGAGGGGCAGACAGCTTTCCTACCCTGCCAGGGAGATAGGAAAGTTGTGCTCCCTACTTGTCAATGTGATGGGGAAGCAGAACCCATAACATCCCAAGGTAGTGAGGATGGTTTTTCACCAGCTGGCCAGGATGATGGGAAAGTTGTACCCATCGCCTGTCCAGATGATAGTAAAGTTGGATCCACTGTCTGTTAGAGGGATGGGACAGACGTACCCACCCCCTGTCAGCAGGGCGGGAAAGAATCTCCCACCACCTGTCAAGATGAGGCACCCGTGTTGCCCACAACTTAGCAGAGTGATCGGAAAGTTGAATCCCAAACCGGTCAGGGTGACAGGAAAGTGTGGTTCCCAGTCAGGCTGATGGGAAGGTGTCTTTATCCCCTGGGGAGACAGCCTATGTAGCTGCTGTCACTCGCCAACTGGGTACTCAGAATGCAGGCAATGCACTGAATTCTGGGACTTCAGCCTGCAACGGGCTAAAGGAGGTCCAAGAGGGCTCCTGTAAATGTGACACCCTGGACCACCAGGGGTCACAGGTAACAACACCACCAACACCACACACACACACCCATCCTTAGTGAGGACACAACAGTCACCCGAAAGGGAGACCTGATGCCTCCCTCAGGGCAAGTAGGGCACACCAGGTGGGCGGAGTCAGGCAGAAATACACGCCCACCGAGGAGACTACTGTCCTGAGGCAGGAAATACAAAGGGAGGAGTTGTAGAGCGACAGTGACAGGAGGTGTAGAGGAGTAGAGCTGTCAGGGACCCGGGTAAGAGCCTGAGACCCTTCTAACGTCAGGCAGGCAGACGGTAGTGGCCGCCTGCAGGAGTACCGGTGTATGACCGGCGGAACCGTAGGGACCGGGCAGGGTTGGAGCCCGCCGGACCTGAACCGGGGAGTCAACCGTTTACCGGAGCACCAGAAACTGGATACTCAGATCCCATCCTAGCTTGGAAACCACTGAGTGTAGGCAAATTGACTGATTGTAGTCTGGACCTCACGGGTTCATTCTCACCCCAAGACCCGAAAGAAGGCAAAAGCCCACCGAGACCGGGGGAGCGGCACCGCCAAAGGCCAACCACCCGACGGGCCAGCGCCTGCGGGCAACAGAGGGCTCCTCCGGCAGCTGAATGCCGGGGAGCGGGCTACCACTGGCCAGGCAGGGGAGCCGAATAACAAAACCAGAGGTGCAGGGAAGAGGGACCATCACCAACCTCACTGGGGACATCAGCAGCCGGCCGCGGGTACCGACCATCCTCGAACTTTGGTTTACCAGTGACTCTGAGTGTGATTAATCGTGAGTACACCAGTGCCATCCGGCACCGCAGCGCGGCACCCTGCACCACATCGCCATCGCCGTACCCATCGGGCCCCGGGACGCACCGCCCCTACCCACGGAGGGGTTAACACTAAGGGGCACTTTGCACACTGCGACATCGCAGGCCGATGCTGCGATGCCGAGTGCGATAGTCCCCGCCCCCATCGCAGCAGCGATATGTGGTGATAGCTGGCGTAGCGAAAATTATCACACACACACTCACCTGCCGTGCGACGTCCCTGTGGCCGGCGACCCGCCTCCTTGTTAAGGGGGCGGGTCGTGCGGCGTCACTGCGACGTCACACAGCAGGCGGCCAATCGGAGCGGAGGGGCGGAGATGAGCAGGATGTAAACATCCTGCGAACCTCCTTCCTTCCGCATATCCTACGGAAGCCGCGGTGACGCCGGTAGGAGATGTTCCTCGCTCCTGCGGCTTCACACACAGCGATGTGTGCTGCCGCAGTAGCGAGGAACAACATCGGACTGTCGCATCAGCGTAATTATGAATTACGCCGACGCTGCACCGATGATACGATTGCGACGCTTTTGCGCTCGTTAATCGTATCATCGAGACTTTACACACTGCGATGTCGCATGCGATGCCGGAAGTGCGTCATTTTGAATTTGACCCCGCAGTGTGCAAAGTGCCCCTAAGGCTGCGCCACCAACACCAATCCCAGGAATACCGTCCACTCCTGCCCCGTCCCCAAAGCAGAGAGTGCTTAGAAAAGACCAAGGGGGACACAGCGAGAACATGTCGGCACCCAGCGCAGACGATGGGATGGCGCCAGTCGCCGGAGCGGCGGCGCCCGATGGTGGAGATGCGGCCGTCCCTGCTCCGGTCGCACGAGAGCGAGAGAGGCCGCGGGTCCGGCGGTCACCCAGGTAATGCCGATCTCCCTGCCCTATGTGCTCGGTGCAGCCTGGCTACCCCAGTACGACGGGAAGCCTGATACATTGCAGACCTTCTGGAAAAAGATATGCTCGGTTCTCGACCTGTATGCCATGACTGGCAGGCAGCGTGCGGTGGTAGTCCTGGGGCAGTTGACCGGCGCGGCTGAGCAGGAGGCGGAGACCTGGGCCGACGCGGACCGGACCTCTGTGACCACCATCTTTGAAAAGCTCCAGGCCGCCTTCGAGATGCGCACCGCGGCCGAACTCCGGATGCAGTTTTACCACTGCCGGCAGCGGTCAGCAGACAGCATCAGGGACTATACCTTACGTTTGCAGACTGCTCTCCGAACCGTGAAGCGGGCAGATACCATCAGCAAGGCCGATAGTAATAAGATGCTGGTGGAGCAGTTCCTACGGGGCCTGGGGTCTGCCGAAGATCGCAAGCAGCTGCGACTTTGGGCCCTGGAACACCCCGACCTGGACTTTGCAGTAGTGAAGGAACGGGCCATCAAGGCCCTGCAGCCTTTGGAGGTCAGTCTCCCAGACGCGGCCCCCCTTCCAGTCGCCACCGCTCCCGTCTCAGTACTACCCCCACTGCTGGCCCTACCGGCACCGTATGCGCCCGTCGGGGCGAGGGATGAGCTGGCAGACAAGGTGCAACGCATGAGCGAGGAACTGGTCGCCGCACTCAAGCTTCTGCCGAGAGTCAAGCCGCCGGAGACCGTCAAGCTCACCGACCGCCCCGAGGATGTCCCGTGGATGCAGCGGAGGAGGGCCAGCGATCCCCGGTATGGACTGCCGGTGTGCTACCGGTGTAACCAGCCCGGCCATTATGCTCATCGGCTGGCCGTTAAACGAGCCACCCCTGGGGCCAAGGGCCAATCCTCAGGAGTAGACCCCTATGGCCCGGCGGACTGGCGGGACCGGTATGTTGGTGGCCGCCCTATCATCTCGGTGGCGGTGGATGGGATCCCGACCACAGCCTTACTGGACACTGGATCGCAGGTAATGACCATGCCCTATGCATTGTACCAGCGTTATTGGGATGACAGTGAGCTTAGCCCCCCCGACAGTGGTATGACTATTGTTGCAGCTAATGGGCTCCCTATGACTCAGGTGGGACTTAAGGAAGTGACCCTGACTGTGGGAAGGACAGAGCTGAAGCGTCAGGGGATGATTGTCGTGCTGCACGAGTCTAGTGACCGCAACCCGAAGATAGTTTTGGGGACAAATGTGATTGAGCACTGTATGGGCGAGGTGTTGAGTTTGCTGCAGCAGTTGTCCACCACTGCAGGAGCGGGCCGGCAGAGGGCACTCCAGCGTGAGATCCGGGCCCTCCTGCAGCGGCAGCAGGTGAACCTGACAGGTGGAGAGATTGGTGGTGCGCGGGTGATGGATGTAGCACCCTTGGTGGTGCCGCCCAGGAGCGAAATGATGATCTGGTGCAGAGCAGCAGTCGGCCCCCAGGGACAGGATTACCCGGCGATGGTGGAACCCTTGCCTTCGGAACACTGGCCCACCGTAATGGCGGCCAGGGGGGTGATTGACGTCAAAAAGGGGAGAGTGCCAGTGAGGGTGCTGAACTGTGGAGAGGAAGAGGTTAGGCTCCCCCGCTATGCCACGATAGCTAAGCTGCTCACCATCGACACCCATGCCATATACGAGACCATGCCCGCTGCACCTACACCCGACACCAGCCGCAACACACCACCCTTACAACCAGAGGAGTGGTGCCGGGAGCTACATGTTGGTACCGAATCTACCCCAGCACATCACAAGGAGGCGGTATACCGGGTGGTTCAGGAGTATGGGCAGGTTTTTAGCAAACATGCGCTAGACTTCGGGAGGATTAAGGGGGTCCAACACCATATCCCCACGAGCACACACCCGCCCATCAAGGAAAGGTATAGGCCGATTCCCCCAGCACACAATCAGTGCGCCAAAGATATGTTGCACAGCATGAAGGAGGCGGGGGTCATTCGGGATAGTTGTAGTCCCTGGGCAGCCCCACTGGTGCCAGTGAAGAAGAAAGAAGGCACCATGAGGATGTGCGTTGACTACCCCAAAATCAACCAGATTACGCACAAGGACGCCTACCCTCTCCCCCGCATCGAAGAGTTTCTGGCCGCACTGAAAACCGCTAACTATTTCTCCACTCTTGATCTCACCAGTGGCTACTGGCAGGTGGCGGTTGCACCGGAGGACCATGAGAAAACTGCGTTCACTACCCCGATGGGACTCTGCGACTTCAACAGCATGCCATTTTGGCTGTGCAATGCCTCGGGGACCTTCCAGAGGTTGATGGAGTGCTGTCTCGGCCATCTTAATTTCGAAACAGTTTTACTGTACCTGGATGATGTGATCGAATACTCCTGGACGTATGAAGCCCATCTGGAGCATCTGGTGGAAGTGTTTGCGGCCCTCGCTAAATACGGGATGAAACTGAAGCCGTCCAAATGCCACCTGCTGAAGCCCAAAGTACAGTATCTCGGGCATGTGGTGAGCACTGAAGGTGTAGCCCCGGACCTGGAAAAGATCACAGCCATCCAGGACTGGCCACGCCTGACCACAGTGAGAGAGGTGCAACAGTTCTTAGGCCTGGTGAACTACTACCATCGCTTCATCAAGGGGTACACGAAGATGGCCTACCCGATGCAAGACCTCCTCGTGGGACAGACCAAGAGTGGTAGACCCTCCGGGGGCCCCGTTGGTGTGGCGTGAGCAGCAGGAAGAGTCCTTTCGGCAGTTAAAATCGGCATTTACGGGAGAAGAGATCTTAGCCTACCTACGGCCTCCCCTTCGTGTTGTACACGGACGCCAGCAATGAGGGCCTAGGCGCTGTTCTGTCCCAGGTCCATGACGGAAAGGAGAAGGTGATCGCCTATGCTAGCCGGAAGCTTCGACCCACCGAGCGGAACCCCGAGAACTACAGCTCCTTCAAACTGGAGTTCCTGGCCCCGGTGTGGGCAATAACCAAAAGGTTCAAGCACTACCTGGCCGCAGCAAAGTTCACCGCCTACACGGACAACAATCTATTGACACACCTGGACACGGCCAAGCTGGGTGCTCTTGAGCAGAGGTGGATGGCTTGACTGTCTAACTACGACTTCACCGTCAAGTACTGGGCCGGGCGCAAGAATACCAACGCGGACGCCCTATCCAGGATGCCGCATCTACCCGACGAGGGGGCAGAAGAGGGCCGCCTAGAAGAAATAGAGCTGCACGCGTTTCACCGGCCGCAGGAGGAGAAGCCCTGTGTGGCCCAACAACAGGTGGACCTCGACCCGCTGCCCAGCCAGGAGTGGCGAGACGCCCAAGACCAGGCGCCTGCAGTCTGACTGGTTAAGACCCTGCTAGCCCAAGGCGTGCGCCGAATGGACCCGGTGGCCCCCTCCGAGGCCCAGCGACTGTGGAAGGAGAGGGATCGCCTGTGCCTGTACCAGCAGAAGTTGTAACGGGAGCTGATCGACCCGAAAACCCATGAGAAGGTTTGCCAGTTGGTGGTGCCTCAGGATTGTGTACCCAAGGTCCTTCAAGCTTATCATGACGGTGCTGGGCACTTCGGTTGGAAAAAGTTGGAAATGCTGTTGAGAGAGCGGTTCTACTGGAATGGGATGCGGGATTCCGAGGAGGCGTGGTGCCGAGAGTGCGGCCCTTGTACGCTGAGAAGACGGGATGAAGCTAGCCAGAAGGCCCCGCTGCAGCCGATTGTTACCCACCAGCCGCTGGAATTGGTTGCCCTAGACCATGTCAAGCTTGCGCCCAGCCGAAATGGGTAGACCTACGCCCTGACCATCGTGGACCACTACTCCAGATTCATGGTGGTTGTCCCGGTAAAAGATCTGACCGGCCCCACCGCCGCCAGGGCCTTTCAAGCCTACTTCTGCCGGCCCCATGGCTACCCGGAGAAGGTGCTTACTGATCAGGGCCCGGCCTTTGAAGCAGAAGTGTTTCAGGAGTTCTGCCATTTGTATGGGTGCAAGAAAATCCGGACCACCCCCTACCATGCCCAGACCAATGGGATGTGTGAGAAAATGAACCATCTGGTCCTGAACCTCCTCAAAACGTTGCCCCTGGAAGAGCAGAACTTGTGGCCGGAGAAGCTGCCTGACTTGGTAGATATGTACAACAACATACCCTGTAGTTCCACCAAGTGTACCCCGGCATACCTGATGAGGGCCCGACCCGGTCGACTGCCGGTGGACTTAGAGATGGGCTTGGAAGCGCTCGAAGCCCTGCCCTCCACCGCCAGCTGGGATGCCAAGCACCAAGTACAGTACCGACGGATTCAGGAGTATGTGGAGTGGAACCTGCGTCAGAGCTGGGAGAAGCAGGAACAGCGCTTTAACCAACGAGCTCCGGCTACTCCCTTCAAGCCGGGAGATGTGGTGCTGAAGCGAAAACGCAGAACCCATAAGCTTGATGATCAGTGGGAGAGAACTCCGTATGTTATACAGCCCACCGGATGGGAGAATGAGAAGACCTACCTGATCAGTCGTGACCAGGGGAGGACCATGGCTACCGTTTCCAGGGACCACCTGAAGAGATGCCCGGATCCCCTGAGGCTGGTAGAAGAGGTCCCAGTTCCCGTGCCCGGTGATGAAGCAACAAAGAAAGAGGTGATCCATACTATTATGGGAGATTTTCCAGCGGACTGGCCCATGCAGAATGGTGCGGTGATTGTTCCCGTGATAATGATAAGAAGTGGAGATGGAACCGACCGCCAGAGAGCCAGCAGAGTCAGTGCCCAGGGATGCACCTACCCCCTGTTCCCCTATGCGTCTACCTACTCGACTCGACACCCGGGAAGAGGGGCTTGTTGTCCCCTCTCCCCCATTACCTTCCCCTGATGCCCTAGTACTGAGACGATCCACCCGCCCTAACCTAGGTAGGCCCCCGCTTAGGTACAGAGAGACTGATCTGTAGGGGTGCAAGACCTGATTGTGTATATAAGTTGAATGAACGAATAACCAATTGACGAGACGTTTACCTGATTAGCTACTGAAGTGCCCATCCCCGTTGGGACTTGTGTTGCCCCGTTGAACCCCCCGCCCCCCCGTTTAACCTCTGTTGCGTGAGTGACTGCTCATGGACAAGGCCGTGGACTTGCTGGCCACCCAAAAACTTTTGGGCTTGTAAATATTGCCCCATCCTGCCCCCTTTACATGTCTTCCCGTTTCATTAGCCTCCGGAGAGGCAGATTGGAGGAAGGACCCGCAGCAGAGCAGGCTGGGTTCCGGTCACCACCGGGACCGGTGACCATCCTCCGGGGAGCCCTTGTGCAACTGCTGGGTGCACCGCACCGTACCCGTTCCCGCCTGGGTGATCTGGCCAAGTTCCTGTTTCCGGACTGGGGAAGAGGGGTGCTGCCCTTTTCTTAGGGGCAGCATCAAGGCTAGGTTGTTTGGGTGGGGAAGGCGGAAGGACATGAACCCGTTCCGTAATAAAGTTATGCAACGTTAAAGTAAATACCTCCCGTTATGGGAAGACCTGCAGAAATCTTATATTGTACAAATGTTATTAGAATTGTAATTGTTTTCCCGTTTTTCACAGTTTAACAGCAAAAATAAACCGAAGTTGGTTGGTCAGCCCGCGGACGGTCTGCATTAAACCAAGGGCCAATGTGACGCCCTGGACCCCCAGGGGTCACAGGTAACAACACCACCAACACCACACACACACACCCATCCTTAGTGAGGACACAACAGTCACCCGAAAGGGAAACCTGATGCCTCCCTCAGGGCAAGTAGGGCACACCAGGTGGGCGGAGTCAGGCGGAAATACATGCCCACCGAGGAGACTACTGTCCTGAGGCAGGAAATACAAAGGGAGAAGGAGTTGTAGAGCGACAGTGACAGGAGGTGTAGAGGAGTACAGCTGTCAGGGACCCTTGTAGGCGCCTGGGACCCTTGTAACGTCAGGCAGGCAGACGGTGGTGGCCGCCTGCAGGAGTACCGGTATACGACCGGCGGAATCGTAGGCACCGGGCAGGGTTGGAGCCCGCCGGACCTGAACCGGGGAGTCAACCGTTTACCGGAGCACCAGAAACCGGGTACTCAGACCCCGTCCTAGCTTGGAAACCAAGTGGAGTGTAGGCAAATTGACTGATTGCAGTCTGGACCTCACGGGTTCATTCTCACCCCAAGACCCGAAAGAAGGCAAAAGCCCACCAAGACCGGGTGAGCGGCACCACCAAAAGCCAACCACCCGACGGGCCAGCGCCTGCGGGCAACAGAGGGCTCCTCCGGCAGCTGAACGCCGGGGAGCGGGCTATCACTGCCCAGGCAGGGGAGCCAAACAACAAAACCAGAGGTGCAGGGAAGAGGGACCATCACCAACCTCACTGGGGACATCAGCAGCCGGCCGCTGGTACCGACCATCCTCGAACTTTGGTTTACCAGTGACTCTGAGTGTGATTAATCGTGAGTACACCAGTGCCATCCGGGCACCGCACCGCCGCGCCCTGCACCACATCACCATCGCCGTCCCCATTGGGCCCCGGGACGCACCGCCCCTACCCACGGAGGGGTTAACACCAAGGCTGCGCCACCAACACCGATCCCGGGAATACCCTCCACTCCTGCCGCAGCGGTGGTGCATCCTGTCACCACAAACCGTGGGTGGCGTCACAGCTCACCCGACACCCACCGTACACCACCACCCCCCACTGCTTCCCCCTTAATGGAGTGACGTGGCCCCCGGTCCGGAGGCGCTCGAGCCACCGACCACCCGAGCCCGGACCTCGAGCGGCTCAACCCGACCAGCGGAGCGGCCGAGCCCTCTCAGGGTGGTACATAAAGTTGGGGCTTTAATACCACTCCTGGCTACCCTTAGTCAGGGGTTGTGGACTGCCCTGCCAGCAGAAGACGATCTTGAGCTATCGAGTGACCCCACGGAGACTCCTGTTTCCGAGACCAAAACTGAACGGGTACCGTGGGATCCGGGAAGTTTGGCCTGGACCTCAGTGCTGCGTTCAGCCAGGGCAACTCGCGGAACCCAGAGCACACCCTATTGGGCCTAAGCCAAGCAAGAGACTGCGGAGCTGCACCTGGAGAAGTACCCAGAGATCCTGCCTCCATAGCGCAGTCAAGAAGGGGGAGGTGTCATGAAAATATAATAAGCAGATATGTTTTTCATGGTCTCTGGATCAAGAGTCATTCCCCCCCCCTTCCTCTAGAACCCTACCAAATTAACAGCCAGGAAAGATGTCCTTGTCAGGAGATGGAACAGATACATTTGAATTAGATTATCACACCTTCCCCCAGTTCTTCAAAGACCCCCTGCATAGCCAGAGATGCTCCAACTACAATCTGTATACACAGGGGCGGAGTACAAGTTTCCTGCAGGACTATAGCTTTGCTGATCAAAGGGCCAGGGTAGCCGTACTGTCTCCGTTGGGGAAGTATTAATATTGCGAGATACATATGTCCCCCAGATATGGCGGGCATACCGCTGATCTCAAAATTCCATAACGCACATCTCACATATTTCAGGTTAATCGTAGGACATACGGAAGAGCCACAAATTAAAATCCGCCACCCAAAACATACCAGATCCCCCGTGTGTGGTATCCACCTTCTGCTAAAATCATGATATAAAAAATAAGGTTAATATCGTCCGCGGGGGATGCTCCCACACGGAGATATGAGGACTATGAGGATTTCATAATGTTGGAAGAGGGGAAAACCCCCTCCCTTGCATGTTGTCAGCAGAGGTGGGGCTACGGGTGAGACAGAGGTTGATAAAAGCCAGTGTCTTAGTAGCCACTGTGTCAATGCCCAGGGCATATACATTCTGTGTATAGAATTGTCCATTTCCAAGGGGGTGCCCCTACCCTATATCTGAGCCATATTCCGTGAGAAGGTGTAGTAATCTCTTTCATTTCTCCTTTTTATTTTATGTAACTGTCTATATTGTATTTGTATTGTTCCCTTTTGTAAATTCTTGTATATTTTTATAAACACTGCCTTCTATTTTGGATTAAATATATAAAATTTAATAGTTTCTTTCCTCATGCTCTATATTTATGAATCCACAACCCGAAGGGCCTTATGCTATCTGTAACGGGTGTCCGAATTTCCTGTACTAAGTTTCGGTGGTGGCAGCAGATATATTGTTGTGTAGAATTATTGCTGTGCTATCATTAAGGGTACAGAGGTATATATATATTCCATTAGCGTGAATCGGTGATATATACATTTTCCCTTGCTGTGAGACCTCCAATATTTGGCATTATTAGCTCAGCAGCCTCATTTCTTATTGCCCGGCAGTTCTGAAATTGACCTGACACTAAGGGGGCGCTAGAGAGTAGTCGTATTCTTGACAAATCCGTGAACAGCAGCAGGATATCTGAGTGACTCCCCCGGCTGTCATGACAACACGCTACGGCATCGCTCAAGCGATCTTGTTGGGGTCATGGAATTTGTGACGCACATCCGGCCGCTTTAGCGATGTTGTTGTGTGTGACACCGATGAGCGATTTTGAATCGTCGCAAAAACGTTCAAAACTGCTAATCGGTGACATGCCCCCCTATTCCCAATTATCGTTTCTGCTGTGTGTACTTTGTAGTTCGTCGTTCCTGTGGCAGCACACATCGCTGTGTGTGACACCGCAGGAACGAGGAACTTCACTTTACCTGTGGCCGCCGGCAATGAGGAAGGAAGGAGGTGGGCGGGATGTTACGTCCCGTTCATCTCCACCCCTCCTCTTCTATTGGGTGCCCGCTTAGTGACGTCGCTATGACGTCGAACAAACCGCCCCCTTAGAAACGAGGCGGTTCGCCGGTCATAGTGACGTTGCTAGGCAGGTAAGAAGTGTGATGGGTCTGAGCGATGTTGTGCGCCACAGGCAGCGATTTGCCCGTGTCGCACAACCGATGGGGGTGGGTATGCACGCTAGCGATATTGGTAACGATATCGCAGCATGTAAAGCGGCCTTTACAGTTGGCACCAAAGTCTAACCATGGTGATTGAATCTAGCTCCATTTGTAGCAATTCAACCCTTGAAATGTTGCAGACAGTTACAGTGCCTTGCGAAAGTATTTGGCCCCCTTGAATTTTTCAACCTTTTACCCACATTTCAGGCTTCAAACATAAACATAAAACTTTTTATGTCATGGTGAAGAATCAACAACAAGATGGACACAATTGTGAAGCTGAACGAAATTTATTGCTTATTTTAAACTTTTATAAAAAAAATAATAAACTGAAAATTGGGGCGTGCAATATTATTCGTCCCCTTTAATACTTTGCAGCACCACTTTTTGCTGCGATTACAGCTGCAAGTCGCTTGGGGTATGTCTCTATCAGTTTTGCACATCGAGAGACTGAAATTCTTGCCCATTCTTCCTTTGCAAACAGCTGGAGCTGAGTGAGGTTGGATGGAGAGCGTTTGTGAACAGCAGTTTTCAGCTCTTTCCACAGATTCTCGATTGGATTCAGGTCTGCACTTTGACTTTGGCCATTCTAACACCTGGATACGTTTATTTGTGAACCATTCCATTGTAGATTTTGCTTTATGTTTGGGATCGTCTTGTTGAAAGAAAAATCTCCGTCCCAGTCTCAGGTCTTTTGCAGACTCCAACAGGTTTTCTTCAAGAATGGTCCTGTATTTGTCTCCATCTATCTTCCCATCAATTTTAACCATCTTCCCTGTCCCTATTGAAGAAAAGCAGGCCCAAACCATGATGCTGCCACCACCATGTTTGACAGTGGGGATGGTGTGTTCAGGGTGGGAAAAGGATGAAAAATTCAAGGGGGCTGAATACTTTCACAAGGGACTGTATAACAGCAGTATTTAAGAAGTTGGGTATGAAGATAAAGTGTCCCTTCCAAAGCTTATTCTCCCCACTCCACAATGCAATTGTTGAGGTGTCGTGGCAGTCAGGAACCTATTGAAAGCCCACGTGTCTGCCATTTTTCTTCACCTATGAGGCCCAGCCTGTAGGAGATCAGTAGTATTATACTTTTATTTACATATTTTTCAGGCATATTTATTTTAATTATTTTTTAGATTTTACTCTAGCTTTGCAGTGCAAAAGTGCAGATTCAAATTGATGAGACCTTATAAGGCTGTGTGCGCACATTGCGTCGTGTCAAATTCTGCAGTGATTTGACAGCTCATGTGCGATTCAAATCGCTGTAGAAACACTGCGTAATGGACGCAGTGTTTCTGCAGAAAAAATGCCGATTTCATGCGCTTGGGATGCTGCCTCTCCCATAGACAGAGTGGGAGCTGCATCCATAGCGCACGGAATAATTGACATGCTGCATTTTTTAACGCACCGCTTTTGGATCAAAATTTCAGCATCAAATCACTGCATTAAAAAAAGCATTGTGCACACGTATCATGCACAATCTTCACATATTGTGCTGGGGACACAGGACGCATGTGCTTACGCTGCAGTGCTAAACGCTGCGTAAATGCATATGTAGCGCCCCTGACTACATCAGGGTGCTACAGGGAACTGCATCCTGTACTCCAGGGTGCAGGGCCTACCCCCCATGGTTCCAGGTTCCCATCAACAGTGTCACTAACACCCATACAGGCGACAGGTTGGGTCGCAGACGGTGGTCCAGGACCACAGGAGTCGGAAACCCAGTCGCCGGGTATTGGAGAGGAGTAACAGACTTAGTTTTGGAGAACGGTCGGCACCTGAAGTCCAGTAACCAGACCGGTACTGTGCATGGCGGGGAACAGGACCCTAGATCAGGGAGTAGCTTCGCGCAACCTGATAATTCACCTATGGAGGATAGTCTCTTTATGAACTTTCCCCAAGAGCTCAGGGATTGAAGGCATCAGCACAACGCGGGAGATAGGGTTCTCCAAACTACAAAACCCACTAAAATCCCAAGTGCCAGCCATCGAGAGCACAGCTGTCATACACACGGGTAGCGGGGCCCCGAAAGCTTCAAGCCGAGGGGCCACAATGGTCAATAAATTTATGCACGGAAGCAGGGTCCGGACTTACCAAGTGACACCTGTGGGAGCAGGACCTGGACGGGCTTACCCCATAGAGACTGCGGTGCCTAGAGACTTTGGTTTACCATCTGTTTGAGTATCTGCTTATTCCACCTGATCCAGCACCACGACTACCGCAGTGAGTAATCTGAACCCTGCACCCTGCTTTGCAAGGCCAAGCCACCCGTTTATCAAATCCCCATTGTCCGGGGCCTTCCCAACCTGCGGAGGGACTGACACCTGGCAGCCCCCACACCATCTGCCCTGGTACTCCTTTCGGCAGCGGTGGTACTCCCCTTTAGGCCTAAGCCACACGGCGAGAAAATCGGTGCGAGTGGAGTGCGATAAAACATCGCATTCCCCTCGGACCAATTCTAGCCTGTGTGTCAGCTCACATGAGCGATTATTTTCTCAGCCCTAATCGGACCGAGAAAACAATCGCAGCATGCTGCGATTGTAAGCTGAGACTCTTTCTCTCGCACCCATTCAAGTGAATGGGGCGAGAGAAAAATCGCACTGCACTCGCGGTACACCGGTGTACTGCCAGTGCAGTGCGATAATGGCAATAGCCGGCTACGGAGGAGAGAGGGAGAGAAATCCCTCCCGCCCCTCCTCCGTGCCAGCCCGCCCCTCACAGCTGAGGTCTGCTCACATGATCGGACCTCAGATACAGGCACACTCATATGACACTCTGCTCCTGCTGTTCTGCCAGCGCGAGCCGAGTCTCATGCGAGCATCGCAGTAGTGCCCCATGTGGCCCCGGCCTTATCGTAACCCTCAGGTGGCGTCACGAACATTCATCCCCTGTAAATACCCCTCTTTACATTTGACTGGCCGCAAGCCCCCGGGTCCGGAGACCCTCGAGCCATAGCAATCCCAGATCCGAGCAGTACGACTGCTGCAGGGGCGACACACATGCAATACGCACACATGCGCACATGCCCTTAAACTCTTACGAAAAAACCCTTAAAAGGAATCTGACACCAGGTTTCTACTGTTCCATCTAAGCAATGTTGTAGGGGCAAATACCCTGATTCCAGCAATGTGTTGCTTACTGGACTGCTTGCTGCAGTTTTGCTTACAAGCTATTTTATTTGCTGTAGATCTGCCAGTTGTCTGATTGCCTAGCTCTGTATAACCACGCCCACATCACTGATTGGCTGCTTTCTGTGTGTGCTCTGTATCACCCTGTCTACATCACTGATTGGCATAAATAATCAAAAATTTCGTATAAAACCACCTTAAATTATTATGCTAATCAAAAAATACCTCAAAAAGGAATAGGTGGCTTTTTTAACGTTAAAAATAATTTTTTATTCAGAAATTTAGTTTAAAATTACATCAAATGCATATTTGTAAACACTAATAACAAGGACTGGATCAAATACCCATGATAGAGCAGCAGCGATTAAACCAAAATTTACAACCCTTTAATTGTTAGACCAACTTGTATGTAATGCCATAATTTTAATGTTTTTCAAAAAAATAAAGCATAAAGTGCGAAGTGCTTCTTCATTATAAATAACACTGAATTATTATGGTAAAAAAGGTATTAAAGTGAAAAAAGCTATTATAATGCAAGTGCCAATAAATCGCAATAAGTATTGCTAAATACAAAATACCTTAAAAATGGTCAGGGTTGTTAGGTGTGCCGCATATATCCCCTATATATGCGGCACACCTATATGCCGGGATATATGCGGCACACCTAACAACCCTGACCATTTTTAAGGTATTTTGTATTTAGCAATACTTATTGCGATTTATTGGCACTTGCATTATAATAGCTTTTTTCACTTTAATACCTTTTTTACCATAATAATTCAGTGTTATTTATAATGAAGAAGCACTTCGCACTTTATGCTTTATTTTTTTGAAAAACATTAAAATTATGGCATTACATACAAGTTGGTCTAACAATTAAAGGGTTGTAAATTTTGGTTTAATTGCTGCTGCTCTATCATGGGTATTTGATCCAGTCCTTGTTATTAGTGTTTACAAATATGCATTTGATGTAATTTTAAACTAAATTTCTGAATAAAAAATTATTTTTAACGTTAAAAAAGTCACCTATTCCTTTTTGAGGTATTTTTTGATTAGCATCACTGATTGGCAGTAGAAAGCTGCCAATCAGTATCTGGGGCATAGTCAGACTATATGGTAACAATTTTACTAGTCCTATAATGATAAAAGTGATTTTACTAAAACTACAGCATACAGCCCAGTAAGTGATACATCGGTGGAATCAGGGTCTGTGCCCCTATTTCATGCTGCTCTAAGATTAGGTAGCAAATCTGCTGACAAATTCCCCTTAAAAGTTAAAAAAGTGAAAAATATTGCATTTATATCAACTCCGTTTTACCGGAACAGAAAAAAAAGTAAAAACCCAAAAACGATAATGTTTAATTTTCTAAATTAATAAAATGCAATAATATTTATCTCCTAACTGTGAACGTAAAAAATGAAAAGACAAAAACATAAAAATGGCATTTTTTTTTAATTTTTGGGTCACCCAAAAAATATAGAGTAAATCAAGATCAGAAAGTCATTTTGATCCCAAAATGTTAATGATAAAAACTACAGGTAGAACAACAAAATAAAAACAAGTCCCAAAACAACATTATCGACTAATAAATAAAGATGTTTTAGGTCTTGGAAGGCAAGGAGGAAAATCTGAAAGTAAAGAGGTGACCCACAAGGAGTCAGCATAAACTTGGAGAGACGCTGGTGATAAAAAGTATATCATAGGTAATAGAGGACATGGAAGGGACAACCCCTTTAAATGCGATATCTGGCTGGTAGATGAGTGTTTGTATGAGTGCCATCTCTGAGACGGAGGCTATGGATGTCTCCCTCGCTGGTGTCTACAGGGCTTCGCTTGGCTGCATTGTCATGAATAGCTGCTTACTCATTATTAGTTACTCAAGCACTTTGGAAATATGCAGCCGTTTCGTCACATATGCATGGTGTGTACATCCCCTTTTCTTATGGTGTTTAATTAGCTGGAATTACTGTTCTGCCCCAGCCACATAACAGCAGTCACAACCGAGACCTGTGAAGACAAAACAATAATTAGTCTCCTGCCGGGACATTCCTGTACAAAGGCGGCGAGCGAAGAATAAAAATGTGCGACGTTCTAGACTTTCCTATATAAACCATCGCAGAATCGTGGTTGAGTTTTCTTCTACCATGAAGATCTGTGCATATATTAGGGTCCTACATCCAAAGTCAGAAGGCTTCTTCATACCTCCTTTATTCCCCATCCAGAACCTGTTCCTCAAACATCCTCAGACCCTTTGTATTGAATTGACGCTTTGGATTCGGGTTTCAGCTACAGAATGCTAGTGACACCTGAGGAAGGTCATTCTCTAGGCTTCCCCATGTCATGGTAGCCATAAGAGACCCAAAATATATCTCAATGTTATGTATGATCCTAAAAGTAGAGAAGTATTCAGGTTATGGAGGCAGGTTTCATACCTACAACAGAGGTTCCCGAAATTTCTTACCTTAAGAGCCACATTCAGCTCTGAGAAATGATCCAGAGCCACAAATCTTAGAAGTCAACTGTGCACCCCTTTGAAGTCTAAAATTCCCTATTTTATAGTATAAATACCTTTTAAGTGCCCCCTTGAAGAAGACCTATCACCAGGTGAAAAGTGACAAGTTTTTGCACTTATTTTATTCCCTCTGCTCCCCTAGGTATGTTATAAACGATAACCTCACCATACAGTTCCAGAGATATGGGACTTTTATTTAGAGCTAATTGTGATAATCCCTACAAAGTGGGTGATGCTGATAGGTAATTATGCCAAGCAGGCAAAAGACACGCCCCCGAGGATCCTGTGAGCCATTCCCTTTAGGTAAATACCATGAAAATTACCACTAACTAAGAAGGCACATATCTACGCCACCATATGGCAGATTTAAAAAAACAAACCAGAAAACAGAAATGTTAGAGGAGCTGCTGGAATAAAATACCTGCCCACTTTTGTGATAGGTTCTCTTTAAAAAATAGTAATGCCCGTTATGCGCTCCCATATCAAGTAATAATGCCCAGTGTGCACCTTGTCAAGTATTAATGCCCCTGAGTGCTCCCAAACCAAATAATAAAGCCCCCTCAGTGGGCTCCTTAATACAAAATGATGCCCCCTGTGGATGCCATTAACCTTTGTCCAGCTGAATAGGTACAATTGTAACTATTCCCTTTTTAAATTGCAATAATTTTTTTTTCGAAAAGCCGTAGAGGGCTGAAATTTTGTGACATCTCAGCAGTTTTGGTCCAGAATAAATTGGCCAAATTTCAATAAAATATCTCCACCCCCTTCCGAGATAAGGGGTCGAGAAATTTTGGCAAAATTATGCAGCCTGACAAAGGTTAAAGTTGAAAGTGTGTACTCACTTCACGAGCCTGTGAGCCCCTCTGGTTGGGGACTTGTACCTAGCAGCAGTTCATAGTTATGGCAGTCTTGCCTCTGAAGTCACAATTCCAACCTCTACCTGGACTCAGATGCTGGGTGATTAAACAAGGACCACGGGAAGGGCAGCCTCCAGTTAAGGAGACCGCCTATGCCAAACATGGTATCCATCCACAGACAGCTGTTTCGGGGTATTTGCCCCTCATCAGTGTGGAGTAGGATGGTGTCTCCGCGGTGTTGGATGTTGATCTCCCCGAGGTCAACCATCCTTACCTATGTAGTCTTCTATTAGGCATTGCTCCCACTAGCCAGTTTCCTACACCACACTGATGAGGGGAAAATACCCTGAAACAACTGTCTGTGGATGGATTCCATGTTTGGTATAGGTGGTATCCTTGACTGGAGGCTGCCCTTCCCGTGGTTGTTCCTTCCCGGTGAAAGACCTGGCTAGTTTCCTGCCAGCGTTGAGAAACATGTGATGGTGTCTCCGCGGCATTCTTGTTTTGCATATTTTCCCAGGGGGCCTTGTTCTAGTGTTACAGCGTTGAGAAACACGTGATGGTGTTTCTGCGGTGTTGGATGTTGATCTCCCCGAGGTCAACCATCCTTACCTATGTAGTCTTCTACTAGGCATTGCTCCCACTAGCCAGTTTCCTACTCCACACTGATGAGGGGCAAATACCCCGAAACAGCTGTCTGTGGATGGATACCATGTTTGGCATAGGTGGTCTCCTTGACTGGAGGCTGCCCTTCCCGTGGTTGTTTCTTCCCGGTGAAAGACCTGGCTAGTTTCCTGCCAGCGCTGAGAAACATGTGATGGTTTCTCCGCGGCATTCTTGTTTTGCATACGCTCCCTGTTCCAGTCATGACCTCCTGCCTATTGATCTCGGATCATTACCTGACCACGTCTCTGTTTTCTCCCTGAACCTAGTATGTGCTCTCCTGGATTTCTGACCCTCAGATATTGAATTGACTACGCCTCTGTTTACTCCTTGTGCTCATACGTGTCCTCCCATTATCAGACCCAGGCTTTCCTGACTACTCTTCTGTCCATTCTGCCCGTTAGTAGTGACTGCATCACAAGTTTATCTACATTAAAAGGAACCTGCCAGGTGCAATATGCACCCAGAACCACGAGCAGTTCTGGGTGCATATTGCTATTCCCAGCCTAACCGTCCCTGTATCTAGTAGCATAGATAAAGAGATCTTTTGGAAAAAGTATTTCTAAAGATCTTTTACTGTATGATAGTGCGCATGATCCTGGAGTTCCGGTCCATTTCTTCACTTTGAAGTCAGGACGTGTACACCCGGCTTCATAGTGCGCATGACCGAAACACTGGGGTCATGTGCAGTGAGCCGAAATCCAGTGTCGGGCGGCGATGGCAGCCGGAGAGGTGAGTGAGATCATCCTCTGACGCTGCACGTTCATTAGCATGTTAGCACTCCCACAGGGACATACTAACATGCTAATGGAGCCGAGTAGCCAGAGAACTAACGCCCAGGGGAATAGTCCCCTCGCTCATTAGCATACAGTAAAAGATTGATGGAAATACTTTTTCTAAAGATCTCTTTATGCTAGTGTATACAGGGACTGTTAGGCAGGGATTAGCAATATGCACCCAGAACTGCTCGTGGTTCTGGGTGCGTATTGGACCTGACAGGTTCCCTTTAAGAACACAAGAATGGGACCTACTCAAATTCGACATGTCCAATCTTTATCAGAAATGAGTTGGGAAATCCCCATAGACATTTGATAGTCGGTCCTTCTAAAATCATTCTCTAGTATGAATGTAGTTACAATCGTTATAAGCTGTTACTTTGGACCACTCTTTGAGCCATTCGTTGTGGCATTTTAGATGTCTGGAATATATCAGTATCATTATAACGGACCAGGCAAATGCCAGTGTGGAGAAAAGCTCCCAGTGGCCACGCTGAGGGAACTTTTCTGATCTCCACAGACATTTTCTGACTTACAATTCTGTGACTTGAGCAGAACTTAAAAATCTTTTAATGGGCAGGAAACCATTACAAAGCCATTCTTAAAGAAGAACGGATAGGATAACAGTGCAGATACTTGTTATATGGGTGGTAATTCCCCACCTCCAAAAAACAAAAAAAAAAATTGAAGGTGAAAGCCACTTAAAAAAAAACTAAGGTTAGATACTGTGGATGTAAATACCTGTTTTATATCAGTATTTGTAAGTTCCTCTTGAAGATCAAAGGGTCAGATAGGACAAATCGTGATTTTTTTAATGTTTTTTTAACCCAACTTTTGCTTTGGAGCAGGGACGTTTCAAGCCCATAAAAGAGCAGTGAAGTCAAAGGTTTATTTTAGTGATTTATTATGCATTGCTTATACAGCTTTACAGAAATTACCATCACTTCCCACGTTGGGACTCACAATCGAAATTCCTTATCAGTATGTGGAGTGTAGGAGGAAACCTATGAAAACACTGGAAAAACATGCAAACTTCATGAGGTTAGGATTTCGGCTCTACAAGCCAACAGTGCTGACCACTGATGACCAAAATTAATAATTGCTGCTCATCAAAAAGGCTTAAGGATGCTTTGACACCAGTATCATATCTTCCATCTCTGTTTGGTTCCAAGTGGTCATAAGGGGATCATACTGATTTTAATGGGTTCCATTATTTTTGATAATGGGAGTAGTACAGAAAGAGCCACCGGTGGAAGCACCTAACTCATTCCTGAGTCTGGATGAGCAGCTGTTATGCAACACGGCCAAGTGGTGTTGGTACAGCAGGCCAACACAGCTGGAAACATGGAGACTGCAGTGGCTGGAAGAAAATAGGAGGAGCAGGACTGGAACCATAGGATCCGATGAAGCAGAATTGAAACAACAATAACAGATGAAGCAGAGATGTAGTTCAGAACAATGAGCAATGGACTAAGACGATATAGTTGCGCTCAGATTGTAATGGAATTCATTGTGTAGTAGGTACAGCTGTATATCAGATTAATCACAGTCATAGGTAACCTGACGTTCATCAGACAGAGCTGAATAGCAAAATTGACTCATCAGCAAAGCTGACCTTGTCAAAATGTCTTGTTCAGAGCTGGCAGAACAGAAAAGAGTAGAGTAAAGGCATGGACACCTACTGCCTAAATTCTCAAATATATTCTTGCTACTTTTGCCAGATTAAAGTATGTCAGAAGAGCAAGTGGTTGCAGAAGGAGGATGGAGTCCTAGGCGCTGGATCCAGGAGAGGTGACTAAGGCTAAGTGAACACTGTGGCATTTTTCACGTAGGTCTTGATGAAGGGGTGATTCATCAAGAGACACCTGAATCTTACTCCAAAATTACTAGTGAAAAAGTCGAAAGAACATGAGCTATTTGCTAATTATACGTGACGAAATGTCCATATCAAAGACATTTCCTTCCCCTCTCTGGACAATGGACTCCTGTGGACCTTGTCCAACTTTATTGGAAATTCAACTTGTTCTTAGATGTCCTACAGCAGCCATGGTCAGAAACATGGAGCTGACAATTGACTCTAAATTGGGCATTTTTCTTGCCAAGGCTTGGCTTCTTGAGGCAAGATGGGTCTTGAGGAAATTTGGAAAATGTTTTTCAACAATTTTGTGACGTCTAATATAGACTTTCTGGAATTTGCTGCAGGACAAATCTGTTGTTTTTCCGGTATAGTATCTTTGGATCTCATTTTTTTTGTTTAAGTCTTATTTATGCAGGACGATAACCAGCACATGAGTGTTCAAAATTGTGGGTACCCAGTTATCGCTTTGAGTAAGCATGGTGCCAATCAGCTGATGATTGAGCAAAGCATTTGTTCTTTGGTTAGTTGTATTGGCTATAAATTATTATTGTCTGCCGCACATTGCCCTGTTAAACAGGAAATATCCTGCCACCATGATGGTAACAGACTGAGTGCACTGTGTATGGAAGACTGGAAGGGATAGCTTGTTTATGGTCAGAAATAGGCTTTTGTAAATGAGCCTATCCTCTCCCCCTAATCTTAGGGTGGACAACTGTCATGGGGACTGGATGACAGGAACGGGACACCTAAGCTGAACCTCGAACTGGGAACCCTGTGCTGTCCCTCAGCTCAGAGGTACGTTAAATGGTTGCGAAGTCTGAGTTGCCAACGTGACCCTAACTACTGTCCAAGCCCTGATGTAGTTCCCCTTCCCCACCTCGACCCAAGGGGTGAGCTGGGACCATAAACACAAACCACACAACTAAACATGGACGGAGAAAACAACAACAACTCGTACACATGGAAATCACACACAAAGGAGCAACTAAACATGCAAAAGCGAAAATAACATAAAAGGGAGGAAGTAGTCAGACAACTGAGAAACGTCCACACCATACAGTAAGCACATCAAAGACTGCTGCAGTCAGCACCAATGCTGCAGCCAACACACCAAGTAGCAGAGAGGGCTCTTCCAGCTCCTTACACCTCCAGGCCAAGCTGGCAACTGAATGAGAATAACCGGCACCCTCTGCTGGGAGCAGAGGGTATATATGGGGGTTGGGAGTGGTCTCAAATCGGAAACACCTGAAGAGGCGAAGACATGCTTGCTGGAAAGGAATGCAGACATTAACCCTCTAATAGCCAAAAGAAAAGGAATACATTTAATGTGCAGACTCTTAAAAAAAGAGACTCTGGCCCAGCACCTATCATTAATCTCTATAATAGGGTGATGACTGTGACAACAACCATGAACAACTATACCTCCTGGCCCTCCATACACATGAACTCTCGGCTTCTCCCAAGTGTGCATACACTCTCAGTGACAGAGAGAAATGAGACAATGCCAGATGCCTATGGCAGCAGTTTATTTCTCTCTATTTCTCTTAAGAATAAAAGATTGGGCATGTTGAAAGTATATATGCCTGATCCCTCTTTTCGTCAACATATTTTATTCAGGGAGAATCAAGAGACGTCCTTGCACTGTTAGATGATATGCAGGTCCCACAAAATTTGGTTGATGTTCATCTAATGTGTATTTCTTCTGCTGACAGACAATATCACCATACTGGAGCCTCTGACAATGTGGCAGAGGTGTATTGGTTGTATTGTTAGATTTGTATACACAGTAGTTCAGGATGGAGTTGACACAGGAAATTAACACATAACTCCTAGAGAACTGGCCGTTTGCAATGACCACAAACATTATATGTTGAAATCTGGAAACTTATAAACTGTCCTCGGGAATGGTCTGCTGAGAGAACAGCATGGATGATGGTTCATTGATGGATATAGTGTGTGCTGGTGCCATCTATTCCCCAGGTAAATGACGCAGATGCACTCAATTATCCATATGATGTAAAACGTGATTCATACGTTAAGGCCACTTTGTTTCATCATGTATTAGTCCAATTCTCATATTCTTGGACCCATTTTAGACACTTTCGGTGGTGGTGAGCATTATGGTTGATGCAATACCTTTCTATGATAGTTGCAATGCATTGCTTGTTCTAATGCCTTTCTGTCATAGCCACCAGTCAGCATTTTGGGCTCCAGACACTATTCTGCAGTAACGAACCAGAACCAGTAATGAGCCTTGTATGTTTAAGTAACGGTCCCTGGAGAATCGGTTCTCCTTCCTTGAACCTTTTTTGATAGTGACTAAGTGCAAATTCTGTGTATCAAAACTAGTAACAAGAAATCCACGAGACCTGCCATTATGTGAGAACATCTCAAAAAACCTGTAGTGTAATGAATCACACCCCAAGACCTGTTTTATACTGAGGACACCTCACAAGACCTGCCTTATACTGGGAACAACCTACAATACTTGTTGTATACAGGGAATGTCCCAGAAACATCCAACAAGATTTGCCAAATATGAGAAATATCCCAAAAGATTTGTTTCCTACTGGAAACATCCCACAATACTTCCTTATGGTGAGAGCATGCAGAAGACCTGCCATATCCCAGGAACATTCTATAAGACCTGCAATATACTGGGAATACCCCACAAAACCTGTCATTTCTTGGGTTGCGTGTTCTATCATATGCCTGGAACACCCCAAAAGGCCTTTTCTCTACTGGGTTCACTCCAAAAGACCTTCTGTGTTGCGTGAGCATTTAAAAGAGGTCATGGTCATGAATACACCACAAAACCTGCTGTGTACTAGGAACACCACAGCCCTTCCGAATGTAGTGGGCCTCCAAAAGGCATGTCATATGCAGGAAATACCTAAAAACCCTGCAATATACCGGAACCATCCTATAAGAGCTGTGGTATCTTATGAAATATATGACCTGGAACACCTCAGAAGACCTGTCAAGAATAACCCAACAGACCTACTGTCTACTGGGAATATCCACAAGATGTTCTACCATATACACTGGAAATGTCCTACAAGACATTTACTGGTAATAACAAAATGTGGAACATTCCACAAGACCTGACAATTAATGCGAACACCCCGAAATATCTGATGTCCGCTGGTAACACCAGCATCTGCAAGTCATGTCATATCATGGAAACATCCTACAACATCTGCTGCCTATTCGGAACACCCCACAAGACCTGAAGTGTACAAAGAACCCCCCACAAGACGTGTTGTATATTGGAAATACCCTACAAGGCCTGCCGTATACCAGGAACCCAAAACAAAATGTATCCTGGAATATAAACCCACTGCATATCTGGAGCATCCCACAAGATCTGCCATATACAGGGAACACCCCACAAGACCCACAGTACACCAGAAACACCTCACAAGACCTATCGTATACCGGGAACAACCCATAAGACCTGCTGTATACCATAAACACCCCATAAGACCTGCATATATCAGGAGTAACCCACAAGACTTTCCATATTCTGGGAACACCACTCAATACCCGTATATATACCAGGAATAAACCATAAGACTTACCATATATCAGAAATACCTCCCAAGACCTAACATCTACCAGGAACAGCAAACAAAACTTTATTTATTCTGGAATATAGACCTGCTGTATAACTGGAACACAAAACAAGATCTACCATATACAGGGAACACCCCACATGACCTGCTGTATAGCAGAAACACCCCACAAGACATGCATATACCAGGAATAACCCCAAAGACATTCCATATTTTGGGAATATTCCACAATACCTGCATATACCACGAATAACCCCTAAGAGTTTCCATAATGTAGGCCCCCCCAAATACCTGTGTATATACCAGTAATAAACCATAAGACTTACCATATACAGGGAACACAACACAAGACCTGCTATCTAATATATAAAGCTGAATGTGTGTATGTATGTGTGTATGTCCGGAATTGGCATCTGCACTGTCGCAGCTACAGCCACAAAATTTTGCACACTCACACGTCTGGACCCCGAGAGCGTCATAGGCTATGTTGTGAGGCAAAATTTTAACCCCGCGCGTTCCAATTTACCAATCAATTTTGCCCCTATCTACATAATGGGGAAAAAGTGAAACAAAAAGTGTATCCGCACCGTCGCATTTACAATCACGAAATTTTGCACAGACACCTCATGTGACCCAGGGAACATCGTAGACTATATTTTGACAGGAAAATGTAACCCCACGCTTTACCGTTACTCTCCAAAAAACATGGCTCCATTAAAGTAAATGGAGCCAGGAACTACAGGTTATAAGTAGGAGCTGTGATTGGTTGCTATAGGAACAAAAGACATTCATAGTATAAGAAGCTTATACAGTTAGGTCCAGAAATATTTGGACAGTGACACAAGTTTTGTTATTTTAGCTGTTTACAAAAACATGTTCAGAAATACAATTATATATATAATATGGGCTGAAAGTGCACACTCCCAGCTGCAATATGAGAGTTTTCACATCCAAATCGGAGAAAGGGTTTAGGAATCATAGCTCTGTAATGCATAGCCTCCTCTTTTTAAAGGGACCAAAAGTAATTGGACAAGGGACTCTAAGGGCTACAATTAACTCTGAAGGCGTCTCCCTCGTTAACCTGTAATCAAGTAGATAAAAGGTCTGGGGTTGATTACAGGTGTGTGGTTTTGCATTTGGAAGCTGTTGCTGTGACCAGACAACATGCGGTCTAAGGAACTCTCAATTGAGGTGAAGCAGAACATCCTGAGGCTGAAAAAAAAGAAAAAATCCATCAGAGAGATAGCAGACATGCTTGGAGTAGCAAAATCAACAGTCGGGTACATTCTGAGAAAAAAGGAATTGACTGGTGAGCTTGGGAACTCAAAAAGGCCTGGGCGTCCACGGATGACAACAGTGGTGGATGATCGCCGCATACTTTCTTTGGTGAAGAAGAACCTGTTCACAACATCAACTGAAGTCCAGAACACTCTCAGTGAAGTAGGTGTATCTGTCTCTAAGTCAACAGTAAAGAGAAGACTCCATGAAAGTAAATACAAAGGGTTCACATCTAGATGCAAACCATTCATCAATTCCAAAAATAGACAGGCCAGAGTTAAATTTGCTGAAAAACACCTCATGAAGCCAGCTCAGTTCTGGAAAAGTATTCTATGGACAGATGAGACAAAGATCAACCTGTACCAGAATGATGGGAAGAAAAAAGTTTGGAGAAGAAAGGGAACGGCACATGATCCAAGGCACACCACATCCTCTGTAAAACATGGTGGAGGCAACGTGATGGCATGGGCATGCATGGCTTTCAATGGCACTGGGTCACTTGTGTTTATTGATGACATAACAGCAGACAAGAGTAGCTGGATGAATTCTGAAGTGTACCGGGATATACTTTCAGCCCAGATTCAGCCAAATGCCGCAAAGTTGATCGGACGACGCTTCATAGTACAGATGGACAATGACCCCAAGCATACAGCCAAAGCTACCCAGGAGTTCATGAGTGCAAAAAAGTGGAACATTCTGCAATGGCCAAGTCAATCACCAGATCTTAACCCAATTGAGCATGCATTTCACTTGCTCAAATCCAGACTTAAGACGGAAAGACCCACAAACAAGCAAGACCTGAAGGCTGCGGCTGTAAAGGCCTGGCAAAGCATTAAGAAGGAGGAAACCCAGCGTTTGGTGATGTCCATGGGTTCCAGACATAAGGCAGTGATTGCCTCCAAAGGATTCGCAACAAAATATTGAAAATAAAAATATTTTGTTTGGGTTTGGTTTATTTGTCCAATTACTTTTGACCTGCTAAAATGTGGAGTGTTTGTAAAGAAATGTGTACAATTCCTACAATTTCTATCAGATATTTTTGTTCAAACCTTCAAATTAAACGTTACAATCTGCACTTGAATTCTGTTGTAGAGGTTTCATTTCAAATCCAATGTGGTGGCATGCAGAGCCCAACTCGCGAAAATTGTGTCACTGTCCAAATATTTCTGGACCTAACTGTATGTGAGGTAATAAGATGTCGGTGGGGAGACGGATTGAGAGAGACAGACAGACAGAGAGACAGACAGAGAGACAGACAGAGAGACAGACAGTGAAAGAGACAGACAGAGACAGACAGACGGGTAAAGAGACAGACAGAGACAGACCTTGAAAGAGACAGACCTGGAAAGAGACAGACCTGGAAAGAGATTGACCTGGAAAGAGATTGACCTGGAAAGAGACTGACCTGGAAAGAGACTGACCTGGAAAGAGACTGACCTGGAAAGAGACAGATGGGGAAAGAGACAGACAGACATACAGACAGGGACAGAGACAGGCAGACAGGGAAGGCGGAGACAACCAGAGAGACAGACAAAGATAGATGGGGAAAGACACAGACCTTGATAGAGACAGTAGGGGAAAGAGACAGAGAAATAGAGACAGACAAAGAAAGAGACAGACAGAGACAGGCAGACAGAGAAAGAGACAGACAGGAAAAGACACAAAGAGATGGGGAGACAGACGGGGAAAGAGACAGACCTGGGAAAGAGACAGACCTAGAAAGAGACAGATGGGGAAAAAAACAGAGAGATAGAGACAGACGGGGAAAGAGACAGACAGAGACAGGCAGACGGGGAAAGAGACAGACGGGGAAAGAGACAGACGGGGAAAGAGACAGATGGGGAAAGTCTGTGTGGAATATCTTGGGTGTTGAAATATATGTTGTGAAATGCTTCTATTAGCTTAGTTTTTGCCTTTTAATAATAACATTTCTATGTATTTCTTTTGTGGTTTTTGTGTGCAGAATACATTTTTGTTATAACATTATATTTTGTTAACAACAGTTATTAACCCGGGCGAAGCCGGGTAGTACAGCTAGTTTACTCATAACACCCCAAAAGCCCGTTCTATATTAGAAACACTCCACAAAATATGCAGAATACCTAAAAAAACCACAAGACCTACTGTATTTCGGAAAAACACAGCCTGAAACCCCTTATTTTGGAGATGCTCAAAACCAGTTGCCTAGACATTACAATTAGCGCTTTTTTTTAAGTCAATAGGATTCTTGCACATGTTTTTGCTACCAAAACATCAATTTGAAGACTTGACTGATCACTTTCTCCAAATATATCCACCTCTGACAGGCACCATTGTCACCAGATCATCAGTGTTCTTAACGTCATCTGTCAGAGGTATTAATGTTAGAGCCTCTCAGTGTACAGTGTACAACCTAGGGATATATGTAGGATTATCAATTAGCTAATTATGTCATATTACCCCAGATGAAACACTACAGATTATAATCATTATAACATGATATGGAGATGATAGATCCGTAGATTTAGAATTATAGCAGCTTTTGTGACCTTTCTAAACAGAGCTGCGATGGTTGGCGAAGTGTAATGTATTTGCTCATGTGTTACAATAAAGTGATGGGAAATATATAGTTTATTACAAAATAATCGGGAAAAGAATATTCTTGCCTAAGAATATCCAAGGCTGGAATAACTCTTTAACTTTCAAACCTTGTCTACGTTAAATAATCTAAATACAGTTGATATAAAAAGTCTACACACCCCTGTGAAAATGCCAGTTTTTTGTTGTAATGTAAAAAGAATAACACTAAATAATTATTTCGGAACCTTTTCCACCTTTAATGTTACCCTTAATCTGTACAAATCCATTGAGAAACAAACTGAACAAGAAAAATAAATAAAATAATGTGATTGCATAAATATGCACATCCCTAAACTAATACTTTGTTGAAGTACCCTTTGCATCTCTGACAGCATTCAGTCTTTTTGGGTTGGAGTCTGTCAGTTTAGCACATCTATAATTTGCAATCTTTGCCCATTCTTTCTTGCAGTAGCTCCACATCTGTGAAAACATGAGGTCATGTCCTGTGTTCAGCGCCCTCTTCAGGTCACACACAATGTTATGGATATGATTGTAAATCTTTAAGACATTCCATAGTTATCAAAATGAACCGATGAGCTTTCGATCTAACACTCAATCTCTACATAACCCCTATGTAGCTGACCCCCTCCTTTGGAAAAAGGTAATTAAAGCGAATCCTCTAGCAGATGCTAGTCCAATTTCAGCTTCAAAGAAGAAAAGGCGAAACATATGTTGGGGTGATGGGACGTGGTGTGAGTCTTTTGTAAGTATTGTGCAGTCTGTTTCTCATGCCTCCTATAACTATTTAATGAATACGGCTGATGTCCGTCACTTTAAACAGGGAGAAACTTGTATGGGGCACATTATGCAATACTAACAGGCTTATGTTAATCAGTAATTAGAGCATTGCACTTGGCACTTTCTATCAGCACTTTAGGCTGCAATAAAGGGCTTTTCCATGGGTGTTATACAGTTAGGTCCAGAAATATTTGGACATTGACACAATTTTCGCGAGTTGGGCTCTGCATGCCACCACATTGGATTTGAAATGAAATCTCTACAACAGAATTCAAGTGCAGATTGTAACGTTTAATTTGAAGGCTTGAACAAAAATATCTGATAGAAATTGTAGGAATTGTACACATTTCTTTACAAACACTCCACATTTTAGGAGGTCAAAAGTAATTGGACAAATAAACCAAACCCAAACAAAATATTTTTATTTTCAATATTTTGTTGCGAATCCTTTGGAGGCAATCACTGCCTTAAGTCTGGAACCCATGGACATCACCAAACGCTGGGTTTCCTCCTTCTTAATGATTTTCCAGGCCTTTACAGCCGCAGCCTTCAGGTCTTGCTTGTTTGTGGGTCTTTCCGTCTTAAGTCTGGATTTGAGCAAGTGAAATGCATGCTCAATTGGGTTAAGATCTGGTGATTGACTTGGCCATTGCAGAATGTTCCACTTTTTTGCACTCATGAACTCCTGGGTAGCTTTGGCTGTATGCTTGGGGTCATTGTCCATCTGTACTATGAAGCGCCGTCCGATCAACTTTGCGGCATTTGGCTGAATCTGGGCTGAAAGTATATCCCGGTACACTTCAGAATTCATCCGGCTACTCTTGTCTGCTGTTATGTCATCAATAAACACAAGTGACCCAGTGCCATTGAAAGCCATGCATGCCCATGCCATCACGTTGCCTCCACCATGTTTTACAGAGGATGTGGTGTGCCTTGGATCATGTGCCGTTCCCTTTCTTCTCCAAACTTTTTTCTTCCCATCATTCTGGTACAGGTTGATCTTTGTCTCATCTGTCCATAGAATACTTTTCCAGAACTGAGCTGGCTTCATGAGGTGTTTTTCAGCAAATTTAACTCTGGCATGTCTATTTTTGGAATTGATGAATGGTTTGCATCTAGATGTGAACCCTTTGTATTTACTTTCATGGAGTCTTCTCTTTACTGTTGACTTAGAGACAGATACACCTACTTCACTGAGAGTGTTCTGGACTCAGTTGATGTTGTGAATGGGTTCTTCTTCACCAAAGAAAGTATGCGGCGATCATCCACCACTGTTGTCATCCGTGGACGCCCAGGCCTTTTTGAGTTCCCAAGCTCACCAGTCAATTCCTTTTTTCTCAGAATGTACCCGACTGTTGATTTTGCTACTCCAAGCATGTCTGCTATCTCTCTGATGGATTTTTTCTTTTTTTTCAGCCTCAGGATGTTCTGCTTCACCTCAATTGAGAGTTCTTTAGACCGCATGTTGTCTGGTCACAGCAACAGCTTCCAAATGCAAAACCACACACCTGTAATCAACCCCAGACCTTTTAACTACTTCATTGATTACAGGTTAAAGAGGGAGACGCCTTCAGAGTTAATTGCAGCCCTTAGAGTCCCTTGTCCAATTACTTTTGGTCCCTTTAAAAAGAGGAGGCTATGCATTACAGAGCTATGATTCCTAAACCCTTTCTCCGATTTGGATGTGAAAACTCTCATATTGCAGCTGGGAGTGTGCAGTTTCAGCCCATATTATATATATAGAATTGTATTTCTGAACATGTTTTTGTAAACAGCTAAAATAACAAAACTTGTGTCACTGTCCAAATATTTCTGGACCTAACTGTATATTAATACATGTTTTAACCTGCTATTATTTGCACAGTTTAATTTTTTGTATATTCGGTCTTTTAAAATATTTTATATATAATTAAGATAATGCATTTTGAAAATAAACTTTGATATTATTATATATAAATTTATATATTTTTTTATAATAACAATTACCCCATGTTATTTATATGAATTTTGCCCTTGAATGATTATGTGCACTAGTGCTAATATTTATTAATCACTGTTATATATATAAGGGATATATTTCTCTATATTTATATATATTTGTACTTTTATAATAAAAAATAGACAATTTCTTACTGTGAAAATAATCCTTTATTTTGCTTGTTAACTCATATTCATGTCTCTGTTGTATTTATGTGGAATTCTTATTGAAATTTTATTTGTAACAATTTTGTAATAATATTTGAATAACAATTAATATTTTATTACTTAGTTTCTATAGCTTCATTGTTCTGAAAATACCGATCAGACATTGTGTGTTATATCCTTAATTATAAGTAGGTGTTCACACTTATGCAACCATATTATTTTATATTTATTCTTATTTTCTCCCGCAAATTGATTTGTTTGTTTCTCAATGGATTTATAGATATTCTGGATGACATTAAAGGTGTAAAAAGTTCAGAAACTATTCTTCTTGGTTTGATTTTGTTACATGGCAAAAACCTGAAATTTTAACAGGGGGGTGTAGACTTTTTGTATCCACAGTAGATGCAGCTCATAAACAATAAAAGCCTAACTTTTGTTCTCCATTTCCCTTGCACAAAGTTTTACATGACTCAACACAGTACATGTAATATTCCCTCTGTCTACAACCAGCTTTAGTGCCTTTGTTCCTTCTAGAGATGGATAGGAAAATCGTGATTAATTATGAGGTATCTCCCAGACATATTCATGCACTCTCAACTTGGCCGAGCATTCATGTGTTCTTTATGGGATAAGGTTCGACTGAAATATTAACAACCTGATCATTATCTTCTTTGACCATCTTTTGAGGGAGATTTGGGAGGCCTCATACATTAGAAATCTATTTTTAAAGCATGTGGACAGAAAATGACTGTTTGAACCAAGCCCAGGTAGACCCTACAGATCAGAGCACCTTCCCACCTCCTTGTTTTGTCTCAGTCTCTGCCCTCCTCTTCCTTGATTGACAGCTGTGATATTACAGGAGGTTGGGTGGAAAACAAGTAGGTTTGAAGGTTCACTAAACTCTATGGCCACTGACAAACATAAATACAGGGACTGTGCTTGGTTTGAACAGTCATATTTTTCTGACAAACTCACTATGTCTTAGCGCTAATAGCATCTACTTTAGTCAATGCTCTCATTAGTTTTTAATTGGATTTGTCATTTTGTTTAGTTGCTATTTTTCAGACGCTAGCAATAGGCTTCATGAAAAAATGAGGGTCATAATGTAAAGCTAATATAGGAAAATAGAAAGAAGATGACTCTCTAGACTTGTTTATCTCCCCTGAGGCTGTGAAATTATCCTTGGGCAGGAATACCGGAGATGATTTACATGGCAACCAAGTAATTGATATGTAAGCCAGTGTTGAAGGGTGGTCCAAATATTATTCCTGAGTAGGGAAAGCCCAGCTGTGTGTGTCCGTCATGTCCATCATGGGCAGGGAGGATACTTTTTTCCAGACTGTGTACCTCGTGTTGGTAAGTGAATGCTGTTCTCATGTGTTTTCTATCGCCGTCATCCCCACATGGATTAATCCTTATTTAATTCTACATAAGTAAGTGCAATGACTCTTATCAAGTGGGGATCAAAATGTAACGTGGGCTAATTATTCTTGCCATTGACGTCAAGGTACATATTAACGTCAGGTAGGATCGTTTGTCCAGATAATTTGTATGGGGCCTCCGTGATTCAAGACAAGAGTTTGGCATGTTTAATAGCAATGCCCAATTCTTTTAATCCCGTTGGAGATATGAGGTGTTTGGCAGTGGCACTCCCTTAATTGAAAATACAAGTGTTCTTCATGGAATAAGCAGTATGTGAATGGGGCCATCAGGAGAGTTAGTTATCAGCCGTCTCTCTCTGGTATAAGGACCCTCCTAAAGATACCGATACATGTTATATGAAACTCAGCCAACAAACTGTCCGATGAGTATGGGGTCCCCTGACTCACCGGATAGATAGTGTCGGGGGAGGGAAGGATCGGGCATTGGGAATTTTAACACCTGATCCTTTTGCTTTCAGGAGAGATATGTCGATACCAGAATTGCTTTCTCTTCTTTCCCTATCTAATACACAAGATCACTCGAACAACACACGGAGCGCAATGTACCCAGGATGCCGGGCATGAGTCGGATTCTCTAGCATGTGCCACCGGTGTTAGTGGCCGAGCCTGTGTCCTTGTGCTCCGGTGACCGTGAAAAGCACGTGGCTGTGGGCGTGCTGAGGTTTCTCTGTCAGCTAGGTTGTCAATGGTGTGCCCCTTGATGTTGGTGCAGGAAAAACAAGAAAATCAGGAGACATGTTCAACAGTAGATGGACTATTTACTTATTCAACATTCAATAAGGTACACTGCCAAGATGGTGATAACATACTCAGATGACACGGCAGATAGCAAACAAATGCAAGGATCCAGTCACATATGAGGCGTGACAACAGCAAGTGCGAACAGAGCCCATCTTGTTGACCAAGGTGACACAACAGAGGTGGCTTCCTTTAGCCCACTGGGGTGGTGTTCCCCAGCAGACCCAAGAGCAGTAAGACTCAGCCCACCAGGCTATTCTGCCCAGTAACAAGGCCTATGGGGAGTCTGCCCAATAACAAGGTCTGTGGGGACTCTGCCCAGTAACAAGGTCTGTGGGGACTCTGCCCAGTAAGGCTACTTTCACACATCCGGTTTGAGCCCTGCGGCTCAATCCGGCTGTGAAAACTATGCAACGGATGCGGCGAAAACACCGCATCCTTTGCATAAGTTTTTACATGCGGCCGGTCCGGTTTTTTCCGGTTGCGGCATGCTACTGAGCATGCGCAGTGGAAAAAACCGCATGCGACGACCGGATGCGTTTTTTTCCGCATCGCGCCGCATCCGGCCTCTATAGGGATGCATTGAAAAATGCACCGCAGCGGCCGGATGCGGTGCGATGCGGTGTTTTTTGCCGGAGCAAAAAACGTTGCAGGGAACGTTCGATCCGGTCGCCGCATCGGCTAAATCTGCCGCATGCGGCAAAAACCGGACCGAACGCAAGCCCCTGCGGCACAATACGGCACTAATGTAAGTCTATGCAAAAAAACCCGCAATCGGCGTTACAAAAGCCGGTTGCGGTTTTTCTGCAGAACGCCGTATTGTGCCGCAGAGCAAAAATCCGGATGTGTGAAAGCAGCCTTACAAGGTCTGTGGGGACTCTGCCCAGTAACAAGGCCTGTGGGGACCCTGCCCAGTAACAAGGCCTGTGGGGACCCTGCCCAATAACAAGGTCTGTGGGGACTCTGCCCAGTAACAAGGCCTGTGGGGACTCTGCCCAGTAACAAGGCCTGTGGGGACTCTGCCCAGTAACAAGGTCTGTGGGGAGTCTACCCAGTAACAAGGCCTGTGGGGAGCCTGCCCAGTAACAAGGCCTGTGGGGAGCCTGCCCAGTAACAAGGCCTGTGGGGACCCTGCCCAGTAACAAGGTCTGTGGGGAGTCTGCCCAGTAACAAGGCCTATGGGGAGTCTGCCCAATAACAAGGCCTGTGGGGACTCTGCCCAGTAACAAGGTCTGTGGAGACTTTGCCCAGTAAGGGTACTTTCACACCTCCGGTTTTTCTTCTGCGGCACAATCCGGCACTTTGCAGGAAAATCGCAACCGTTTTTTTTTGCTGCCGGTTGCGATTTTCCTGCATAGACTTTAATTAGTGCCGCATTGTGCCGCATGGCCTTGCGTTCCATCCGGTTTTTGCCGCAAGCGGCAAATTTAGCCGATGCGGCGGCCGGATGGAACGTTGCCTGGCACGTTTTTTCGTGCGGCAAAAGAAACCGCATCGCGCCGCATTCGGCCGATGCGGCGCATCTCTCAATGCATGCCTATGGCGGCCGGATGCGGCGCGATGCGGCAAATACCGCATCCGGCCGCCGCATGCGGTTTTTGCCACTGCGCATGCTCAGTAGCATGCCGCAAGCGGCAAAAACCGGGCGGGCCGCATGGGAAAAACTTATGCAAAGGATGCGGTGTTTTCACCGCATCCGTTGCATAGCTTGCACAGCCGGATTGAGCCGCAGGGCTCAAGCCGGATGTGTGAAAGTAGCCTTACAAGGTCTGTGGGGAGTCTGCCCAGTAACAAGGTCTGTGGGAAGTCTACCCAGTAACAAGGCCTGTGGGGAGTCTGCCCAGTAACAAGGTCTGTGGGGACTCTGCCCAGTAACAAGGTCTGTGGGAAGTCTACCCAGTAACAAGGCCTGTGGGGAGTCTGCCCAGTAACAAGGTCTGTGGGGAGTCTGCCCAGTAACAAGGTCTGTGGGGAGTCTGCCCAGTAAGGCTACTTTCACACATCTGGTTTGAGCTCTGCGGCTCAATCCGGCTGTGAAGCCTATGCAACGGATGCGGTGAAAACACCGCATCCTTTGCATAAGTTTTTTACATGCGGCCGGTACGGTTTTTGCCGCTTGCGGCATGCTACTGAGCATGCGCAGTGGCAAAAACCGCATGCGGCGGCCGGATGCGGTTTTTGCCGCATCGCTCCGCATCCGGCATCCATAGGGATGCATTGGGAAAAGCGCCGCATCGGCCGGATGCGGCGCGATGCGGTTTTTTTTTGCCGGAGCAAAAAACGTGCCAGGGAACGTTCCATCCGGCCGCCGCATCGGCTAAATCTGCCGCATGCGGCAAAAGCCGGACCGAACGCAAGCCCATGCGGCACTAATTAAAGTCTATGCAGGAAAACCGCAACCGGCAGCAAAAAAAAACGGTTGCGGTTTTCCTGCAAAGTGCCGGATTGTGCCGCATTGCAAAAGCCGGATGTGTGAAAGCAGCCTAACAAGGTCTGTGGGGAGTCTGCCCAGTAACAAGGCCTGTGGGGAGTCTGCCCAATAACAAGGCCTGTGGGGAGTCTACCCAATAACAAGGCCTGTGGGGACTCTGCCCAGTAACAAGGTCTGTGGGGAGTCTGCCCAGTAACAAGGCCTGTGGGGAGTCTGCCCAGTAACAAGGCCTGTGGGGAGTCTGCCCAATAACAAGTCCTGTGGGGAGTCTGGCCAGTAACAAGGCCTATGGTGAGTCTGCCCAGTAACAAGGCCTGTGGGGAGCCTGTCCAGTAAGGCTACTTTCACACATCCGGTTTGAGCACTGCGGCTCAATCCGGCTGTGAAAACTATGCAACGGATGCGGCGAAAACACCGCATCCTTTGCATAAGTTTTTACATGCGGCCCGTCCGTTTTTTTCCGGTTGTGGCATGCTACTGAGCATGCGCAGTGGAAAAAAACGCATGCGGCGAGCGGATGCGTTTTTTCCGCATCGCGCCGCATCCGGCCTCCATAGGTATGCATTGAAAAATGCGCCGCAGCGGCCGGATGCGGTGCGATGCGGTGTTTTTTGCCGGAGCAAAAAAACGTTGCAGGGAACGTTCGATCCGGCCGCGGCATCGGCTAAATCTGCCGCATGCTGCAAAAACCGGACCGAACGCAAGCCCCTGCGGCACAATACGGCACTAATGTAAGTCTATGCAAAAAAAACTGCAACCGGCGTTACAAAAGCCGGTTGCGGTTTTTCTGCAGAACGCCGTATTGTGCCGCAGAGCAAAAATCCGGATGTGTGAAAGTGCTTTCAGGCTACTTTCACACATCCGGTTTGAGCAGTGCGGCTCAATCCGGCTGTGAAACCTATGCAACGGATGCGGCGAAAACACCGCATCCTTTGCATAAGTTTTTACATGCGGCCGGTCCGTTTTTTTCCGGTTGCGGCACGCTACTGAGCATGCGCAGTGGAAGAAACCGCATGCAGGCAACGTTCCATCCGGCCGCGGCATCGGCTAAATCTGCCGCATGCGGCAAAAACCGGACCGAACGCAAGCCCATGCGGCACAATACGGCACTAATGTAAGTCTATGCAAAAAAACCCGCAACCGGCGGCAAAGAAAACGGTTGCGGTTTTTCTGCAGAGTGCCGTATTGTGCCGCAGAGCAAAAACCGGATGTGTGAAAGTAGCCTAAGGCTACTGTAATGTAATGTAATGTGTGAAAGTAGCCTAAGAGGGCCTGTGGGGAGTCTGCCAAATAAGGCTAGTTTCACACTTGCGTTGGACGGGATCCGTAGCATTGCGTTGTGTGACGCATGCAACGGATGCATTGCATATAGTGGCACAACGCATGCTACAGATCGTACAAAATAACGCAATCCGTTGTAGTTTTTTTCCTTGACTTTACACATCTGAGCATGCGCAGTTGTGTAAAGACAGCTGCGTTAACGGAATCCGTCAAATGACGCATTCTAACGGAATCCGCCACCATAGGCGTCCATTATAAAAACAACGGACGCCTAACGGATTCCTGCAGGTTGCGTTTTTTTTTACACTCCGCCAAGCGCAGAAAAACGTTACATGCTGCGTTCCATCCGCCCAACGCAGCGTCAAAAAAACGACGCTGCGTCGTCCAGCGGATGCAACGCAGACACTTGCGTTACAGTGCGTTGTCCATACAAGTCTATGGAGAATAGCGCAGCGCGTTAACGGACTGCGCTATTCTCCATAGTGACGGAATGCGCTGAACGCAAGTGTGAAACTAGCCTAACAAGGTCTGTGGGGAGTCTGCCCAATAACAAGGTCTGTGGGGAGTCTGCCCAGTAACAAGGCCTGTGGGGAGTCTGCCTAGTAACAAGGCCTGTGGGGAGTCTGCCCAGTAACAAGGCCTGTGGGGAGTCTGCCCAGTAAAACAAGACCTGTGGGGAGTCTGCCCTGTAACAAGGCCTGTGGGGAGTCTGCTCAATAACAAGGCCTGTGGGGAGTCTGCCCAGTAACAAGGCCTGTGGGGAGTCTGCCCAGTAACAAAGCCTGTGGGGAGCCTGCACAGTAAGAGGGCCTGTGGGGAGTCTGCCCAATACAAGGCCTGTGGGGATTCTGCCCAGTAAGGCTAGTTTCACACTTGCGTTGGGTTGAATCCGCTGGGTCCGTTGCTGCGTGGTCTTAACGTATCCGTTATTTTTGTGTTGTCAACGGATGCGACGGGTCCATTAGTTCACAGGAATCCTTTAGCTGATTCCTGTGAAATAACAGACCCGTTGCATCCCTTGCATTTGTTTTGGCGTCCGTTAGGCGTCCGTCTAACGGAATGCGTGGGCTCCGTTTTTGTTTTTTTTCCATTTTGTTCATTCTGGGCATGCTCAGTAGAAATTAGCGGAATCCAGCGGCGGATTCCGTTGTAAAGCACTTTGCAACGGAATCCGCCACCATATGGATCCATTATAACTATTGACGGATTTAACGGAATCCGCCGCTCGGCGTCATTTTAACGCAAGCAATTAACGTTCCATGCTGCGTTCCTTCCTGCTCGGCGGAAGCAACGCAGCGTCGGCCAGCGGAAGCAATGCAGGTACTTTTGGCACAATCCGTCATCCATACAAGTCTATGGGAAACAGCGGAATCCGTTAACGGATTCCGCTGTTTTCCAAAACGGTGGATTGCAACTGATGGAAAACAACGCAAGTGTGAAAGTACCCTAACAAGGCCTGTGGGGAGTCTGCCTAGCAACAAGGCCTGTGGGGAGTCTGCCCAGTAAGGCTGCTTTCACACCTCCGGTTTTAGCAGAGACAGCCAATCCGGCTCTAAAACCTTTGCAACGGATGCGGTGACAAAACCGCATCCTTTGCATAAGTTTTTAACATGCAGCCCGTCCGGTTTTTACTGCTTGCGGCAGGCTACTGAGCATGCGCAGTGGAAAAAAACGCATGCGGCAGCCAGATGCGTTTTTTGCCGCAGGACGCCGCATGCAGCGTCCATAGGCATGCATTGAAAATCGTGCCGCATTGGCCGGTTGCGGCGCGATGCGGTTTTTTTTGCCGGACAAAAAAAACATGCCAGGCAACATTCCATCAGGCCGCCGCATCGGCTAAATCTGCCGCATGCGGCGAAAACTGGACGGAACGCAAGCCCATGCGGCACAATACGGCACTAATGTAAGTCTATGCAAAAAAAACGCAACTGGCGGCAAAAAAAACGGTTGCGTTTTTTCTGCAAAGCGCCGGATTGTGCCGCACAGGAAAAAACGGATGTGTGAAAGCAGCCTAACAAGACCTGTGGAGGGTCTGCCAAGTAACAAGGCATGTGGGGAGTCTGCCCAGTAACAAGGCATGTAGGGATTCTGCCCAGTAACAAGGTATTTGATAGTACCCAACTCTGAGGTAATACATATGGGGCAGTCGGGATAGATAGATGTCCGCTGAACGAACATTCGGCCGATAGTTGCCTCACGTGTTTTACCAGCTTATAATTGAAACACATCGAATATTGATCCTATTAACCTCTGTGCTGTTGGGATCAACTATTTTAATTTATAGTGCCTTCCATTCTTGGGCATTTTGGGGGACTACATAGACATTATGTTCACTAATGTAAGAAATTCTAAAAATACCCTTGAATGGGGAAAACAGTATATAGTCATGGCCAAAAGTTTTGAGAATGACACCAAAAATATATTTTCACATGATCTGTTGCCCTCTGGTTTTTAATTGTGTTTGTCTGATGTTTACATCACATACAGAAATATAATTGCAATCATATTATGAGTACCAAAAAGTTATATTGACAGTTAGAATGAGTTAATGCAGCAAGTCAATATTTACAGTGTTGACCCTTCTTCTTCAGGACCTCTGCAATTCTCCCTGGCATGCTTTCAATCAACTTCTGGACCAAATCCTGACTGATAGCTGTCCATTCTTGCAAAAGCAATGCTTGCATTTTGCCAGAATTTGTTGGTTTTTGTTTGTCCACCCGTCTCTTGATGATTGCCCACAAGTTCTCAATGGGATTAAGATCTGGGGAGTTTCCAGGCCATGGACCCAAAATCTTTATGTTTTGTTCCATGACCCATTTAGTGATCACCTTTGCTTTATGGCAAGGTGCTCCATAATGCTGGAAAAGGCATTGTTGGGCGCCAAACTGCTCTTGGACAGTTGGGAGAAGTTGCTCTTGGAGGACATTCTGGTACCATTCTTTATTCATGGCTGTGGTTTTAGGCAAGACTGTGAGTGAGCCGATTCCCTTGGCTGAGAAGCAACCCCACACATGAATCGTTTCGGGATGCTTAACAGTTGGCATGAGACAAGACTGGTGGTAGCGCTCACCTCTGCTTCTCCTAATAAGCTGTTTTCCAGATGTCCCAATCAATCGAAAAGGAAAAACAAAAAGAGAAAAAATGCACGGTTTCGCTGCGCTGCTCAGAAAGGTAGTGATGAGGTTATTTGGGATGTAGATTTATTAATTATTTACATGCCACTACGCGTTTCGGGGGTACAACCTCCCCCTTCCTCAGGTAGCAGTAAAATGCAGGAAAATCAGATCTTAAATACACAAACTGGATGAAGAGAAAAGAAAAAAAAAAAAGACAATCCTTATTCCCTTAATCAGATTAAATCCCCATGGGGGTGGGATCATTCAGACAATTAGTTGATTAGGAAAGCTCTCCCCTAGAAGATACCGATCTTATGCATTCATAAAAAACAATGGTATATATGGGTTTACAAAAAACACCAATACATAATGAAATAAAATGTGCATTAAAAACATTGATAATAGACAATAAACGTGTATTTTGCCTCCATTTGGTGCAATGCATGTGTGATGCCATATTGGCAATATGGGGAGTGACTAAAAAACACAGTTTCTCTCTTTTGGATTCATCTTTCCTCCCTTTTCCAATCCTCCATTTTACCCCTTTCATATTCTAAAGGCTACTTTACACACTGCGATATCGGTCCCGATATCCCTAGTGTGGGTACCCGCCCCCATCTGTTGCGCGACACGGGCAAATCGCTGCCCGTGCCGCACAACATCGCCCAGACCCGTCACACATACTTACCTGCCCGGCGACGTCGCTGTGACCGGCGAACCGCCTCCTTTCTAAGGGGGCGGTCCGTGCGGCGTCACAGCGACGTCACTGAGCGGCCGCCCAATAGCAGCGGAGGGGCGGAGCTGAGCGGGACGTAACATCCCGCCCACCTCCTTCCTTTCGCATAGCGGCCGGGAGGCAGGTAAGGAGAGGTTCCTCGTTCCTGCGGTGTCACACGGAGTGATGTGTGCTGCCGCAGGAGCGACGAACTACATCGTTACTGCTGCAGTAACGATAATCGAGAATGGACCCCCATGTCACCGATGAGCGATTTTGCACGTTTTTGCAACGATGCAAAATCGCTCATCGGTGTCACACGCAACGGCATCGCTAATGCGGCCGGATGTGCGTCACCAATTCGGTGACCCCAACGAGTTCGCATTAGCGATGTCGTAGCGTGTAAAGCCCCCTTTATACTAACTAATTATAATTTTCTCCATATAATTTTCTCCATATGAATTCATCCTATTTTTAACATACTGTATATTGGTATGTCAGCTCCAGCCAAATAATTTAATTTAGTCTCCGATGGGGAACAACATTTTTATCAAAAGTTCCTTTCCAATTTATATTTACATACCGTATATACTGGCGTATAAGACGACTTTTTACCCCCTTAAAATAATGGCTACAGTGGGGGGTCGTCTTATACCCCGGATATACAGCGGTGACTGCAATATGTTAACAAAAAACGCAGATTCGGGGAGGAGGGGACCTGTTCCTGACCTTAGGAGGGGTGGTGCCTCCTCCCCGGACCTACGGAGGCTGTGATTGGCTGACGAACGCCGCTCAACCAATCACAGCCACTGTAATGTTCCAGCCATTTAAAATGACTGAAACATTGAAATCCAGCCCTGGCCAGTGCAGCTGTAGCACTGGCCATTGGCTGGAGCTTGTGACCTCACTGGATCACCCTCCCCCAGCTCCAATGCTCTGATTGGAGAGATCGGCCTTGTGACCGATTTCTCCAATCACAGTGGACCTGTTGCCGGTGACCGCCCCCATCAGCTTCATTTGTCCCTGCAGCACGCCAGCACACTGAGCACAGTGAGTGACTGTACACAGTGCAATGGCAGGGCGACAAGCTCCGGTCCCATGCTGTTATGAGACCGGAGCATGGGACCCGGAAGTTGCCGCGCTGCCATTGCACTGTACGAAAAGCGTCCCGATCCGCCGCTGCCCTCCGCGATCTGCCACCTGTCTCCCCGATCTCCTGCCCGCACCCTCACCCCCACACCTCCCGATCCGCTGCCGCCGCCGCCCTCCATCTGCCACAGTGCCACCGCTCCCCCCAATCTGCTGCCCGGCCCCTCACCTCCGTGCAGCAGATCGGAGGGAGCGGTGGCACTATGACAGATGGACAGTGAGTATATCCCAAATTCTATATTTTTAGGGCAGAAGTTGGGGGTCGTCTTATACGCCCAGTCGTCTTATACGCCGGCATATACGGTATATAGCTTTTTAATCTTTCCAAAAGAATTTTTTATCCAAAACAGTCTTTTTTATGAAAATTCACATGGAAAATCAGTTGGGTCTCTATATTGATTTTATATCATCACTTTTTTAACTAACAGTAACCTTCCTGTTTTTTAGTCACTCCCCATATTGCCAATATGGCATCACACATGCATTGCACCAAATGGAGGCAAAATACACATTTATTGTCTATTATCAATGTTTTTAATGCACATTTTATTTCATTATGTATTGGTGTTTTTTGTAAACCCATATATACCATTGTTTTTTTATGAATGCATAAGATCGGTATCTTCTAGGGGAGAGCATTCCTAATCAACTAATTGTCTGAATGATCCCACCCCCATGGGGATTTAATCTGATTAAGGGAATAAGGATTGTCTTTTTTTTTTTCTCTTCATCCAGTTTGTGTATTTAAGATCTGATTTTCCTGCATTTTACTGCTACCTGAGGAAGGGGGAGGTTGTACCCCCGAAACGCGTAGTGGCATGTAAATAATTAATAAATCTACATCCCAAATAACCTCATCACTACCTTTCTGAGCAGCGCAGCGAAACCGTGCATTTTTTCTCTTTCTTTTTTTTTTTTCCCTGCATCATTATCTCCCTATGGGAGCTCACGGGGCTGCTGCAGCCAGAACCAGGATCGTACTATCCGTTTGAATCTAACACCAGGGGCTGGAGAATCACCGCATAAGTGATCACGGGACCGTCCGACCCGGAGGAGGAGCTGCTATCAGACGCCGGTCCGGCGGCTGCACACTGCACGTGGAAACCCCAATCATGTGAGCAGAGTCCTGCGGAGTCAGGAGGACGGGATCCCTGCTGACCAGGAGCGGTGAACTTGCGATCCCCCTTCAATACCACTAACAGTGTTGTACCTGACGTACAACACTATCAGGTGAGTGTGCACCTCACATTGTACATACCTCGGTACATTAAGATCCCACACAGGAGCGCCCTCTCTCTCTTTATTCAAATCAATCGAAAAGGGGATTCATCTGAGAAAATGACTTTACCCCAGTCCTCAGCAGTCCATTCCCTGTACCTTTTGCAGAATATCAGTCGGTCCCTGATGTTTTTTTCTGGAGAGAAGTGGCTTCTTTGCTGCCCTCCTTGAAACCAGGCCTTGCTCAAGCAGTCTCCGCCTCACAGTGCGTGCAGAAGCACTCACACCAGCCTGCTGCCATTGCTGAGCTAGCTCGGAACTGCTGGTAGTCCGATCCCGCAGCTGAAACAGTTTTAAGATACAGTTCTGGCGTTTGCTGGTCCTTCTTGGGCGCCCTGGAGCGTTTTGGCAACAATGGAAGCTCTCTCCTTGAAGTTCTTGATGATGCGATAGATTGTTGACTGAGGTGCAATCTTTGAAGCTGCGATACTCTTCCCTGTTAGGCCATTTTTGTGCAGAGCAATGATGGCTGCACGTGTTTCTTTAGAGATAACCATGGTTAACTGAAGAGAAACAATGATACCAAGCACCAGCCTCCTTTTAAAGTGTCCAGTGGTGTCATTCTTACTTAATCATGACTGATTGATCGCCAGCCCTGTCCTCATCAACACCCACACCTGTGTTAATGGAACAATCACTAAAACAATGTTAGCTGCTCCTTTTAAGGCAGGAATGCAATGATGTTGAAATGTGTTTTGGGGGTTGAAGTTCATTTTCTTAGGCAATATTGACTTTGCAAGTAATTGATGTTAAGCTGATCACTCTTTATGACATTCTGGAGTATATGCAAATTTCCATTAGAAAAACTAAGCAGTAGACTTTGTAAAAATTAATATTTGTAGCATTCTCAAAACTTTTGGCCATGACTGTATATCAGTACACTTCATGCACAAGAATTGTTCGAGGGGATACTTGGGAGCGGTTGTCCCACTAGTATTCTGCAATTTAGCATCTATCCAGTGGAGAGGTGAATTTAAAAAGTAGGGAAAACTTTTACAACGTTTTGACAGAATTAAAATATTACAGGTAAATGGTCCCCCGACTTTTAGGACAACCCCTTATTAGAAGAACCTGGCAGCAGAATACAAGAGAAGAGCAAAGTCAGCGGTGATGTGAATGACCATAGCTCTCCATTTGCCTGAAAGTTAGAAGACCCCGTAAGCTCCATGGGTTTGAGTCTTTTAGGTCTCACCCAAAGGCTTAGCCTTATTTGTATATGATGGAAAAAAACCCTTAAATCTGAGATCTTCTCTTTTTCATAGTAAAAAAATCGAAGGCCACAGGGAGCGGGCAGCATGACATGTGTTATCTAATAACAGAGAGCAAATCCATACTCCGCCTGGAGGTGAACAGTTACACAACATGTATACCCTCGCCTTGGCAGTTGACTAAGCACAGACTATTTCATCTGTCACCAATAGCGCAATTCTCTTAAAGTACTATACCAATTCCAATCATTTAAATGTGTTTAGTACCAGCACAGAATGTGAAGACCCGTAGAAGAAGGCTGAGCAGATACAACCATATACGAGAAGATGAGAGGACATTATACTTTTATGTTTTGGCTTCTGTGCAAAAAACTTTTTTATGATGTTTCCTAATCAATAATATTCGATACTTCATGCACTTCAAGGCTGTATTAAAGACTTTTTATGTAGTAACTAGATGCGAGATGTTTGGATGTCAGGTTGAGCCTCTTAGATTCCCGAAGAGAAATCAGAGCTCCATCCGGAGACCTTACTACTCAACCCTGGCAACAGATACCACCGCGTTCTTTCCATTCACACCAGCATGTGGTGGACTTATTTTTAATTTGCCAAAGTTCTCATTTAAAGGAGATATCTTTTTTTTTTTTTTTTCAAAAATGAGCCTAAGGTGGTCTAACAATAAAATAATACTATACATACTTACCTTCCATTTCTCGGTACTGCTGCCTGTGCCTGTGGTCTCTTTTCTTCTCCTCTTTGCAGGGGATGTCATGTGAATGTCGCACTGGTCCAAAGACATAAAATGATGGCAGTCCCACACTCGAAGCCACAGTGGACTGCGACACACAGAACCTGAAGGTCAAAAAGCGCATCTCTACCCGTCAGTGTACAGTGTGAGCCCTCACATAGACCATTATACATTATACAGTATGAGCACAGCGCTCTCCTTTTTATCTCCAGCATCACTGGCGATCATTATTTCTGCTCAGTGTAAATCAACATGCATCAGTGAACAGCAATGAGGCCCACTGCTACCTCATCCAGCAAGATGATAATGCCTGTGCCTAGTGGTGTGGATGCAGATTATGCTGATGTCCAATGATCTGATATGACACTTGGGAGGGCCTCTCACGTCCCTTAAATTTGCCTATAGTTGTTTGTCATTCTTCAACCAGTTCTGAAGGGTATTATTCACAATGAATCAGTCATCAGTGTGGCATGTGGCCAAAGGGCATCCAATTCTTTACCTTTCTGTGACTCTTCTAGTCTCTCTGTATCTCTGTTGCGACATGCTAATGACTAGAGTTGAGCGATGTTCGATTCGAACCGTTCTGCAATTTCAAATTCGAGTGATTTTGGGCGGTGTTCGAGTCGTTTGACAAACTCGAACGATTTGCTTCAAGTTCGGCAGTTCGAGTTACCGTTCGATAATGGTTCGATCACCAAAAGCGTGGCTTTTCACAGTAAGGCAATGTGCGCACGTTGCGTATCTGCATGCGTCTTGCGTCCCCAGCACAATCCTTCTCTCTGTCCTACTCATCGATCACGGGCGCGACGCTGCACGGCTGTCACAAAGCTCCGGCGGCTTTCCCTCTTTTGAAAAAGGCTGCCGCTCATTATTCAATCTGGCATTCCCTGGTTTCCCCGCCCACCGGTGCCCATGATTGGATGCAGTCAGACACGCCCCCACGATGAGTGACAGCTGTCTCACTGCAACCAATCACAGCCGCCAGCGGGTGGGTCTATATCGTGCAGTAAAATAAATGAATAAATTATAAAAAAAAAAACTGCAGTTCCCCCAATTTTGATACCACCAGCCAGGATAAAGCTACACGGCTGGAGGCTGGTATTGTCAGGATGGAGAGCGCCACAATATGGGGAGCCCACCACCCTAACAATATCACCCAGCAGGCCCCCGGAATTGCCGCATCCATTAGATGCGACAGTCCCGGGACTCTACCCGGCTCATCCCGAATTGCCCTGGTGCAGTGGCAATCGGGGTAATAATGAGTTAATCATGGCAGGCATCTCCCCGAGATACCTTCCATGGTTAGCCTGTAAGTGAAAGTAAATAAACACACACAACGAAAAATCCATTATTTGGATTAAAAGACAAAAAACCACCCTCTTTCACCATTTTATTAAAATCCCCAAATACCCCTCCAGGTCCGACGTAATCCACAGAGGTCCCGCGACACATCCAGCTCTGCTACATGAAGCTGACAGGGAGCGCTGTAGAACACGAGCGCTCTGTGTCAGATCCACGCAGCAACTGAAGTGAGCCGCGCTGTCAGCGGGGACATCACTGAGGTAATGCCTGCGTGTGCGGTGATGATTGGGGCGGTAGTGCCTGCGTGTGTGCGGTGATGAGTGCGGTAGTGCCGATGTTTGCCCTCCCATACATCCATCCATCCCTCCCTTCATCCATTGATCCCTCCCTCCATCCCTCCCTCCATCTCTCCATCCATTCATCCCTCCCTTTATCCCTCCCTCCATCCCTCCCTCTATCCCTCCATCCATCCCTCTATCCCTCCATCCATCCATTCATGCTTCCATCCATTCATCCATCCCTCTATTCCTCCATCCATCCCTCCATCTATCCATCCATTCATCCCTCCATCCCTCCCTCCATCCATTCATCCTTCCCTCCTTCTCTCCATCCATTCATCCCTCCCTTCATACCTCCCTCCATCCCTCTATCCCTCCATTCATCCCTCTATCCATCCATACATCCATCCCTCCATCCCTCCCTCCATCCATTCATCCATCCTTAAATCCCTCCATCCATCCATCACTCCCTCCATCCATTCATCCCTCCCTTTATCTCTCCATCCATTCATCCCTCCCTTCATCCCTCCCTCCATCCCTCCATCCATCCCTCTATCCATCCATCCTTCCATCCATCCATTCATCCATCCTTCCATCCCTCCCTCCCTCCATCCATCCATCCATCCCTCCATCCATTCATCCCTCCATCTCTCCATCCATTCATCCCTCCCTTCATCCCTCCCTCCATCCCTCCATCCATCCCTCTATCCATCCATCCTTCCATCCATCCATCCCTCCATCCATTCATCCATCCTTCCATCCCTCCCTCCCTCCATCCATCCATCCCTCCATCCATTCATCCCTCCATCTCTCCATCCATTCATCCCTCCCTTCATCCCTCCCTACATCCCTCCTTCCATACCTCTATCCCTCCATCCATCCATTCCTCCATCCATTCCTCTATCCATCCATCCCTCCATCCATTCATACATCCCTCCATCCATTCATCCCTCCATCCCTCCCTCCATCCATTCATCCCTCTCTTCATCCCTCCCTCCCTCCATCTCTCCATCCATTCATACCTCCCTCTTTCCCTCCATCCATCCCTCTATCCCTTCATCCCTCCATCCCTCCCTCCCTCCATCCCTCCATCCATCCATCCCTCCATCCATTCATCCCTCCCTGCATCCCTCCCTTCATCTCTCCATCCATTCATACCTCCCTTCATCCCTCCCTTCATCCCTCCATCCATCCCTCTATCCCTCCATCCATCCCTCCATCCATCCCTCCCTACATCCCTCCCTCCATCCGTCCATCCCTCCATCCCTCCATCCATTCATCCCTCCCTCCATCTCTCCCTTCATCCCTCCCCCATCTCTCCATCCATTCATCCCTCCCTTCATCCCTCCCTCCATCCCTCCATCCATCCCTCCATCCATCCATCCCTTCATCCCTCCCTCCATCCCTTCATCCATCCATCCTTCCATCCATCCATCCCTCCATCCATTCATCCATCCCTCTCTACATCCATCCATCCATCCATCCCTCCATCCATCCTTGTAGCTGAATAATCTACTTCTGGATTCTCCAGTGCAATACAGATGTCAAGATTACCAAATCTTCCTATGCTTTTCATGAGAGGCATTAGAGGCAGTGGCTCATTGGGTAGAGCTACTGCCTAAGGAGAATTAGTTCATGAGTTCGAGTCCCGGCCGTCCCGGTAAAGAATTTACTTTATTTTAAATTATAATTATTATTTATTTATAATTATAATTTAATTATGCACTGAGGGGAGGAGTCGGACATCAGCTGTGATCCGCGGACACATCTCTAAAATCGGAGCAGTTCACGGAATGAGGCTGCATTGCACTCTCCTCTCTCTCTCATCTCTCTCTCTCTCTCTCTCTCTCTCTCTCTCTCTCTCTTTTTCAAATTCAAATATGCTTTATTGGCAGGACCAAAATACAATTAGTGTTGCCAAAGCAAGAGAAATACAGTAAGTGTGGTGGGAGGGGATCAGGGTTATGGGGAGTTGGGGGCACAATTTGGGCTCTGAAAGTCCATTTAGGGGCCTTATGTTCCCCTCAGCTTATGACATGTGGTGACATATTGGGCGGTGATCTCCACCATTGAATCCTCTTCCCCCAGTAAAAAGCGGAGTTTCATCTCCTTGTCCATGGATGGAAAGTCCGGGGTATGGGTGGTAAATTTCTGGAAGTGGGAGGCCCTCACTGCTGAGTATTTGTCACAGTGCAGCAGGAAGTGCGCCTCGTCCTCCAGAGCCCCCTGCTGACAGTGCTGGCACAGTCTGTTCTCCCGCGGCTTGTATGTCTGTCGGTGGCACCCTGTTTCCACCTCTAGGCTGTGGGCACTCAGTCTGTAAAGGCTCAGGGTCTGCCTGTCTTTGGGGTGGCGTAACCTTTCCAGATATGGGGCCAGAGTGTAGTCCCTCCGCAGTGACCGGTAGATGGTGAGTTTCTGGGAGTTCTCTAATTCACTCTTCCAGTCCTCTATGTATTGCATCTTGCAGCTCTCTGAGATCTCTTTTATTTGGGCTTTTGTCAGGGTGTGTTGCTGACTTTGGCTGGACTGGCTGCCGCAGTTCCTGGCTTGCTCTGGCTCAGCAGGGCTTTATGATGGTAGGAGCTGGTGTTGCTGTTCTGTATGTGTGCCTGGTGTGATAGCGCCCTCTTGTGTATACTGAGCCATGAGGGGAATTGGCCCAGCTCTGCCCGACAGGCTATGTTTGAGGTGCTGCGATGGACTTGGAGGAGATATTTACAGAACTCCATGTGGAAGACTTCAGTTGGGCTGGAATCCCACTTTGTGTGGTCTGCGTAGGTCACTGGGCCCCATACCTCGCTGCCATATAGCAGTATAGGGGTGATGATGCTGTCAAATATCTTGAGCCAGACTCTCACAGGTGGTTTAAGGTGGTACAGTTGTCTTCTGATGGCGTAGAAGGTTCTGCACGCTTTTCCTTTCAGGGCTTCTGCTGCTTGCTTGAGGGTCCCGTTATTGCTTAGCTCCAGACCGAGGTAGGTATAGCTGCTAGTTTTCTCCAGCGTGGTGCCATTTAATGTGAAGGAGGGAGAGTTTATTTTATTCTGGTTCCTCTTCTGAAACACCATGACTTTGGTCTTCTTTTGGTTGATGGGAAGCGCCCATGTGGTGCTGAATATCTTGGAGGCCTTTCTCGGTTGGGGAGAGTAGCAGGAGGTAGTCTGCGTACAGCAGGGACTTCACCTCTCGGTCATACAGACTGAGGCCTGGAGTGGGGGAGGACTCTAGAGCTGTTGCTAGTCCATTTATATAGATGTTGAATAGAGTTGGGCTCAGGCTGCAGCCCTGTCTGACCCCACGGCCCTGTCGGAAGAAAAAGGTCCTCTTCCCGTTCACCTTCACGCTGCACCGGTTCTCAGTGTATGAGCTCTTGATCACATCGTAGGTTCTGCCACCTATTCCGCTCTCCAGAAGTTTCAGGAACAGACCTGGATGCCAAACTGAGTCAAATGCCTTTTTGAAGTCCACGAAACATGCAGATATTTTCCCCTGTTTTTTGCCTTGGACGTGGGTCTTGATGAGGCTTTGCAGGGTGTAAATGTGGTCCGTGGTGTGGTGGTTTGGAATGAAACCAGCTTGGCTTCTGCTGAGGATCTCACCCTGGGTGAGGAAGGCGATAATCCTTTTATTAATGATGCTGTTAAACAGTTTTCCCAGAATGCTGTTGACACAGATCCCTCTGTAGTTTGCTTGGTCATATCGGTCTCCATTCTTGTAGATGGGCGTTATGAGACCTTGATTCCAGCTTTGAGGGAAGTAGCCGGCACTCAGGACGTGGGTGAATAGTTTTGCCAGTGCTGCATGAATGTCTGGGGAACTGTATTTGATCATCTCAGGCAGGATGCCGTCACTGCCCGTGGCCTTTTTACATTTTAGCAGTTTGATTCTGTCTTTTATTTCCAGCACACTGATTGGTATGTCCAGAGGATTTTGAAAGTCCTTGATTGTCTCCTCCATGTCCCTCAGTTTAGTCATTAGATGTTCCTGGTCTGGGGTTAGGTCTTCTTCTGGGATATTCTTGTAGAGGCCTTTGAAGTAGCTGTGCCAGATGTTGCCATTTTGAATGTGGAGGGTGCTTTTCTTGGGATTTGTACCGATATGGCTCCATGTCTCCCAGAATGAGTTGTCCTGGAGGGAGTCTTCGAGCTGCTGCAGTTTGTGGGAGATGTGCTTTTGTTTTTTCTCCTTGAGGGTTCGCTTGTATTGCCTCTGTAGGGTGTCATAGACCACTCTTAGCTCCTTGTTGTCCGGGTCTCTGTGTTTTTGATTTGAGACTATTCTTAGGGAGTTGCGCAGTGCCTTGCATTCTTTATCAAACCATTTTTGGCCTTGTTTATTTGTAGGTCTCTTGGAGTTGGTCCTTCTGAGGTCTGCTAGCTCTGCCATGGTATATAGGATGTTATTAAAGTCGTTTACTGCCAGGTTGACCCCTTGCTGGTTTGATGTATAGGATTTTGTGTGAAAATTTACAAGCAGCTCTTTAATCTCTGTTCTGTTGGTCATGTTGGTGTATTCAATGGCTAACTGTTTGGGCCACTTGAAGGATGGTGGCAAGTTGTGGAGACAGCTCAAGTGGGGCTTTTGTGTGGGTGACTTGTCCATGGATCTCAAGTACAGCAGTGTCTGGTTGTGGTCTGACATGTGGGTGTCGGGGGTGACTATGAAGGCATTTATATTTGCTGGGTCTATGTCTGTTATGGCATAATCCACTACACTGCTGCCCATGTGGGAGTTTATTGTAAATCTCCCTAATGAGTCACCCCTGCTGCGTCCGTTCAGTATATGCAGCCCCAAGTTCCGGCACAGGTTAAGCAGTGTTCTGCCGCTTTTATTCACCACTCTGTCATAGCTGTTTCTTGTTGTCTGTACTGAGTCTCTGTAGAAGGGCTCATCTCCCAGGACGTATGTGTTTCCTTCAGGTGACAGGTAGTCCTTCTCTGTACCTGTCCTGGCGTTCAGGTCTCCACAGATGAGCACCTTACCTTTGGACTGGAATTCGGCAGCCTCCCTCTGAAGTTCCTCGTAGATGTCCAACTTAAAGTATGAGGATTCTGATGGAGGGATGTAGGCTGCGCAGAGGTAGATGTCCTGCTGAGAAGTGAGGATGGAGCTACTTATCCTCATCCAGATATGGCTTTCTCCTCTTTTTATTGCCTTGATATGTTCTTGGATCTCCTCCTTGTACCATATTAGTATGCCCCCTGAGCAGCGGCCGTGTTTGGTGTTCTTGTTTTTCTGGGCGGAGACAGAGAATTCCTTGTATCCCATGGGTGCGAGAGATTCCTCCTCTGCCCGGGCCCATGTCTCCAGGAGGATCTGGATGTCAATGATCTTTAGCCTTTGTTTGAAGTCTGGGTCATTTGTCTTGGACCCAAAAGCTGAGGCATTCAATCCTTGAATGTTCCAGCTGCTGATAACTAAGGATGTCATATTTAGTTGATATACCTTATAATGAGGAAGGATAGATTTTCATAGGACATAACCGGATTTAGTGGTGGGTTTGGGTGGCATATTTTAGTAGTGTCCCAAGAGTTTGCTGTACAATGTGTTGAGCAATGTTCTTATTTCTGCCATGTTGTTGCCCTCTGTTGCTTTGTATTGCCATTGTGGAGTATGTGGTCTTGTGTATTTCTGCCATCTCTGTGGACTCTTTTCTCTCTCTCTTTTCTCTCTTTTTCCCTCTCATTTTCTCTTTTTCTCTCTCTCTTTTTCTCTCCTTTTCTCTCTCTCTCTCGTTATCTCTTGTTCTCTCTTTCTCTCTATTTCTCTCTCTCTATTTCTCTCTTTTTCTCTTTTTTTTCTCTCTCTTGTTCTCTCTTTTTCTCTCTTTCTCCCTCTCTCTCTCTTTTTCTCTCTCTTTCTCTCTCTCTCTCTCTTTTTTTCTCTCTTTTTCTCTCTCTCTTTTTCTCTTCTTTTCTCTCTTTCTCTTTTTCTCTCTCTCTTTTTCTCTCCTTTTCTCTCTCTCTCTCATTATCTCTTGTTCTCTCTTTCTCTCTATTTCTCTCTCTCTATTTCTCTCTTTTTCTCTTTTTCTCTCTCTCTTGTTCTCTCTTTTTCTCTCTTTCTCCCTCTCTCTCTCTTTTTCTCTCTCTTTCTCTCTCTCTCTTTTTCTCTCTTTTTCTCTCTCTCTTTTTCTCTTCTTTTCTCTCTTTCTCTTTTTCTCTCTTTCTCCCTCTCTTTCTCTCTTTTTCTCAATTTTTCTCTCTCTCTCTCTTTCAATCTTTTTCTCTCTCTCTCTCTCTTTTTCTGTCTTTATCTCTCTTTTTCCCTCTCTCTCCTCTTCGTAGCTGAATAATACACTTCTGGAGTCTCAAGTGCAATACAGAGGTCAAGATTAACAAATCTTCCTATGCTTTTCATTAGAGGCAGTGGCTCAATGGGTAGAGCTACTGCCTAAGGAGAATTAGTTCACGAGTTAGAGTCCGGCCGTCCCGGTAAAGAATTTAATTTTAAATTATAATTATTATTTATTTATAATTCTAATTTAATTTTATTATGCACTGAGGGGAGGAGCCGGACATCAGCTGTGAGCCGCGGGACACACCTCTAAAATCGGAGCAGTTCACCGAATGAGGTTGCAATGCTCTCTCCTCTCTATCTTCTCTCTTTTTGTCTCTCTTTCTCTCTCTTTTTCTCTCATTTTCTTTCTCTCTTTTTCTCTCTTTCTCTCTCTCTTTTTTTCTCTCTTTTTTTCTCTCTCTCTTTTTCTCTCTTTCGCCCTCTCTCTCTTTTTCTCTCTCGCTCTTTTTCTCTCTCGCTCTCTTTCTCTCTTTTTCTCTCTATTTCTCCTCTTTGTAGCTGAATAATCCACTTATGGATTCTCAAGTGCAATACAGAGGTTAAGATTACCAAATCTTCCTATGCTTTTCATTAGAGGCAGTGACTCAATGGGTATAACTACTGCCTAAGAAGAATTAGTTCACGAGTTCGAGTCCCGTCCTCTTTTCTTTCTCTCAGACCTGGCGATGATCAGCTGATGTGGTCACCTGACGGAATCAGCTGACACTATAAGTTGAGCGGTGAGTCCGGCTGTCCCGGTAAAGAATTTAATTTTAAATTATAATTATTATTTATTTATAATTCTTATTTAATTTTATTATGCACTGAGGGGAGGAGCCGGACATCAGCTGTGAGCCGCGGGACACACCTCTAAAATCGGAGCAGTTCACCGAATGAGGTTGCAATGCTCTCTCCTCTCTATCTTCTCTCTTTTTCTCTCATTTTCTCTCTCTCTTTTTCTTTCCCTCTTTTTTTCTCTCTTTTTCTCTCTCTCTCTTTTTCTCCCTCTCTTTGTCTCTCTTTTTCTCTCTTTCGCCCTCTCTCTCTTTTTCTCTCTCGCTCTTTTTCTCTCTCGCTCTTTTTCTCTCTTTTTCTCTCTCTCATTCTCTCTTTTTCTCTATTTTTCTCTTTTTCTCTCTTTCTCTCTTTTTCTCTCTATTTCTCCTCTTTGTAGCTGAATAATCCACTTATGGATTCTCAAGTGCAATACAGAGGTCAAGATTACCAAATCTTCCTATGCTTTTCAATAGAGGCAGTGACTCAATGGGTAGAACTACTGCCTAAGAAGAATTAGTTCACGAGTTCGAGTCCCGTCCTCTTTTCTTTCTCTCAGACCTGGCGATGATCAGCTGATGTGGTCACCTGACGGAATCAGCTGACACTATAAGTTGAGCGGTGAGTCCGGCTGTCCCGGTAAAGAATTTAATTTTAAATTATAATTATTATTTATTTATAATTCTTATTTAATTTTATTATGCACTGAGGGGAGGAGCCGTACATCAGCTGTGAGCCGCGGGACACACCTCTAAAATCGGAGCAGTTCACGGAATGAGGTTGCAATGCTCTCTCCTCTCTATCTTCTCTCTTTCTCTCTCTTTCTCTCTTTCTTTTTCTCTCATTTTCTCTCTCTCTATTTTTCTCTCTTTCTCTCTCTCTTTTTTTCTCTCTTTTTCTCCCTCTCTTTTTCTCTCTTTTTCTTTCTTTCGCCCCCTCTCTCTCTCTTTTTCTCTCTCTCTTTTTCTCTCTTGCTTTTTTCTCTCTCGCTCTTTTTCTCTCTTTTTCTCTCTCTCATTCTCTCTTTTTCTCTATTTTTCTCTTTTTCTCTCTTTCTCTCTTTTTCTCTCTCTTTCTCTCTCCCTCTCGTTCTCTCTTTTCCTCTCTTTTTCTCTCTATTTCTCTTTTTCTCCATCTCTCTTTTTTTCTCTCTCTTTTTCTCTTTTTTTCTCTTTTTTCTCTCTTTTTCTCTCTTTCTCCCTCTCTCGCTCTCTTTTTCTCTCTGTTTTTTTCTCTCTCTTTTTCTTTTTTTCTCTCTTTTTCTCTCTTTTTCCCTCTCTCTCTCCTCTTTGTAGCTGAATAATCCACTTATGGATTCTCAAGTGCAATACAGAGGTCAAGATTACCAAATCTTCCTATGCTTTTCATTAGAGGCAGTGACTCAATGGGTAGAACTACTGCCTAAGAAGAATTAGTTCACGAGTTTGAGTCCTGTCCTCTTTTCTCTCTCTCAGACCTGGCGATGATCAGCTGATGCGGTCACCTGACGGAATCAGCTGACACTATAAGTTGAGCAGTGAGGCCGTCTTTTTACCGCCCGGCCAGCTAAACTATCAGCTACTGCAGTCGGACAGGAGTCTGCACAGAAGTGTGTAGTTTGTTTGTTTGTTTTTTTTGCACTGATGCATCAGCTGATTGTATAAAAGCCATTTATATAATCAGCTGCTGTGTCATGTGATTCAGGCCCTTGAACCTGACACATCATCTGATCGCTTTGCCTTCCAGCAAACCAGTCAGATATTGGATCCGGATTGGACGGCGCGGGACCCTTGACCCAGAATTACTGCGGAGGCGCGTTCTTTATTTCAATAAAGATGGAGTCACTAACTGTTGTGTTTTATCTCTAATAAAAATATTTTTCTGTGTTGTGTTTTTTTTTATCTTTACTAGAAATTCATGGTGGCCATGTCTAATATTGGCGTGACACTATGAATTCGGGCTTAGGGCCAGTTGATAATATACAGCTAGCCCTAACCCCATTATTACCCAGCAAGCCACCCGTCACCAGGGCAGCTGGAAGAGGTGGATACAGCGCCAGAAGATGGCGCTTCTATGAATGCACCATTTTCTGGGGCAGCTGCGGACTGCAATTCGCAGCAGGGGTGCCCAGAAAGCTTGGGCACCCTGTGCTGCGGATTCCAATCCCCAGCTGCCTAATTGTACCTGGCTGGACACAAAAATTTGGCGAAGCCCATGTCCTTTTTTTTCATGAAATAATTAAAAAAAAAAGAAAAGTCCTTCACTATATTTTTGGTTCCCAGCCAGGTACAAATAGGCAGCTGGGGGTTGGGGGCCGCCCATAGCTGACTGCTGTACCTGGCTAGCATACAAAAACATGGAAAAGCCCACGTAATTTTTTGGGGGGGGCAAAAAACTTCTGCATACAGTCCTGGATGGAGTATGCTGAGCCTTGTAGTTCTGCAGCTGCTGTCTGTCTGTATGGAGGAAAGCAGACAGCAGCTGCAGAACTACAAGGCTCAGCATGCTCCATTCACTAGTGTATGCAGGAGAGCAGACAGCAGCTGCAGAACTACAAGGCTCAGCATACTCCATCCAGGACTGTATGCAGGAGTTTTTTGCCCACCAAAAAAATGAAGTGGGCTTCGCCATATTTTTGTATGCTAGTTAGGTACAGCAGGCAGGTACGGCTGCCCCCAACCCCCAGTTACCTATTTGTACCCGGCTGGGAACTAAAAAGATAGGGAAGCCCTTTTTTTAATTATTTCATGAATTTCATGAAATAATTTAAAAAAAAAACCGACATGGGCTTCGCCCCATTTTTGTGTCCAGCCAGGTACAACTAGGCAGCTGGGGATTGTAATCCGCAGAACAGGTTGGCATGTGCTTTCTGAGCCCCTCTGCTGCGAATTGCAGTCCGTAGCCACCCCAGAAAATGGCGCTTTCATAGAAGCGCCATCATCTGGCGCTGTATCCAATTCTTACAGCTGCCCTGGTGACAGGTGGCTCACTGGGTAATAATGGGTTAATACTAGCTTTGTTTTACTAGCCAGTATTAAGCCAGAGATTCTTAATGTCAAGCAAGTTTGACCCGGCCATTAAGAATCTCTAATAAAGGGTTAAAAAAAGACACCACACAGAGAAAAAATACTTTAATAGAAATAAATACACAGACACAGTTAGGGGGGCTTTACACGTTGCGACATCGCTTCCGAAATATCGTCGGAGTCACGTCGTTAGTGACGCACATCCGGCGCCGGGTAGCGACATCGCAACATGTAAATCCTAGGTGCGACGATAAACGATCGCAAAAGCGTCGAAAATCGGTGATCTGTGTAGCGTCGTTCATTTTCATAATGTCGGGTTGACGGCAGGTACGATGTTGTTTGTCATTCCTGCAGCTCCACACATCGCTGTGTGTAAACCCGCAGGAGTGACAAACATCACCTTACCTGCGTCCCGACGGCAATGCGGAAGGGAGAAGGTGGGCGGGATGTTATGTCATCTCCGCCCCTCCGCTTCTATTGGCCGGCTGATTAGTGACGTCGCCGAGCAGGTACGTGCGTGTGAAGCTGCCGTAGCGATAATGTTTGCTACAGCAGCAATCACCACATATCGCACGTGCGACAGGGGCGGGTGCTTTCGCGCTGGACATTGCTAGCGATGTCGCAACGTGTAAAGCCCGCCTTAGAGACTCCATGTTTATTACTCCCTCTCACCCCTCCACGATCCTGGTCTTCTGTCTTCTTTCTCCTTCAACCCATGTGTGACGCCCTGGGCAAGCCTGGGGTCACAGGTCACAACACCACCACACCCCACACTCCAGGTAGGCACATCACAGCTAAACTACAAATCCTTGTTGCCTTCCTCCAGAGGCTGATGATTCACACCAGGGGGTGGGCCAGGCGGTTGGCTCCGCCCACCAAGGAGGTCACAGTGCTGGAGGCAGGAAGGACCAGGCAGATAGCCCCGGGCAGGGGAAGAGTGAAGTCTAGCTGAGGGCTAGAAAGGAGTAAACAACCAAGTGAAAGTAGAAAAGTGGAAAAGGAGGAAAGCAAGTGAGGTGACAAGAAGGAAGGAAAGCCTGAAGGGTCCAGCTTTGTGTAGGGCCAGATCAGCAAGGTCAGCGACGGCGGTGACCGTCTGGAGTGGGACCGTTTGGAAGTTCCTGGAAGGACCCCGTTGGCTGTGTGCCCGGTGGTCTGGAGCAGTGTTCCGAAGGACAGTCAGCACCAGGGCAGGGGCCTCTCGGACCCCGGCAAGGCTAGGAGTCGCCAAATTTGCCGAATCCGTCAGTGAAGGGGACGTAGATCCCCCAGCAACCAAGTCCCGATTGAAGGCAACAGCTCAACCTGTACAAGAGAGACACCGCCACTGCCAAGGCACCAGTTTCTCAGGGCCAGCGCCTGCGGGCAAAGTGTAGAGCTCCTCCGGCCCAGATTGTAGTCGGGGAGCGGGTAACCGGAGGGAATCCACCGCTACCACAAGTCAACCATAGGTGCAAGGAAGAGGGACATCACCGTCAACTACCGGGAGTGCAGGTGCAGCCGTCTGTGGGACCGTCCTACCAGCCGTTTGGTTTACCGTACAAACTGTGTCCGTGTCTCAGGCTGAGTGAGTACCACAGTGCCGCAAGGCACAGCGCTGCCCCCGCGTCCCTGCGCCCACCAGGCCCCGCACCTCACAACCCATCACCGGGCCCCGGGATCACCAACCCCTACCCACGGAGGGGCAACACAACACCTGGCTGCTCCCCATCACCATCCCCGGGATCCCCATCCAGAGCAGCGGTGGTGCAATCACCACAACCGTGGGTGGCGTCACGAACTATAACAATCCCCACACCCAACAAACCCCTTTCACTCACGGGCGAGGAGTGCCGCTCGAGAAACCCCCGGGATCCGGCCTACGGCTCGAGCCACCACTGAGCAGCGGCCGCCGGACCCGAGCAGAAGGGGGCGAGCGCGGTGTGCTGACACCATCCTCCCCGCCCGCGACAACTTGGCGTCACGAACAGGATCTTACCGCTCTGCCGTCTGGTAGAGGTGCGCCTTGTTACCGCCGGAGGTATCCGGCAGAAAAATTGCAGAAGCCGCCATCTTTGGCGCGAAAAGTTCCCGCTCGAGCGTCTTCTCGAGCAGTAGAGGCGCGAAGGCCAAGACCCCGCCCCGAGAGAGGAGGGGCCGGAAAGAGCTAAGGGGGACGCGATGGCGGCTGGCGGCATGTAGTCGCAGCTATAAAAGCAGGGACGCCAGGACCCTGCAAGCATACCGTTCCTGGAAGAAAGAGAGAAAGTCACCATGTGGATGCCGTCCCGAAGCACCGTGGCCCCCGCGCCGGGAACCGCAGCGTGGGTGGAAATCCGGACCGCGCAGCTCCATCTAAGGCTGCAGGTCAAGATGCAGCTCCTCTTGGAGGAGTGGGAGACCGACATGGCGGACGTTATAGCCACCGTGCGGAGACGCGAGGAGGAAGCGGAGGAAGGGAGGGTGAGTGACCCACGCCCCTATGTCCCGGAGGAATCGGTCGCTGCGGCTGAGGGACCCGGTCCAAGCCCTCTCCCCCCGTTGCCTCCCTCGCCACCCGTCTCGGGGGCCGTGACCCCGCCACTAGGCCCGCTACCACCGCAACCGGTAGCGATACCCAGCCCGTCCGCCCCAGCGGACCGACCTGTAGCCGGAGCCCGTAGCAAACCGGAGGTGTTGCCATGGAAGGCCCCGAAGCGTGTGCCAGAGACAGTCCCCGAGCCGGAGCCGATGACCCGCTCCGAGCCGAAGGCCCAGCTGCGGAAAGCCCCTGTGCCCATCCCCCACACCTCGGCTGAGGTGGCGCCGGGTTGTTGCTGCAAGGCAGCGCCCAAGGCCATGACACCGCGGGATACGCCGCCCACCTTCCTGACAGTAGGTAACGTTCTGGATGTCCCGCGGGGCCCGACCCGTGCGCCGGCACTGGCAGCCGCGCCATACTGGGATAGGGAGCCGACAAAGCTGGGCCTGGAGATCGCGGAGAGGGAGAGAAGGAAAGCCGAGCTGGTAGCCCGAGCCATTTGGGAGAAGGAAAATCTTCGGCAGGCGACCTTCCGTGTCCGGGGCCCGTTGTATGAAGGGCAGGTGAGGCGGTTTGATGTCCGCCGGGGCTATGGATTTATATATGAACCGGGCCTGGAGGCCGAAGTGTTTGTGGCCCGGCGGGACGTGAATGCCCATCTGCCCGAGGAGCATCCTGGCCGTAACCTCATACCGGGGGACATGGTGCGGTATACCCGGCACTGCGGAGAGAGGGGGTGGTTTGCCCTGGATGTGAAGCTCAGGGGCAGCAACGAGAGCAGGGTGAGCTCTGCATCCCCTCCCTCGGATGAAGCAGCAGAAAGACCGGAGTAGGGCAGCGGATGCCCGTAGCACCGTCCCCATGGGGACCACCTGTTTGTTTGTTGTTTAAAAGTTTTGAAAAATGAAAATGATGATTACCGAGTTTTCACTAGATTATCTGTTGTGATTTGCAACCGGCAGGAGCCGGCACCGTTGTCCCCGTGTGGACCGTTTAAAAATGCATGGGAACTATCCATGGACAAGCCCGTGAACTTGCAGGGCAACCACAGACGTTAGTGGCTTGTAAATATGTTGGTTACCGTTACTGTTTTCTGCAATGCCGCCTCCGGAGAGGCAGGTTGGAGGGAGGGCCCTGAGCAGAGCAGGCTAGGGCCCAGCCACCAAAGGAACCGGTGGCTACCCTCTGGAGGGGAAGGACATATCCCGCTCGGGTAACTTGTGCTGGACTGTGGGTCAAGGGGTGCTGCCTGGGCTTTAGGGGCAGCATCAGGGCCAGGTTGCTTGGGTGGGAGAGAGCGGAAACCGTAACCGTAAACCGTTGCAACGTTTAAGAAATGTGCCTCCCGTCTTGGGAAGAGTTATTAAAAATGTTATATGTTAATTACCAAATGTTATCTTTTTCAGAAAAATAAAACCGGTGTAGGACGGCAGCCCGCGGACGGTCTGCATTTTGCTAAGGGGGAATGTGACGCCCTGGGCAAGCCAGGGGTCACAGGTCACAACACCACCACACCCCACACTCCAGGTAGGCACATCACAGCTAAACTACAAATCCTTGTTGCCTTCCTCCAGAGGCTGATGATTCACACCAGGGGGTGGGCCAGGCGGTTGGCTCCGCCCACCAAGGAGGTCACAGTGCTGGAGGCAGGAAGGACCAGGCAGATAGCCCCGGGCAGGGGAAGAGTGAAGTCTAGCTGAGGGCTAGAAAGGAGTAAACAACCAAGTGAAAGTAGAAAAGTGGAAAAGGAGGAAAGCAAGTGAGGTGACAAGAAGGAAGGAAAGCCTGAAGGGTCCAGCTTTGTGTAGGGCCAGATCAGCAAGGTCAGCGACGGCGGTGACCGTCTGGAGTGGGACCGTTTGGAAGTTCCTGGAAGGACCCCGTTGGCTGTGTGCCCGGTGGTCTGGAGCAGTGTTCCGAAGGACAGTCAGCACCAGGGCAGGGGCCTCTCGGACCCCGGCAAGGCTAGGAGTCGCCAAATTTGCCGAATCCGTCAGTGAAGGGGACGTAGATCCCCCAGCAACCAAGTCCCGATTGAAGGCAACAGCTCAACCTGTACAAGAGAGACACCGCCACCGCCAAGGCACCAGTTTCTCAGGGCCAGCGCCTGCGGGCAAAGTGTAGAGCTCCTCCGGCCCAGATTGTAGTCGGGGAGCGGGTAACCGGAGGGAATCCACCGCTACCACAAGTCAACCATAGGTGCAAGGAAGAGGGACATCACCGTCAACTACCGGGAGTGCAGGTGCAGCCGTCTGTGGGACCGTCCTACCAGCCGTTTGGTTTACCGTACAAACTGTGTCCGTGTCTCAGGCTGAGTGAGTACCACAGTGCCGCAAGGCACAGCGCTGCCCCCGCGTCCCTGCGCCCACCAGGCCCCGCACCTCACAACCCATCACCGGGCCCCGGGATCACCAACCCCTACCCACGGAGGGGCAACACAACACCTGGCTGCTCCCCATCACCATCCCCGGGATCCCCATCCAGAGCAGCGGTGGTGCAATCACCACAACCGTGGGTGGCGTCACGAACTATAACAATCCCCACACCCAACAAACCCCTTTCACTCACGGGCGAGGAGTGCCGCTCGAGAAACCCCCGGGATCCGGCCTACGGCTCGAGCCACCACTGAGCAGCGGCCGCCGGACCCGAGCAGAAGGGGGCGAGCGCGGTGTGCTGACACCCTCCTCCCCGCCCGCGACACATGCAGCTCTGCTACATCAGACAGCACTGCATGGGAGGAAGACGCTGCTGCTCCCGTGCAGTCTAATCACTCTGTGAGTGAGCAGAGGCTGCAGGTTGTAAGCGGTGACGTCCCCGCTGCCACCGTTGAAATAGTAATCTGACAGGCGGGTTACTATAGCAACGGTGATCTCCGTTATTCACCGGCTGTGGCATCCAGTCCTTGCATGTGGGCTGACTCTGTAAAAAGCACCCACATGCAGGAACGGGGAGCCAAGCGTGTGCCCAAGCATCTCGCCGGTACACGGAGATGCTCAAACGAGCACCGCGTACCAGAGAGATGCACTGACAGGACCTAGCATGACGTCTAGCCATGTGACCAGTCTATAGCCAATGAGATAATACACACGTGACTGGTCACATGCTATGACGAAGTCACGGAAGGTCCTATCATCAGTGCTGGTTACCAGGAGGGCGCAGCGATGATTGGAAGGAAAAGCGGCGGGAGACAGAGTGCAGGACACGTTGCAGGGACCTGTAAGTGTAATAGCAATGTTTATTAACTGTATGTGTACATGTATAATGTGTTTATATGTGTTTGTGTGCCATTGTTTTCAATGGGGTTCGAAGGTGTTCGTCGAATGTTCGCCGAACTAGGCCGCCGTTCGACGAACCAAACCGAGCTCGAACACTAGGGGGGTGGCTCAACATTACTAATGACACTCTGTGACACTTTAAGCTCAGTAGCCACTTCTGTCTGTAAACAACCTGCTTGAAACCTCGTAAGTGTGAGGTGCTGTTGATAAGTTAAACAAAAATAATTGTAGAAAAAAAAATGGCACAAAAGTTATCCAAACAATTCTAAAATAAAATCCATTTATTCAATCATGATGAAAAAAACCAGAAGCAATCAAAAAGGCACAGTAGGTAAAGAGCATGTGGAATAAACACAAAAGGCAGCACGTTTCTGACCGATATGATCCTTATTCAGTGCCTAAAACTTTTTTTTGTTAGGGAGTTAGAAGGGTTAAAAGATTATCTGCAACTTCTCATTGTTTCAACAAAACATACCAAACCATTTTTTTAAGGACCACACTACATTTGAAGTGACTTGGACGAGTCTTTGTGACAAAAAATACCTGTGTCCGTCTCTTTAAAGGTGCACAAAACTGCTGCTGACCGCACTTTTATGCGCACCTAAAGAGATACGTGAAAAGATGGACACCTCCGGACCACAGGCCAGTACAAAGTAACCCCTCTGCTTCATTACAGGAAATTTTCCATTGGGAATTTTGTCTGAATCATGTTTATTAGCGATCCATACATAATTTATGGTGTAAGTGCTCAGCGTAGAGTGCAAACACAGGATAAATGTGAGCCGCGATCTTTGGGAGGCAGAATGAATAAATCAACAGCAGTTGAAGAAATGGCTTTATTACTATTTTTTGCACTATTACACTAATCACTATAAGTGATTAGGCGGCTTTATTCCTTAGGTTAGTACGATTACAGCGATACCATGTTTATCTAGGGTTTTTTTTAGGTTTGGCTACTATCACATTAAAAGACTTTTTTTTTTTTTACAAAATAACGTTTTTTTTGCATCTACGAATTTTGAAGGCTATAGTTTCTTTATTTTTGTTCTGAAAGTCATATGAACTCTTATTTTTTTTGTGGGATGAATTGGTGTTTTTATTGGTTTATTGTGAGCAATAGGACATTTTCATTGAAACTATTTTTATTTACATGCAACTCTTTGGCAACGTTTTGTTCAATTTTTTGGCAATATGATGAGAAAGCATAGGTTTTATTGTGGTGTCCACTGAAGGGGTTAACTAGTGTAAAGGCCGCTTTACACGCTGCGATCTCGCTGATCTCACATCGGCCGGATGTGCGTCACAAATTCCATGACCCCAACGAGATCGCTTTAGCGATCTCGTAGCGTGTAAAGCCACCTTAAGTCTATTTAGTTGTTTTTAAAGAACTGGTGGTCTTCTTTCCTGAACAGATTAACATCTGGTCCTGGCCAGCTGAAGTAAATGGCAGCATACAGCCTGCCAGGGCGTACCACCCCACTAGTGAAAATCCAGACATCCAGCCAGGACCTCTATCTTCATGTAGTGTGTTGGGGAGCGGCATACGACTACCTGACCAACACAACTACCACGCCGTGCTACAGGTTTACGGAGGTAAGTGATTTATTTCCTCGGACCTCTTTGTCTGAGGAAAGAATTGGACGTGCATTGCCTCTTGAATTACATTGGTCTCAGAGCAATCCGATAATTTGACGGATAGCACTCAGTCCAAAAATACATATGGGTGAACGAGCACTAATAAGAAGAATTTTTCAAACATTTTTCAGGAAGATTTTGGAGCTGATCCACTCAAAAAATGCATAAAAAAATACTTTGGGAACGTAATCTTAAAAATACCCTAGTTTGCTGGCACTGCCTTCCATCCTAAATGGTAGCTGCACTAATCGCAGGCAGTGATTCCACAGCAGATTGAATAGATGAAGCACATTTATTCAGGGAAAGATGACTTTCTTACCGTTAGTTTCTAGGTTAGTAATACAAGTACACTTTAAAGTGTTTTCTAAGCGTGGGAGATCGCTGCTTTATAAAAAGGAATTATGTGAGCAGTAATGGGGTTTAAAGATGTCGTCCTGCACGATGATGTGAGTGTGCTCTATTATTCCGCAGCTTCTTGAGTAGGAGTGCAATAACTCGATTACACATGGTTGCTTAGAGATGAATAGCAGCGACTTGCAGCAACCTCCTGAAAAAATCTTCATAGGATTAATAACAGAAAAAATCTTTTGTGTGCTTAGACTAACATCTTAGTGCTTGATGATACGTCCACACATCTTTGGTCTGTTTTTTTTCCATGTCTTTTCAAACAGAAAGTGAAGATCTGAGGTTGTGGGTTGTATTAATCACCTAGGCAGGTAAATTAAGCAACAATTTTTATTTCTTCCGTAGACGATCCTGCAGCAACCATAGTCCTTATGCTTATCCAGATGACGGATATCACAACAATAGCTCGTGTATCCATCTCCAGACGGCAACAAAAGTCGTTATGCTCCTCCAGATGACGGATATCACAACCATAGCGTGTGAATCCAGCTCCAGCTGTCAACAATAGTCCTATGCTCTTCCAGATGATGGATATCACAGCCATAGCGAGTATTATCCAGCAGCTCCAGACAGCAACAATAGTCCTTATGTTCCTCCATATGATGGATAATGCAACCATAGTGCTTGTATCCAGCTCCAGCCGCCAACAATAGTCCTTATGCACCTCCAGATGACGGATATCACAACCATAGCGCGTATTATCCAGTTCCAACCAAAAATTATTATAGTTCTCCAAATCCAGACGATTGATATCACAACCGTAGCACTTGTATTCAGATTCAAATTTTTATAGTCAATTCATGGGCACCAGGACCTGGCCACAGCAACAGCTCCTCGTCCCTCCACAACCCAGCACTAACTCACCGACCAAACATGTGGCTTATTGTTCTCCCCCTCTTGGGATCATCCCCAAGGATGGGCAGATGTACTCACACCCATCCCTATAAACATGTTCTACATGTAGCTCAAAGTATGCAAAAGGTTCCAGAAGCCCAGTCTATGGCCATGTCTGTAGGATTGTGTATTAGAAAAGCCCCTTGCAGAGAGGAATAAAATACTCACAACCCCCCCACCAGATGAATGATAATGAATCCTACAACAACAGACGAAGTGGAAGAAACTTGACATGCCCAATGGAATAGGTCACCACACATCCAAGGAGTGCAACGATATGAAGTCTGCCAGGTGGACTATAACTTGAATAAGAGGAAAAAAATATCGGCACACCCAACGTAAAATAATTTCTTTCTTTATTTTTACATAATGTTAAAAAAGTCCATCCATATTCAGAAGACCCTGACGCGTTTCCGACGCAAAAGAGCGTCCTTAATCAAAGGCCAAAGGTTCAAGTATGCAAAAGGTTCCAGAAGCCCAGTCTCTGGCCATGTCTGCAGGATTGTGTATTAGAAAAGCCCCTTGCAGGGAGGAATAAAATACTCACAACCCCCCACCAGATGAAGGACAATCAATCCTACTGCAGGCTCCTTACATTAGAGTCCATGGAGACCAACTAGGATGACACACTGTTACAACCTCTTCAAATTGGGTGCCTTAAACTGACTAGCAAGCAATCTCTAATAAAACACAACAATAACATCAATGTAACCAGCTCTCAGTGCTGTAAAAGTTCCCAGAAACTGCTACTCATCCCTCCACCCACATCACAGCATCAACTCACTGACCAAACATGATATTGTTCTCCCTCTTCTGGGATCAGCCCCTTGGATGGGCAGAAGTACTCATCACACCCATCACATAAATATATTCTATATGTAGCTCAAAGTATAAAATGTTCCAGAAGCCCAGTCTATCACTTTGTCTTCAGGATTGTGTATACCCTGCAGAGAGGAACAAAAGACTCCCCACCCCCCACCAGATGAAGGACAATGAATCCTGCTGCAGACCTGATTACATTAGAGTCCATGGAGGCCCACTTTGATGAAACACTGTTACGACCCCTTCAAATTGTGTACCTTAAACTGACCAGTAGAGATGAGCCACCCCCTAGTGTTCGAGTTCGGTTCGTCGAACGGCGGGTGTGTTCGACGAATGTTCGGCGAACACCTTTGAACCCCATTGAAAACAATGGCAAGCAAACACATGCAAACACCTACAAAAACACCTTCTAAGGTGTCCAAAAGGTGACAAACAACTCAGAAGACACCACAAACACATGGAAAAGTGACAAGTACATATACTCATGCTGACAGAATAGAGCTGGAAGAGTAAAAGGAGGAGAAGACACAGATATAGGCATGTCATGCCCTTCTAAAATCATGTAAAACACAGCAAAAAGACTCCAACCTGAGTCTCCATTTTTTCAAAAAATTGGGCCACAGACACCACTTAAGTTGCATCAATTATCCCACAGTTGCAAACTTAACATGTTGATTTGCATGAAGCACAATCAAAAATCCACAAGCCTTTGCTCTCCCCAGGATGACAAAAGGGTAGAAAAGTCCTTGCGGATCCATGACTTGTTCATCTTGATGAACGATCATCTAAAACACAGCAAGGGGACTCCAACCAGTCTCCATTTTTTCAAAAAATTGGGCCACAGACACCACTTAAGTGGCATTGATTGTCCCACAGTTGCAAACTTAACATGTTGATTTGCATAAAGCACAATCAAAAATCCACAAGCCTTTAGGCTATGTGCGCACGTTGCGTAAATTCATGCAGTTACGCTGCGCTTTGCAGCGCAGCGTAACTGCATGCGTCCTGCGTCCCCTGCACAGTCTATGGAGATTGTGCAGGGGCCATGCGCACGTGGCGTCTCAGAGCGCAGCGCTTCGGCTACTGCCGAAGCGCTGCGCAAAAAGAAGTGACATGTCACTTCTTTCCTGCGCTTTGCCGGCAGCTCCTGCTCTGTCTATGGCAGGAGCTGCAGGCAGAGCGCATGGAATCGGCGCTCACTACGGACATTTCTGCAGCGATCTAAAGCGCACATGTGCTCTTCAGATCGCTGCAGAAATATCTGCAGGGCTAGTACGCAACGTGCGCACATAGCCTTACACTCCCCAAGATGACACAGGGGTAGAAAAGTCCTTGCAGATCAATGACTTGTTCATCTTGATGAACGTTAGTCTGTCCACAATGTCACTGGACAGACGCCTGCGCTTATCTGTCAGCACACACCCAGCAGCACTGAAGACACGTTCCGAGAGAACGCTGGCTGCGGGACACGACAAGATCTCCAAGGCATAAGTGGCGAGCTCAGGCCATTTTTCCAGATTGGAAGCCCAAAATGAGCAAGACTCCAGTGGCACAGTCATGGCATCGATATTCACTTGGAGATACTACTGTATCATCCTCTCCAGTCGTTGACTATGTGTCAGACTTCTTGTGTCTTGTGGCCTTGCAAAGGATGGTCTAAAAATTTCATGAAACAATTAGATAAAATTGTTGTTACCACCAGATACGGTGTTGCTGGTACGGTTTGAGTGATGATGACTCGACAGTCCCATGGTTGGCAAGTTACAACTGTGAGATTCACTCTGTGCACCACTGGTGTTTATTGGAAAAGCCGAGCTAAGATTGCGTAATAGCTTCTGCTGATACTCCTGCATACGTGCGTCCCTTTCTATGGCAGGAATTATTTCGCCAAATTTCGACTTGTAGCGGGGATCTAAGAGTGTGGCAACCCAGTAGTCAGCATTACTTTGAATTCTGACAATCCGAGGGTCATGTTGTAGGTAGTGCAGCAAGAAGGCGCTCAAATGTCTTGTGCATCCAGGAGGACCAAGTCCTTGTTGTGTTGGTGGCGGCGAGGTGAGAATCATGCTTCCTTCCTCTGCCCTCTCTCCCCAACCTCGAACAACAGAAATGTGATCAAGGTCTCCCTCATCTGCTGAGTCTTCCATGCCCATCGCCAGTTCGTCCTCCATTTCTTCCTGGGCTCCTGCACCTTCCTCAACAGTTTGGCTGCTACCATGCGCCCTTGTTAATCCCTCTCCCCCACCGTCCCATGCCTGCCGCCTTGGTGCTGCTGACCGTCTAGACCTTGTATATCTTGGTATCCCTTCCGCATATGAATCCTCCTGTACTTCCTTCCCTTCCTCTTGTCCTACCACCTGACTCCGAATACTGTTTAGAGTGTGCTCCAGCATGTAAATGACTGGAATTGTCATGCTGATAATGGCATCATCAGCGTTAAACATCTTCGCCGCCATGTCGAAACTGTGCAGAAGGGTGCATAGGTCCTTGATCTGAGACCACTCCAGTAGCGTGATCTGCCCCACCTCTGGATCTCGTTGGCCCAGGCTATACGTCATAACGTATTGCACCAGGGCTCGGCGATGCTGCAACAGTCACTGCAACATGTGTAGAGTCGAATTCCAGCGTGTCGGCACATTACATTTCAGGCGGTGAACCGGCAGGCCGAAAGACTTCTGGAGCGATGCAAATCGTTCAGCTGCGGCGTGTGAACGGCGGAAGTGAGCACATAGTGACCATGCCCTCTGCAGAAGCCCATGTAGGCCAAGATAGTGGGTTAAAAATTGCTGGACAACAAGGTTCAACACGGGAGCCATACAAGGCACATGTGTCACATTGCCCCGGCAAAGGGCCGCACCCAGGTTTGCAGCATTATCGCACACGGCCTTCCCTGGCTGCAGGTTGAGTGGAGACAACCATTGATGAAACTCGGTCTCTAGAGCTAACCACAACTCGTCAGCTGTGTGACTCACATTTCCCAGATATTTCAACTTAAAGACCGCCTGATGTCGTTGAGCTCTGCTGCCAGCATAGTAATGAGGGGTGCGGGATTCCTTGTGCGCAATTACAATGCTGGTGGCCTGACCAGACGGGCTTTGGGCGGAGGTGGAGGACCCAGACGGGGTGTAAGAGGCAGAAGCAGTTGAGGAACTTCTACATACAGAGGATTGACGCACAACTCGTGGGGATGGCAAGACTTGTACAGCAGATTCTTCTCCATCTTTCACCATAGTTACCCAGTGCCCAGTCAGCGACATGTAACGCCCCTGTCTATGCTTATTGGTCCAAGTTTCTGAGGTGAAATGCACGCTCTCACACACAGAGTTTCTCAAGGAAGCGGTGACTTTGTGTGCGACATGCTGGTGTAGCGCAGGCACACCTTTCTTTGAGAAGTAGTGGCGACTGGGCATCTGGTACTGGGGCACTGCAACGGACATAAGGTGTGTGAAGGGTAATTCCAACCATCTGATTTCAATGTCAGCCCTCTTTTCTGTCTAAAAATTTGTATAACTTATTAAGTATAACTTTGATTATCTGACCAAGTCTAACGTGGTTGGAGATTACGTCCCGATTTAACCCATAAATGAATGCCTTTCTTGTCTATGCCTGGTATAGCAGCTACCCTCAACAAGCTTTAGTGTTTCCCAAAGTAGACATTTTGGAATACATCCCCGAAATTCTCTCAGACCCTCGAGTTCAACATAAGATTTGTCAGATGGACAATTGTTTAGTCTACAGGTACAGTTGAAACCAGGAGTTTACATACACTATTTAAATAGACACATCTGGATGTTTTTCTCACTATCTCAAATGAAATCAGAATAAACCTTTCCCGTTTTAGGTCAATTAGGAGCTAAAGTTATTTATATTTACCCAAATGCCAGAATAATAAAAAAGAGAATGTTTTAAGGCATTTTTATTATTTTCTGCAAAATCAAGAGTTTACTTATGTTTCATTAGTATTTGGTACCATTGCCCTTAAACTATATGACTTTGGTCAAACATTTTGGATATCCTTCCACAAGATTCAATTATGGTCTTTGTTCCTGTGTGCATTTACAAACATTAATCTGGCTTTTTATGTTTCTTTTGGAGTAATGGCTTCTTCCTGGCAGAGTGGCCTTTCAGTCCATGTTGATACAATACTCATTTCACTGTGGATAATTACACAATCTTACCAGCTTCCGCCAGCATCTTCAGAAGGTCTTTTGATTTTGTTCTTGGTTTGATATGCACATCAAAAAACAAGAGCACTAGGAGTATTGGTGCAAAAATAGACATTTATTATAGGTATCAATAAATAACAACAAGTTAGACAAGAGATGTTTTACAAGCAAGGTTGAGGGAATAAATACCTGGGTCCCACAGACCACACTGAAGGAACTTATGTGGAATCGATATATAAGAACTTAATCAGGCTAATCTACAGGTAATCTGAATAAATATACAATTGTGTAAGATACTGAATCTCATAGATCCCAGTAAATAAATAAAGATGATAGATCCTGTAAATCAAGCCTGGTTTCACAGAAGCCCCTATATTGGTTCATGTGGTTGCTAGATTAGGTAGGTACATATAGGGTATTCATAGAGTCCCATCACTAAGTTAGTAGTGGCAGACCTATGTTTGCAGATTATAGTTTGCAGGATAAACATTACATATCCACAAGGTAAGGTGGAGGAGTGCTTACCTAAGTACAGTGGTGGTGCAGGGGAGCCAGGCCAGACCAGAGGGGACCTCCGACGGCCGTTTCGCGGTTATCACCACTTCTTCTGGGAGGAGTGAGCGTTACGCATTTACAGGATCTATCATCTTTATTTATTTACTGGCATCTATGAGATTCAGTATCTTACACAATTGTATATTTATTCAGATTACCTGTAGATTAGCCTGATTAAGTTCTTATATATCGATTCCACATAAGTTCCTTCAGTGTGGTCTGTGGGACCCAGGTATTTATTCCCTCAACCTTGCTTGTAAAACGTCTCTTGTCTAACTTGTTGTTATTTATTGATACCTATAATAAATTTCTATTTTTGCACCAATACTCCTAGTGCTCTTGTTTTTTGACATGCTCCTGGAGTGTGCTGCCTCAGGGTCACACTGGAGGGTTAATATCATACCCGGTCCGGTGCTGCCCATATGAGACTCTAAGCTATAACCATGAGGCTCTTTGTTTGGTTGCTGATATGCACATGTCTGACCAAAGCACTTTCATCTTCCTGAGCAGTATGATGGCTTGACATTCCCTTCTTGCTTATACTTGCATATAATTGTTTGTACAGATGAACAAGGCACCTTCAGGTATCTGGAAATTGCAGCCAATGATGAACCAGAATTGTGCAAGTCCACAATTCTCTTCCTCAGATCTTGGCTGATGTCTTTTGACTTTCCAATGATGTTACACAAAGAAGCAATGTGTTTAAGGTTCACAATCAAATACATCCACAGGTGTGTCCCTAATTAACTCAAATATTGTCAATAAACCTATCAGAAGCCTCCAAAGACATGACATCATCATATCGGCTGGCTCATATTATTTAAAGACATAGTACGTTAGTGTATGTAAACGTTTGACTTTGCAGAAAGAAATAAAAATGTCTTAAAACATTCTATCTCTAATTTTATTCTGGCATTTGACAAATATAAATAATTTTGGTAATCCTAATTTACCTAAGACGGGAAAGGTTTATTCTGATTTCATGTCAGATAGCAAGAAAAACATGCATATGTCTTTTTAGCTAGTGTATGTAAACTTCTAGTTTCAGCTGTAATACAGAGGCTGCTGTCTGTAAATATATATATATATATATATGTATATATATATATATATATATATATATATATATATATATACATATATATGTATATATGTATATATATATATAATTGTAGATTCTCATTGAAGGCATCAAAACTATGAATTAACACATGTGGAATGAAATACTTAACAAAAAAGTGTGAAACAACTGAAAATATGTCTTATATTCTCGGTTCTTCAAAGTAGCCACCTTTTGCTTTGATTACTGCTTTGCACACTCTTGGCATTCTCTTGATGAGCTTTAAGAGGTAGACACCGAAAATGGTTTTCACTTCACAGGTGTGCCCTGTCAGGTTTAATAAGTGGGATTTCTTGCCTTATGGGGTTGGGACCATCAGTTGTGTTGTGCAGAAGTCTGGTGGATACACTACACTATCGTACTGAATAGACTGTTAGAATTTGTATCATGGCAAGAAAAAAGCAGCTAAATAAAGAAAAACGAGTGGCCATCATTACTTTAAGAAATGAAGGTCAGACAGTCCGAAAATTTGGGAAAACTTTGAAAGTGTCCCCAAGTGCAGTGGCAAAAACCATCAAACGCTACAAAGAAACTGGCTCACATGAGGACCGCCCCAGGAAAGGAAGACCAAAAGTCACCTCTGCTGCGGAGGATAAGTTTATATGAGTCACCAGCCTCAGAAATCGCAGGTTAACAGCAGCTCAGATTAGAGACCAGGTCATTGCCACACAGAGTTCTAGCAGCAGACACACCTCTAGAACAACTGTTAAGAGGAGACTTTGTGCAGCAGGCCTTCATGGTAAAATAGCTGCTAGGAAACCACTGCTAATGACAGGCAACAAGCAGAACAGACTTGTTTGGGCTAAAGAACACAAGGAATGGACATTAGACCAGTGGAAATCTGTGCTTTAGTCTGATGAGTCCAAATTTGAGATCTTTGGATCCAGCCATCATGTCTTTGTGCGACGTAGAAAAGGTGAACGAATGGACTCTACATGCCTGGTTCCCACCGTGAAGCATGGAGGAGGAGGTGTGATGGTGTGGGGGTGCTTTGCTGTTGACACTGTTGATGATTTATTAAAAATTGAAGGCACACTGAACCAGCATGGCTACCACAGCATCTTCCAGCGGCATGCTATTCCATCTGGTTTGCGTTTAGTTGCACCATCACTTATTTTTCAACAGGACAATGACCCCAAACACACCTCCAGGCTGTGTAAGGGCAATTTGACTAAGAAGGAGAGTGATGGGGTGCTACGCCAGATGATCTGGCCTCCACAGTCACCAGACCTGAACCCAATCAAGATGATTTGGGGTGAGCTGGACCACAGAGTGAAGGCAAAAGGGCCAACAAGTGCTAAGCATCTCTGGGAACTCCTTCAAGACTGTTGGAAGACCATTTCCGGTGACTACCTCTTGAAGCTCATCAAGAGAATGCCAAGAGTGTGCAAAGCAGTAACCAAAGCAAAAGGTGGCTACTTCGAAGAACCTAGAATATAAGACATATTTTCAGTTGTTTTACACTTTTTTCGTTAAGTATTTCATTCAACATGCATTAATTCATAGTTTTGATGCCTTCAATGTGATTCTACAACTTTCAGAATCATGAAAATAAAGAAAACCCTTTGAATGAGAAGGTATGTCCAAACTTTTGGTCTGTAATATATATATATATTAGAGGCTGCTGGCTGTATATTAATACAATATAGAGGCTGCTGGCTGTATATACTGTATAGTGGCTGGTTTTAATTGTATAAATAAGGCCAGAGTCATCCCGTAATGCCTCCCTTAATGAGACATTGAGCCCTCCCTCTACAGCTCATTTAGTATGAATGGTTACCACATTTTGACAGCAATTTTGCAACCATGTCTGTGTTTTATTCTTTACTAAAATTAAATATGTCCGTTATAGTGTTTCACATGTTAGAATATCTCTTTGTGCTCCAGACCGGCTCTTCCTTATTGTAACATTACTTGGATGTCTATTTAAATCTTTTTTTGGTCACCCGGTCACTCACCTGGTCAGATTTATCACTGCCTAACTAGGCATAACTGAAATGGTAACATCAGGAAATTTATATGTAGCCAGCAAGCTCGGTATTCCAGAATATCACCCGGCCATCACCAGCTTAGCATGCCCGAGTGCCATGTTATTGAACAGGAACAGAAACTGCCTTCAGTTCCCAAAAACAATTTCTTAATTTTTCATGCACTTTGTAGGCACTGCTCAGTCCTCTGGACATGCAGAAAAGATTTCCCACAGGCGTGCAACCCTTATCTGGCTGACTTACAAAATGGCAATGTCCATTGACCACTGTGAACTTTCTTAACTGCTTCTTCCATATTGGGAATTAAGCGTATACTTCACGTTATTCCCAGGGATCAGTCAGAGAGAGAATATTGTAGAAATGTCAGTCTGTGATTCAGATATAATATTTTAAAGGGAACCAGTTCTAGATTCATGCTGCTAAAGCTAAAAGCTATATGTAAGAAGAATCAGAACCCGGCTAATTATTCTACTCTAATTATTCGTTACTCATGTAACCAGCAGACAGGTGACTATATAATGGTGTTGCTTATCAAAGAAAACCCTATCTCATTTCATGCTGTCAACAATGGTACCACATGGAAGAGATATGTCACAGGACCTGAGACAGAAAATAATTTCTTTACACAAGAAAGATGAAGGCTACCAAAAGATCAGCAAGGTTTAGTAAGCCAGATTCTGGAGCAAAAGTGAAACAAAAACTGTAAGAAAGATGAAACTGAAACCATCTCACAGAGCTTTCCAGGTCGACCACGGATGTCACCACAGGAAATCCACATGCAAGTTCATTCATGAAGATAAAGAAAGCCAAACTGGGGTGAGTGTTTCCCATGACATAATACAGCGTACACTTCAGAGGAACGGCATGTATGGGAGTTGCCCACAAAGGAAGCCTCTCCTAAAGCCGAGGCACAAAAAAGCCACCTACAATTTGTCTGTGCCCATGCTGAAAATATAAGATTAATGGGACTATATACTCTGGAGTGATGAGACCAAAATAAATGTTTTTGGAATTAATGGCTTCTAAACTGTAGGTCAGAAATACAATGAAACATGTATGGTGCCTACAGGAAGATCTGGTGATGGCAGTGTCCTTATGTGGGGAGGGGGGTACATAATCACTGCTGGTGTTGGGGGAACTATATGTCATTGATGGTATCATGAATTCACAGATGTTATGCTCTATATTGGAAGAGGAAATGTTCCCATTACTCCGTGCTCTTGGTAGACGCATTTTTAGGCATTTTTCCAACATGACATCTTTTCAATTTCTGATGAACAAGGGGAAAGAGATTCAGTGGCCAAGTGTCTCGTGATCGGACCCCAACTGAGCACCATTGGGGAATTATGAAGAGACAAGTTGTCATCACTCACCCTTTAGCATCAAAGCTGTAAAAAACCTCATCCTTGAAGAATGGAAAAAGATTTCTTAATGTGTCACCAACTTGTTCATTCCATGCAAAGAAGACTTGGTGCCCTCATTAAAAATCATGGAGGTCATATGAAATACCAGATGTAGAGTTTTTGATATGGGGTGCACTCTTAATTGCACCAACTCATTTGACTAAAACTGATGATTTTGCAATTAAAACCTTACTTTTATATCATGGATTAAAAAAAAATGTTCTATGAAACTCAGTCTTGTCAAAATTTTGGAGATTGTTCTGTGTTCAGTGAGATACTAATTAAAATTTTACTTTTATAACGGGGTGAACTAATTTTTGCTGAGCACTATAAAGTAGAGCTACTGCATATAAAGAACTCAGTAATAAAACAACTTTCAGTAAGTTTCCCCAGTAGGGAAGAATTTTGGCTGGGAATTAAAAAAGAAATTAGCTAAAAAGGAGAAAATATGCTAGGATACAAAAATAACAAAAAGGAGACAGTTGTATGCTGCCCCGTCGCAGACCGGGGTGCTCGGATCCGGGGTGATCGTGGCTCGAGGGGTCCAGACTCGGGCTCAGCAAACACTCCGATCCTTGAAAGGGGATTAATTACAGGGGAGAAGTTCTTGACGTCACCTGCGAGATGCGGTAGTGGGAGTACCGCTGCTGGTGGAAGGAGTATCGGGGCAGATGGTGTGGAGCAGCAAGGTGTCAGTCCCTCCGCAGGTAGGGAAGGCCCCGGCCTCTGGGGTGTGGGTGAATATTGGGAGCGCAGAGTGCAGGGGACCAGGGTACTCACTGTGGGTAGTCGTGGTGCTGGATGAGGATTATAAAGTAGACACTCGCACTGAAGGTAAACCAAAGTTTCTGTGCATCACAGTCACTACGGGGAGCCCATCCAGGTGTCCGCTCCCACCAGTGTCACTTCGTAATCCGGAGCCCACCTCCATGCACAATTTAGTTGTCTGTTGTGGCCCTTTGGCTTGAAGCTGTTAGGGCCCCGCTCACTATGTCTAGTGTAACTGTGCTCTTGATGGCTGGCACTTGGGATTTCAGTGGGCTGCTTTACTGGAAAACCCTATCCCCTGCGTTGTGCTGATGCCTTCAATCTCTGAGCTCTTAGGGAAGTACATGAAGATACTCTCCCTCCCAGGTTAATTATCAGTACGTTGAATCAGTTCCTGACCTAAGGTCCTGAACCCCGCTGTGCTCGGTACCAGTCAGTTCTTTTGGTTTTCTGATGCCGACAGTCCTCCTAGACTATGTCCGTTGCACCCTCTTCCAATGTCACTGCCACCGGACCCCGACTCCTCAGGTCCCGGACCACCGTCTGCAACCCAACCTCGGTCTAGCTCCCCAGGAGCTACCACTCCAGCTCCTCACTCTTTGAGGGCTACCACTCAACTGCCTACTTCCTCCCTCCCACCAGTCTGCCGCCTGACCCTCAGGTGGGTGGCCCTATTCCAGCTTGACCAACCCACTGGTGTATCTGACAGTCATGATGTGAGGTGTGGTTGGGATTTGTGGTGCTGATGGTAGTGATATCGGTTTCTTAGGAACCTGGAACCATGGGTGGTAGGCCCTGCACCCTGGGTGGAAGGATGCAGTTCCCTGTGGCACCCTGATATACTCAGGGGCACCACAGTTGCACTTTATAGTGCTTTCATATGCTGAGCAATGAATATTGGACTATAGACTTGTGTTACTGCTATGAAAAACATGTAAAAATTTAGATTACGTAGGACACAAAAATGGCCAGTTTTATGTGAGCCTAAGAGCCAATGGCAAGGTGACCTCTTTTTGTCGGGTCCCTATCAAACTAATGCCTCTCTTTGGGTTAAAAAACCTACAATTTATGGGCGGACAGGTTTTAATTCTCCATTTACAGGTTCCTGTCCACCCATAAATTATAGAGTTTTATTAACCCAAAGAGAAGCATTAGTTTGATAGGGACCCATCAAAAAGAGCTTGCCTTGCCTTTGGCTGTTGGGCTCACATAAAACTGGCCATTTTTGTGTACTAAGTATTTCAAATTTTACATGTTTTTCATAGCAGTAATGTATGTCTATATTCCCATATTCATTGTTATACATATCTTGGCGCTACAGAGTGCAACTGTCTCCTTTTTGTTACTATGTTTCATGTTCAGTATGCACCTGTTCACATTAGAAAAGTGGATGTACCATCAGTATTTTTTTTCAGATTACAGGGTTATGCCTTCTGATTAAGCACTCCTGCTCTTCAGCCTCAGGAGATGTCCAGCCATAAATTGTAGGTTTTTTTAACCCAATGAGAAGCATTAGAGTAGGCAGGGACCCAACATAAAGAGGTCACCTTGCCGTTGGCTGTTGGACTCACATTAAACTGGCCATTTTTGTGTGCTAAGTATTTCAATTTTTGCATGTTTTTCATAGCAGTAATGCAGTATTTTAGCACTACAGAGTACAACGGTCTCCTTTTTGTTACTATGTTTCATGTTTATTTTGCACCTGTTCACATTAGAAAGGTAGAACATGTCATCAGTATTTTTGTTAGTTTACAGAATATAAGAATAACCATAACTCAGGCATTATAGAACCTGTTGCTTCATCGCTGTTGCTCCAGTGGGCTTCACCGGTTTATATTTACTATGCTGCAGCTTTATAATTACTGCATATCTACGTTACCATTGCAGTATTACTTGCATGTATGGCACATGACTGTTGAGTGTAGGGATTGGCATGATTGTACGGCATATAACCAGTGCAACAAAGTAATAAAAAATTGACAAGGACCACTGAAGTTTTATACTGAAGCAGGATCATAGGTAGAACTTGGAGAGAAGCTTTTGGGAACTGCTGCTAAGGGGCTGTCACCAAAATTTGCCAAATTTAGACCATTCAAGGTGTTATTCAAATCAGCATCAGGGCTAATAACAAAAGTCACAAAAATCTGTCTGATCTGTTGTACCATAGATACCAATGGTCCCCCGACAGAGCTCATTGATTTACGGTTGTGTCCATTGTGGTATTGTGGGTTTTGATATCAAATAAAGGGCAGAGGATCTAAATGTGATCCATTGACCTAAATATTTCTCAACGTGTTCCTGATTTTTTTAATAGGGATATTAAATGATGCACATGTGCACGCGAGAAGCGAGGAGCAGACGTCAATTCAACATGTGAATGGTAACCACATCTATTGACATGAGTGTAATCCATTCTAAATCTTGCACATTTGATCCATACCGGGAGTGTATATTTATAAACCTCTATACGGTTTACTGCAGCTTTCCGAGTGTGCCTGAAATTCAATAGCTTCCAGTAATCGCGCTGTGTCAGCAAGATTACCAGTTTCCTAACATGTGCCTTCCAAAATTAAGGTGCTTGTAAATGGATGTGACCCTCATAGTTCCAGAATATTTTCCAACATCTGCCTTCCAAATATAGAGGCTTCTGATATAGATGGGAAAAGACTGGATTCTTTCTTGAAGCACAAATGGCTCTGAAAACCCAAAGATTGCCGGCTGTCTGGGGAGAAATATTTCTGCTGTCAGTGAAGCAGACCTGTCAGCTGACTATGCTCCGAGACAGGTCTGTGCCCCTATTAGAATTACTACTTTTCTCCAACTCCTTCATCACCCTTATTAGCCAAAAGGCAAAAAATGAGATATATTGGCCTTCTGCCATGCATTTGTTAGAATTAGATAGGAACTTTAGACTTCATGCTGTGGTTTTATGAAGAATAACTTTTTCTGGTCATTAGATGACATTCATTTTTACCAGTTTTCACTTTTGTCTGAGCTAGTGCGTGAATACTACCATCTGTGATGGGTCCCACACACACAAACATAAGGGATTTCTGCTATTCTGTCTCTATATAGTGGATGTTCAGAAGCAGCAACAGAATGGAGGACATACAGCAGGAGTGAACAGTGTAGCTGTGAATCCAGTAATATAGTGAGATCCAATATTTACTAGAAAGCAGAAGCAAAATGGCAGCAATTACACAGCAGTTCTGAGCAATGTAGCTGTGAATGCAGCAATAGGGTGAGATCCAATATTTGCTAACAATCAGGGATATAGGAGGAATCCCAATGGAAATTGACAAAAACAAAAATTCCTAAAAGTTACAAATATTATTTAATATATTTAAAAACTCAATAAGTAGATGTGAGGAGAGCACTCCAAAAAACAGGCGAAAAGGGCCAAAAAAGTGAGATAAGCAAGGATCTCGGTAAACCTGAAGGGCCCTACCGTTGTCCCTACGGTCTCACCCTACCTTGCCACGGAGGTTGGCACCCTAATAAAGCACAATTGGCACCCCCGCTCACCAATGACTCACCCTTAAAGACCACCCTGATGCAAAAACCAAGTCTGATCAAATAAGTTTTAATAACCAGGCTCAAAGGAGATAACAACGGTGGTGTTCACTATTAATATGCCATGCTAAATCCATTCATAATAGATACCGCATGCAACAACAAATCAAAATGCCAGGGCTACTGGTGTGCATCACAGCGCCCCACAAAAATAATTTAAAAGGCCCACAATATAGGTTATAAAACAAAACAAAAATGAGAAAAAATGAAGAGAAAGACAAAAAACACTTCCCTTGTAGATGTCATCGTTCACAAGTCAGCCTCAATGCATTTCTCCTGTGTTTCAGGTTCATCAGGAGGCCTGATTGGGGTTAGATGACCCTGGATGGTGTGGATAAGATCTAGCATGGCATATTAATAGTGGCCGTTGTTATCTCCTTTGAGCCTGGTTATTAAAATGTATTTGATCAAACTATCAAACTTGGTTTTGTGCATCAGGGTCTATAAGGGTGAGTTATCGGTGAGCTGGGGCGCCAATTGTGCTTTAATACGGGGCCAACCTCAGCGTCAAGGTAGGATGAGACCGTAGGGACAACGGTAGGGCCCTGCAGGTGTACTGAGATCCTTGCTTATCTCACTTATCTTTTGGTCATTTTCGCCTGTATTTTGGAGTGCTCTCCTCACCTCTACTTATTGAGTTTTTAAATATATTAAATAAAATTTGTAACTTTTAGGGATTTTTCATTTTTGAGATAAAAAACTTACTAGAAAGCAACAGCAGAATGACAGCAATTACACAGCCGTATTGAGAATACAGCAATGAAGTGAGATACAATCCTTGTAAGAAAAAAGAAGAAACATGGGAGCTATTACACAGCAGTTCTGAAAAGTGTTGCTGTGAACCTGAATCCATCTCTGGAATGAGATAAAACACACAGCGGCACCATCTGCAAATGTCTCGCTGTGCTTCTTTCAAGGTGTTCCATCCTTTTTCCATAAAATGCAATAGAAAACTGTAATCTGATCCCTCAGTGAGCTGTTTCATACAGGATGGATTTTATTTGTATTTCGGCGTGAAAAATGAGATTAAGGTTTAGGGGAGAAGAAGTAGTGGCTCGTACGTGAAGAAAGAAGCATATTTCTCTCATAAGTATATGTCACGGGTGTGTCACGGTTGACAGACAGCCCTGTGGTGTCCGGCTGTAGATGGTTGCAGGATTTGGCTATACAAACTGCCCCCTGACATTCTATTCTTCCTGCTGTGGTGTAAATGGTATCCTTTGTGTCTACCCTACTTAGAGTTAATCCCTTTCCTTTAAGGACCCTGCGGATATTCTTCCTCACCTTTCAGCTGTTAATCATTATAACTTCCCCTTGTGTCCTTAAATACCCACATTTCCTCATGGTGTTTGGTGGTGATAGAGTTATATAGCTATACAGGCCTTGGATGCAAGCAGTCAGCTTGTATTCATCTGAAGAAACACTGTTGCTTGTTGCTGTTCCTCTCCCCATGTCTTCTTAGAGATAAGTTGTTTGTTCCCTTCCCCCTATTTGTGCTCCCTGTATCTTCTCTAGAGCTAATGGTGGTGTCACACACAGCGACGACGAAAACGACAATGCTGCTAAGTCGCCATTTTCTGTGATGTAGCAACGACCTCAACAGCGACGTCGCTGTGACACATTACAACGATCAGACCCCTGCTGCGAGATCGCTGCTCGCTCTTGAATATTCCGGGTAATTTTTTGATCGCTACTATCCCGCTGCGCCACATGCATCCTTGTGTTTGACACCGCAGCAGCGACGGTCGCAACGACTTTGAAGGCAGTGACGTAGGACTGAAGGCAGGACAAGGGCGTGTTTTTGCGGTGTATTTTACAACGCCCCCACGACTCCGATTGGTGGTCATAACAGCATTCCGATTGGGTAACTTGCCGAAGGCGATACAGTGATTTCATTCTTTAAGTTCCATTCTTTGTTTCACGTAGTAGAGCCTCTGTCTGGTGTCGCTAGTGTGTCGTTCTTTTTTGTGTCTTCCTTTGTTTGGCACGGTCACCCAATCAGGCACCGCTGTAGTGATCACCAATCGGAACAGAGGGGCGTAAAAAAGGCAACGCAAAGGCGCTGTAGTGATCACCAATCGGAACAGAGGGGCTTGAAAAGAGGCAACGCAAAACATGTCTAGGGGTAAACACCACGCCTCTATCAAGGTCTGAGTCGTCGCACAGCAACGCGTGTGACACGTCCCAACGACAGTAAAAGTCGCTATGATCGCTGCTCCATCGCTGCTTAAAATTACATGTTTGACAGCTAACTAGCGATCATGTAAGGTCGCTGTTACATCACAGGAAATGGTGACGTAACAGTGACGTCGTTGTCGTTGTGTGTGAACCCAGCTTTAGTGTCATTGATTAAGCGCTTATCCCATCTGTTCCTTATCTAGGGCCCACTTCAGAGTCAACACAGGCCAGGTATCCTTCTCAGCATATAGGTACAGAAACCTAAGTAGGCCTATGTAGGATGGTCAGGGGAGCCAAGGGCCAGTGAAAGGTTTGGTCAGGGGTCACCATCTTCCCCTTCCCTAGACAGGGATTCCCATCCCTTTCGCCATATGCGTGGTACTTCCCTAAACCTAGGGTGACAATATACTGGAAAGATCTTTTAACCTTAAAACTTCTTCTAATATTGATATATAGAAAGGTTATTGAAACGATGGTGATTATGTAAGGGAAAGTACAGAACCGGTCTGACCATCAATGTCAAGTTATGTATTTTTTATGTACACCATGATCAAGTTTAACTTGTCCAGCCACTGGGGTCAAGTTTACCTGCCCATCATTATGTTATTGGACGTCTTCTCAAAATGTGTGCCAATCACTAACAAAATCTATAACTACCTTAGACCCATTTTGTCTTCTGCCCAGCAGCAGGGATTTCCTTCCCTCTATTCCTGTCTTGACACGTTCATCTGTAAAGTGATATTTATTTATCTTCTTGGTGTCTTAATTTTACAACTAGAGATTCCCGCATTTCTACCTCCGACAAGGGGCTAAGGGAATTCCGTCCACATGAAGTAATGGAACAACATACCATATGGCAAAACTGTGGGGGATGTTCTGAAAAAAAGACCATTCAGGTCTTGGTGCAGTAAAACCTTCAGTCAACCTTTGTAATGTTCCATATGGAGTAATGGAAATCTGTGGCTTCTGAAGATCTGGTGTTTGTTTATATGGTGGAATTGGGCATCCATGTATCCTAAAGAGGGATTTAGAAACGTTTCACCGTATGGGATGCCTCTTTAAATGTATTTATTTTTTTGTAGGATTTAGAAGTGTATAGGTGGCTGGAGTTTCCACATTTTATCTTGAATTGCATGTGGGCTAAATTTCCAATTCATTTTCTGAGAAATGTTTTTACAATCAGGTGGTTAGTGGTCGGTAAACACTGTGATGCACAGGCAGATAGAGGAAGCACATACACAAGACCTGTTGTATACTGGGAACACCTCACAAGACCTGCCATGTATGGGAGCACCCCACAAGACCTGCCGTATACCAGAAACAGAACACCCCACAAGACCTGCCGTATACCAGAAAGAGAACACCCTACAAGACATGTCGTATTCCGGGAACACCCGACAACACCTGCTGTATTCCAGGAACATGTTCCTACAAAAGACCTCCATATATTTTACCATACGGTCATTAACCATAATAACAAACTATATCGGTTTTCTAATAAATATATACTTTATTTCATACATAATTTTAACATTATATCATAGGGATACAAAAGTGGGCAGAATAAGGTACAAAGATGTGCACATATAAAAACTGCAAAACTGCAGGGGGGTGTGTCTGAACAAACAGCGTATGAGGGAAACAATAATATATCAATACTAGTCATCACAACCCTCCATGAATAAAATATAAATCACCATGTCAACATGTAAGCATATCAGTCATATGAGAGATCAGTTGTAGATATAACACATCAACAATCAACCAAAATGATATACATATCACCAAATGTAAAATACACCTGTATTAGTGGTGAGTATCACAATTCAGATGATTGGTGCAAAACATATTAACCTGTTAGGTAACCTACTGACAGACCGCTAAAGTGCCAAAGCCTGTCACACATGGAGGAGTGCGACACCACCCAGGACCACAGGGTCCAACCTAGGCCCCAATCTGCGTCTGCCTCTCTGCAGACGTCCTCTCTCCTTCACTCCTGAACTTCTCTCTCCGCTTGTTTCCTGCCTCAGGCCAGCTCACTCCAGGGTGGGTGTCCTCATCTCCTGACTCCGCCCACCTGGTGTGTCAGTCTGAGCCCGAGGCAGAAAGCAGGTCACTTTGGGGATGTCTGCTGTGAACTGCTGGGGGTGGGGGTGTGTGTGTTGTTGCCTGTGTCCCCTGGCTTGTCCAGGGAGACACATTCCCCCTTAGCAAAATGCAGACCATCCTCGGGCTGCCCGTCCATCACCGGTTTTATTTTTCTTTTAAACTGTAGAAGATAAGGAAAAAAAAAACAATACAAGGATACTAACATCATCCCACAACGGGAGGCATATCAAAAATTAAACACTTTTAATAACGGCAATGGGTCCTTCAGTCACCCACCCAAATAACCTAGCCTTGGTGCTGCCCCTAGGAAGTGGGCAGCACCCCTTGACCCCAGTCCAGGAACGGCTCCAGATTGGTCAACGGGACCGGTACTTCGCTGCCGTTGAGGCCGGGCGGACTTCCGGAGCCGTCGTCATCTCCGTCGCGGCCGGGCGGACTGCCGGGGCCGGTGGCAGGGCGGTGACAAAGGTGAGGCCTGGGGACCCCAGGTCTGGGTCCTCCCCCACAGACGCTGCGGGCTCCGCTACCGGTAACAGGGGTAACGGGTCAGTGCATCACTGCGGCGGCCTCTTCCAGGAACCAAATGCTGGCAGAGTCCTGGCGTCCCTGCTTCCACAGCCGCGGTTCACATGCGGCCGGACGCCATCCCGTCCCCCTTAGCCTCTTTTTAGCACTTCCTTCTTCAGGGGGCGGGGCTCCACTTTCGCGCCTTTCCTGCTCGGGGAAGACGCTCGAGCGGGAAATTTTCGCGCCCAAGATGGCGGTTTTACAAAATTTTCGGCTGGACACCTCCGGCGGTCACAAGGCGCACCTCTACTCAACGGCAGAGCGGTAAGATCCTGTTCATGACGCCAAGTTGTCGCGGGCGGAGGAGGGGACGCCGCGCTCTCCCACTGCTCGGGTCCGGCTGGCACTGCGGCCTGCTGCTGCTGCTCGGTGGCTCGAGCGATGGGCCGGATCCCGGGGACTCGAGCGGCGCTCCTCGCCCGTGAGTGAAAGGGGGTTTTTGGGTGTGGGGATTGTTTATTGTCCGTGACGCCACCCACGGTTGTGGTGATTTGTTAACACCACCGCTGCTCTGTATGGGGAGCCCGGGAGTGCTGGTACGGAGCAGCCAGTTGTTGATGTGCCCCTCCGTGGGTAGGGGTTGTGGTGCTCCCGGGGCCCAGTGATGGGATGGTGGACAGGCGGGGATGGGGCCTGTGGAGGTGCAGGGGCGCAAGGGCAGCGCTGTGCCGCACGGCCCGGAGGTACTCACTCAGCCAGTAAACACGACACAGTTCTCGGTAAACAAACGGCTGATTGGACAGGTCCTTCGGACGGCTGCGGTGTTTTTCCCCTGACCCCAGGTTGTTAGTGTAAGTCCTTTCCTTCGCCTCCGTGCACACTCTTCCTGCTCTCCGGTTTCCAGCTGGCTCCCCGATTCAGTACCGGGGGGCCACCGCCCAACCCCGTCTACCTGCGGTTCCACCAACTGGCTCCCCGGCTCCCTGCAGATGGCCACTACCGTCTGCTTGACTTTCTGCACAGGGGCCCTAGGCTCCAACCTAGGCCCCAATCTGCGTCTGCCTCTCTGCAGACGTCCTCTCTCCTTCACTCCTGAACTTCTCTCTCCGCTTGTTTCCTGCCTCAGGCCAGCTCACTCCAGGGTGGGTGTCCTCATCTCCTGACTCCGCCCACCTGGTGTGTCAGTCTGAGCCCGAGGCAGAAAGCAGGTCACTTTGGGGATGTCTGCTGTGAACTGCTGGGGGTGGGGGTGTGTGTGTTGTTACCTGTGTCCCCTGGCTTGTCCAGGGCGACACACATCCATGGTCCGAAAACGTCTAGGCCCACATAGGTGAAAGGTGGCTCTGTAGAAAGTCTGTCTGTAGGCAAGTCAGCCATTTGCTGGTACAGTTGTTTTCCTCTCGCTTTACGACAGTGCACACAATCGTGTAGTATTTGTGCTACACGTCTCTTCATTCCAATAATCCAGAGGCCTGCAGACCGTAAAGCACCTTCTGTAATTTGCCTGCCTTGGTGTTCAGTCTTTTCATGGTGGTGTCGGATCAGCAAGACTGTAACATGGTGTTTGTTGGGAATGATGAGAGGATTTTGTTCTGCAACTCCAATACGAGCCTGATTTAAACGACCACCAACTCTCAGTAAGCCGAAACTGTCGATGACTGGGTTTAAATTGGCGAGAGGACATCTTAATGGAATCTGCTGTTTGTTGTATAAACACTTCCATTCTATGGCGAATTCACTCTGTTGGAAGTGGCGTATTATGAGGGACTCGCTATAGGAGATGTCCTCAGCAGAAAGGGGTTTGTGGCAGACATGCCAGCGATGACAGTCTTTGTTTTAAAGGTCCGCATGATAGCATCTGGCGATGTGCACTAACCTAGCGACAGTCCTGATGAGCCTCATCCAGCTGGAGAAACGTTCAAAACGTTGGCAACCGAAGTTGGAAGTTTTTTCTGCACTGGTGGCCAGGGTATTGACTTCAGCTCGGACATCTGGATTGTTGTCTGGATCTAGGATGCTGAAGGCTTCCTGGACACCCTCTTCTGACTGTCTCAGCAGGAACTCTGGACCTGTAAGCCAAGAAGAGTTAGCAAAAGAACTTATAGACATAGGTCTAGTTGTGTGATCTGCTGGATTCAGTTCAGATGGTACATAACGCCATTGTTCTGGTTTGGAGGATCTCTTGATCTTTTCAATGCGGTTACTGACGTACACATAAAATCGTCTTGATTAATTGTAGATGTAACCTAAAACGACCTTACTGTCAGTGTAGTATTGGACCTCATCTATTTCGACACACAGTTCTTGTCGTATGAAGTCGGCAATTTCCACTGCCAAAACGGTGCCACAGAGTTCCAGTCTGGGAATGGTATGGTCGGGCTTCGGGGCCTGCTTCGCCTTGCCAAATACAAATCCAATGTAGTTTTGTCCATTGGGGTCTGTCACTTTCAGGTATGCAACCGCTGCTATGGCTTCTGTGGAGGCGTCTGAGAAGATGTGCAGTTCCTTCTTTATGCTAGAGGTGAGGGAGATTTTGAGATAACATCTTGGGATGTGGATCTTGTTCAACCCACACAACGACTGTTTCCAAGCTTCCCATTTTTGCTGTTTGTCAGAAGGGAGTGGGGTATCCCAGTCCTTGACGGTTTCAGAGAATTGTCTCAGCAAGGATTTGCCTTGTATAGTGATAGGCGCCACAAATCCCAGTGGGTCGAACAAGTTGTTCACTATAGAGAGGACACCACGTTTTGTGAATGGCTTGTCTGAGCAACTTACTTGAAATCCGAAGGAGTCGGCTGCAAGATCCCATCTGATGTCCAGGCTCCTCTGAACGGGTGGACTGTCTAGCCCCAAGTCAATGTCCTTGAACCCAGGGGCGTGATCACCCGACACAAAGGCTCTCATTACGGTCAGGCTATTGGAAGCAATTTTGTGTAACCTGAGTTTTGCCTGGGACAGCATGCCTTGAGTCCTTTTGAGCAAGTCAATGGCTTCTTCCTCGGTGGGTAGTGATTTGAGCCCATCATCTACATAAAAGTCTTTCTCAACAAAGTCTCTGGCGTCTGTTCCATACTCAGACTCTCCCTCTAATGCGGTTCTCCGGAGACCATAGGTTGCAACTGCGGGTGAAGGGCTGTTTCCAAATACGTGGACCCTCATACGATATTCCACCATCTCTTTATTGGTGTCATTATCCTTGTACCACAGAAATCTGAGGAAGTTCCGGTGGTCCTCTCTGACTAGGAAACAGTGGAACATCTGTTCAATATCGGCAGTGATGGCGACAAGCTCTTTTCTGAACCTCAGCAATACTCCTACCAAGTTGTTTGTTAGGTTAGGACCTGTGAGGAGAACATCGTTAAGGGATACGCCTTCATGTTTGGCGCTGGAGTCGAAGACAACCATGATTTGATTCGGTTTTCGTGGGTGGTATACACCGAATGAAGGCAGATACCAACACTCTTCGTTCTTCTTCAAAAATGGAGCAGGTTCTGCGTGGTTGTTGCGGAATATTTTGTCCATAAAGGCAACAATATGTTCTCTCATTTCGGGTTTGCTGTTCATAGAACGCTGAAGAGAGTTAAATCTGGTCTGAGCTTGAGCTCGGTTGTTTGGGAGTCTTATCCTGGTAGATCGGAAGGGTAATGGAGAGACCCAATGGTTGGTTTTGTCTTTAGAAAACTCACAGTCCATTATTCCGATGAATTCTCTGTCCTCTACTGACAAGGCTACTTTATCGTCATCCTTGGTTGTGAGAAAGACTGATCTTCCCAAGTTGTCGATATGCAGAGAAGAAGCGATGTCAGGTAGCTGTATTGTGTCTGGAGACTTCTCTTTCACTCCATAGTGATGAGGACATGGCTTTAAGCAGGTTGAGCGCCCATCTCCATGCACATAAGTCTTGAAGGAGTCCATTTCTGATCGATCAACGCACGCATTTCCTATGACTACCCATCCCAAGTCCAGTCTCTTGGCGTATGGTGCATAGTCAGGCCCATTACACTGTTGTCGCACCTTGTGTACCCTAAGATTGTCTCTGCCGAGCAGGAGTAGAATCTCTGCATTATTGTCCAGAGGTGGGATAACACTAGCGAGGTGTCTTAGGTGTGGTTGATGAAATGCAGCTTCTGGGGTAGGAATTTCATTACTGTGGCTGGGTATTTGGTCACATTCAACGAACGTTGGTAGAGGTATTTCAGTCTTCCCATTGATAGGAGAAGCAATGAATCCCTGGGCTCTTCTGCCGCTAGTCTCTAAGCGACCCGAGCAGGTGTTCAAGGTGTAGGGTTCTGATGGTCCATTAATGCCGAAGGCTTCAAAGAATTTGGTTCCTGCCAGGGACCGGTTGCTTTGGTCGTCTATGATGGCATACACCTTCATTGCCTTTTTTGGATGTCCCTCGGGATAAACCTTGATGAGGCATATTCGGGCACAACATTTCTGCGTTTGGCCCTCTCCACATACCTCTGAGCATGAGCAGGAGACGGCTGTGGTGGTGTCAGTCTGATTCTTGGACTCCCCGCCATGACTTGGAGTGGGAGTGGTGGTGACTGCAGCCGGTGTGTCTGTAGCCAGCTGGGTTGGGTGCATGGCTGAAACGTGTTTTTCGCTGTGACACTCCTCACACTTGATGATGGATTTACAGTCCTTGGCCATGTGCTCAAGTGATGCGCAGCATTTGAAACAAATCCCAAGCTCTGTGAGGACTTTCTTGCGCTCCTGTAGGGTTTTGGATCTAAACCCTCTGCACTTGTTCAGTGAATGCGGTTTTTTATGGATGGGATATTCTTGATTGAAAGACTTATCTTGTGATGAGATGGTGTTCTGTTTATCTGTGCGTGCTGCAGATGATGGTAGCTCAGTCTTCCTAACACTCACAGTGTTCTTAATGTCTCTGCGTTTGTGTATGGCACCTTCATACCTTGATGATGATGTTGCAGCTGCCGAAGTGTTGAACTCTAGGAAGTCGAGGCTGGGGTCGTTCCTCACCTGGGCCTGCTCGTCGATGAACTTGCAGAACTGAATAAATGGGGGAAAGGTGACGTCATGCATTCTTTTGTACCTTGAGACTGACGTTGCCCATTTCTCCTGCAGACTGTATGGCAGCTTCACCACGATTGGGTTCACTTCATGGGCTGTATCCAGGTAGCACAGCCCAGACAGACGAGGATCTCTTTTGGCGAGCTCCAGCTCCATGAGCAGATCACTTAGGTCTTGAAGCTTGTGGACTTCTTTAAGGTTGATCTTTGGGATGTCCTGCAGTCTCTTGATTTGAATAGGGCTTTCTCTATTGCTTCTGCGCTGCCAAAGGTGCGTTCCAGTCTCTGCCATGCAGCAGCGAGACCTGCTTCTGCTTGTCCCACATAGACGGTCCGGAGGCTCTTGATACGGTTTGTAGAGCCTTGGCCCAACCACTTGATCAGGAGGTCGAGCTCCTGTTCTGCAGTGAAGTTGAGATTGGCGATGGCTGCCTTGAAAGTTGCTTTCCAGGCCCTGTAGCTCTCTGCACGATCATCAAATTTCGTGAGACTAGTGTTGATTAGCTCTCTGCTCACCATGAACCTGGCAAACTCAGACATATCTGATTTCTCACCACTTGTTGCCACGACGACTCGTGATGCCCCTGGGGCGTATGGGCTGCCTGGCGTGAATGGATGAGATGTTCCCGGGTAAAATGACGTTGCTGCAGGGTTGAGCTGTGGTTTAGCCTCTGTAGAGTCTGATGACCGCTGCTTGAGCTGTGGAAGTGGGTCAGGAAACACTTGGTTGCCATCTTGCCGTGGTGACTGTGTTTGAGAGGGCACCTCTTGGTGACTGTTATTAATTTGCTCGGGTGCTTTAGGTGGCACTGGCACTGGTAGAGCTAAGTTGGAGGTTTCAGTGTTGTCGGCTTGGATGGTACTGCAAACCGGGGTTGCTACAGGTAACTGATTCAGTACATAGTCTCTTGTGCGATCAACTGGATTATCTGCTTCCAGTGGTGGCGAGTGAGCTGGATCAGGACCTTGGATCAATGCTTGCTCAAGTAGTCTCACTTTAGCTAGCGCAACTTCCTCTTCCATCTGTGACCGAAGAATCTTTATCCGAGCCTCCGCTTCTGCCCTTTTGGCTTCCGCTTTAGCAGCTTCTGCTTTTGCAAGGGCTTCTGCTTTAGCGGCTTCTGCTTTTGCAAGGGCTTCTGCTTCTGCCCTTTTCGCTTCTGCTTCTACCCTTTTGGCTTCTGCTTCTGTCCTTTTGGCTTCTTCCTCTACTTCTCTTTCTGTGAAGGAACGTCTCACCTTGGATTCCTCTGCTCTTATGCGGGCCTCTAGTATCCTGTCGCTCAGGGCTGAGCTTCTTGAGGATGATGACCCGGATGACCGAGAGGAACGTCTAGATGAGGTTGATCGGTGTGATCTGGTTTCTTGCTGGTGAGAGATACGGTGTTCGGCCTTGTCTATGGCATCTTGCACCTTAGCATCTCTTTCCTTGTCTACCTCTTCTGCCTTGCTCAGGTCTTAAAGAGCTTCATCAATTTTAGAGTCTTTTAGAAAGGTAATGTACCTTGTTGACAGTCTCTTGTATCTTTCATGATCTGTGTTCAGCCGTTCCAGAGCAGCCTGTAAGCATGTGACATCACCTGATGAGGATTCAAGTCTTGACATGTAATAGGTGACTCGTTCCCACTGTTCTTCCAGGTGTTCACATAGCTCATCTTTCATAGTGTGATAGTTTTCAGTGGCCTTTATCGTGGGTTTGGAAGAGCGCTTCGGTCGGACAACTTGGTCTGCTGGAAGCATGGAATCTGCCTCCTGGGCTTCATAATGGACAGTATCAGATTGTATTTGCTCTGTTTCAGCAGTGGGGAACTGTCCAAGGTCTTTTTCGGACATTTTTATTTAAGGTGTACTGTCTCTTTAAGAAACTTGACTTTTGAATAGGGGTCCGAAAATTGTTGTGCAGCTCTGCAAGGACTCCCTGATAAGATTCCCAAGGTGTCTTTAGCAAAACTTGGGGTTCGCAGTCCAGCAATGTGCAGTAATGAGGTATAATGTACTGAAGTCTATAGAAGGAGTATAGCAAGAGAGAAACAGCAGGTGCATAAACTGTCCCTTTACAATGCAAGCAGAGGTGACACAGGACGTGGCAGATGGGAAAGCTTCCCCTTAGGCTTGTCCAGGCATGCACTGTGCAGGCAGACTAGTGCACAAGGCTTGTTGCTAGGCAGATTGCATGGGAAGTTACAGGGCTCTTAGGGAAGTTTTTGCTTTGGGCTCTTAAGCAGTCTTCTGACTGTTCTGTCCCCACTTAAAGGCGATGGAAGGTGCGTAGTTGTGAGAGGTTGTGAGAATCTTACCTTCGTTTTTCCTATAGGTGGGGCAGACAGGACCAGAGCGCTCCAGAGTGAAACATGCACATGCTGAGATGAAACAATGGTGGTTTATTTTCTCCAAAGGTTAGGACATGCAGAGTGCAGTAATCCAAGTACTTGGCATTGTAATTCTCCAGTGATGCTTGCCTCTGAAGCTACTACGTGGTCAGAAGACTTTGCTCCTTGTAGCTCCAATCCAATAAGGGATGTTGTTCTCACAAACTCTGGTTTGGAGTGAACATACCAGGATGTGATGCAAGAGGGTCATCAGACACTCCCATGGGCTGGGCAAAAGAAACAGAGGAGCTGAAAGGTCTGACCAGTAGATGGCAGCAGAGACAAGCATGAAAAACATTAAATAACAGTTTTAACTAAGACAAATAGAAACAGCACAGTGATTTATATTTTATTCATGGAGGGTTGTGATGACTAGTATTGATATATTATTGTTTCCCTCAGACGCTGTTTGTTCAGACACACCCCCCTGCAGTTTTGCAGTTTTTATATGTGCACGTCTTTGTACCTTATTCTGCCCACTTTTGTATTCTTATAATATCATGTTAAAATTATGTATGAAATAAAGTATATATTTATTAGAAAACCGATATAGTTTGTTATCATGGTTAATGACAGTATGGTAAAATATATGGAGGTCTTTTGTAGGAACATGTTGGCTTGTTGGTGACTCTTCATAGTATAAGTGTCTAAATATGGACCTAACTATTCATATACTCTTGTGTTGTATTCCAGGAACACCCCACAAGACCTGCCGTATATCAGGAACACCCCACAACACCTGCTGTATTCCAGGAACACCCCACAAGACCTGCTGTATATCAGGAACACCCCACAAGACCTGCCGTATTCCGGGAACACCCCACAAGACCTGCTGTATATCAGGAACACCCCCACAAGACCTGCCCTGACGTATACCGAAAACACCCCACAAGACCTGCCGTATACTGGGAACATCCCACAAGACCTTCTGTATACTGGGAACGCCCAACAAGACCTGTCATATACCGGAAACACCACCAAGACCTGACATATACCGGGAACACCCCACAAGACCTGCTGTATAATAACAACACCCCCATAAAACCTAGGTAATCAGATTTTTACACTTTCCTTTTATTTCCGATTCTAACACATCAAATGTTAGGAACAAGACTTACCGTATACCGAGAACACCTCTCAAGACCTGCTGTATAGAAAGAACACCTCACAAGATCTGCCTTATATTAGGAACACCCCACAAGACCTGCCGTATACCAGAAACACCCCACAAGACCTGCTGTATACCGGAAACACTGTCATGGCCAGCCCAATCTCCAGACCTGAACCCCATTAAAAACCTCTGGAATGTAATCAAGAGGAAGATGGATAGTCACAAGCCATCAAACAAAGAAGAACTGTTTACATTTTTTGCACAATAAGTGGCATATGGTCACCTAAAGCAGTGTGAAAGACTGGTGGAAAGCATGCCAAGACGCATAAAAGCTGTGATCAAAAATCATGGTTCTTCAACAAAATACTGATTTCTGAACTCTTCCTGAGGTAAAACATTAGTATTGTTTCTAAATGATTATGAACTTGTTTTCTTTGCATTATTTGATGTCTCTGAAACCAATGCATATTTTTGTTATTTTGACTGTTTCACATTTTCAGAAAATAAATACAAAATTGTTTGCTTGGAAATAAAAAAACAATTTACATTTTCCTCAAAAATATACCTATAAAGAGAAAAATCAGAAAAACTGAAAATTTTGCAGTGGTCTCTTAATTTTTGTCAGAGCTGTATATTCAAAACTATATTATATGGGACAGATAGTGAAAAGCAGACTTCAAAACAAGTGAAGATGGCAACTAGAGATGAGCGAACCGGTTGTGGTTCGGCTCGAGTTCGGTTCGTCGAATGGAGGTCTCGTTCGAGTTCAGTTTGTCGAACGTTCGACGAACCGAACTCGAACCGCATAGGAAACAATGGCAGGCAATCACAAACACATAAAAACACCTAGAAAACACCCTCAAAGGTGTCCAAAAGGTGACAAACAACTCACAACACAACACAAACACATGGGAAAGTGACAAGGACATATACTCATGCGAAAACAAAAGAGCAGGACAAGGAAAAAGAGGAGGAGACACACATATATGAGTATATGCAAGGAAACGTCGATGCCATTACTGTGCAACTTGAGCCCTGCTCATTTTAGGCTTCCAATCTGGATAAATTGCCTGAGCTCGCCACGTACGCCTTGGGGATCTTGTCGTGTCCTGCAGCCAGCGTTCTCTCGGAACCTGTCTTCAGTGCTGCTGGGGGTCTGCTGGCAGATAAGCACACGTGTCTGTCCACTGACAATGTGGACATGGCTCTAAGAGGACTTTTCTTCCCCTGGCTCATCCAGGGGAGGTGAAAGGCACGCGTATTTTTGAGAGTGCTTCATGCAAAGCATCTTTTTCTTTTTCAAAAGGGGGGTCAACTGATGCCAGTCAAGTGGGGTGTGTGTGGCCCAATTAGTGGCAACGAGGGAGACTGTGGTTGGAGTCCCCTCGCTGTGTTTGTAAAAGAACCAAGATGAACAAGTCATGGCTCTCAGAGGACTTTTCTTCCCCTGGCTCATCCAGGGGAGGTGAAAGGCACGCGTATTTTTGAGAGTGCTTCATGCAAAGCATCTTTTTCTTTTTCAAAAGGGGGGTCAACTGATGCCAGTCAAGTGGGGTGTGTGTGGCCCAATTAGTGGCAACGAGGGAGACTGTGGTTGGAGTCCCCTCGCTGTGTTTGTAAAAGAACCAAGATGAACAAGTCATGGCTCTCAGAGGACTTTTCTTCCCCTGGCTCATCCAGGGGAGGTGAAAGGCACGCGTATTTTTGAGAGTGCTTCATGCCAAGCATCTTTTTCTTTTTCAAAAGGGGGGTCAACTGATGCCAGTCAAGTGAGGTGTGTGTGGCCCAATTAGTGGCAACGAGGGAGACTGTGGTTGGAGTCCCCTCGCTGTGTTTGTAAAAGAACCAAGATGAACAAGTCATGGCTCTCAGAGGACTTTTCTTCCCCTGGCTCATCCAGGGGAGGTGAAAGGCACGCGTATTTTTGAGAGTGCTTCATGCCAAGCATCTTTTTCTTTTTCAAAAGGGGGGTCAACTGATGCCAGTCAAGTGGGGTGTGTGTGGCCCAATTAGTGGCAACGAGGGAGACTGTGGTTGGAGTCCCCTCGCTGTGTTTTACATGATTTTTGAAGGGCATGACATGCCTAAGAGGTTGAGTTTCATCATCTGCAACTTGTTGGCAACAGAAAGGCTGCCTTTACACCCTTTTGAGACCGAGGATTTTCGAGACCTTATGCCCATTGCAGTGCCCCAAGAGCCGATGGCCAGTCGTCACTCCTTCTCCAAGAAAGGCGTGCCCGCGCTACCACAGCAGGTCGCACACAACCTCACCGATTCTTTGAGAAACTCTGTGTGTGACAGGGTGCACTTCACCACAGATACTTGGACCAGTAAGCATGGACAGGGGAGTTACATGTCGCTGACTGGGCACTGGGTAACTATGGTGAGAGATGGAGAAGGGTCTGCTGTACAAGTTTTGCCATCCCCACAAGTTGTGTGTCAATCCTTCCTCTGTATGTAGAAGTTCCTCCACTGCTTCTACCTCCTCAACCTCGTGTGGGTCCTCCACCTCGGCCCAAACCCTGTGTGGTCAGGCCACCCGCGTTGTAACTGCGCACAAGGAATCCCACACACCTCCTTACTATGCTGGCAGCAGAGCTCAACAGCATGAGGCGGTCGACTCTTTTCTTTGAAATGTCTGTGAATTGTGAGTCACACCGCTGAGGAGTTGTGGACGGTAAGCTCTGGAGATTGAGACCAAGTTTCATCAATGGTTGTCTCCACTCAACCAGCAGCCAGGGAAGGTCGGGTGTGACAATGATTCAAACCAGTCTGCGACCCTTCTTCAGGGCAATGTGACACACGTGCCTTGTATGGCTCACATGTTGAACCTGGTTGTCCAGCAATTTTTAAAACACTATCCCGGCCTACATGGCCTTCTGCAGAGGGCACGGTGTAACGCCTGCCTGGATCGACACACTCAGATGGGCTGTAAAGGATAGGCTAGAGGCAAGCCACTCACCAAGCTGGACACCCAGAACCCTGAAACCCTTTAACCCCTATACAGTGATTTGGAATTACACAGGGCCCAAGTTGATCAATACCTGTGGAAGGCTGCAGTTCCAGAGAATAGTAGTCATGCAGGGTCAAAAACATTAATTGAGGAAGAGGAACAGAATGGGATGGCCAGGACTTAATCAGAAAACAAGCAGAGGTGAAATGCGGATTGGCCAACGAGGTACATAAACAGCAAGCAGGAAAAGTAGTCAGGTAACAAGCACACAAAATCATAAAACTGAACTGGGGGTAACAGTAACAAGAGGTTCATAGCTTTGTCTGGCAGTGGTCTGCAGACAGGAGGGGCCTAAAAAAGGGTGTGGTGTCTTCCCATTGGTTGTAGCTGAATGATGGTACTTCATCTGTCAGATACCCACCACCTACATTCAGCCTGTGGTTCTGTATCTGTCAAGGTAACGCAACCCAGTGGGTGACCATAACCTGCGTCCACCTGCGCCGCTGGCATCAACTCCTTTCCCATCATCAGCGCTATGCACGAAAGGAACACGATGTCACCTGGCGACCGGAGTACAAATTGATTGAGTGGACTACGTTGGTGAATTAACAGCCGTGTGCGGCAATGATGCAAACCTGTCTGCGGCCCTTCGGCAGGGCAAAATGACACACGTGCCTTGTATGGCTCACTTGTTGAATCTGATTCTCCAGCAATTTTTAAAATACCATCCCGGCCTACATGGCCTTGTGCAGCGGGCACGCTGCTATGTGCTCACTTTCATCCTTCGCACCCAGCAGCTCAACAACTTTCATCGCTCCTGAAGTCTTAGGGTCTGGCGGTTAAACGTCGGAAATGCGATGTTCCGACACACAGGAATTGGAATCTGCACATGTTGCAGCGTCTGTGGCAGCACCGCAGAGCCCTGCTGAAATACGGTCTGACGTATACCCTGGGCTAACTTGATCCAGAGGTGGTGCAGATCACGCTGCTGGAGTGGTGTCAGATCAAGGACCTATGTGTGACGCCCTGGGCAAGCCAGGGGTCACAGGTCATGACACCACCACACACCCCACTTTCCCTGCAGGAACACCAAGGTCAGGACACAAAACCCTTGTTGCCTTCCTCCAGGGGCTGATGTCCACACCAGGGGGTGGGCCAGGCGGTTGGCTCCGCCCACCGAGGAGTTTACAGCCCTGGAGGCGGGAAAAACAGGCAGATTAGTTAGAGAGGAGTTTGAGAGTAGAAGTGAAGTGGTAGAGGAGCAAGAGAGAGGCGTTAAGGTGGAAGAGAAAGTGACAGTTAAGAACCTGAAGTTGGTCCGGGTGTGTGCCCCGGAGTGAGACAGCAAGGTTGGCAGACGGTGGTGACCGTTTGCAGGAGAGGCTGATCGGAGGTTGCCGAAAGGACCGTGGACAGGTGGTGGCCCGGCGGTACCGGAGAGGTATACGAAGAGAAGCCAGCACCATTGGCAGGGGCCTTTCGGATCCCGGCAAGGCTAGGAGTCGCCGTGAATTTGCCAAATCCGTCAGTGAAGGGGACCTCCTGGGTCTCCCAACAGCCAAAGTCCCGATTGAAGGCAACCGTCCAACCATATTGGAGAGACACCGCCACCGCCAAGGCACCAGTTTCTCAGGGCCAGCGCCTGCGGGCAAAAGAGGGGCTCCTCCGGCTCATATCCAAGCTGGGGAGCGGGTTACCGGTGGGAATCCATCGCTACCAACAACCGTATTTAGGTGCAGGAAAGAGACAGTCACCGCTAACTTGCAGGGAACATCAACACCGCAGCCGTCCGAGGGAGCCGTCCAACCAGCCGCTTGTTTACCGTGAACTGTGTCATGATCCTTGGGCTGAGTGAGTACCTCCGTGCCGTGCGGCACAGCGCTGCCCCTGCGCCCCTGCACCTCAACAGGCCCCATAACCCGCCTGTCAACCATCCTAACTCTCCATCATCGGGCCCCGGGACCACCAACCCCCCTACCCACGGAGGGGAGGGCCAACATCTAGCTGCTCCATACCATCACTCCCGGGATCCCCATACCGAGCAACGGTGGTGTCCACACAATCACCACAACCGTGGGTGGCGTCACGGACAATAAATCCCCTAAACCCAAGCCCCCTTTTCACTCACGGGCGAGGAGCGTCGCTCGAGTCCCCGGGATCCGGCACATCGCTCGAGCCACCGAGCAGCAGAGGCCGCAGCAGTAGCGGCAGCCGGACCCGAGCAGAGGGAGAGCGCAGCGTCCCCTCCTCCGCCCGCGACAACTTGGCGTCACGAACAGGATCTTACCGCTCTGCCGTCTGGTAGAGGTGCGCCTTGTTACCGCCGGAGGTGTCCGGCCGCAAAATTTCAGAAGCCGCCATCTTTGGCGCGAAAAGTACCTGCTCGAGCGTCTTCTCGACTAGTGGAGGCGCGAAGGACAAAACCCCACCCAGATAGAGGAGGGGCCGGAAAAAGGCCAAGGGGGATGAAATGGCGACTGGTCGCATGTAGCCGCGGCTATAAAAGCAGGGACGCCAGGACTCTGCAGCGATATTGGGTTCCTGGAAGACCTCGTCACCAAGATGCATAACCCAACTCCCAACGAGGAAGCCCCCGCGCCCGGCACGGCGATGTGGTTGAGGGACCGGACCGTCCCGCTGAGTAACCGTCTGCAGGCCCACATGCAACTCCTCCTGGAGGAGTGGGAGACCGACATGGCGGACGTGGTGGCTGCTATGCGGAGACGCGAGGTGGAAGAGGATTTGGAGGAGCGGGTAAGAGACCCACGCCCCTGTATTCCCGAGGGATTGGCCATTGAAGCTGAGGAGCCAGGCCTGCCTCCGCTCACCCTGCCTCTCGCCCCGCTACCCGTGTTAGCTGCTACCGCTCCGCCACTAGGCCCGCTACCTACCCAACCGGTAGCGATATCCTGCCAATCCACCCCGGCGGACCAACCGGCTGCAGACGCTCAGGACGTCCCCGAATCGCTCCCGGGGGAACCGCTAGGACCGCGGCCCCTTAATAGAAATGTGCCAGAAGTCCCGGCGGTGATTGCACCAGACCCCGAGCCAGGGACCGTAGCATGGATGAAGGCCCGGGTGATTGCGTTCCACCAACATCAACAGGATCAGACCTTCCGGATGATGGAGCAGTGGACCAACGAGGTGGAGATGCTGATTGCCACTGCCCCGATGTACGGGAGGGGAACAGATGTAATAGAGTCGACTGGTGACCCACGTCCCTATGTCCTACCAGGACCGGCCGCTGCGGCTGAGGGGCCCGCCCTAGTCTCGACCGATGCATCACCCTTGCCGTTACTTATGGGGCGCCTCAGTGTTTCGCCTGACCTACTGCCCCGTGCTACTGCAGAAGGATCTGATGCGCTGGATGCTGGAGGCCAGGAGGCTGAGGCAGCTAGCGGCAACCCGCCTGACGCAGGAATGATTGATGATGACTCCGGCCCCGGGCCCACCGCTGAGCTTGAAGGGGCAAGTGAGCGTCCCCGCTATGAAGGAGACCCAGTGGTTTTCTACACCCCGTGCACCGGTGGGAATGGGTACCGGGCACCCCTGTCACAGCAGGCATGTCAGTGCATGTTTGATATGCTGGTGGCGGAGGATGGATCCATCTCAGCTGAAGAATCAGAGTAAGGCAGCGGAGCACCGTTGCACAGTCCCCGTTGGGACCACCTGTGTGTTGAAAGGTTTAAGTTTGCAAGTTGAAAATGAAAGTAAATGATTACCGAACAGTACCCTGATTGTCAGCACCGTGATTGAACCGGCCGTTGCCGGCACCGTTGTCCCCGAGGGGACCATCCACATTTTATGCATAGGGAACTCTCTATGAACAGGCCCGAGAACTTGCAGGGCAACCACAAACATTAGTGGCATGTAAATAAAATATGGTTGTTGCGGCTACCGTTACCGCCTCCAGAGAGGCAGGTTGGAGGGAGGGCCTGCAGTGGAGCAGGCTGGGGCCCAGCCACCACCGGAACCGGTGGCTACCCCCTGGAGGGGAAGGACAGATCCCGCTCGGGTAATTTGGTTCAGGACTGGGGTCAAGGGGTGCTGTCTGTTTCTTAGAGGCAGCATCAGGGCCAGGTTACTTGGGTGGGAGAGAGCGGCAGCAGCAACCGTTTAAAATGTTACTGTAACGTTTAAGCAAAGTGCCTCCCGCTGTGGGATGATGTTACTATACTTGTATGTCTTGTTTTCTTATCTTTTTCAGAAAAATAAAACCGGTGTTGGACGGGCAGCCCGAGGACGGTCTGCGTTTTGCTAAGGGGGAATGTGACGCCCTGGGCAAGCCAGGGGTCACAGGTCATGACACCACCACACACCCCACTTTCCCTGCAGGAACACCAAGGTCAGGACACAAAACCCTTGTTGCCTTCCTCCAGGGGCTGATGTCTACACCAGGGGGTGGGCCAGGCGGTTGGCTCCGCCCACCGAGGAGTTCACAGCCCTGGAGGCGGGAAAACCAGGCAGATTAGTTAGAGAGGAGTTTGAGAGTAGAAGTGAAGTGGTAGAGGAGCAAGAGAGAGGCGTTAAGGTGGAAGAGAAAGTGACAGTTAAGAACCTGAAGTTGGTCCGGGTGTGTGCCCCGGACTGAGACAGCAAGGTTGGCAGACGGCGGTGACCGTTTGCAGGAGAGGCTGATCGGAGGTTGCCGAAAGGACCGTGGACGGGTGGTGGCCCGGCGGTACCGGAGCGGTATACGAAGAGAAGGCAGCACCATTGGCAGGGGCCTTTCGGATCCCGGCAAGGCTAGGAGTCGCCGTGAATTTGCCAAATCCGTCAGTGAGGGGACCTCCTGGGTCTCCCAACAGCCAAAGTCCCGATTGAAGGCAACCGTCCAACCATATTGGAGAGACACCGCCACCACCAAGGCACCAGTTTCTCAGGGCCAGCGCCTGCTGGCAAAAGAGGGGCTCCTCCGGCTCATATCCAAGCTGGGGAGCGGGTTACCGGTGGGAATCCATCGCTACCAACAACCGTATTTAGGTGCAGGAAATAGACAGTCACCGCTAACTTGCAGGGAACATCAACACCGCAGCCGTCCGAGGGAGCCGTCCAACCAGCCGCTTGTTTACCGTGAACTGTGTCATGATCCTTGGGCTGAGTGAGTACCTCCGTGCCGTGCGGCACAGCGCTGCCCCTGCGCCCCTGCACCTCAACAGGCCCCATAACCCGCCTGTCAACCATCCTAACTCTCCCTCATCGGGCCCCGGGACCACCAACCCCCCTACCCACGGAGGGGAGGGCCAACATCTAGCTGCTCCATACCATCACTCCCGGGATCCCCATACCGAGCAGCGGTGGTGTCCACACAATCACCACAACCGTGGGTGGCGTCACGGACAATAAATCCCCTAAACCCAAGCCCCCTTTTCACTCACAGGCGAGGAGCGTCGCTCGAGTCCCCGGGATCCGGCACATCGCTCAAGCCACCGAGCAGCAGAGGCCGCAGCAGCAGCGGCAGCCGGACCCGAGCAGAGGGAGAGCGCAGCGTCCCCTCCTCCGCCCGCGACATATGCACCCTTCTACACAGTTTACAAATGTCGACAAAGATGTTTAGCACTGGCGATGCCATTCTCAGCGTGACAATTCTGGTCATCTACAAGATGGAGCACACTGTAAGCATTATTCGGAGTCAGGTGTTGGTCCAAGAGGAAGGGGAGGAAGTACAGGAGGAGTCATATGCAGAAGGGATAATAAGATCTACAAGGTCCAGACGGTGAGCGGCACCTAGGCGGCAGTCATGGTGGGGGAGAGGGATTAACAAGGGCGCATAGTATCAGCAAAAATTGTTGAGGAAGGTGCAGGAGCCCATGAAGAAATGGAGGACGAACTGGCGATGGGCATGGAAGACTCAGCAGATGAGTGAGAGCTTGCTCACATTTCGGTTGTGCGAGGTTGGGGGGAGAGGGCAGAGGAAGGAGGCACGATTCTCACCTCTCTGCCACCAACACACCAAGGACTTGGTCCTCCTGGATGCACAAGACACATGAGCGCCTTCTTGCTGCACTACCTACAACATGACCCTCGGATTGTACGAATTCGAAGTAATGCTAACTACTGGGTTGCCACACTGTTAGATCCCTGGTACAAGACAAAATTTGGCGAAATAATTCCTGCCATAGAAAGGGACGCACGTATACAGGATTATCTGCAGAAGGTGGTACGGATTCTTAGATCTGCTTTTCCAGTAAACACCAGTGCTGCACAGAGTGAATCTCAACGCTTTGTCATGGATAGGAGGAAATGGTCTTTTACTTGTCCACATCTGAGGGACCGAGGGCTGTCTGCTGGGCTGAGATGGCATTGAGTACGGTGTCCCTGCAGAGCTGCACTTTTGGTCATATACCAAATGAGTTGAAAAAGGACAGATGCTGGTGGAAAGGGGAACAGTTGTGTTGGAAAGGGGAAAAAAGTTTTTGTCCGTGGGTTTGGTGGTTAAGCAAAAGTAACATTTGATGAAGAAACACCATCTGTTACGGTGGGACTGGCAGATTTGGATAAGGTGGTATATACTATGTTACCGCTATATAACGAAAATTAATAAGAAAAGAAAGAGAAAGGTATATATCCCCATCAGCAGTCAATGTCCACCGTGCTCACAGATGGAAAAGGAGAGGTTGGCAACTGGAAGGTTAGGTGGAGGATACAGTTCTGTGTGGCTATGAAACTAATAGTTGCCTGAACCGAGTTAGACGCCACTGGGATCTGGAGACTGGGAGCCCTGTTAGCGTCACAGGGTCCACACGCCCACCCAGCCCAGGAACTCCCTGTTAACATCACAGGGGCCATTCAGTACGCTGACCGTGTGCATTGGGGCCACACCTGTGGACAGCAGGCGCATCAGCAGCAGCAGGCCTGTTAATGCCACTGGGCTGCACAAGCAGGACTTGTAGTACAGGAGCTGGTCTTAACCGTTCTTCGTTACCAACTGTGGTGGCGGCCTGCATCGACGCCCTATCCCTGCCTACCTCTGGCCTAAAGCCGCAATGGGTTCAACACATGGAGGTGTGCTCTTTCGGAGCATAATAGAAGACTGCGCACCTCCTTGTTGGCTCCAGCCCGTTTTATAACCTGGGTCCGCCCCAAACCAGGGTGGACCACAATGCACCTCCTGGAGACAAAAGCAGAGTGACACGTCATGAGTGGCATAACTAGCGTCCTATTTGGAACCGCAACTTCAATAATGACCTCATGGCTGCCACGACACAAACACCTCACCAGTCATCGTCTGACCATCAATAATGAGGTGACAAGTCATAGGGGTGGGCCTCTGCAAGCCATTTGGGAGTGGCCTGGCCACATCGTCAGGACACCTGATGCCCTGTGGTCTATATGGGCCCCCCACATCAGGGGCAGTGCCAAAGAGTTCATTACCGGACCTAGTCTCTGATGCAGTAAGTGCCTGAGCATGCTCAGTAGCATGAAATACAGTCTCCGAAAAAAGTCTATCAGCTTTAGCATGGTGTCTAGGCACAACACAGGACTTAGACCCGGCACGGAGTGCAAGTACCTGTGCAAAGAGGCTTTTCGCACTAAGTGTGGGAGCATGCGCTGTATCCCGAAATGAAGACTTAGCCTCAGGAATGGCACAGTCAGGCTGAGCATACTCACTAGGCGAAACACTGTAGTTAGGCTGCGGCTGGGGTAAATCGGCACACGCATGCGCACTAGCTGCCTCTCCACACTTAGACGTGGAGGAGAAATTGCTCTTCGGGTGTGGACTTGGAGATGCTGTCTATGAACAGAAGGAAAAGCTAAAGGAAGCCTCACTTTCTATCCCTCCGAATTATCAAATGCAGCAAGGAATTCCCTGAGTTTGCTATAAAATTAGCGTAGCAAAATGTGCATGAGGGTGTCATGCAGAGGTGCTGCAAATAGATTTGCACCAGTGGGACACTAATGGAAGTCCAACAGTCACTTCTTGTATGTCACTAAATAGCAGCATTTTTTGCTATCATTATAGCTTATTAAAAACAGAGCAGGAGGGTGTCCTGCACAGGTGCTAGAAATAGATTGGCACCAGTGGGACAATAATGAAGTACAACAGCCAGTTCTTGTATGCCACTAAATGGCAGCATTTTTTGCTATCATTATAGCTTATTAAAAACAGAGCAGGAGTGTGTCATGCACAAGTGCTAGAAATAGCTTGGCACCAGTGGGACAATAATGAAATACAACAGCCAGTTCTTGTATGCCACTAAATGGCAGCATTTTTTGCTATCATTATAGCTTATTAAAAACAGAGCAGGAGGGTGTCATGTACAAGTGCTAGAAATAGCTTGGCACCAGTGGGAAAATAATGAAATACAACAGCCAGTTCTTGTATGCCACTAAATGGCAGCATTTTTTGCTATCATTATAGCTTATTAAAAACAGAGCAGGAGGGTGTCCTGCACAAGTGCTAGAAATAGCTTGGCACCAGTGGGACAATAATGAAATACAACAGCCAGTTCTTGTATGCCAATAAATGGCAGCATTTTTTGCTATCATTATAGCTTATTAAAAACAGAGCAGGAGGGTGTCCTGCACAAGTGCTAGAAATAGCTTGGCACCAGTGGGACAATAATGAAATACAACAACCAGTTCTTGTATGCCACTAAATGGCAGCATTTTTTGCTATCATTATAGCTTATTAAAAACAGAGCAGGAGGGTGTCATGCAGAGGTGCTGCACATAGATTTGCACCAGTGGGGCACTAATGGAGTACAACAGCCAGTTCTTGTATGCCACTAAATGGCAGCATTTTTTGCTATCATTATAGTTTATTAAAAACAGAGCAGGAGGGTGTCCTGCACAAGTGCTAGAAATAGCTTGGCACCAGTGGGACAATAATGAAATACAACAGCCAGTTCTTGTATGCCACTAAATGGCAGCATTTTTTGCTATCATTATAGCTTATTAAAAACAGAGCAGGAGGGTGTCATGCACAAGTGCTAGAAATAGCTTGGCACCAGTGGGACAATAATGAAATACAACAGCCAGTTCTTGTATGCCACTAAATGGCAGCATTTTTTGCTATCATTATAGCCTATTAAAAACAGAGCAGGAGGGTGTCCTGCACAAGTGCTAGAAATAGCTTGGCACCAGTGGGACAATAATGAAATACAACAGCCAGTTCTTGTATGCCACTAAATGGCAGCATTTTTTGCTATCATTATAGCTTATTAAAAACAGAGCAGGAGGGTGTCCTGCACAAGTGCTAGAAATAGATTGGCACCAGTGGGACAATAATGAAATACAACAGCCAGTTCTTGTATGCCACTAAATGGCAGCATTTTTTGCTATCATTATAGCTTATTAAAAACAGAGCAGGAGGGTGTCCTGCACAAGTGCTAGAAATAGCTTGGCACCAGTGGGACAATAATGAAATACAACAGCCAGTTCTTGTATGCCACTAAATGGCAGCATTTTTTGCTATCATTATAGCTTATAAAAAATAGAGCAGGAGGGTGTTATGCAGAGGTGCTGCACATAGATTTGCACCAGTGGGGCACTAATGGAGTACAACAGCCACTTCTCGTATGCCACTAAGTTTACTCAATTTTTGGTATTATAATGGCTTAGTAACAATGAGTTTGAGTGTGCAATGCAGGTAGACGTGCTGCAAATATCTTTGCAGTAGTGGGACAATACAGAAGTCCAACAGCCACTTTTATGATGCCACTAAGTTCACTCAGTGTTTGCTAGTATAATGGCTTAGTAACAATGAGTTTGAGTGTGCAATGCAGGTAGACGTGCTGCAAATAACTTTGCACTAGTGGGACAATACAGAAGTCCAACAGCCACGTTTAGGATGCCACTAAGTTCACTCAGTGTTTGCTAGTATAATGGCTTAGTAACAATGAGTTTGAGTGTGCAAAGGGCAGGAGGGTACAGTGGCAGGGTTGTGGGTCTCTGGGTAGAGGAAAGGAAGCCTGCCTTTCTATCCCTCCTAATGGGGAAATGCAGCGAGGAAATCCCTGACCTTAGCTACACAGACGCTGTCATCTTGTGTAGCTGTTAAACTCTGTTTTCACGGACCTGTCACCTATGGCTCTGACCCTGACGGTATTAGCCCTTAAAAGGACTGATAGAAAGTGCTATCCCTATTCTGTACAGCGCTGTGTATAGAGCGTACACAGCAGTATCGGAGATAGGCGCTGCGCCAGCGGTGACTGACACCAAGGACGCAGAAGAGATAATGGCGTCCGGACGGGCAGATACTCGTTTTTATAATGCAGGGACATGTGACATGGACATCCTATCACACATGCCGTTGCTTCTCTGGCTAAAAGTCCACTTAGCTGTGTGTGTGTCTGGGATTGGCTGACATGCTGGCCCGCCCCACTACACACGCGCGCTTAGGGAAGGAAGACAAGGAAAAAAAAAAAAAATGGCGGTGATCTGAATGCGCTGTTCCCGCACACTATACACTGAAATTTCATAATAGTGTGAGTCACAGAGTGACTTACACTATTACAGCGGACAGCCAGCTAGTAATTAGCTGGTCTTTTTGCTGTTAGAACCGTTCTCGAACGTATCTAGAACTATCGAGCTTTAGCAAAAAGCTTGAGTTCTAGTTCTATCTAGAACAGCCCCCAAAATCACTCGAGCCGCGAATTGGAGAACCTCGAACCGCGAACCGCGCTCAACTCTAATGGCAACCAAATGTTCAGCACTAGTGACAAGTTTGTTACTTGATTGAGCCTCAAGCATCTAAGTTTTAAAATGTTCGAGTTTCCCATCGACTTCCATTATGCTCGGTATTCAAGTCGCGTCGGTGCAACTTGAAACTCGATCGAACACTCTTGCCCATCACTATTCAGCACCATTCGTCCTTGCATGTTACACAATATGGAGAATTATTAGGTAGGTAAGTATTTTGATCATATCATTGTTTTTAGTACTCGCTCCCAAGTGCATATAAACAATCGTCCCATTGTCATCCAGTAGAGTTGAAGGAGGGAAATCCGTTGATTATTCCATTTCATGCGAGTGTCATTTATTTCTTGACTATCATCCGTATGTGAATGCTTATTTGAAGCAGATCAGGCGATGTGTATTGTGTAATGAGGTGGGGTTAAACCCTAAGTTTACAACGTCCTTTTTTAAGGTGTGCAAAATTATTAAGCACCTTGTTTTCCTTAGGCAAAATGGGTCAAAACTGAGATTGAACTGTCTTTGAAAAGTCAAAAATTGTTACGGCTAACAGATAAATGCAAAAAATATTATGGTGCGATCACAGAATCATCATAAGTTTGTTGTAAATCATCAACATGGACTCAAAAATGTGTTGAGACAAAAAAATACACATTAACTAACCAAGATTTGAGAATAATCAAACGTGAAGCTACCAGGAAGCCATTATTGTCCAATGCGGTTATACTCCAGAACTACAGCTTCCCTGGAGGCCCAGAATACAAAGTGTCCAGTGCTCAGAGACAGGGTTGAGAAAGGAGAAGGCTGAAACCCACCACAGTGTACAGTGGATTGCTATGGATGTGTGGTGCCCCCTGAGGCTTCAGTCGCCACAGAGTATTGCATCTGTCTTAAGGTGTAATGCATATCCCGGGTAAGAGTAGGTAACCACTGGTTTTCATTTACAAAACATTCACACAGAGATCTTACACAATATTTTACATACACACCTAGTTAGCCAGCCACCACTTACACAGGAAGCCGCACAGTCTGGGGAATTCCCGGTCACCATAGCAACTGGTTATCAGGCAGGCTGAGTCATCCCAAGGGTGGGAGCACTGAGTAAGAGATACACAAACAGATTTTAGTCAGATCAGTCCAGGACAGAGAATAGAGCAGACAGCCTTAAGGGAGGAAGGAGAGCAAGGCTGGTCCTGGGGACAAGAGACTGCAGGACTTTGTCCCAGGACCAGGGGCCACAACACTGCACTGCGTCTGCAGGAATGATACTGGATTAGGGTGAGAGGCGACCGGTGGAGATGATGAGACAGAGGAGACATGGTAGCTGAGGTCAAGCCTAACCGTTCCCACAATGCCAGTGCAGTCGGGGTGCAGAGCCCTCAGTTGGAGAAACCTTCATGGACTCTAACAAATCTGCAGGGGATGGGGATTTCAGGTCCCATCGTCCACACCCCACGTTTCCGGAGCACAGTGACAGGTTTACAGCCAGGCCACATGGCGAGGACCCGCGTCACCTGCACACGGGAAGGGACACTTAACACGGACAGCGGGTCCCTAAGTTGCTTCAGGCCATGGGGAACCGCGAGTCAGCGCAAGGAGGAAGGTCGCACACATTTCCACAGACACTGGTGATTGCCTCTGATTCACCTGGGACCGGCTGGAGTTCATCCATGGTGGCGGAAAGCGGCACCTCCGGGGACCTTTAAGAACTGTGAGTAAAAGGAACTTTGAACCGCAGCACCGGTGTCGCCCTCATCCTCCCTGGGGCTCGCTTCACCTGGAGCTGGACTATCTGGGCTGCGTTAACATCAGCCCCGGAGGAGAGCAACATCTTGCAGTGGTGGCCGATTCCTGGCCGCACACCACAGGTGGCGCTGCAAAGCATCCCCCATTCCCATCCAACACCGATCCTGAAAGAGGAAAAGTCACAGGAAGGGTCCGCAGCGGAGGAGGCCGAGACCCCAGTCACAGCTGCAACCGGTGCTGCCAGGGACCCTTCACCCCCCTTCCATCCTCCTTTACACCTTGCACCCACTTGTTTGTCTTTTACATGTAGCCAACAGGGCCACGGAGCCGGGTTAGGTCAGTCACAGCAACCCACAAAACCACTGGCCCAGTGACGAGTAACCCTGAGGCCCCGTGGGACGCTACAGATGACCATCTTGGATCTTTAGTATCTACTAAGGGACTACAGGAGGGACGTACTGTTAAAAAGGATCAGTCATGGATAGATTAATACGTTTTTAATGGCCTGCAGTCATGCAACTAACTAACATCTTACAAGATATTGGACATTTGTTTTCTTAACGAATAATGGTGCTGGTCTTATGAAGGGTACGGTCTTCTTCATGCTGAACAGGCCACCATCAGGGCATTCCTGCCCTTACTGATATATGCGGCCCGGTGAGACCAAGCAAAGAGGAAGGCCTGGAATGGGGTAATTACTTAGGTTTATTAAGCACTGCACAAGGATGGCCACCGGCTGGGGCCTGTAGCAGAGGGTGATGTCAGAGGTGGATGGCCCACCCTCTGTTCATTATTGTGAAGTTTGTACTGCGCATGTGCTAAACAGGCTGCCATACACAGTACAAACAGGAAGTTATCTGAAATAGAACGAGGAGATTCCCCAATCACTACCGAGGGCGAAAACTCCATTTGAACCTTTTTTCTTCAGTGTTGGAGCTGCCCATGGCTGGTGAGTATGATCTGTGTGTCTTCCAGCTCCTTTTTATGGCTCATACACAGCACTATATTGTATATTCAGGTGCACACTATATCTTGTATTACAGTACGTGTCTGTATCTGTGTCTGGTATATGTATGTAAAGTGGATGTGTGTGTACAGTATAGTCCTGAGTATACACTATAGGCAGCCCGCGGCCTCTATATTGTTTATAAGCAGCTTACAGCCTCTATATTAAATATATACAGCCCACAGCCTCTATGTCATCTATATATATACAGCCCGCAGCCTCTATGCTATAAATATATATACAGCCAGCAGCTTCTATGTTTTATATATATATATATATATATACAGCTAGCAGCCTCTATAATATATATATATGTATACATATATACAGGGCCGTATTTGGCATTCATGCTGCCCTAGGCACTTTAAGTTGTAACGCCCCCTACTGGTAAGGCTGCTTTCACACTTGCATTATTTTGCATCCGTCACAATCAGTTGTGTGACTTATGCAACGGATGCGTTGCAGATAGTGGCACAACTGATGTGACTGATGCAAAACAACAATCCGTTTTTTTTTTTACTGATTTACCAGCGGCTGGCTATTGTGAACGATCAGCTGATCACCCGGCGGCCGGCCGCTGGGCGATCACCTGATTGTTCACAGTTGCCGAGCGATAAGATGATCGTTCTCAAAAGCCAGCTGATCACTCTCGAAATCCAGCCGCTGGGCGATCAGCTGATCGTTCGGCCGCCGAGAGAGAAACATTGATTTCAATTATTAAACAGAAGAGCTGAGCATGCGCAGTAGAAAAAAAAAAGGATTCCGACGCTCAAAAAATGCTACATGCTGCGTTCCTACGTTCGTACATAACTACACATCACAAGAACAACCATCAGTATATGAATACATCACCAGAACCACAGTCAGTACATGCCTACATCACCAGAACAATCATCAGTATAGAAATACATCCCCAGAACTACTGTCAGTACATGACTGCATCAGCAGAACAATTGCCAGTACAGAAATACAGCCTGAAAACAACCGACAATACATGACACATCACCAACGTTATACAGCAGTCACTTTCAATGTCAGGTTAGCTCCTATCATATAAACTTGTATACCTTAACAATGGTAAGGAGATGATTGAAATTGTTGTTACCAACTATCATCAAACTAGGTACCACAGTACTGATTAGATGCTAGTAGCCGCACTAGTAAACATTTAAAGAGTAACTTAAAGGTTTGGTCTGAAGGCAAAGTAATTTTCATTCTAAATGCCTATCTATTTAGTGCCATAATATAATTTTTTTTAATATACTTGCATTAATAATTTCCTATCCTGCCCCTTGATGACGCTTCATATCAGGGAGGGGCAGAGGCTGTGGCAGTGACTGCAGCCTCCGCACCATGATAACGCTTCTTTTGAGTATCCCAGCATGCACCATGCTCTAAGATTCTCAAAAGAAGGGTCATTAAAAAGGTCCATTAATTCTTAGACTGGTGCAGTAATGTGTCCTGAGACCCCCATAGGTGAAGTGCACGGCTCAGGAGACAGGACTCTGATTTTCTACTGAATCCGCGCTGCTCTGTCTGCTCTCCTGCACTATCCTAATAAGTCTTTGGAGCAATTGTGGGGGACTCGGGACCAGGTTCCCCTCAGATCTGATCAAAATTAATTACCCTAAAACATATAAAATAATTTCTAAAAACATCAAGTCTCTCTTTAAGGTGCGTTTACACTGCTGCGGATTATCGATCTACCTCAACAAGCTGTCAATCACCTGATGCAGGAGCAAAATATCTGTCACCCACAAAATGCCGATCACCCTGCACAAATATTCATAATAGGGAATGTCGCACATAGAAAAATCATACCGGGTGTATATAGCCCATACAGAAATCACACCAGGTTATACAGCCCATACAGAAATCATACCAGATGTATACAGCCCATACAGAAATCATACCGGGTGTATACAGCCCATACAGAAATCATACCGGGTGTATACAGCTCATACAGAAATCCTACTGGGTGTATACAGCCCATACAGAAATCATACCGGGTGTATACAGCCCATACAGAAATCATACCGGGTGTATACACCCCATACAGAAATCATACCGGGTATATACAGCCCATACAGAAATCATCCCAGGTATATACAGCCCATACAGAAATCATACCGGGTGTATACAGCCCATACAGAAATCATACCGGGCGTATACAGCCCATACAGAGATGACACCAGGCGTGTACAGCTCATACAGAAATCACACCAGGTGTACACAGCCGATACAGAAATCCCACCAGGTGTATACAGCCCATACAGAAATCATACCAGGTGTATACAGCCCATACAGAAATCACACAAATTGTATACAGCCCATACAGAAATCACACCATGTGTATACAGCCCATACAGAAATCATACCGGGTGAAAACAGCTCATACAGAAATCATACCGGGTGTATACAGTCCATACAGAAATCATACCGGGTGTGTACAGCCCATACAGAAATCATACCGGGTATATACAGCCCATACAGAAATCATACCGGGTGTATACAGCCCATACAGAAATCATACCGGGTGTATACAGCCCATACAGAAATCATACTGGGTGTATACAGCCCATACAGAAATCATACCGGGTGTATACAGCCCATACAGAAATCATACCAGGTGTATACAGCCCATACAGAAATCATACCAGGTGTATACAGCCCATACAGAAATCACACCAGGTGTATACAGCCCATACAGAAATCACACCAGGTGTATACAGCCCATACAGAAATCATACCAGGTGTATATAGCCCATACAGAAATCACACCAGGTGTATACAGTTCAACTTAACATTTGATAAAAGATTCACTTTTGTTTATGGCATAGGCCACTCCAAAAGTGCACAATGCCCCCTCACTGCAAAAAAAAAATAAATAAAGATTTTTTTATTGTTAGGTTACACTGTTTCTACCTGGCATGATTTTATATGGGCTGTGTTCCCTAAAAAATGTTTGTACAGTTTAATTGGCATTTGGGGGGTGAAAGACGCCTTTAAATATCTTTCTTGGCCGCACATTGTCCTGTGAACACGCTGCCAAGAACAATGCTATTCTATGTGTACAGGACGATCATGGTAAAGATCGTTCTGTGCACATGAAAGTGCGGTCACAGGCTCAGCAGCTGTTAAATTATTGACCATCGGCTGGATATAGATCAGCGATCACTTAAAACCTGCATTTAGCCAATGTGTTTAGTCATCACCTGCATTTATCCAGCCTCAAACCTCGGTAACTCACAGGTCCTGGCGCCATGATGACTTCACATCCACAGCTTGTCTCTGCAGACCTCCATCTTCTCTGCTCTTCTGCAGCACATCACGACACAGTGCCCTTAAAAATAACATGTCATTAAAAAAATAATCAACCATGCTGTTCCCTAAATAAGCCCCCAAAATAAATAACTGTCCCTCACTTTAATCACTGCACAAAAAAATTACCCCCACACTGTCTATATTATGGTACATGGCTTCCACACTACCCCCTTTTTATACCACACCGTCTCCCCTCACCCACTACACCCTCCTCACTTAGGAACTACGATCTCCAAACTGTCTGCACTACATGCTGCCCTCTATTCGAACTGTCTCCCACACATTAGACTTCTACATATTGAGCCCACCCCATGCTGCCCCCTATTCCACAGTGATTCCACCCCACAGGCTGCCCCCTGCCCCATACAGATCACACCCCATGCTGTGAGCCCACACAGAGCCAACTACATGCACCCCCTTTATCATACAGAGCGCTCCCTATGCTGCTGCCCCTGTCCCATAGAGATCCCACTTCATGCACCCCATTTTCCTATACAAAGCGCTCCCTATGCTACTGCCCCCTGCCCCATAGAGATCCCCCTCCATGCACCCCCTTTCCTATACAGCGCACCCCCTATGGCTGCTGCCCCTGCCCCATAGAGATCCCCCTCCATGCACCCCCTTTCCTATACAGCGCGCCCCCTATGGCTGCTGCCCCCTGCCCCATAGAGATCCTCCTCCATGCACCCCCTTTCCTATACAGAACGCCCCCTATTGCTGCTGCCCCCTGCCCCATAGAGATCCCCCTCCATGCACCCCCTTTCCTATACAGCGCGCCCCCTATTGCTGCTGCCCCATAGAGATCCCCCCATGCACCCCCTTTCCTATATAGAGCGCTCCCTATGGCTGCTGCACCTGCCCCATAGAGATCCCCCTCCATGAACCCCTTTTCCTATACAGCGCGCCCCCTATTGCTGCTGACCCCTGCCCCATAGAGATCCCCTTCCATGCACCCCCTTTCCTATACAGCGCGCCACCTATGGCTGCTGCCCCTGCCCCATAGAGATCCCCCTCCATGAACCCCCTCTCCTATACAGCGCGCCCCCTATGGCTGCTGCCCACTGCCCCATAGAGATTCCCCTCCATGCACCCCCTTTCCTATACAGCGCGCTCCCTATTGCTGCTCCCCCCTGCCCCATAGAGATCCCCCTCCATGCACCCCCTTTTCTATACACCGCACCCCCTATTGCTGCTGCCCCCTGCCCCACAGAGATCCCCCTCCATGCACCCCTTTTCCTATACAGCGCACCCCCTATTGCTGCTCCCCCCTTCCCCATAGAGATCCCCCTCCATGCACCCCCTTTCCTATACAGCGCGCCCCCTATGGCTGCTGCCCCTGCCCCATAGAGATCCCCCTCCATGAACCCCCTCTCCTATACAGCGCGCCCCCTGTGGCTGCTGCCCCCTGCCCCATAGAGATCCCCCTCCATGCACCCCCTTTCCTATAAAGCGCGCCCCCTATGGCTGCTGCCCCCCGCCCCATAGAGATCCCCCTCCATGCACCCCCTTTCCTATAAAGCGCGGCCCCTATGGTTGCTGCCACTGCCTCACACAGATTACACCCCATGCACCTCTTTTTCCCATAGAGAGCGCTCCCTATGGCTGCTGCCCCCTGCCCCATAGAGATCCCCCTCCATGCACCCCCTTTCCTATACAGCGCGCCCCCTATTGCTGCTGCCCCCTGCCCCATAGAGATCCCCCTCCATGCACCCCCTTTCCTATACAGCGCGCCCCCTATTGCTGCTGCCCCCTGCCCCATAGAGATCCCCCTCCATGCACCCCTTTTCCTATACAGCGCACCCCCTATTGCTGCTGCCCCCTTCCCCATAGAGATCCCCCTCCATGCACCCCCTTTCCTATACAGCGCGCCCCCTATGGCTGCTGCCCCTGCCCCATAGAAACCCCCCTCCATGAACCCCCTCTCCTATACACCGCGCCCCCTATGGCTGCTGCCCCCTGCCCCATAGAGATCCCCCTCCATGCACCCCCTTTCCTATAAAGCGCGCCCCCTATGGCTGCTGCCCCCCGCCCCATAGAGATCCCCCTCCATGCACCCCCTTTCCTATAAAGCGCGCCCCCTATGGTTGCTGCCACTGCCTCACACAGATTACACCCCATGCACCTCTTTTTCCCATAGAGAGCGCTCCCTATGGCTGCTGCCCCCTGCCCCATAGAGATCCCCCTCCATGCACCCCCTTTCCTATACAGCGCGCCCCCTATTGCTGCTGCCCCCTGCCCCATAGAGATCCCCCTCCATGCACCCCCTTTCCTATACAGCGCGCCCCCTATTGCTGCTGCCCCCTGCCCCATAGAGATCCCCCTCCATGCACCCCCTTTCCTATACAGCGCGCTCCCTATGGCTGCTGCCCCTGCCCCATAGAGATCCACCTCCATGAACCCCCTTTCCTATACACCGCACCCCCTATGGCTGCTGCCCCCTGCCCCATAGAGATCCCCCTCCATGCATCTCCTTTCCAATACACCGCGCCCCCTATGGCTGCTGCCCCTGCCCCATAGAGATCCACCTCCATGAACCCCCTTTCCTATACACTGCGCCCCCTATGGCTGCTGCCCCCTACCGCATTGAGATCCCCCTCCATGCACCCCCTTTCCTATACAGCGCGCCCCCTATTGCTGCTGCCCCCTGCCCCATAGAGATCCCCCTCCATGAACTCCCTCTCCTATACAGCGCGCCCCCTATGGCTGCTGCCACTGCCCCATAGAGATCCCCCTCCATGAACCCCCTTTCCTATACAGCGCGCCCCCTATTGCTGCTGCCCCCTGCCCCATAGAGATCCCCTTCCATGTGTCGCGGGCGGAGGAGGGGACGCCGCGCTCTCCCTACTGCTCGGGTCCGGCTGGCACTGCGGCCTGCTGCCGCTGCTCGGTGGCTCGAGCGATGGGCCGGATCCCGGGGACTCGAGTGGCGCTCCTCGCCCGTGAGTGAAAGGGGGTTTTTGGGTGTGGGGATTGTTTATTGCTGCTGCACCTGCCCCATAGAGATCCCCCTCCATGCACCCCCTTTCCTATATAGAGCGCTCCCTATGGCTGCTGCCCCTGCCCCATAGAGATCCCCCTCCATGCACCCCCTTTCCTATACAGCGTGACCCCTATGGCTGCTGCCACTGCCCCATAGAGATCCCCCTCCATGAACCCCCTCTCTCTACAGCGCGCCCACTATGGCTGCTGCCACTGCCCCATAGAGATCCCCCTCCATGAACCCCTTTTCCTATACAGCGCGCCCCCTATTGCTGCTGACCCCTGCCCCATAGAGATCCCCTTCCATGCACCCCCTTTCCTATACAGCGCGCCACCTATGGCTGCTGCCCCTGCCCCATAGAGATCCCCCTCCATGAACCCCCTCTCCTATACAGCGCGCCCCCTATGGCTGCTGCCCCCTGCCCCATAGAGATCCCCCTCCATGCACCCCCTTTCCTATACAGCGCGCCCCCTATTGCTGCTGCCCCCTGCCCCATAGAGATCCCCCTCCATGCACCCCCTTTCCTATACAGCGCGCCCCCTATTGCTGCTGCCCCCTGCCCCATAGAGATCCCCCTCCATGCACCCCCTTTCCTATACAGCGCGCTCCCTATGGCTGCTACCCCTGCCCCATAGAGATCCACCTCCATGAACCCCCTTTCCTATACACCGCGCCCCCTATGGCTGCTGCCCCCTGCCCCATAGAGATCCCCCTCCATGCACCCAATTTTCTATACACCGCGCCCCCTATGGCTGCTGCCCCTGCCCCATAGAGATCCCCCTCCATGAACCCCCTCTCCTATACAGCGCGCCCCCTATGGCTGCTGCCCCCTGCCCCATAGAGATCCACCTCCATGAACCCCCTTTCCTATACACCGCGCCCCCTATGGCTGCTGCCCCCTGCCCCATAGAGATCCCCCTCCATGCATCCCCTTTCCTATACAGCGCGCCCCCTATGGCTGCTGCCCCCTGCCCCATAGAGATCCCCCTCCATGCATCCCCTTTCCTATACAGCGCGCCCCCTATGGCTGCTGCCCCCTGCCCCATAGAGATCCCCCTCCATGCACCCCCTTTCCTATACAGCGCGCCCCCTATTGCTGCTGCCCCCTGCCCCATAGAGATCCCCCTCCATGCACCCCCTTTCCTATACAGCGCGCTCCCTATGGCTGCTACCCCTGCCCCATAGAGATCCACCTCCATGAACCCCCTTTCCTATACACCGCGCCCCCTATGGCTGCTGCCCCCTGCCCCATAGAGATCCCCCTCCATGCATCCCCTTTCCAATACACCGCGCCCCCTATGGCTGCTGCCCCTGCCCCATAGAGATCCACCTCCATGAACTCCCTTTCCTATACACTGCGCCCCCTATGGCTGCTGTCCCCTGCCCCATTGAGATCCCCCTCCATGCACCCCCTTTCCTATACAGCGCGCCCCCTATTGCTGCTGCCCCCTGCCCCATAGAGATCCCCCTCCATGAACCCCCTCTCCTATACAGCGCGCCCCCTATGGCTGCTGCCCCCTGCCCCATAGAGATCCACCTCCATGAACCCCCTTTCCTATACACCGCGCCCCCTATGGCTGCTGCCCCCTGCCCCATAGAGATCCCCCTCCATGCATCCCCTTTCCTATACAGCGCGCCCCCTATGGCTGCTGCCCCCTGCCCCATAGAGATCCCCCTCCATGCATCCCCTTTCCTATACACCGCGCCCCCTATGGCTGCTGCCCCCTGCCCCATAGAGATCCCATTCCATGCATCCCCTTTCCTATACACCGCGCCCCCTATGGCTGCTGCCCCTGCCCCATAGAGATCCACCTCCATGAACCCCCTTTCCTATACACTGCGCCCCCTATGGCTGCTGCCCCCTGCCCCATTGAGATCCCCCTCCATGCACCCCCTTTCCTATACAGCGCGCCCCCTATGGTTGCTGCCCCCTGCCCCATAGAGATCCCCCTCCATGCACCCCCTTTCCTATAAAGCGCGCCCCCTATGGTTGCTGCCACTGCCTCACACAGATTACACCCCATGCACCTCTTTTTCCCATAGAGAGCGCTCTCTATGGCTGCCCCTGTCCCATGCAGATTACACCCCATGCACCTCTTTTTCCCATAGAGAGCGCTCTCTATGGCTGCCCCTGTCCCATGCAGATTACACTCCGCCGGCTACCGCTCTCTTCAGCTCTATAGCGCTTACCTCCCGGCTCCGGTGACTTCTCCTCAGCGGCACTCAGTATGCAGAGACGCCGGCAGCGGTGACTCATCGCGCTGCCCGTGACGTCATCAGTGAGCGCGCCAGGCCAGGGAGCTGATTGCAGCTCCTGACCCCGGAAGTGCCGGCGCGCAGAGAGCAGGTATGGAGGATGATTTGTATTAGCGTTTAAGATGCTAATACAAATTAATCACGGGACCACCAACTAACTCCCCCGCCCCCGCAAAGACTCCGGTTTTAGTAATGAGTCTGGGGAGGGAAATTTAAAAAAAAAAATATTTTTATTTTATTTTATGTTTTTACTAGCGCCCTTGGCGCCGCCGCCCCCGTACTGTACTACAGTTGAAACCAGAAGTTTACATATACTATCTATAAAGATACATATGCAGGTTTTTCTCACTATCTGATTTGAAATCAGAATAAACCTTTCCAGTTTTAGGTCAATTAGGATTACCAAAATTATTTATATTTGCCAAATGCCAGAATAATGAGAGAAACAGAGAATACTATGCCTTTAAACAATATGGAACAGCCATGATGTCATGTCTTTGGAAGTTTTTGATAGGTTTATTGGAAACATCTGAGTTAATTTGAGACACACCTGTGGATGTATTTTAATGCACACCTGAAACATACTGCTTCTTTGTCTAGCAATATGGGAAAGTCAAAAGAAATTAGCCAAGATCTCAGGAAGAAAATTGTGGATTTGCACAAGTCTGGATCATCCATGGGTGCAATTTCCAGATACCTAAAGGTGCCTTGTTCATGTGTACAAACAATTATATGCAAGTACAAACAAATGGGAATGTCCAGCCATCATACCGCTCAGGAAGAAGATGGGCTCTGTGTACAAAAGGTGAACGTACTTTGGTCAGACAAGTGCATATCAACCCAAGAACAAAAGCAAAAGACCTTGTGAAGATGCTGGCGGAAGCTGGTAAGATTGTGTCATTATTCAAAGTGAAGCAAGTACTGTATCAATATAGGCTGAAAGGCCACTCTTCCAGGAAGAAGCTATTACTCCAAAAGAAACATAAAAAAAGTCAGATTAATGTTTGCAAATGCACACAGGAACACAGACCTTAATTTTTGGAGACATGTCCTGTGCTCTGACAAAACTAAAATTGAACTGTTTGGCCATAATGACCATCGTTACATTTCAGGGAAAAAGGGAGAAGCTTTGAAGCCCAAGAACACCATCCCAACTGTGAAACACGGGGGTGGCAGCTATATGATGTGGGTTTGTTTTGCTGCAGGAGGGACTGGTGCACGTCACAAAAAATAGCATCATGAAGAAAAAAGATTACATGGCAATACTGAAGCAAAATCTGAAGACATCACCCAGGAACTTAAAGCTTCGGCAGAAATGAGTCTTCCAAATGGACAATGACCTGAAGCATACTGCCAAACTTGTTCCAAAGTGGCTTAAGGATAACAAAGTCGATGTTTTGAAGTACCCTGATCTCAAACCTATTGAAAATTTATGGGCAAAGCTGAAAAGGCCGATGCGAGCAAGGCGACCTACAAACATGGCTCAGTTACCTGTGGAAGGATATCCAAAAAAATGGTACTAAATATACTAATGAAATCTATGCAAATGTTTGACTCTGCAGAAAGTAATTAAAAAGCTTTAAAACATTCTCTCTCTCACTCTCTCTCATCCTGGCAAACCAAAAGTTTGAACACACCTTCTCATTCAAAGAGTTTTCTTTATTTTCACGACTCTGAAAATTGTAGATTCACATTGAAGGCATCAAAACTATGAATTAAAACATGTGGAATGAAATACTTAAAAAAGTGTGAAACAACTGAAAATATGTCTTATATTCTAGGTTCTTCAAAGTAGCCACCTTTTGCTTTCATTACTACTTTGCACACTCTTGGCATTCTCTTGATGAGCTTCAAGAGGTAGTCACCGGAAATGGTTTTCCAACAGTCTTGAAGGAGTTCCCAGAGATGCTTAGCACTTGTTGGCCCTTTTGCCTTCACTCTTCGGTCCAGCTCACTCCAAACCATCTCGATTGGGTTCAGGTCTGGTGACTGTGGAGTCCAGGTCATCTGGCATAGCACCCCATCACTCTCCTTCTTAGTTAAATAGCCCTTTCACAGCCTGGAGGTGTGTTTTGGGTCATTGTCCTGTTGAAAAATAAATGATGGTCCAACTAAACGCAAACCGGATGGAATAGCACGCCGCTGCAAGATGCTGTGGTAGGCATGCTGGTTCTGTATGCCTTCAATTTTGAATAAATCCCCAACAGTGTCACCAGCAAAGCACCCCCACACTATCACACCTCCTCCTCCATGCTTCACGGTGGGAACCAGCCATGTAGAGTCCATCCGTTCACCTTTTCTACAAAGACACGGTGGTTGGATCCAAAGATCTTAAATTTGGACTCATCAGACCAAAGCACAGATTTCCACTGGTCTAATGTCCATTCCTTGTGTTCTTTAGCCCAAACAAGTCTCTTCTGCTTGTTGCCTGTCCTTAGCAGTGGTTTCCCAGCAGCTATTTTACCATGAAGACCTGCTGCACAAAGCCTCCTCTTAACAGTTGTTCTAGAGATGAGAAGGTGTGTCCAGGCTCTTGGTCTGTACTGTATATATATATATATATATATATATATATATATATATATATATATACATATAGCCTGCATCCACAATTTTATGTATGCCACCCGCAGACTCTATATTATATATAAATACACAGCCTGCAGCCTCTATGTTGCATATCTATAGCCACCCGCCTCTATATTTTATATATTATACAGCTCTGGCAAAAATTAAGAGACCACTGCAAAATTTTCAGTTTTTCTGATTTTTCTCTTTATAGGTATATTTTTGAGTAAAATGTAATTTGTTCTTTTATTCTACTGACAACGTCTCCGAATTTCCAAGCAATACATTTTGTATTTATTTTCTGAAAATGAGAAATGGTCAAAATAACAAAAAAATGCATTACTTTCAGACCTCCAATAACGCACAGAAAACAAGTTCATAATCATTTAGAAACAACAATAATAATGTTTTCACTCAGGAAGAGTTCAGAAATCAATATTTTCTGGAATAACCATGATTTTTAACCACAGATTTCATGCGTCTTGGCATGCTTTCCACCAGTCTGTTACACTGCTTTTGGGTGACCTTATGCCACTCCTGGTGCAAAAATTTAAGCAGTTCTTCTTTGATTGATGGCTTGTGACTATGGATCTTGCTCCTCATTACATTCCAGAGGGTTGCAATGGGGTTCAGGTCTGGAGATTGGGCTGGCTATGACAGGGTTTTGATGTAGTGGTCTTTCATCACATATTGATTGACCCAGCTGTGTGGCATGGTGCATTGTCCTGCTGGAAAAAACAGTCCTCAGAGTTGGGGAACATTGCCTGAGCAGAAGGAAGCAACTGTTTTTCCAGGATAACCTTGTATGCAGCTTGATTCATACGTCCTTCACAAAGTTTAATCTGCCCAATTTCTAGAGTATGGTAATCTCTAATTTTCAGTTTTGCCCAACACCTGGTAATACAATGACATTACCTGCTGGCCTCGGATTCGCTGGCGATTGCAGATTTCCTATGCGCGGAGGAGGAAATAAAAAATCTGAAGTAAAGCGCTGTTGGCTGTGGTCCCTGATATAAGGCTGCGATGATCAGGGGGCCTGTGGGCCACAAGAAGCTCAGGGGCTGCTAAAAGCTCAGGGGCCGCATGTGGCCTGCAGGTTGCGTGTTTGAGACCTCTTGGTTAGGCCTCTTTCACACGTCCGTGTCTCCGGTACGTGTATGGTCAGTTTTCTCACGTACCGGAGACACGGGCACACGTAGACCCATTAAAATCAATGGGTCTGCGCTCACGTGCGTATTCTGCCATGGACCGTGTGTACGTGTGGAGCATAAGTGTGCCCGTGTGCTCCACACGTCAACATGTCCACGTTTTCTCCGGCATCACGGGTGTCATACGGAACGCAAACGGGTCATACGTAACACAAACGGACCACACGGATGTGTTCCGTGTGACACGCGCCGGAGAAAACACATGTATCTGCAAGAAAAAAACAAAACCTTTACTCACCTTCTCCAGCCCTGCAGTCTCTGCCGCAGCTGTCACTTGCTTCCGACCGCCGCTCATTATGCTAATTGAATATTCACTTCACTGCGGCCGGAAGCAGCAGCAGCGGGGAGTCGGCAGGACCGGAGACCGAAGATCAGCACCATGGACAGCGACGCCAGGTACAGTTGAGTAGAAAGTTCCCGTTCTCCGTGTGTTATCACGAATAACACACGGAGAACACACGTGTGCATACACATGGCACACCGAGGGCAATACGCACCTTTGACACGTCCGTGAAAAACGTGCGTGATTTTCATGGACGTGTAAATGAGGCCTTAGAGAGAGGCATGTTACGTACTGCACATAAGCAGGCCTCACTTAGAGCCCTGATTAAAGGTACACAACACAAATTACGAGCGGCCGCATCCCGATCTATAAGACAAGCAGCAGCCGCTGGTGATTTAACTAGAACTGCATGTGTGGCTCCCCCGGGCCAGTCATTTCAGAACAGTTTAGGCCACACATGCATATCTAGTTAAATCACTGATGGAATCGGCTTCTCTTATAGATCAGGATGCAGCCGTCTGCCTCTGTCGCACGTGTCTGCAAAAATGGCTCGGCGTGTCACCACTGACACGCGTGTCACAGGTTAGCTATCACTGTGTTAGATAGTGTGATAAACAGATTATGAGAAAATCTATTTATTTATACATTTTGTGCCTTATTCCTGAAAAAAAACACTCCACAGAGCCCCCCTCTATAGGTCTTTATTCTGTTTGTTTGTTACCCAGTGTAATCCATGAGCAGACAAACCGAGAGAGAGTCTACTCTATACATGAAGTGGGGGCAAGGCTTTCTCTGCTTATGAATCTGGGGCTGTTTATTACAATGGAGAAACTAAGTATTTGATACTCTGCCTATTTTGCAAGTTTTCCCATCTACAAAGAATAGAGAGGTCTGGAATTTCTATCATAGGTACACTTCAACTGTGACAAACAGAATAAATAAAACAATCCAGAAAATCACAATATATGATTTTGAAATAATTAATTTGCATTTTATTGCATGAAATAAGTATTTGATCACCTACCAACTAGTAAGCATTCTGGCTCTCACAGACCTGTTATTTTTTCTTTAAGAAGACCTCCTACTTTGCACTCATTACCTGTATTAATTGCACACATTTGAACTCGTTCCTTGTATAAAAGACACCTGCCCACACAGTCAATCACACTCCAACCTCTCCACCATGGACAAGACAAACAGCTGTCTAAGGACACCAGGGACAAAATTGTAGACTTGCATAAGGCTGGGATGGGCTACAGGACAATAGGCAAGCAGCTTGGTAAGAAGGCAACAACTGTTGGCGCAATTATTAGAAAATAGAAGAAACACAATATGACTGTCAATCTTACTCGGTCTGGGTTCCATGCAAGATCTTGCCTAAAGGTCAGGAATCAGTTCAGAACTACAAGGGAGGACTTGATCAGTGACATGAAGAGAGCTAATACTACCTTCTCAAAGATTACCATTAGTAACAAACTGCAGCATCATAAATTAAAATCCAGCAGGGCACGCAGAGTCACCTGCTCATGCCAGTACATGTCCAGACCCATTTGAAGTTCACCAAATACCATCTGGATGATCCAGAGAAGGCATCGGAGAAAGTTATGTGATCAGAAGAGAACAAAATAGAATTTTTTGGTACCAACTCCATTCGCCATGTTTGGAGGAAGAAAGATGAGTACAATCCCAAGGAAACCATGCAAACCATGAGCATGGGGGTGGAAACATCATACTTTGGTGGTGCTTTTCTGCAAAGGGGACAGGACGACTGCACCATATTGAAGGGAGATTTTGGCTCTGAGATTTTAGCCAATAACCTCCTTCCCTCAGTAAGAGCGCTGAAGATGGGTTATGGTTGGGTCTTCCAGCATGACAAAGAAAATGACCCAAAACACACAGCCAAGGTAAACTAAGGACTGGCTAGGTAAGAAGAATTTCAAGGTCCTGGGGTGGCCTAGCCAGTCTCCAGACCTGAACCCAATAGAAAATCTTAGGAGGGAGCTGAAACTCAATGATGCCCAGCAACAGCCGCGAAACCTGAAAGATATGGAGAAGATCTGTATGGAGGAGTGGACCAAAATCCCTGTTGCAGTGTTAAGAACTACAGGAAACATCTGACCTCTGTAATTGCAAACAAAAGTTCTGTTTTTCTATTGTATCAAATACCTATTTCATGTAATAAAATGCAAAATAATTATTTAAATATCATACAATGTGATTTTCTGGATTTTTTTATTCTGTCACAGTTGAAGTTTACCTACAATAAAAATTACAGACCCCTTCATTCTTTGAAGGGGGGAAACTTTCAAAATCGGCAGTATATCAAATACTTATTTTCCCCACTGTATGTACAGGAAAAAGGGGCGTCTCTACTGGATGTGAGAAAGGGTCTTTACTGCTTTACAAGAAGTGAGGTTGGGTCTTTGTCTCTTTTAAGAAAGGGGGGTGGGTCTTTGTCTCTATACAGGAAGTGGAGGCTTTTTTTCTCTTTGTACATTAACTAAAAGGTTGGTCTTTATCAGTGAGGGTTGATCTCTGGAGGAAGTAGGGGTGGGTTTTTTTTCTTTACAGGAAATGTGGGCATGTCTTTGACTCTCTACAGGGAGTAGGAGTCTGGTCTTTGTCTCTCTTTTTCTGGTATTCTGTTTTAACTGTATACAGGTATAATAGTTATTCAAGCTTTCAGTTCCGGGCAATAAAAGCATTGGAAACATAGCGGGAACAATGCTTGAAAGTGAGACAAAGGAACGTCCTGAACCTATAGTACTGACAGAATGCTGATAAGGAGAATCTAAGCACTCAAAAGCAGTGGTTGGCAAGTTATGGCATATGAGAATTTGGACAGTTTCTGGATATGTGCCGCCTCGGACCTCTCTGATGTCACTGTGGTGGCTCCAAGCAGGGATGTGGCCGTACTGGGCGTGACAGGCTTTTTGTAATGCGGAATAAAAATAATATTTAAAAAGGGGAGAAAGAGTGCTGGGCACTGCTGGTGGGCCCCAGGAGTTAGATGGTGAAGCGCAGTGCCAGAGGGTTTTCCTCTTGCTCCCCCAACTAGGGCTTGGTCCTGGGGGATGTGTTGAGGTAGGGATGGCGCAGCAGGGAATACATCAGCCAGAGACAGGACAGGGAGCTTTAACCTTTTACTGAATCTCTGCGTAACAGTCCTGAACACTCTTTACAGCCTTCACAATGATGGTGGTTTTCTCTGCCCCGATGAGAGTTGGCTTCTCTGCTGTGTTGTGATAGTGTACTCATCCTGCCACTATTTCCCTACCTGGGAATAGGTATCTTGGTATCCTTGGATTTCCAAGACAAGAACAATCTGGACTTTTGATCCCTTCTGGCAAGCAGGTGACTGGAATCCTGTAGGAAAACTCTCTATTTCTTCTAGAAGTTTCCTGACTCACTCGTGCCAGTGTGCTCTCAGGCAAAAGACACTGTCCCTTATAAAAAGGCTGCAGTCTCTCAGTTTTGTCACTGACCTTGAAGGCACCGAGAACCTAGGGACTGATACCCTGACAAATGTAGCTGGCCCTTCCAGAGGTTTACAGAAATCACCTCAGGATAGGACCTCTCCTCAGTACACTCCTCACTTCACCTCACACTTCACCAACTCAAATTTACCTCAGAGCTATGAACCTCCCCTTTCTCCTTCTAGGGCTCATTTCTCAAGAGTTGGTTTTCTCTCAAGTGAATAACCCTAGTAAGGGAGTGTATGTAAATGTATGTTTTGTTGTGAGCAGCAGAGAAAAAAAAATTCTCACTAAGGCTACTAAGGCTTAAGGGCCATTTACACGCTGCGACATTGCTAACGATATATCAATGGGGTCACGGTGTTTGTGATGCACATCCGACGTCGTTAGCGACGTCGCAGCATGTAACACGTATGAACGACCTTAAACGATCGCAAAAGAGGCAAAAATCGTTGGTATGTGAGACGTCGTTCACTTACCAAAAATCGTTGCCTATTCAGTAGCGAGGTTGTTTGTCGTGTCTGCGGCAGCACACATCTCTTTGTGTGACACCGCAGGAACGAGCAACAACCTCGTACCTGCGGCCGGCCGCAATGTGGAAGGAAGTGATGGGCGGGATGTTCGTCCTGCTCATCTCCGCCTCTCCGCTTCTATTGGACGGCTGCCGTGTGACGTCGCTGTGACGCCGCACGTACCGCCCCCTTAGAAAGGAGGCAGTTCGCCGGCCACAGCGACGTCGCAGGGAAGGTAAGTCCGTGTGGCGGGTGTAAGCGATGTTGTGTGCCACATACCATTTGCCTGTGATGCACAACCGATGGGGGCGGGTACGCTTGCTAGCGATATCGGTACCGATATCGCAGCATGTAAAGTACCCTTTACAGTACCTGTTATACAGGTCGCAATACACACTTAATTGTGTGATATTATTTGTGCTGACTAGGCACAGGGTGCCACAGATATATTAGACAGGAATGGGTCCTAAAAATAGTTTTACTTTGTTTTCAGGGATGAGACTAGACTATAGGCCTTTCCACAGGATTTTGTGAAATGACTGGTACTTGTGTCTTTGTTCTTCTGCAAACCTGCCTTAAATATAATGTTTTTTAATTATCTGATAGCACAGAATATTTGATCTGGAGTCTGGAACAAAAGGGTGTTACTGTATTGTCCAAGTTACAGACCCTACTCCACTGATTGTAATGCACTATTAATTAATTCATTACGTAAACTTGTTTGTTCCTTACACATGGCATTCCGACAAGCCCAACCTTAATATGTTATCTGGCAAAATCTTATTTTCCAAGCAGTTAAAGGAACTGGATAAAGTCCATCAGGAAAAAGGTGGTTTTCCCAAACACAATAACACTTTCAAAGCTAAGACTTTACTGCGGGCTCGAGCAAGCTGCACTGACCTCAAGACCCATAAAGTATGGGGAGGAGAGAAAGGGAGAATGGCTATGTTACATTACTGTTGTTTAAATAAGATTGGGAATTATGTTTGACTCACTGAGGTTTTGCATGGAGAAGATGTAAGACCCATTTGCACTGACGAGCAAAAGGGTAACAATGTTTTGAAGTTTTGACTTTCCCTCTCCACATCTCACCATTCATTACAGCTTTGCGCATGAGACTACCTTCATTTTATAGACAATCATCTTTGCTATCTCATACATCAATGTGACTTGCAACTATTTAGCATATGATTAATTGTGCAGATTCTTGTCGTCACTGCATTGTTACCGTTTTGCACCTAAAATTGTTTTACTTAAATTTGTATTGTTTTGTTAGTATTTTGTAAATCTACCTTTGGCTTTGAACACTGCCTGAATTCTTCTGGGCATGCTCTAGATCAGATTTATGCATTGTTTCACCACCCGAAATCTAATCTCAGGTCTCTTCTGCACGTTCCCAATGTTGGTGTATACTAGTCACCACGCTTGGGTATTTATACAGCTTTTTCTTCAACGGTACCCACAAGTATTTGATAGGGTTGATGTCTGGTGACAATGGGGAACAATCCAGTACCTCTACTTCATTGTCATTGAACCATTTCCTCCCTAATGTCCATTTCCTCCCTCGATGTATGTTTTGGGTCATTGTCCTGCTGAACATGATGTCGTCCTTTTCATAGCCATAGCACTCGAGTGTACAAAGTAACTCGTCTTGCAGGAAACTCATATATATCTCAGCATTGAAACCTCCATCGATCCTGGTCAAGTATCCAACACCTTTGGCTCTAAAACAACTCCAGATCATCAGACCTCTTCAATTTCTCAGTCCGTTAGCCCCATTTTCCCTTGTTTCTTCCAGAGGCATTTGCACTCATCAGAGCCTAGTCTATTGACTTTAAGCCTGCTTTACACCTTTCAATTTCGCATACGATATCGTATGCGATCGTACCCGCCCCCATCGTATGTTGAACGTGTTGCACAAACAATTATTTCCCGTCACACATACTTACCCTTCCATACGACCTCGCTGTGGGCGGCGAACATCTACTTCCTGGAGTGGAAGGGACGTTCGGCGTCACAGCGACGTCACATGGCAGCCGGCCAATAGAAGCGGAGGGGTGGAGATGAGCGGGACGTAAACATCCCGCCCACCTCCTTCCTTCCGCATTGCCGGAGGGAGCCGCGGGACACAGGTAAATTGCTGTTCATCGTTCCCGGGGTGTCACACACTGCGATGTGTGCTGCCTCGGGAACATTGAACAACCTCACGTTCAATTTTTAGGAATTGAACGACGTGCGTGCGATGAACGTTTTAACGTTCAATCGCAATCGCACGTAGCTGTCACACGTTACAATATAACTTACGATGCCGGATGTGCGTCACTTACGACGTGACCCCGCCGACACATCGTAAGATATATTATAGCGTGTAAAGCCTGCTTTAGTCTCATCACTCCAAATCACCCATTTCCAAACTTCTACCATCCACTTTTTGTACTATTTTTGCAATGTCAAACCGATGTTTCTTATGATGATATTGAAGTCACGGCTTCTTCACCTTGTTTCGGGCTTGTGTAATGTGTGTCACCCAGTGCTTGCATGGACATCTGTGATCTCACTATTATGAAGCATGTGAGCCGCCTAAACTGCCGTGTTTGTTGCACCAGAACTGATAGACCTTGTGATGAGATGAATGGTGACTCCGATATTTTGCCTGGACGTTCACCTCTTGGTTTTTGAATGGATGGATGTATTCTTCCAACTGTCATGGCACTCACATGATGCAGTTTGGCAATTTTCTTGGCCGAGAGACAGCTCTCGATGAGCTGGATGATGTGGTATCTCTTTTCTTGGGAAATCTTATTCACGGTTGCTCTTCAATTCGAACCAGTGACCTTTCACTTGGGAATCCACCTAATAACACACCGAGCTGTTAGGGAGTGTGAGAACAGGTTGTCATTTGTAGTATACAGGAAGTAAAAATGTTTCCACCACCAGGAGCAAAACATTAACAATGCAGTGACATGACAAGAATCTGCATAACTAATCATATGCTAAATAGCTACAAGTCAAATCTATGTATGAGCTAGCCAAAATAATTGTCTATAAAATGAAGGTCATCTCACGTTCGAATCTTCAGTGTATGGTCAAATATGGAGCCTGAAAGTCAAAAGTTAAAAACATTGTTACCCTTTTGCTCTTCAGTGAATGTGTTTTTTTGTCAGAAATAAAAAATGTAATTGTTCCAACTTTTCACTCAAAAAAAAGTAATGTTAAAAGGTTATTCTAAACATTAATAGTTTGTTATCTTTCGACAGAATAGTTGAACTGTCTAACCACCATTACCACCAATGATCCTGACAATATGGATCAAAAATACTGCAATGGTCGCTCATGTACTTCACCTGATTCTTATCAATTCTCAATAAGACTGCCAGAATAAGCAGACTCGTGTACTTGGATAATTTTTTCAGTCCTATGGAGAATGAATGGAGTGGTTGTGCATATTTTTGGCATATCAATGGACCATTCTTAGGACCGATGGGTGTTCGATTGCTCGGAAACACAACAGGTGAGCACTTCCCAAAATACCCAATTTTGCCGGGATAATCCAGATAATTGGATCACATAAGGGGCAAGGTGCATGCAAACCCTACTTAAAGTGGACGGCCCTTTACTTTGGTTGATGTAGAGGTTGGTAAGTATGGTGTTCCAGTTTATCAAGCAACTTTTCTTCCCCTCGGTTTCAATGGTTGGCAGGTATTTCAGCACCTGGACTCCCACACTTCAAAAGTTCTTAGATGATTTTTTTCAAACTGCAGTTACTTTTTAAGATTGAGACGCCCTCAAATCATCCGCACTCAGCTGGTGATATGATATGACTAAGTATCCTCTTTGATCCAAAATGCGTCATCATCCCTTATTGGATTTTAATCACACCATTTTTCGGTTCCTCATGTATTTTTAGATACATGAAATAAACATTTGGTTTTATTCCAGGATTGCTAGATATCTCTTTGTTTCTAAGGAACTCAGCTGGTGTCTATCATCCATGACCACTGAGGAAGGATTCTCCGGTTGTGATGGTTACTATACCCCCAAAACTTAACCTAAAAATAACACACTGACTGCATGCGACTTGGTTAAACAAATTGGCCACAGCAGCCTTTATTACCTATTATTAACATACTAACACAAAGGGGGCGCCGTCCAACGGGCGACCCCAAACACACAATAATAGGTAACACAATAATAATAAACGGTACATGAAACCCTATGTAGGCCCGGTCCAGAAACCCTTTCCTACACCAATATCCCTGGCCGCAACACTCCGACCCAGAGATGAGGTATTAATCACCCCATGGATTAATACCCCCCAAACTTTGCAGAACCCCGTGCCTGCAATTTCCCGGAACCCAGAGACACCATACCAAGACAGTGCCTCTCGGTCCAGCTACCAATCCCTTACAACCGCTTCTGGACCAGACCTACCCCCGCCACAGGACAGGACACGTGACACCTTACGTGGCCTGGACCCGCCACACACCCAAGGCTTGCTCCACACCATCCCGCAAACCCAGGGCCCTTAAATCAGAACCAATGTCATTAAGATGAACCCCATCACTCCTCCGAAACTGCCACTTCGGCGATTCCAGGTCCACATGCCTCACCACCACACCGCCGTTTCTCCGCACGAAACGCGCAACCACCCTGTTCACTTGTGCCCGGGCGCGATTAATCTTCTCAACCGACCGAGCCCCCCTCCACCATAATCTGGCCACAATATCCGACCACACCACTATCAAGCCCGGATACCTTGCCCATAAACGCAGTAGGTCGATCTTAATGTCCCTAATCAGATCGCGGGATGCCCGCGAACCCAGGTCATTCCCCCCCACGTGTAAAACCAACACGTTCGGAGGTCTGTCCATCCTGCAATAATATTCAAATTCCGGCACGACCCTGCTCCATTCCATGCCACGCACTCCAATCCACTTGACCGATGCCAGCGATCTGTCCACACCCAACTGCCGACCATTCGGACGAGCGTCGGCCCGACGGGCCCCCCAGAAAACGAACGAGTGCCCCAGGATCCAGATCAGACACACTCCTACAATAAAGGAAACAATTTTAACAAACAACACCAGCATTCCAGATTGCAACAAAGAACAACAAAAACCCAACGGCAGAACAAACAAAACTCTAACCAGAGCCCTCAACGAGATAATAACTGTGGGCGCACATAACCACGAAAACGAGAGGACTCCCACCGACCAATCCGTCTCACCATGTCATCTCCAAGGCCCCGAGAAGCCTCCGTAGCCGCCCCAATCCTGAATGAATGGGACCCGTAATCCTCTGGGCGCTCACCCGCCCAGTGCAGGCAACTCCTCAGCACTGCCACAAACTGGTAACGAGACAACCAAGCGCCGTCCTCGTGATGTAGCAGCGGGCCCAGAAGACCGCCCCGCAGACCACAAAACTTACTCACCACCTGCACCGGGCACAAGCCATCCCCTTGCACCGCATACAACACTACTAACCTGCCTCGACCCATCTGGTCTGTCTTGGACCGCCGAAGCCGACACTCCACTCTCTGTCCCACTACCGACACATCCTCGAATAGCAAACCACCCCCACTAACCCTTGACGGGCTCACCAATTCTCCTATCCGAAAAGCCCCGAAAAAAGCTAACACAAAAGCAGTTTCAAACAACACCGTCTCATACGCTGAGACACAAATTCCCTGCAAACCATCCACCAAACGCCGTAACAAGTCCAACGAAATGGGCCGCCTAGTGTCCCGCACCTTCACCCCTTTCCGAAAACCTTTCAATGCCTGCCTTACCCGGAAGTCCCGTGAAACGTCCTGCTCACCCCTAACCTTTAACCAAAAGGCCACGGCCGCCACCCTAAGCGCCACAGCCGACGCTGACCTCCCAGCCCAAAAATCCTCACTCACCAATGCCAAGAGCGCCAATAAATAATCCACTCGCCCGTTACCAAAAATCTCACCCAGCACTGCCTGCCATTCAACCCACACTTTAGCATAACGGCACCAAGTCACCTCGGTCACCGAATTCCTAATCAAACCCGCAATTACTGCCTCACCAGGCTCCACAATTCCTCTGGGCACACCGCTCCGATCTCGTCTGCCCCCGGCAGTAACTCCCAAAACCTGTGGAACTGAAAACGAGATAAAGCGTCAGCCACCCCGTTATCAACCCCCCGCACATGTTTTGCAACCACATGAATATTCCACAGCAAACACTTGAGCACCAAATGCCGCAGATATGCCACTACCGGTCCAGATTTCGCTGACAAGCTGTTTATTGCATGTACAACTGCCTGATTATCGCAATGAAAGCACACCTTATGTCCCGAAAATTGCGACCCCCACAACTCCACCGCCACCACGATTGGAAACAACTCGAGCAGGGCCAGATTTTTTACCAGGCCACCCTGTCGCCAATCCTCGGGCCACCTTCCCACACACCAATGACCCTGAAAAATGGCGCCGAAACCCGCCGACCCGGCCGCATCCGTATACAGTTCTAGAGCATCATTGGGCACCACCTTCTTCAACCACAAAGTGCGGCCGTTAAAATGCCGCAAGAAGACGTCCCAAACCAACAAATCTTCCATGATCTCCCGCGTGACCCGCACAAAATGCGCCGAGGACCGTACGCCTGCCGTAGCTGTCGCCAACCTCCTGGCGAAAACACGCCCCATCGGCATAATCCTGTATGCAAAATTCAGCTTTCCAAGCAAAGACTGTACCACCTTAAGCCGCACTTTTTTTGCTGCCAGCATTGCTGCAACCGCACTCCGCAAATCCACAATCTTGTCCTCCGGCAACCTACATTCCATGGCCAGCGAGTCAATTTCAATCCCCAGGAACCGCATAACCGGCGCCAACCCCTCCGTTTTTTCCTGCGCCAAAGGGATCCCGAAACGATCCGCCACTCTCTGCAAGGCGACCAACAAACCAGCGCAAACCATGGAACCCGCCGGACCAACACACAGAAAATCATCCAAATAATGAATAATGGATGACAAGCCGGACACGTCCCGCACCACCCACTCAACAAAGGAGCTAAAAGCCTCAAAATATGAACAAGAAATCGAACAGCCCATGGGCAAACAACGATCAACATAAAACTTCCCGTTCCACCAGCAACCCAGAAGGTGCTGACTCTCCGGATGCACCGGCAAAAAACGAAACGCCGATTCTACATCCGCCTTTGCCATCAATGCACCGCGTCCTGCCGCCCGTACAAAGTCCAGCGCTTTGTCGAACGAGACGTAGTACACCGCCGACAATTCCGGCGCAATGCCGTCATTCACAGACGACCCCTCCGGAAATGAAAGATGATGAATGAGCCGAAATTTATTCGGCTCCTTCTTTGGCACCACCCCCAGCGGGGACACCACCAAATTACTGCACGGAGGGCTCTCAAATGGGCCCCCCATCCTGCCCAGCTCAACCTCTTTACCCAACTTCTCACCCACAACCATAGGGTGGTCCCTTGCTGACCGTAAGTTACGACAAACCGGAGGCAATGCCTCAACCGCCGACGGAATCTGAAAGCCGTACAAAAAAACAAACCGCAAAAGCGACGCCGCTGCCCCGTCCGGATACCTACTTAAAAACGGCGCCATCGCCTCTATTTTCACCGGCGTCCTCCCTTTTACCAGACCCGTCCCCGGCCTTGCCTCTCCCTTTCTTAAAACATTTGGACAAACTATGTCCCCCCCCGCAGCCGGAGCACTCATGCTTGAACCTACACGCTGCACCAAATTTGCACTGGCCTTCGTTAAATTGCCAGCACAATCCCTTTTTCTGGATACCCGAGGGCCCGGCTCCCGTTCCCCCGGCGACCCCACGAAAGGGCTGGCTCGGGGCCGCCATTAAACGCATCCATAAGGAAATGTCCTTATGGTCCCACCGCATACCGGGCCGCAACGCCTTCCGCTGCCTAAACTGCTCATCATACCGCAGCCATGCCAAGCCCCCATACGTGCGATACGCCTCCCCGATTGCATCCATATTTTTTCCCTCACCTCTTTTTTGAGGTGCGCCCCTAGCGGTCCCTCAAAGCACACATACACCTCGCTCTTCGCCCTGTCATCCAGCCGCACCACCTCATCCTCCTTTTCCTTCTCCTTTTCTCCCGTTTTGTCGCCCACGGACTCCACTACTCCGCTAACTGCACCCGCCCCCACCGACGCCTTCTCGCTGTTGGCCGCTGCGGCGCCATCCGCCGCTGACCCCGTCCAGGCCGCCGCCGGCGGCGCTCGCGCTAAACCCTGCAAAAACCCCAGCAACTGACTAACCAGAGCTGACCCCTCTGGCGCTGCCGTGCCCGCAGCCACCTCCCCAACACCAGCACCCCGCGCCGCAAGCAATGCCGAATCCACGGCTAGCTCACCCGACCGCGACGCAGAGATGGAAATCGGTACTGTGACGTCCTCTGCCATCTGCTCCTCTGGTTCGTCCCCCGACCTGAGGGCTCTGTCCTCTTCCTCGCTGTAGTCGTCCTCCACTGTCCCAGCTCCGGAGGACGCAGCCGATGCGTCCCCTCCACCACGGCCGCCCTCCTGGGCCGCCGCATGGGCACTGGCAGAGGGCGTCCTCTGCTTTCTGTGCGGCGACAGCCCACAAGACCGTCCTGTCCTCTGGGCCGCCGCCGACCGCGTCCTCTTCCTGGAGGAGCCGCTCCCCGGGCTTGGGGGGCTCCCCACCGTCGTTTCCTGCCCTCCAGGGCCTCCGACAGAGACCTCCCGCTGGGTCGCTGGGTCCTCCCCCGCCCGAGGGAGACCGCGGCCGCCGGACACAATGCTGCTGACCTGAGGGACCTGGCAGTTGCAGCAGGGCTCCCGCCGTCCCTCCTTCTCTCCGCAGCCTCGCAGGTATCCGGGTGGCGCCTGCCCACACCGGTCCCCCTGCTGGCTGCCTGCGCCCAGCCCCCCCACCGTCCTCGGGGGGTACAGCTGGCCTCTATCATCCGCTGGGACCGCACCTGTGTAGGAGCAGCCGCCGGGACGTGCCCCACCGCCGGGGGCCCGGCATCCAGCGCAGGCCCCAGCCCGGACACGCCCCCTCTCCGTGCCTCTGATCCACGCCGGGCACGGCCCGGATCCCGGGCTGCCGCTGGCCTGCCAAATCCAGCCCGAGGCCTGGGACCGGAAGTAGGCCCCAGGCCGGGCCCGCCTCCATCCAGGCCACCGCTGGCCTCATTCCATCGCCGGGCTCGCTCCCGGCCGGGAGACGCCGCTGGGCTCTGCACTCCAGCCCGAGGCCTGACATCGGAAGAAGGCCCCAGGCTGGCCACGCCCCTTTCTCGGCCGCCGCGGCCTCGCCGGAGATTCCTCCCAGCGGCCGGGGCAGACGCTGGGAGCTGCTGACGCCCGCCCCGCTGCGGAGGGGCTCTCGCTGGGCCTCCTCGCCCCCCCTGTGCCCGGAGAGTACCTGAGCGGGGGCCTCGAACGCCGCCCGCGGCTAGAGGGGGAGCGAGGGGCAGGTGCCGACGGGGAAACCCAGGCAGCCCTGACGTGGGACTGCACTGCCTGGGCCCCGTGCACCGCCATCGCCGCTCTGATCAGCCTATTCAGCTCCTGGAGGTCCGCCATGCTGGTTCCTTGGTCCTGGTCCTGGGTCTCCAATCTGTCACCGTCGGGAGGTAAGACCCTCCCTCATCACTTTTATACTCCCCCCCTCCCCTACAGGGATCCTTTCTCCACCAATCCCCTATATCTTCCCATAATGCCCCTCATTATAACTTTATTAACCCCTCACTCCCTCCCTTCCCTCTGGTCATGTCGCCCCTCCCCCCTATGGGGTCCATGGCTTTCTAATGCAGAAGCAATTGAACACACCTTGGGTGGGATTGTCATGTAGGGAGCATATGTTCTGAGTGTCTTCATTTTCGCAGTTAGTCAATGAGATGTTCCGATTTTGAGATTTTGACTACATTTCTGCAGCTCTCGGTCTGGGTTTGTTCATTCCTTGAGTCACTGATATAAGCAGTGCTTAAAGATCTAGATGATACGTAAATGTGGTTTTGAAGGAATGAGTCAGTGCTGGAAAGAAAGACCATAGCCAGGAGTTTTATTGGTCTACCTAGCACACATATTGCCTCTGTAGAGGTGTGGGCAACAGTGCAACACCAAGTTAAGAGTCTAATGGAAATATCTTATTAATTGGCATAAAATAACAGGAAAGTAAACTCACATCACATAAGAAAATTATATCATAAGGCAAAAGAGTGAGGAAAACTCTTAAATTGTGCCAAGAAGATCTAGATTATGTTTTGCAACTGGGTAGAGATCTACCATTTGGACCGCTTGGTTTTTGGATAGAGCCAGGTTTGTACAGTATGGCTAAAGCATCCACCAAGGATCCCCAACTTTTCTAGATGCCACAATGGGTAATGAAACCAATGGATACAGGGAAACAACTGGGTTCAACTAGATCCTCAACATACTTACTACATGCTAAGGTACCGTTACACATTTTTAGGAGACTCAGGACATATGACCTTGTCGAGTCGAAGCAATATCATTACGAAATGACTTGCCCAATGTGTAATTTTATTACATGATTAATCCTACTGTCTGCAGTAGATCATTAGTAAATACATTATATTAGTAAGGATATAGTAGATAGCAATTGAACAGTCAGTTGTCAAAGTTGAAGAGTTAAAAGCAAAATGAACAGATCAAAGTGACTTTGATAGAGGTGAAATTGTAATTTCTAGATAACTAGGTCACAACATTTATAAAATGGCAGGTCTGTAAAGTTTCTCAGTAAATGACAGCTTTTGTGGGATGTTTCCAGTATACAGCAGGTCTTGTGAGGTGTTCCCAGTATACATCAGGTTTTGCGGGGTGTTCCTGGTATACAGCAGTTTTTGTGGGGTGTTCTCGGTATATGACAGGTCTTGTGAAGTTTCCCAGTATATGACAATTCTTGTGGAGTGTTCACAGTATACAGTAGGTCCTATGAAGTTTCCCAGTACATGGAAGCTCTTTTGGAGTGTTCCTGGTGTATAGCAGGTCTTGTGGGGTGCTCTCCGTAGACGTCAGGTCTTGTGAGGTGTTCCTGGTATACTGCAGGTCTTGTGGGGTGTTCCCAGAATACGACAGGTCTTCTGGGATATTCCCAGTATACGGCAGGTCTTTTGAGGTGTTCCTGATGTACACCAGGTTTTGGGAGTGTTCACAATATACGGCAGGTCCTGTGGGGTGTACCTAGTAAATAACAGGTCTTGTGTGGTGGTCCTAGTATACTGCAGGTCTTGTAGAGTGTTCTCAGTATACGACTGGTCTTTTTGGGTGTTCCTAGTATACGGCAGGTCTTGTAGGGTGTTTCCGATATACTGCAGGTTTTGTGGGGTGTTCCCAGTAGACTTCAGGTCTTGTGGGGTGTTCCTGGTATACGGCAGGTCTTGTGAGGTGTTTCCAGTATATGGTAGGTTTTTTGGGGTGTTCCTTGTATAAAATAGATCTTGAGGGGTGTTCCTGGTATACAGCAGGCCTTGTAAGGTGCTCACAATATTGAAAAGGCCTGGTGAGGTGCTCACAATATTGAACAGGTCTAGTGAGGTGTTCCTGTTATGCGGCAGATTTTGCATGGTGTTTCTGATATATGGCAGGGCTTGTGTGTAGTGATGGGCGAACCCCCCGATGTTCGGGATAGCGAGCCTCGCCCAAACTTTTTGTAAGGTTCGTGTTCAGGGTCGGAGATAACGCAAACTTGCGTCCGAACCCCGCACTTGGACTTTACAGTTATGTGATGGGGCGGGAGGGGGGGGCTGTAAAGTAAAGAATATAGTTAATAATGAACATTATCCACGGATTAAAAAATCTGTATAATAGATATACAGATACAACCAGTGCTAGAGTCCCTAATTATCTGCTGCTAGAATGAGGGCAAAACTCCCCTATTGCCCAAAAATAAAACAATAAGAAAAGGACTAATACAAGTACTAATGATCCATCCGCACAAACAGATTTATACTTTGGGAAAAATTTATTCAAGAAAAAATTGGTTTTCTACCATATAAAATAAAATTAATAGGATTAAAAAATCAGTGATAATGTCAATTACAGATTAATACATGTGTATACAAATTATTTAAAAAACAATTGTGTTACTTATAGCAAGAAAATAGATTTATTGCACACTAAAAGTTGCCCCGGCCGGTGGCTAACTGGTTAAAAAATGTTTGAAAATTATATTTAAAAATATATGAGATCAATTGATAGTCCACCATAAATTAGAAGTAACTTCAATGGATTGTCAATATCCCTCTTGCTCCTTGTATGATGGAGCGCACGTTCTGAGTCAAATTCAATGGATAAGGTGTATATACCGGTAAGTGCTTACCCTGGACAATGCGAAGATTTCCGTGTCCCTGCTGCTGTTTATCCCGTATGCCCCACGCTCTATGGTGTAAAGACCTCCAGGATCTCACCAGAGTGTTCCTGGGGTAAAATGAATTAAAACAAGCAGCTCTCTGGTATTGAAATAGTCGCAGGGAATCTGCTGCTCCACACAGCTTGATCTCCGATTTGAATTTACCGCTCACGCCCTGGATCCTAGCTGCAGACTGAACTGCTTGTCCGCAGGTTAATAATGAAGTTCATCCACTTGGAGCAGGATTTTGATAGATTCCGTTACCACCTAGGGCGTGGATAAATTTTCGCAGAGTAACGGCTAGATTATTTCGCTGGATTTAAATGTCCGTAACTGCATCAAATAGACAATTGTCTTACAGAATAAACCATAGGCAAATCTCCGACGCGCGTTTCGGGGACTTTATCGGTTCCCTTCCTCAAGGATAGCCCAGCTTTAAAGTTTGGCCCCTTATATGGGGTCCTCCCTTATTTAGTAAATTATCCAGAAGCTTGCTACACCTATATATAAAAAACACACATAATCCACTAAAAACTGAGTTTTGAGCACGTCAGTGTATAACCATTGTTAATCAAAGTCACTAACTGCATTCTATATATACATTATATAGCCCCTGGACTACCGGACTAGGTGGCAGACGGCAAACAGGACCGAGATCCGGTCGCGGGCGACCTTAAGTGGACCGGGGCAGGGTTGTAGCCCGCCGGTGCCGACAGCGGGAATCCGGTCCGGAGGCCGTGCACAGTCGGGGTACCTGGAACCTAAGATGAGGAAGGTTGCAAGCCGCTTGTTAATTAACCAGCCGGGGACAAAGTTTCAGGCCTTGTTCAACAGAAGCCCAGAGAGCGAAACGGAAGCCCAACGCGGGGGATAGGGTGTCCGTCAGAACCCACAGAAATCTCAAGGGTCAGATTTCGCGGGCCACAGCTCCCAAACATACACAGTACCGGGAGAGGACTTCCCCGTTCCAAGCGGAGTTGTCCCAGAAAAGACACAGACACTGAGTGCAGGAGGAAGGGACCCCTATTTGCTACACCCGGGTGTGGGACCCAAATACTCCCGCCGGAGGCGACCGGTCACTGACAATTTGGTTTACCACTAGACTGTGTGTGTGATTCCTTGAACTGTGAGTACACCATTTACCCCCGGTCTAACCCGGCACGTCCCCTACTGCAGCCATCGCTCCCATGTACGTGGGCCCCGGGACCAGACATTTGTCAAAGACAAATCAATCCCCTGTAAATACTCCCTTCCTACGGTTGTGAGGATGGACGGCCGTATGAGCCCGGGTCCGGTCACCACTCGAGCCGCAGTAACGAACCAGGATCCGAGCAGCCCCTGCAGCGGCCCCCGTCCGCAACAATAATAATAAACATTGTCATTATACTTAGAGGTCCTGCGACGCATCCTGCAGACTATGGCCACTTCTGCTTCCGGGTCCAATCATCGCTGACCAGTCATGTGTGAATGTTGTATTACCTCGTGGCAGGGCCGTATTTGCCACTAGGCACCTGTGGTCCCGTGCCTAGGGCGGCACGTTGCGGGGGGGCGGCACTTTCTGGCAGCAAAAAAAAAAAAAAAAAAAAATATATATAAATTTTTTTTTTTTTTTTTTTTTTTACATCCCCGCCCCCCGCCCCCCGCCCCCCGCCCCTCCCTCCGTTGCACTTCGCTGTGTTCTCGGGGGGGGAGGGGGGGTTGAGAGGGAGGAAAGGCGCACTTCTGTCTCTTTAAATACACGGAGGGCGCCAGGCATAGTGAGCTGATTAACCCCGGAAGTTCCAGCGCCTGCACTTCCGGGTCAGAGGCGCGCGGGCGCGCCAATCAGCTCACTGACCCGTGCTGCAGCGTCCAATTCTGCAGACAACACACGCCGCGGAGGAGGACGCGACTGGAGCTGGAGCCAGCCAGGAGAAGAGGATAATAGCAGAGCAGGGCAGCAGGCACCGGAGCAGGTATGCGTAAGGCAGAGCCTAGAATGTATGGGCACCTTACAGGTTAGTTGATGATCGTTGCGATGCCTCTTTTTGGCTGGGGGGAGGCTGGGAAAAGAGAGAGGCTGGGAAAAGAGAGAGGCTGGGGGGAGGCTGGGAAAAGAGAGGCTGAGGCTGGGGGGGGAGGCTGGGAAGAGAGAGAGGCTGGGGAGAGGCTGGGAAAAGAGAGGCTGGGGGGAGGCTGGGAAAAGAGAGGCTGGGGGGAGGCTGGGAAAAGAGAGAGGCTGGGGGGAGGCTGGGAAAAGAGAGAGGCTGGGAAAAGAGAGAGGCTGGGGGGAGGCTGGGAAAAGAGAGAGGCTGGGGGGAGGCTGGGAAAAGAGAGAGGCTGGGGGGAGGCTGGGAAAAGAGAGAGGCTGGGGGGAGGCTGGGAAAAGAGAGAGGCTGGGGGGAGGCTGGGAAAAGAGAGAGGCTGGGGGGAGGCTGGGAAAAGAGAGAGGCTGGGGGGAGGCTGGGAAAAGAGAGAGGCTGAGGCTGGGGGGGAGGCTGGGAAGAGAGAGAGGCTGGGGAGAGGCTGGGAAAAGAGAGGCTGGGGGAGGTTGGGAAAAGAGAGGCTGGGGGGAGGCTGGGAAAAGAGAGAGGCTGGGGGGAGGCTGGGAAAAGAGAGAGGCTGGTGGGAGGCTGGGAAAAGAGAGAGGCTGGGGGGAGGCTGGGAAGAGAGAGGCTGAGGCTGGGGGGGAGGCTGGGAAGAGAGAGGCTGGGGGGAGGTTGGGAAAAGAGAGGCTGGGGGGAGGCTGGGAAAAGAGAGAGGCTGGGGGGAGGCTGGGAAAAGAGAGAGGCTGGTGGGAGGCTGGGAAAAGAGAGAGGCTGGGGGGAGGCTGGGAAGAGAGAGGCTGAGGCTGGGGGGGAGGCTGGGAAAAGAGAGGCTGGGGGGAGGCTGGGAAAAGAGAGGCTGGGGGGAGGCTGGGAAAAGAGAGAGGCTGGGGGGAGGCTGGGAAAAGAGAGAGGCTGGGGGGAGGCTGGGAAAAGAGAGAGGCTGGGGGGAGGCTGGGAAAAGAGAGAGGCTGGGGGGAGGCTGGGAAAAGAGAGAGGCTGGGGGGAGGCTGGGAAAAGAGAGAGGCTGGGGGGAGGCTGGGAAAAGAGAGAGGCTGGGGGGAGGCTGGGAAAAGAGAGAGGCTGGGGGAGGCTGGGAAAAGAGAGAGGCTGGGGGGAGGCTGGGAAAAGAGAGAGGCTGGGGGGAGGCTGGGAAAAGAGAGAGGCTGGGGGGAGGCTGGGAAAAGAGAGAGGCTGGGGGGTGGCTGGGAAAAGAGAGAGGCTGGGGGGAGGCTGGGAAAAGAGAGAGGCTGGGGGGAGGCTGGGAAAAGAGAGAGGCTGGGGGGTGGCTGGGAAAAGAGAGAGGCTGGGGGGAGGCTGGGAAAAGAGAGAGGCTGGGGGGAGGCTGGGAAAAGAGAGAGGCTGTGGGGAGGCTGGGAAAAGAGAGAGGCTGAGGCTGGGGGGGAGGCTGGGAAAAGAGAGAGGCTGAGGCTGGGGGGGAGGCTGGGGGGAGAGAGAGGCTGGGGGGGAGGCTGGGGGGAGGCTGGGAAAAGAGAGAGGCTGGGGGGAGGCTGGGAAAAGAGAGAGGCTGGAGGGAGGCTGGGAAGAGAGAGGCTGAGGCTGCGGGGGAGGCTGGGGAGAGAGAGAGGCTGGGGGGGAGGCTGGGGGGAGGCTGGGAAAAGAGAGAGGCTGGGGGGAGGCTGGGAAAAGAGAGAGGCTGGAGGGAGGCTGGGAAGAGAGAGGCTGAGGCTGGGGGGGAGGCTGGGGGGAGAGAGAGGCTGGGGGGAGGCTGGGGGGAGAGAGAGGCTGGGGGGGAGGCTGGGGGGAGAGGGAGGCTGGGGGGAGAGAGAGGCTGGGGGGAGAGGGAGGCTGGGGGGAGAGAGAGGCTGGGGGGGAGGCTGGGGGGAGAGAGAGGCTGGGGGGAGGCTGGGGGGAGGCTGGGAAAAGAGAGAGGCTGGGGGGAGGCTGGGAAAAGAGAGAGGCTGGGGGGAGGCTGGGAAGAGAGAGGCTGAGGCTGGGGGGAGAGAGAGGCTGGGGGGGAGGCTGGGGGGAGAGAGAGGCTGGGGGGGAGGCTGGGGGGAGAGAGAGGCTGGGGGGGAGGCTGGGGGGAGGCTGGGAAAAGAGAGAGGCTTGGGGGAGGCTGGGAAAAGAGAGAGGCTGGGGGGAGGCTGGGAAAAGAGAGGCTGAGGCTGGGGGGGGAGGCTGGGAAGAGAGAGGCTGAGGCTGGGGGGGAGGCTGGGGGGAGAGAGAGGCTGAGGCTGGGGGGGAGGCTGGGGGGAGAGAGAGGCTGGGGGGGAGGCTGGGGGGAGAGAGAGGCTGGGGGGGAGGCTGGGGGGAGAGAGAGGCTGGGGGGAGGCTGGGGGGAGAGAGAGGCTGGGGGGGAGGCTGGGGGGAGGCTGGGAAAAGAGAGAGGCTGGGGGGAGGCTGGGAAGAGAGAGGCTGAGGCTGGGGGGAGAGAGAGGCTGAGGCTGGGGGGGAGGCTGGGGGGAGAGAGAGGCTGGGGGGGAGGCTGGGGGGAGAGAGAGGCTGGGGGGGAGGCTGGGGGGAGAGAGAGGCTGGGGGGGAGGCTGGGGGGAGAGAGAGGCTGGGGGGGAGGCTGGGGGGAGAGAGAGGCTGGGGGGAGAGAGAGGCTGGGGGGAGAGAGAGGCTGGGGGGGAGGCTGGGGGGAGAGAGAGGCTGGGGGGAGAGAGAGGCTGGGGGAGAGAGAGGCTGGGGGGAGAGGGAGGCTGGGGGGAGGCTGGGGGGAGAGAGAGGCTGGGGGGAGAGAGAGGCTGGGGGGAGAGAGAGGCTGGGGGGAGAGAGGCTGGGGGGGAGGCTGGGGGGAGAGAGAGGCTGGGGGGGAGGCTGGGGGGAGAGAGGCTGGGGGGGAGGCTGGGGGGAGAGAGAGGCTGGGGGGGAGGCTGGGGGGAGAGAGAGGCTGGGGGGAGGCTGGGGGGAGAGAGAGGCTGGGGGGGAGGCTGGGGGGAGAGAGAGGCTGAGGCTGGGGGGGAGGCTGGGGGGAGAGAGAGGCTGAGGCTGAAGGCGGGGGAGTGAGGCTGCTGCTGGGGGAATGGGAGAGAGGGGCTAATGCTAGAGACAGAGGACAAGGGTTGAGGGATAGTGCAATGACAAAATCGATGGGGGGAGTGTAAGGACTCAGAATAAGAGGGGGGCAGCATTGGGAGCGCATTATGGAGAAGGGGCAGCATGTGTGGGCTCAGTATGGAGTGGAGCAATGTAGGGGAGTCAATATCAAGAGTGGGGTAGTGTGTGTGTGTGGGGGTCTCAGCATAAGCGTTAGTGTGGTGGTCTTAGTATGATGAGTGGGGCAGCATGGAGGTGTCATTATGGAAAAGAGTAAGGCAGCATTAGGAGCTCATGGAGAGGGGCAGCATGCATGGGACACTGTGAGGAGGGGGCAGCATGCATGGGACACTGTGAGGAGGGGGCAGTATGCATGGGACACTGTGAGGAGGGGGCAGCATGCATGGGACACTGTGAGGAGGGGACAGCATGCATGGGACACTGTGAGGAGGGGGCAGCATGCATGGGACACTGTGAGGAGGGGGCAGCATGCATGGGACACTGTGAGGAGGGGGCAGCATGCATGGGACACTGTGAGGAGGGGGCAGCATGCATGGGACCCTGTGAGGAGGGAGCAGCATGCATGGGACCCTGTGAGGAGGGGGCAGCATGCATGGGACCCTGTGAGGAGGGAGCAGCATGCATGGGACATTGTGAGGAGGGAGCAGCATGCATGGGACACTGTGAGGAGGGATCAGCATGCATGGGACACTGTGAGGATGGAGCAGTATGCATGGGACACTGTGAGGATGGAGCAGCATGCATGGGACACTGAGGATGGAGCAGCATGCATGGGACACTGTGAGGATGGAGCAGCATGCATGGGACACTGTGAGGATGGAGCAGCATGCATGGGACATTGTGAGGAGGGGGCAGCATGCATGGGACACTGTGAGGAGGGGACAGCATGCATGGGACACTGTGAGCAGGGGGCAGCATGCATGGGACACTGTGAGGAGGGGACAGCATGCATGGGACACTGTGAGGAGGGGGCAGCATGCATGGGACCCTGTGAGGAGGGAGCAGCATGCATGGGACCCTGTGAGGAGGGGGCAGCATGCATGGGACATTGTGAGGAGGGGGCAGCATGCATGGGACACTGTGAGGAGGGAGCAGCATGCATGGGACATTGTGAGGAGGGGGCAGCATGCATGGGACATTGTGAGGATGGAGCAGCATGCATGGGACACCGTGAGGAGGGGGCAGCATGCATGGGACCCTGTGAGGAGGGGGCAGCATGCATGGGACCCTGTGAGGAGGGGGCAGCAGGCATGGGACCCTGTGAGGAGGGGGCAGCATGCATGGGACCCTGTGAGGAGGGGGCAGCATGCATGGGACCCTGTGAGGAGGGGGCAGCATGCATGGGACCCTGTGAGGAGGGGGCAGCATGCATGGGACCCTGTGAGGAGGGGGCAGCATGCATGGGACCCTGTGAGGAGGGGGCAGCATGCATGGGACCCTGTGAGGAGGGGGCAGCATGCATGGGACCCTGTGAGGAGGGGGCAGCATGCATGGGACCCTGTGAGGAGGGGGCAGCATGCATGGGACCCTGTGAGGAGGGGGCAGCATGCATGGGACACTGTGAGGAGGGGGCAGTATGCATGGGACCCTGTGAGGAGGGGGCAGCATGCATGGGACCCTGTGAGGAGGGGGCAGCATGCATGGGACCCTGTGAGGAGGGGGCAGCATGCATGGGACCCTTTGAGGAGGGGGCAGCATGCATGGGACCCTGTGAGGAGGGGGCAGCATGCATGGGACCCTGTGAGGAGGGGGCAGCATGCATGGGACCCTGTGAGGAGGGGGCAGCATGCATGGGACCCTGTGAGGAGGGGGCAGCATGCATGGGACCCTGTGAGGAGGGGGCAGCATGCATGGGACCCTGTGAGGAGGGGGCAGCATGCATGGGACCCTGTGAGGAGGGGGCAGCATGCATGGGACCCTGTGAGGAGGGGGCAGCATGCATGGGACACTGTGAGGAGGGGGCAGCATGCATGGGACACAGTGAGGAGGGGGCAGCATGCATGGGACACTGTGAGGAGGGGGCAGTATGCATGGGACATTGTGAGGAGGGGGCAGTATGCATGGGACATTGTGAGGAGGGGGCAGCATGCATGGGACACTGTGAGGAGGGGGCAGCATGCATGGGACATTGTGAGGAGGGGGCAGCATGCATGGGACATTGTGAGGAGGGGGCAGCATGCATGGGACATTGTGAGGAGGGGGCAGCATGCATGGGACACTGTGAGGAGGGGGCAGCATGATGTGAGGACAATGTGCAGATCATATTTCATAATTGAGGAAGGTGTGGTGGGTATAATTTATAAGGGAGGGCAGTGTGTAGTTTATTAGGGGCAGTGTGACAGTCACAGTATATAAGTGGGGACGGTGTGGTGGGAATATTTTATACTCATGCTATGTTTTGATGTGCCAGTGGTGATCCCCATTGGGGGGGGTGGTTAGTGCCCTTTGTTTCTCATTGATACTTTTTCAAGTGTTTTACAGAGTAGATCTGCCTTAAACAGATGTCGTGTGCGAAAACTCAGTGTTACGTTGTCTCTAAGGGGCGCGACCACTTAAAGTGCCTAGGGCAGCACGAAGGCAAAATACAGCCCTGCCTCGTGGGTTACAGACTGGTTACATGGCTATGATGTCATGGAAGGTCCTGTAGTCAGTGGTGGTTACCCGGGGATACAGCAATAATCGGATCCGGAAGCAGAAGCGGCCGGGAGACAAAGTCTGCAGGATGCATCGCAGGACCTGTAAGTATACTCATAATGTTTTTTTAATAATGTGTTTGTTTTTACAGCCCCTGGACCCGAACTGGACACAAACTATAACTCGAGCTTACCGGAAGCTGCACAGACACTATGCGTTCAGTAGAGACCCCGAACTTTACAGTTTGGGTTCGCCCGTCGTGACTTGTGCGGTGTGACAGGTATATAAGGTCTTGTCGTGTCTTCCGGGTATGCAACAGATACAAGTGGTGAAATTGGCAACAATGTCGTCGGTGCCCAAAACTCATAGATGTGCACGTGGAGTCTTTTCTGGCAACAGAAGAGTGCAGCTGTGGTGGGTTTTGCGAGTGAAGCTTTCTAATGCCATACCATTTACAACCATTGAGTCCTAGTAGAAACAGATAATGATTAGAGCAGGTCAGTGATGGGTACTTGATTTTCTTCCATTCACTCCTTTGGTGGGTGCTTCTGCCTGGAGTCTAGCCTTGTCCATACAACTGCACAATGTCCGGTGCTGTAGGTCTTCGATGTACAGATGGATAATACGAACACCTCCCCTGCCTCATAACATTTTCATTAGAGCACCCATCAATGTATTCATGCACACAGCTGACATGATGCTCTGACTTGTAGACTTATCTCTTTCCCTGTAAATGATTTCTCTTCCCTTCATAGTGACTTTGCACATTCTCGCTTGCAGAAATCTGGATGTAATTGCAGTAGATGTCCACTAGGGGCAGCGCTGCCCTGCACTATGTCGCCCGCTGTGCCTGTGTTGGTTCTGTGCATCTCTCCGATGTGCTGGGGCCTTTGTTTGCCAAGCAAAATCCTGATCTAAATTTACCGTCTGTTGCCAGAGTGTTGTAACCAAAGGGATCTCTTGGCTCGCGTTCAGATTTGCAATGCAGTCATCACCTTCAGATCAACCGATGTAAAGTCTATATTTAAGGAGTGAACGCGGGGAGAAAATAAAAATCAGATGAAAGCAAAAACTATTACAGATCTGCGTAAAGGCCCCATCACACACAGAGATAAATCTTTGGCAGATCTGTGGTTGCAGTGAAATCATGGACATATTGTTCCATTTGTACACGGCCACAAACCTGGCACTGATTGTCCACAATTTCACTGCAACCACAGATCTGCCGCAGATTTATCTCTGTGTGTGACAGGGACTTTAGGCATGTGCAGATAATTTTGCAGCTGATTTTTCTGCATCAAAAAAGGTTAAATGCTGCATCAAATAGATGCATTTTTGGCCATCTATCAGTAAAGCAGGATCCTAAAAAGTTAAGTGACCCTCCACTGTCAAACCTAATTTTGACTATACCTTTCCCGTGTACGGTCACCATACCTCTGTCCTGCCCAAAAATGGGATCGGCTGAACCGCAGGTTACCTAACTTCCCATTAGTGTGTGATCGATGTGATGGACCAGCATCGATGACGATGCCACCAAGTCCATCCAGCAGTACAGAAAGATGCTGGAGAAGCGAGGTTCAGATTTTACATTGCAGTCCCAGAGAGAATTTTGGAGATTAGGGGAACAGTTCGGTGAACTAAGAGGGGAAGGCTGTGTCAGCAATGATGGAGGGCACCAGATATGGTGACTATATAGGGGAAATGCGCACTCACATTTAGGGGTACTTTGGACGCTGCAACGTGCGATAGTACCCGCCCCCGTCGCACATATCTTGTGATAGCTGCCGTGGTGAACATTATCGCTACGGTAGCTTCACACGCACTTACCTGCCCTGCAACATCGCTCTGGCCGGCGACCCGACCTCCTTCCCAAGGGGGCGTGTCGTGCAGCATCACAGCGACGTCACACGGCAGCCGTCCAATAGAACCGGAGGGGCGGAGATGAGCGGGACATAAACATCCCGCACACCTCCTTCCTTCTGCATAGCCGGTGGAGGCAGGTAAGGAGATGTTCTTCGCTCCTGCGGCTTCACACACAGTGATGTGTGCTGCCACAGGAACGAGGAACAACATCGTATCTCCTATTGGTGCGACATTATGAAAATGTCCGACACTACACAGATCACCAATTTACGACGCTTTTGCAATCGTTTATCGGTGCATCTAGGCTTTACACGTTGCGACGTCGTTACTGACGACGGATGTGCGTCACTTTCTATTTGACCCCGACGATGTCGCAGTAGCGATGTCGCAACGTGCAAAGTACACCTTAGGTTTGGGGGTGTAGGATCGCTTTAGGTACCAAGGAAACAAAATATAGGAGAACATTTCGTTATGCAGTGATTATAGAGATATTGTCAAAAAGTGAGAGGCTGTTGCTTGGATATGTTATCACTAGTGATGAGCACTACTATGCTCAGGGCACTACCATGCACGGTACTCGTAATGATCAGTTGGACACTCGGATAGATGTGTCGCAGGCGGGGAGGACGCCGTCGCTGCTGCGCTCTCGCTAACGCTCAGGTCCGGCACTGCTGCGGCTGCTGCTGCTGCTCGGTGGCTAGAGCGGTGGGCCGGATCCGGGGACTCGAGCCGCGCTCCTCGCCCGTGAGTGAAAGGGGTGGTTGGTTTGGGGGATTTAGTCCGTGATGCCACCCATGGGTCGTGGTGAAGATGGGCACCACCGCTGCTGGTGACGGGGATCCTGGGAGCGATGGTAGGGAGCAGCTGGGATGTTGTTTTCCCCTCCGTGGGTAGGGGTCGGTGGTCCCGGGGCCCGGTGATGTGACGGGGAGGCAGGGTTGGTGAGGTACAGGGTTGCAGGGGCAGCGCGGCGCGGCGCCGGATGGCACGGGTGTACTCACTCAGCAAGAAAGGTATAAAGTCCTCGGTAAACCAAACTGCTGGATGGACGTGTCCCGCAGCCGGCTGCAGTGTCTCTCCCCGGACAGGTGATGGTAGCTGTCTTTCTGTGCACCTTGATGTTCTTCTGCTGACTACTATGGATTCCCAACGGTAGTCCGCTCCCCTGTGTATGGGTACCGGAGGAGCCCGTTTGCCCGCAGGCGCTGGCCCTTGGGTCTCTAGCCTTAGGCGGTAATGTATACCCTCACTGTGTGGGCGGTTGCCTTCAATCAGGACTTTTGATGTTGTGAAACCCCTGGGGTTCCAGTCACATTCGGATCTGACTATTGTCGGCGGCTCCAAGCCTGTGTGCGCTGGCTTCACTTCACTCCCCGGTTGGTACCGGCGGGCCGTCGCCCGACCCCGGTCCTACAGTTCCGCATTGCTCCACCACTCCTGCAGACGGCCACCACCGTCTGCCAACCTTGCTGTCAGTGCCTGGGCCACAAACCCAGACACCCAAGTGTTTACTCCACTCTCTTCCACCTCCTGGACTCAACTGTCACTTTTCCCGCCTCCAGGCATGTGAACTCATCGGTGGGTGGGGCCAACCGCTTGGCTCCGCCCCACCTGGTGTGGACATCAGACACTGGAGGGAGGCAACAAGGATTTTTGTTTGGCTGGTGTCCCTGTCTAATGGGGGTGGGGGTGTTTGTATGTTATCTGTGACGACCTGGCTAGGCCAGGGCGCCACAGATGCGACTCAAGTACCTGAGTATAATGGAAGGCAATGGAGAACTCAAGCATTTTTCTGAGAAATCTTCCGGTAGACTTCCAAAGGGACTTCCATTATACTCGGGTACTTGAGTCATGTCCGTGTCTAACTGCTCATTGCAAGCATAGTGCACTCGAGCATAGTAGTGCTCCGAGCATGGTAGTGCTCGATCATCACTAGTAACAAGCAGTCAGGCGCTTGGATGGGCGTGACTTGAGTACTCGTGAGCTCTTACGGAAAACTGCTTGAGTTCCCCATTGACTTCGAATATACTTGGTGCTCAAGTCGCGCCCACCCGAGTATCCACATCCTCATTATGAGAATCGAGCATCCGATCATGGTAGTGCTCGTACATTAGTAGTAAAAAGCAGTGGGGTGCTCAGATGGGTGTGACTTAAGTACTCGGGAGCCCTTCCAAAACGCTCAAGTTCTCCATTGACTTCTGTACTGCCCCCATGTCAGCAGCCGCAGCTGCTCGGATCCGGAACTGCGGTGGCTCGAGGGGCGTCCAGACCAAGGGGTCGTGCGGCCATTCGAATAAAAGAGAAGGGGAGTATTTACAGGGGACGTTGTGTTGAATAGTTCGTGACGCCACCCGTGGTGTGTGGAGTAGCACTGCTGCAGCTGGGAGTACCCAGTAGCGATGGAGTGGGCAGCTAGGTGTAAACCCCTCCACGTGTAGGAGGAATGGCCCGGGACTCGGTGATGGTGGCGGGACGTGCCGCTGGGGAGATAGGGGGCACTTGCGTACTCACTCAGTCCATAAAGCTGACACTGACAACTTAGTAAACCAAAGTTGTGGACACCTGTGCCGCTGAGGGGGAGCACGTTTGGGTCCCGTTTCTGCTGGTGTTGCCTGTTGATCTGTGACCTTTTCACTTTGCACCTTGTTTTCATCTAGTTGGCCCCTATAGCTTGAAACTAATCGTGTCCCGCTCCCCAGTATGGCTAACTGAGGGAGCTTGCTCTCAGGATTCACGCTTGGGATTTTCTTGACCGTATTTGTGGAAAGTTCTATCCCCCTCGTTGCGCTAGTACCTCGATTTTGGAGCGGGTGGAGAGCGGATCTTGAAGACTCCGTTCTCGACGGGTGAATTGTCAGGTGTCCTGAAACTACTCCATGACCTAGAGTCCATGTACCCCGTCGTGCCCTGGCCCCTGCCCGGTGATGGTACAAGGCCGCCGGCTGTCCTCCACGACAATACCGTGCCCCTTGTCATGATCCCCTGCGACCGGGGTTCCAGCTCCTACTAGGTCCAGACCAATGTCTGCTACCTAGTACTTCCAAGGAGCCCAGCTCCTGACCTCCTCTCTCCTTCACCTCCAACACTACTCTGCTCTTCTGGGAGCTCCTTCTCCCCAGCTCCTCTCTCACTGGGAGCTACTTCTGTTCTGCTCCTGACACTCCTGACCTCCCCTTACCAACCCCCCCAAGTGGGCGACCCTATTCCACTCAGGCCGTCCACTGGTGTGTCTGGTGGGTGTGGTGCAGAGTGTTCCTAGGATTTTGATTAGCTGGTTTTGGCAACACTATTGGTTAGGGACCCCTAACCAAAGAGGAGGTGGATATTGCACAGGAGGGCAGATTGCACAATACCCTGTGACGACCTGATAGGCCAGGGCATCACACTTCCATTTTATGAAAGGGGAGGGGAGCTGAGTTTTTTTTTGGCCACACATAATAAATAAATGAATAGAGGGTGCAACTATAGTAATGCAAATTATTTATTGAGAAAAATTACAACAAGAAGCACTATCATATTTCATAAGACAATAGTAAAACACACATGAGGTGAATGGAGATAAGAATCAAAGTATTCCCTACTTGGGACCTCAGCAGCATATAACAATATAAGGGTATAAGGCATGTCCCCATGTATTTAATGGTTGGCCAAAAACATACACAGAGATATCCATAAGGAAAGCCCAAAGAAGGTCTATATGGAATATATATTTGGGGCTTCCCTCTCTCCCCACAGGACTCTCAATCCAGCAACTGCACTTGCACTTTATTTATGGGTAAGCGTTGTCCCTTGTGATTTATTGGGCTGGGGGAAATTCTCCCTTCCATTTAGACCTAGGGAATACTTTGATTCTTATCTCCATTCACTTCCTGTGTGTTTTACTATTGTCTTATGAAATATGATAGTGCTTCTTGTTGTAATTTTTCTCAATAAATAATTTGCATTACTATAGTTGCACCCTCTATTCATTTATTTATTATGTGTGGCCAAAAAAACTCAGCTCCCCTCCCCTTTCATACAATTCTATTCTGAGTGGCCCTTTACATATCATTGAATATCCATTTTTGATCCTTTTTTTCTGCCTAACACTTCCATTTTACTTGTATACTCAAGTCGAGCCCGTCTTAGCATCCACATGCTCGTTACGAGTACCGAGCACCAGAGCATGGTTGTGCCCCGAGCATGGTATCTCTCACTCATAACTAGAAATAAGCAGTCGGGAGCTCGAATGGAGGTGACTCGAGTATTCGGGAACTCTTCCAAAATGCTCAAGTTCTCCACTTTCCATTTTACTCGAGTACTCAAGTCAAGCCCGTCTTAGCATCCACGTTCTCGTTACGAGTACCGAGCACTGGAGCATGGTAGTGCTCATCACTAGTCATCACCTAAAGGTTTATTCTAAAAAAGAGGTGATAATATGCAATTCACTTGGGTCCAACCCCATAAGGAGCAGCACTCCATTCATTGACTATGGGGTGGCCAAGCACAGTACTCAGCTTTCTCCAGCAACTCCAAGTCCGACCCCCATTCATGGCATCTGTGGGTGACCCCTTTATCCTCAAGTTGTCACATGCTTTGGATCTAGTCTACAGAGATTTCCACTAGAATATTCCTTTGAAAACCTTCCTTTTGCCTTATAACAATTAAAGGGAACCAATCATCAGGATTTTCGTGTATAAGCTGCAGCCAGTGCAGTACTGGCACTATCATGCACAGTGTGTAAATACCATCAGGGGGCAGCTCGGGTGTTTAGGCAGCGAAATCCAACTTTATAAAGTTTGAAATTTCGTGCACTTTTTGATTGACGTGTGCACCTCTGCAGATAATGTCCGGGCGGGTTATGCAGGAGTTCCCCGCCCCCCCACCAGCCTGTTCCTCCCTCTCTCATGATGTCCGGGCGGGTTATGCACGTGTTCCCCGCCCCCCCCGCGCTGCCTGTTCCTCCCTCCCTCCGGCTGAATGTAAAATGCTAATCTTCAGAAACATGGCGCCGGAGTGGGCCTCAGCGCATAGCGCTTATCTCCGGCGCCATGTTTCTGAAGCCCGCATTACACAGCTTGGTGTCTGCAGACTGCAGAACAGCTGATCGGAGGACGCGATCAGCTGTAGCTATGATGACGTGCCGCCTCAGGACACCGGGCCAGGACAGGAGCCTGCCAGCGACATCGGGGGTCAGGTGAGGTAAGTTCACAATGGACTCACATGACCCCGTGACGGCAGTGCTGCGAGACCCGGTCACGGTAGTGATATCGGGTAGCACTGTCTTCACGGGGTCAGGTGAATGAAATTACTAGCACCTGTGATGTCATTGCCCCAGCAGGCACGCACACATTATACACACACACATACACACACTATATATATATACACACACCCACACTGCTGTGTGTGCGCCCCTGCGTTGACCTGGGCTCACCTTCTGAGTTCCAGGTCACTGCAGGAAAGCACTCACAGCTGTGTGTGTATAATGTGTGTATGCGCGTGTCTATCCATCAGGAGATGCTTAGAGTTGTAGTACCAGCCCAAATGAAAATTCGCAGGTTGCAGGGGATTTAGATTTTAGAGCAATACACCCCTGTAATTTACAGTCATATTGTGCTCATTGCGGCACCACAGAGGAGCCCAATCCCCACCATCAGAGGGGTCGTCACTTCCCTTCCACCACAGACGAGTGAATAGGACACCGAGCCTTTGCGGACACATCTAGGCTTGAAGAATTGCATCATAATCCGACAACTGAAGCACATCTGGGGCTTTATTTCTCTCTGTGTAACTAACGACTTCTTATGTAACTCCATTTAGGAGGATTAATCAGAGGTTCTGGGCAAAAAGATCATCTAAAAATACATCAGATGCGATCATATAGACTTCAGCGCCTCGTAATCCCAATTTATAGAATAAAAAAATCTTACTATATATGTTTAACGGCTATTTCTCCATAATCTGTTTACGGGGGATCGTGTTTCATTAACCCTGTGTTATCTGACAGTTTATGGTCTATTGCATTGATTCATCTTTATTGTGTGTTGACGCAGTAAAGTTAGAATAATCATTCACTTAATCAAGAACTCCAACATGTCCGACACGCCCAAAAGTCGGCACAATAGTATAAGATTGCTCCTAAGGCTCTGACTATGCAACGTGGAATGGAACTTTAAGGGTATGTGTGTAGGAGGTGGATAGATTATCCCACTCCTACGGTGCTTAAATGTAAGATGTCTGATGTATATTATAGTGTGTATATTGCAATACTTGTGTTTGTGTGACTGTCTGAGTGTTCCTGAGCAGTACTGCGGTCGGCACCATCTAGTGGGGAAAAGTTTAAAGTGCTTTTATTAATACCATGTTTTACTCTAATGTGTTTTATGGTAATATAAGGTATAATTTGTAATATGCGAGTAATGTAATAACAGTATGATGTAAAGTATAAGGATGTTAGATGGATAGGGATTACAGCAAGGGAAAGGTTTACTATGCATAGTGTAGTAGGTACTTGCCGGATGCCAAGGTAATGGAGAGTAAGGATAGGAGGAGTGAAAGAGAGTTCCAGGTCTGTGGATGGTGCTTGGTAACTTGGGCCCATCAGGGAACCCAGAGGTATTGTCCGTGTGTACGGAGTCTATGGCTCACCTCGGAACAGGATAGCTGTCCGAATCAGCGTTTGCACATGGGTAGGTGCGGATATAAGACCTGACACCCAGAATGTGGTGGCGCACCATCAATTCGAGTATTCTTACATGAACAGCGTCCTGGAAAGTGGATTGGTCATCGTGGGCCAGTGGAATGGCCACCAAGGTCTCCCGATCTGAGTCCCTTAGATTTTTATCTTTGGGGTCGAGGGACTTTTCCCGGACATTGCAAATGCCTCCAGGAACACAGAACAGTGTGCACTTGGGCTAGTGATGGCACCAAGGGTGGGTTCAGGTGTTTTGGGTGGCGGGTAAAAACGGGAAACGTAGATGACTGTTTTTCATATTTTTGCAACGTTCAAGTAATGTGCCTCCCGTAAGGGATGAATGTTTTTTTACCATGTTTTTATATTTATTACCTTTTCTACTTTGCAGTTGCTGAAAACAATAAACGTCAGTGGCCGGACAGCTCACGAACCTGTTGTATTCAACCAAGGGAGAGTGTGACGCCCTGGCAAAACCAGGTAGTCACAAATAGTTCACATCCTCCTTGTTACCATCACAACGCACAGCTAGGCATACCACACTGCCATAAAACCCTAGTCACCCCCTTGTGATAACCAGGACACGCCAGTGGGCGGGATCAGGTAGATGAGAACGCCCACCTAGGGGTCTTGAGGAGTCAGGGGCGGGAACTAGTCAGTTCAGTTCAGTCAAGTGGAGTCGAATTCAAGTGTGGAGATCTTACTGAAGTGTAGTCAGGGGTAGTGGCCCTTGAACTACTTGGCTAGGTGGCAGACGGTGAGCAGAGCCACAGGCGACGGAGATCCAGTCGCGGGAGACCTAAAGTGGACCGGGGCAGGGTTGTAGCCCGCCGGTACCGACAGCGGAAATCCAGTCCGGAGGCCATGCACAGTCGGGGTGCCAGGACCCTAGGGCGAGGAAGGTTGCAAGCCCCTCTCCAATTAACCAGCCGGGGACAAGGTTCCAGACATTGTCCCAATTTACTGCCCAGATAGAGCGAAATGGAAGCCCAACATGGGGGATAGAGTGTCCGCCAAGAACCCACTGAAATCTCAATGGTCAGCTTTCACGGGCCACAGCTCCCAACACAAATAGAACCGGGAGTGGACTTCTCCATTCCATGCAAAGTTGTCCAAAAGAGAAGGAAACACGAAGTGCAGGAGGAAGGGTTATCTGCTCATCAACCCGGGTGCGGGACTCGAATGCACCCTCCAAAGACAGCCGGCCACTGACAACTTGGTTTACTACTAGACTTGTGTGAAGTTATTGAACTGGAGTACACCACTGTCCCCCGGTCCGGTCCGGCGCGCCATCTCCAGCAGCCATCACTCCCGTGTTCAATCCCAGGGCCCCGGGACTACACCTCCCCTACCCGTGGAGGGGATCTCCCCTTGCTGCCCCGCTCCATCAGCCCCGGGCGCCCCCATCAACACGCAGCGGCGGTGCCAACATCCTTCACCGCAACCCACGGGTGGCGTCACAGCCAACCTCCCTTGTAAATATCCCCTTTCCGACGGTTGTGAGGACGGGCGGCCATGCGAGCCCGGGTCCGGTCACCACTCGAGCCGCAGCAGCGAACCCGGATCCTAGCAGGCCCCTGAGAGAGAGAGAGAGAGAGAGAAGCGGCAGCAGCCCCTGCCCGCAACACTAGTATTTCTTCTGCGGTGTTGCTATCAGTGTGTTAAGAGTGGGAGAAGAGGGTTGTATTGACAATCCAACACAATGGGCAGCACTTTGAACACATTTTATAAGTGGTCATAAAATTGTAAATAACTAATGAACGAAAAAAGCTATGATAAAAACAAGCACACCATTGTTTTTCTTGTGAAATTCTCAATAAGTTTGATGTGTTACATGACGCTCTTCCCATTCGAAAAAATAAAGTTGGATCCAAAATGGCCGACTTAAAAATGGCCACCATGGTCACCACCCATCTTGAAAAGTTTCCCCTCTCCCACATACTAATGAGCCACAAACAGGAAGTTGATATCACCAACCATTCCTATTTTATTTAGGTGTATCCATCTAAATGGCCCACCCTGTATATATTTTCCAATATAAGTCAATGGGAATGCTCAAAAGATGCCCTTGCATCTTTTTAAGCACCTTCACAGCATTTTTGCTTTAGAAAACCTCTAATGGCTTATTCACTCTTGAATGGAGAGAAACAAAACAATTACAATATGCCAGTGCAAAAGAAGATGACCCAAAAATGTGCTGAAAAAAACCCAGTGGTCAAAAACGTCGAACAAGTGCTCCAGAAACGAGCAAAAAGACGCAAAAAAATAGATGCTTCAGCCAAAAAAAATAAATAAATGTGTCTTAAAGCTTTTTTATCTTTAAAAAATCCAGTGGGTCCTGGATTTTATACGACTACCCCATAGGTTATTGTGGTTTATTGGTGACATGGTGGTTTGCTGTGGGTACCGTGCAGGCACTGGAAACATCATGATTAAATAGGGACCCTATCCCTTATTGGGGGCATTGTGCAAAGCAGTGGAATCACTGTATCATAATAACTGCCTTGCTGGGGGTACTGTGTAAGCAATCAAGACTGTGGTTAATTAGGGACCCTATGCCTTGCTGGGGGTACTTGGCAAAAACAGGAGACACAGTGGTTAATTAGTGACCCAGTGCCTTTCTGGGGGTACTGTGCAAGCACTGGAGACACCGTGATTAAATAGGGACCCTATCCCTTACTGGGGGCATTGTGCAAAGCAGTGGAATCACTGTATCATAATAACTGCCTTGCTGGGGGTACTGTGTAAGCAATCAAGACTGTGGTTAATTAGGGACCCTATGCCTTGCTGGGGGTACTTGGCAAAAACAGGAGACACAGTGGTTAATTAGTGACCCTGTGCCTTTCTGGGGGTACTGTGCAAGCACTGGAGACACCGTGATTAAATAGGGACCCTATCCCTTACTGGGGGCATTGTGTATGGGTGCTACAGAGTCACTGTTTCACTATGGTAAATAAGGGACACAGTGCCTTGCTGAGGGTACTATTGCAAGCACTCAAGACTGTGGTTAATTAGGGACCCTGTGCAAGCACTGGAGACACTGTGGTTAATTAGGGACCCTGTGCTTTGCTGGGGATACTCTGCAAGCATTGGAGACACTGTGGTTAATAAGGGACCCTGTGACTTGATGAGGGTACTGTGCAAGAACTGGAGACACTGTGGTTAATTAGGGACCCTGTGCCTTGCTGGGGATACTGTGCAAGTGTGGCGACCCTGGGCTTCAGGCGCCACAGGGTATTACACCACTTTTAAGGGGTAATATTCATCCCGGGTTAGGAGGGGGTTAACTGCTGGTGCCTTCATAAAACACACACATACAATAGCAAGGTGCTTTCCCACAGTGGGGTGGACTAGGGCAGACAGGGTAGTTAGCCATCACAAAGCATGGGACTTTCCCAGTCCTAGGACAACCACTGGGGTCGGGCACCACATGGGGTAAGAAGTAGGCGTAACCATCACACTTGAGCAGACCATTCCCGGGCACAGCTTGGGATAACATCTCGCACAGACAATTGGAGTTTGGTGTTTCTCTCTGTTCATGGGCCCGTGGCTCGGAGCAGGAGGCTCGACCCGGGTTCCGGATAGCAACCGCGGGACACTTCACCAGAAAGACTTTCATGGGCACCGGCTGTGACCGCCGACTATCCGGGATCGGTAGGAGCCCATCGTGGCAGAGATCGGTACTCTGGGGTAGTGTGGCGCCCCTGACTTGGTCAGGCACCACTGAGTACTGCACCCATGCTGGGGACAGTACAATACAGGTAATCCAGAAGGCTGACCGGGGTGTGGAACACAGGCGCATAGTGATCAGGTCTCACACATGTACCCATGAGAGGACCCCTGGGGATCCCAGGAGGGGGCAAGCCTTCACCTTCACTGGAATAGTGGAGGGGGTAGAGCCTCCATCTCCTCTCAAGGGGTGTGGTAGAGAGTCTGGTTGCTAGGTGGCGTAGGCAAGAACAGAAGAGGAGGAGCAGTGAGTCAGTTAGAAGAGAACTCCATAGGGCTCAGTGAGGAGCAGACCTGTGGGGCTGTTGCTGTCTAACAGCGCCCGCGCAGTGGCTACAGACGGGGGAGAACGGTCAACTAGGAGTGCTGCCTGAAAGCCAGCTTCAGCTAGAGAGTGCACGGAGTGGGAAGTAAGGAGACTTCTAGAGAGCACCAGGCCCAACCGGGCGGCAGATCCCGAAGCGAGGATAGATTCACCTTTCCCTGCTAAACCTGCCGGTGTGGGGCTCTTAAAGCCCACACCACAACACTACAAAAGCCGCAGCCACGTAACCGCAAGATTGGGCCCATAGGTCACAGGAGGCAAGAGGCTGGAGTGGCCTGGTCCGGGGAACAAGCACACGGCAAACAAGAAGGGGAGAGAGGCTTGGAGCATCTTCCCTGGGTGACCCCCATAGGGACTAAAAGTCGGGGTCACCCCAAACCACCAAGGGCTAAGGAAGGCGAGTCAGTAGTCACCCTCATAAAGTCAGCCTGAAGGATACCTGGTTCCTACCTGGTTCATCTCAGCTACGCCCGGGTTACTCACCCTGCCACCTGAAGTGAGTAAAAACCCTGAAAGACATCCTGCCTGTGTGGTCATTCTGCGACTTGTGGTACTACAAACCTACACAGGGCCCTGGGGCTTGCCTCACTCTCAGGAGGCTACTACATCTAACTGCACACACCATCAGCCCCAGGCGACCCTCAACCTGCAGTGGCGGTCCCTACTGGCCGCAATACTGAGAGTGGCGTCACGATCAAAACCGAAGATTCCCTACCTGTGACCAGCACCAGCTACGTGGAGTCCCTGAAGGTATGCACTGACACGGCACCGGCGGGGCTTCACATCTGGCGTCACGAACAGGATAAGGACTAGACCTGTTCAGACAGGTGACCATGTGCCTAGGCGGTCCGCTTGAAAAATTGGAAGCGCCGCCATATTGCCACCATGAAAAGCGCGCTGAAAAACAACAGCAGCCCGCGCTGGAAGAAGTTACCGCCCACGAAGAGGTGTGGCTACCCAGAGATCCCCTGCAGAGTTCTGACCTCGCTGATGAAGAAAGCGGAAGCGTCCAGAGACGGCGGAGCAGAAGAGAAGCCAGCAGCTTGTTAGAGAAAATGGAGTCCAGACGCGGATACCCAGAGCCAGGCACTGCTGCCTGGTGGTGCCGGGAGCTTGCCATCTTCTGCGACCGGCTGGAGGCCGGGATTGTGCGACAGCTTAGGGAAGAACGCACGGAGCTCCTGGAGATGGCTGCGGCGGTGCGGACCTACGAGGAGGGAGCCGCGCGACGCATGTCAGACCGAGCGGCGACGACGCAGACCCCGATGCTGCCACAGATGGGTGAGTCGAGTGATGCCCCGGCCAGCACAAGTGCCCCGACCCCTGCTGCCACGCCCGCGGTCCCGGAAGAGGCGCCCGGCGCGGCGCCACCGAACCAGGCCGCAGCCACGCTAGATGCGGCCCGCCAAATCCAGGCCGCCGCAGCCATGCCCCGCCTGGCCCGCAAAGGTCCGACTACCACTGCGATACTGATCCGTGCCGCAGGTGTGACACTGACCCAGGCTGCCACCCTGCTGAGCCCAGTCCGCCAAGACCCCACCGCAGCAGCGACGCTCGTCCGCGCCGCAAGTGAGATGCTGAACCAGGCCGCAGCCCCGCCGGGTGCGGCCCGCCAAGCTCCGATCGCTGCAGCGACGTCCAGCCCAGCCTGCACAGAGCCCCCTGCAACAGCGACACTGATCCAGGCCGCCGCCATGCCGGGCGCGGCCCGCCAAGACCAGGCCGCCGCCATGCCAGGCGCGGCCCGCCAAGACCAGGCCGCCGCCATACAGGGCGCGGCCCGCCAAGAGATTGCATCACTATTTTCCCCGGCCTGCGAGGCCAGAGCAGACACCGCTCCCCAGTCCAGAGAGGTCCCTGCCAGGAAGACCCTGATAGGAGAGGACCCCGAATACTGGAAGCTGAAGGCTGATCTGGAGGCCCAGTTCCCGCAAGAGATGGTGGATCGGTACCTGCTCCCTCCGCATACCCCCAAGGAAATACAGGCAACCCCTGCAGCCGCGCCAGAGAGTCCACCGCCCAGACCAGCTGAAGAGAGCCCATCCCCAGCACTGCCACAACCAGAGTGCAGCGAAGAACTAAGGGGGAGAGGAGGCCAGGAAGCAGAAGGGCTGACTCCGACGCCAACCGCAGCAGACCCCTACCCAGAGCCGGAGATGCTGCCCTATTCCCGCTGGGAGGAGGAAGACTTGACACCGTCAGCAGATGAAGATCAACCCAAAGACCTCACCTGGGAGCCTGCAGGCATGAACCCAGCCCGCAAGACACGGCGCAGCAGAGCAAAGTATCCTCCAACACCACAGTCTCCAGAGCAGAGAGAAGTCACAGCCAGAGACCTGCAGGAGAAAAGATTACTGAGAAGGTCTAGAGTCCAGGTCAGAGGACCCCTTTACAGAGGAGTAGTAGAGGACTTCAATTTGAAAAGCGGATACGGCTTTATTGTAGCAAGAGGAATAAAAGAGGGCATATTTGTGAATCGGAGAGATGTTCAAGCCCACCTGCCCAGAGGACATTCAGGCAGAAATTTGAAAATTGGAGACGCAGTACAGTTCACCTTGCATCAAGGAGAAAGGGGCTACTATGCCTTAGACGTAGCACCATGTCCCAAAGAAGAAAGAAAAGACAGAGATAAAGAACCAGATGTAGAAACAGACGAAGACCAAGAAAGGAAAGATAAAGAACCTACAGATGAAACAACCACAGACAAAGATCCTACAGATGAAACAACCACGGACGACGACGGAGAGCAAGAAAGTCACAGGTGCCGGTGCCCTACATGCCCACGCCCTAGTGAAAAAGAGGAGTAAAGTAAAGGAAAGTAAGAAGTTTTGACCAGTTAAAGTTTGAAAAGTTTTGTTTGCAACGTTTAAGAAATGCGCCCACAAAAACTATTGTGAGAAATAAACTTTAAGGCTATGAACTTGCTATAGCCACAAACTCTCGCAGTGTAAATAGTTACACCAGTGGCACCACCACCAGGGCCAGCCTGTTTAGGGGCTTGGCTCGTCTGCAACCAGGGGGGCCCGTCCGTAGAAAAGGGCCTTGGCTCACCTGCGACCAGAGAGCACGCCTGTTTATGGGGCCTTGGCTCACCACCACAAAGAGGGTACCTGGCCAGCACCAACTGTGGAGGCCGCCTCTGCATCCTGCCAGAAGAGGCTGACGGCGCGGATCCACCAGGCCAGGTATACCCTGAAACCACCAGCCCATGAAAGCCGCCTCTACATCCTGCCAGAAGTGGCTGAAGTCGCGGCCAACGGGAGAGGAAGATTGGAGGAAAGGTCTGGGGAAACGGATGGCCCAGACCTGGTTACCAACAGGACCGGTGACCTGCCTCCTGAGAGGGTTTTGGGTGGGTTAACGGACTTGTGGGTGGAGGGTGGTGATGTCTGATACCTGGTGCTTTTAAATGTTTTACATGTTTTAATGTTTTATGCATTTTAAAATGTTGTCTTGCAGCCCGAGGACGTGCTGGTGATAACTAAGGGGGAATGTGGCGCCCCTGACTTGGTCAGGCACCACTGAGTACTGCACCCATGCTGGGGACAGTACAATACAGGTAATCCAGAAGGCTGACCGGGGTGTGGAACACAGGCGCATAGTGATCAGGTCTCACACATGTACCCATGAGAGGACCCCTGGGGATCCCAGGAGGGGGCAAGCCTTCACCTTCACTGGAATAGTGGAGGGGGTAGAGCCTCCATCTCCTCTCAAGGGGTGTGGTAGAGAGTCTGGTTGCTAGGTGGCGTAGGCAAGAACAGAAGAGGAGGAGCAGTGAGTCAGTTAGAAGAGAACTCCATAGGGCTCAGTGAGGAGCAGACCTGTGGGGCTGTTGCTGTCTAACAGCGCCCGCGCAGTGGCTACAGACGGGGGAGAACGGTCAACTAGGAGTGCTGCCTGAAAGCCAGCTTCAGCTAGAGAGTGCACGGAGTGGGAAGTAAGGAGACTTCTAGAGAGCACCAGGCCCAACCGGGCGGCAGATCCCGAAGCGAGGATAGATTCACCTTTCCCTGCTAAACCTGCCGGTGTGGGGCTCTTAAAGCCCACACCACAACACTACAAAAGCCGCAGCCACGTAACCGCAAGATTGGGCCCATAGGTCACAGGAGGCAAGAGGCTGGAGTGGCCTGGTCCGGGGAACAAGCACACGGCAAACAAGAAGGGGAGAGAGGCTTGGAGCATCTTCCCTGGGTGACCCCCATAGGGACTAAAAGTCGGGGTCACCCCAAACCACCAAGGGCTAAGGAAGGCGAGTCAGTAGTCACCCTCATAAAGTCAGCCTGAAGGATACCTGGTTCCTACCTGGTTCATCTCAGCTACGCCCGGGTTACTCACCCTGCCACCTGAAGTGAGTAAAAACCCTGAAAGACATCCTGCCTGTGTGGTCATTCTGCGACTTGTGGTACTACAAACCTACACAGGGCCCTGGGGCTTGCCTCACTCTCAGGAGGCTACTACATCTAACTGCACACACCATCAGCCCCAGGCGACCCTCAACCTGCAGTGGCGGTCCCTACTGGCCGCAATACTGAGAGTGGCGTCACGATCAAAACCGAAGATTCCCTACCTGTGACCAGCACCAGCTACGTGGAGTCCCTGAAGGTATGCACTGACACGGCACCGGCGGGGCTTCACAGTAGCGTCTGAACTACTTGTGAGTAAAAGACCTGGAACCGCAGCCCCTGCCTCTGCCTCTCATTTACCGGCGCCATCACCCATCCTAACCATCACTACCACCCCCATGCTCCATCCTTCATCCCGTCCACCGCCTTCCTTCCCTCCTGTATATCTTGGGGTCACGAAACGGGGCCAGGCCAGCCCGTGATGACGCAGAGGTTCTGCACCCCCGGCCCTGCGACGTGTCGGGTGAAAACACCTCGACCCCGGGGTGTTACACAAGGACTGGAGACACCGTGATTAAATAGGGACCATGTCCCGTACTGAGGGCATTGTGCAAAGCAGTGGAGTCACTGTGTCACTGTGGTTAATTAGGGCACCTGTGCCTTGCTGGGGGTACCAGTGTGACGCCCTGGACTAGCCAGGTTGTCCCAGGTAGTCACACACACATAAACCCCCTTCCCAAGTAGGTGACAGCAGCCAACCAAGAAACCCTTGTCACCACCCTCCAGGTTTGATGTCCACACCAGGGGGGCAGAGCCAGGCGGTTGGCTCCACCCACCAAGGAGTTCACAGGCCTGGAGGCGGGAAAGACACAAGTTCAGACAGAAGTTCTAGAGCAGTGTGAGGAGTAACCTTGACAGTGAAGGAGGGAGGACGAGTTCAAGGGCAGACCTGTGACCAGGCCTGCCAACAGACTACTCCGGTGTCTGGGTTGGAGCCCAGTCACCTTTGGCAAGGAGGCAGACAGTGGTGGCCGCCTGCAGGAGCTGGGATTACAGTCGGTGGAACCGTAGGGACCGGGGTCGAGCGGTGGCCCACCAGTACCGAACCGGGGAACCGATTGGAAACCGAAGCACCAGGAGGGGTACTCAGACCCAGTACAAAGCCCTGAACCGACAGGGCTGTGTTAAATCAACTGATTGAGGACTAAAGGACCTATCCCACACAAGACCTGTTAGAAGACAACAGCCCAACCATACAGGGTAAAGCCACCGCCAAGGCATAGAGACCCAAAGGGCCAGCATCTGCGGGCAAACGGGCTCCTACGGCATATACCAGTCGGGGAGTGGACTACCGTTGCTTAGGCATAGGAGTCAAACATTCAGACAAAGAGGTGAAGGAGAAAGGCGGGAACCACCAACCTATTCTGGGAGAAGCTGCAGCCGGCCCCGTTCATCACCCCGTTTGGTTTACCAGAGACTCCAGTGTATTGTGTCATAGTGAGTACACCAGTGCCTTCGGGCCGCGCACCGCGCCGCACCGCATCAGCACCCAGCATGCACCCGCTCCCACGCCTCAGCACCTCCCTCGGGCCCCCGGGACCATCGCTCCCCTACCCACGGAGGGGTCAACACCAACCTGTGCAACACCGTCCCCGGGAGGCCTAGTTAACGGCAGCGGCGGTGTCCATCTATTCACCACAACCCGTGGGTGGCGTCACGAACTTACATTTCCCATTACAAACCACCGCGGCCCCGGCCGTGGAACTCCCCGTCAAGTCCCTGCGTATAGCGCTAACTCCCTTGCAGAGCGATGTGACCCCTGGGTCCGTGAGAGGCTCGAGCCACCACCCACCGTACGAGCACGGATCCGAGCGGCTTGGCAGTCGCAGCCGAGCCCGCCGGGCAGTACACTAGATACTGTGGTTTATTAGATACTCTGTGACTTGCTGATGGTACTGTTCAGCAAAGGCTAAGACTGTGGTTTATTAGAGACATTGGGCTTTTTTGGGGGTGCTATTGTAGCACCCTGGAAAACCAGGTAGATGTACACAAAGGCCCCCGCATAACACCCAGCCCACAAGGGGTTAAATCAGCCGACCTGAAACCCTAGTCACCCCCCTCAGGGAAGGACAGACACACCAGTGGGCGGGACCAGGTGGTTAGGAAACGCCCACCTAGGGGTCTAGAGAGCCCGGGGCGGGAAAACAGTTAGTTTCAGTTTGTGTTTAAGTTTGGAGTGGAGGTGAAGCTGACAGGTGCCAGGGTCGGAGCCCTGACACTTTGGCTAGATGGCAGACGGTAGCCAGAGTCTGCAGGAGACGGGAAGACGGCTGCCGGAGATCCGAGGTGGACCGGGACAGGGTTGGAGCCCGCCGGTACCGACACTGGACAACCGACCCGGAAAACTTGTGCACAGAGAGGGTACTTGGACCCTGAAGCCAGGACCGGCACCAATGGCCTAGCTAATTAACCAATTGAGGGCAGGATTTTAGGTCCTGTCTCAACCTAAGTCCTGAAAAGTAGACAACCACCCACCTAGAGGGATAGGGCAATTGCCAGGGCACATAGATCCCAAGGGTCAGCGTCAGACGGGCACGGCTCCTAACCAAAGGACCGGGAGCGGACACCTGTGTTTCAAACCGGGAAGTCCTACCTACAACACACTGAGTGCAGAGGAGAGAGACTTTGACTATGAACCCGGGTGTGGAATCAGATACACCCGTTTGCGGCAGCCGGCCACCATCACCTTGGTTTACCACAGGACTTGTGTGCTTTATTCGACCGTGAGTAACATCCCCGGCCTGGCCGGGTGTGCCGGCCCTGCAATCACCATCCTCAGCATGGAGACACTGGGCCCCGGGACATCCATCCCTACCCACGGAGAGGTTAACATCCAGCTGCCAGCCCAACATACCTGGGAGCCCCGCAACGGCAGCGGTGGTGCTACATCTCACCACACACCGTGGGTGGCGTCGCAGACATTCTACAACCAATCCCATATAAATACGTCTTCTTTTATTCGGAGTGTCCGCGCGACCCCCTGGTCCGGAGAACCCCTCGAGCCGTACCGTAGATCCAGATCCGAGCAGCACCGGCTGCTGGCACGGGGGTGGCACACTATGCAAGCACTGGAGACACTGTGGTTTACTAGGGAGACTGTCTTACTTGGGTTACTATACAGGCACTGGAGACACTGTGCGTTACCAGAGTCACTGTGCTTTTGGGGGAGTATTGTGCCGGAGCCTGGACGTACTTTACCTTGTTGAGGGTGATTTTGGCCAGTCGGTGCGTTACTGCTTCATGGGGGCACTGTGCTTGGCAAAGGTGGTGTGGCACCCTGGACAAGCCAGGGGCCACAGACCACAACATCCACACACCCCACACTCCCAGCAGGCACACCGAATTAAGACACAAAACCCTTGTTGCCTTCCTCCAGGGGCTGATGTTCACACCAGGGGGTGGGCCAGGCGGTTAGTGCCGCCCACCGAGGAGTTCACAGTCCTGGAGGCGGGAAAACCAGGCAGATAGAGTTTGGAAGTGAAAGTGAAAGGAGGGAAAAGTAGTAAGAGAGCAGCCTGAAGTTGGTCCGGGTGTGTGGCCCGGACAGATCAGCAAGGTTGGCAGACGGTGGTGACCGTCTGCAGGAGTGGCCTATCGGAGTCTACCGTAAGGACTGTGGACGGGCGGTGGCCCGGCGGTACCGGACCGGTACGCAAAGAGAAGCCAGCACCATCTGGCAGGGGCTTACGGACCCCGGCAAGGCTAGGAGTCGCCGTGAATTTGCCAAATTCGTTAGTGAAGGGAACCTCCTGGGTTTCCCAACAGCCAAGTCCCGACAGAAGGCAACAGTCCAACCAAAGTGAGGGAGACACCGCCACCGCCAAGGCAACCGTTTCTCAGGGCCAGAGCCTGCGGGCAAAAGGGGCTCCTCCGGCTCATATCCAAGCTGGGGAGTGGGTTACCGGTGGGAACCCATTGGAACCATCTACCGTATCTAGGTGCAGGGAAAGGCAGTCACCATCAACCTGCCGGGAGAAACAACACGGCAGCCGCCTGTGGGACCCGTCCATCCAGCCGTGTGTTTTACCGAGAACTGTGTCCTCATCATTGGCTGAGTGAGTACCACCGTGCCGTGCGGCACAGCGCTGCCCCCGCGACCCTGCACCTCACCAGGCCCCGTAACCCGCCTGTCATCCATTCCTACCTACCCCATTACCGGGCCCCGGGACAACCAACCCCCTACCCACGGAGGGGAGAACCAACATCCAAGCTGCTCCCTGTCATCGCTCCCGGGATCCCCGTCTAGAGCAGCGGTGGTGTCACCAATATCACCACAACCGTGGGTGGCGTCACGGACAATAACCCAATCCCCACCATCCAATCAAACCCCCTTTCACTCACGGGCGAGGAACGCCGCTCGAGTCCCCGGGATCCGGCCCACCACTCGAGCCACCACCGAGCAGCAGCACCAGCAGCAGCCGGACCCGAGCATTGGGGAGCGCAGCGTCCCTTCCTCCGCCCGCGACAACTTGGCGTCACGAACAGGATCTTACCGCTCTGCCGTCCGGTAGAGGTGCGCCTTGTGACCGCCGGAGGTGTCCGGCCGGAAAATTTGAAAAGCCGCCATCTTGGGCGCGAAAAATTCCCACTCGAGCGTCTCCTCGAGTAGTGGAGGTGCGAAGGCCAAAACCCCACCCCTATAGAGAAGGAGCCGGAAAGAGACGAAGGGGGACGAAATGGCGACTGGTCGCATGTGAGGCGGCTATAAAGGCAGAGACGCCGGGACTCTGCAGCGATACTGGGTTCCTGGAAGACTTTATTGCCAAAATGCACAGTCCGACCACCAATGAGGATGCCCCCGCGCCCGGCACGGCGATGTGGCTGAGAGACCGGACCGCCCCGCTGAACAACCGTCTGCAAGCCCACATGCAGCTCCTCCTGGAGGAGTGGGAGACCGACATGGCGGACGTGGTGGCGGCTATGCGGAGACGTGAGGTGGAAGAGGATTTGGAAGCGAGGGTGAGTGACCCACGCCCCTGTACACCTAGCGGGTAGGTCATCGCGGCCGAGGGACCCGGTCCATCCCCGCTCGCCCTGCCTCCTCCCCCACTACCCGTGTTAGCTGCTGCCGCCCCGCCACTAGGCCTGCTACCTATTCAACCGGTAGCGATACCCTGCCAATCCGCCTCGGCGGACCGACTGGCTGCAGACACGTGGAGCCGGCCTGAATCACCCCTGTGGGAATCGCCAGGATCGCAGCCCCTTAGTGAAGACGTAACGGAGGCCCCGGCCAGGATGGCACCAGGCGCTGTGCCCGAGCCCGGGACCGTGGAGTGGATGAAGGCCAGAATAATTGAGTTTAACCAACGCCAGCAGAACCAGATATGCCTTATGATGGAGCAGTGGGCCAATGAGGTGGAGATGCTGATTGCGACTGCCCCGGTGTACGAGATGGGAATAGATGTGACGGAGCCAACAGGTGACCCACGTCCCTATGTCCTACCAGGACCGGCCACTGCGGCTGAGGGGCCCGGCCTAGTCTCGACCCACGCATCGCCCTTACCGTTACTTATGGGTCGCTTCAGCGTGAACCCGCCTGACCTGCTGCCCCGTGCTACTGCAGAAGGGTCTGATGTGCTGGATACTGGGAGCCAGGAGGCTGCGGCAGCTGGCGGCAACCCGCCTGACGCAGAGACAAGTGATAGTGACTCCAGTGACTCCAGCTCCGGTGCTGAGCCCACCCTTGAAAGTGAGGAGGGAAGTGAGCGTCTCCGCTACGTGGGAGAACCGGTAGTTTATTACACCTTACGCAATGGTGGGAACGGATACCGGGCACCCCTGTCACAGCAGGCATGTCACTGCATGTTTGATATGCTGGTGTCGAAAGATGGGGCCGCCTCATCAGAAGAATCAGAGTGATATAAGCGGAGTACCGTTGTCCTTGTCCCCGTTGGGACCATAAAAGTACCGTTTGAAAGTTAGATAAATGATAAGTGAATAATCTACCGATGATGTCACCTGATTGTCAACATGATTGGAACCGGTTGTTGCCGGCAACTGGTCCCCGTTGGGACCCCCTTCACCATTTTGCATAAGGGACTCCTTATGAACAGGCCCGAGAACTAGCAGGGCAACCACAAACTAGTGGCATGTAAATATGTTATTGTGGCTTCTACCGTTACCGCCTCCGGAGAGGCAGATTGGAGGAAGGGCCCGCAGTGAAGCAGGCTGGGGCCCAGCCACCACCGGAACCGGTGGCGATCCTCTTGGGGTTTCAGGGGCTCCCCATGGACGTGGGTCCCCTGAAAAGGTCAGAACCCGCTCGGGCAACTTGTGCTGGACTGGGGTCAAGGGGTGCTGCCTGTTTGCTTAGGGGCAGCATCAGGGCCAGGTTGCTTGGGTGGGAGAGAGCGGAAGCCGTAACCGTTAAGTAACGTTTAAGTAAGAGTACCTCCCGATGTGGGAAGATGTTATTATATTTGTATGTGTGTTACCGTTTTCTATATTTTTCAGTTGTGAAAATAAAACCGGTGATGGACGGGCAGCCCGCGGACGGTCTGCATTTAACTAAGGGGGAATGTGGCGCCCTGGACAAGTCAGGGGCCACAGAGCACAACATCCACATACCCCACACTCCAAGCAGGCACACCGAAGTCAGACGCAAAACCCTTGTTGCCTTCCTTCAGGGGCTGATGTTCACACCAGGGGGTGGGCCAGGTGGTTGGTCCCGCCCACCGAGGAGTTCACAGTCCTGGAGGCGGGAAAACCAGGCAGATAGAGTTTGGAAGTGAAAGTGAAAGGAGGGAAAAGTAGTAAGAGAGCAGCCTGAAGTTGGTCCGGGTGTGTGGCCCGGACAGATCAGCAAGGTTGGCAGACGGTGGTGACCGTCTGCAGGAGTGGCCTATCGGAGTCTACCGTAAGGACTGTGGACGGGCGGTGGCCCGGCGGTACCGGACCGGTACGCAAAGAGAAGCCAGCACCATCTGGCAGGGGCTTACGGACCCCGGCAAGGCTAGGAGTCGCCGTGAATTTGCCAAATTCGTTAGTGAAGGGAACCTCCTGGGTTTCCCAACAGCCAAGTCCCGACAGAAGGCAACAGTCCAACCAAAGTGAGGGAGACACCGCCACCGCCAAGGCAACCGTTTCTCAGGGCCAGAGCTTCCGGGCAAAAGGGGCTCCTCCGGCTCATATCCAAGCTGGGGAGCGGGTTACCGGTGGGAACCCATTGGAACCATCTATCATATCTAGGTGGAGGAAAAGGCAGTCACCATCAACCTGCCGGGAGAAACAACACCGCAGCCGCCTGTGGGACCCGTCCATCCAGCCGTGTGTTTTACCGAGAACTGTGTCCTCATCATTGGCTGAGTGAGTACCACCGTGCCGTGCGGCACAGCGCTGCCCCCGCGACCCTGCACCTCACCAGGCCCCGTAACCCGCCTGCCATCCATTCCTACCTACCCCATTACCGGGCCCCGGGACAACCAACCCCCTACCCACGGAGGGGAGAACCAACATCCAAGCTGCTCCCTGTCATCGCTCCCGGGATCCCCGTCTAGAGCAGCGGTGGTGTCACCAATATCACCACAACCGTGGGTGGCGTCACGGACAATAACCCAATCCCCACCATCCAATCAAACCCCCTTTCACTCACGGGCGAGGAACGCCGCTCGAGTCCCCGGGATCCGGCCCACCGCTCGAGCCACCACCGAGCAGCAGCACCAGCAGCACCAGCAGCAGCCGGACCCGAGCAGTGGGAGAGCGCAGCGTCCCCTCCTCTAGTAATGCTGTTGCATGGGGAACTGTTATTGATTAGGCAAGGACTGGAGGACATATGATTGACCCTGCAGGAAACGGGGGTTTCAGCTCACCACTCTTTCAGTTTAGTCATCATACAGGTGCACAGGCACGTGAGCTTGTCACTTACAATGCTGATGAAAGATATCTGGCACTCTGTAAGTGAGCTAAAATCTTCACATTTATTTAAGGATTTTTAATATAGGATTGCTGACTAAACTGTCTTGCCTATACTTATATTCCTGAAATAAATTTGAAGATTTTAGCCCCCTTACGGACTGCCAGATATCTTTCGCCATCATTGTGATTGACACTGGATGCTACTGGTAAAGGGAACCTGTCACCTCAAAATATCAATCTCTGAGAAGGTAGTGCAATTTAGGGCTTGTTACTACTGTTTCAGTTTTGTCCAGGGTGAAGTTTCCAGACAGCAATCAGAGGAAAAAAAATGTTACATCTGCTCCATTCCAGTCATCTTGGCAGCTCGTAATGCTGAGCAATCACGGCTGTACTTCAGCAAAATGGTGGAAAAATAGTTTGTGTAACTCCTTCACATAGCCTGCTGTCCTGCTGAATGTGTCCTGTTTTCTTACAACATCCTGCTCCTGCCTGTGTCAACCCTCTCTGCTTTCCACCTTCCTTCTCCCACTTTTAAGCTAGTTTCCCACAACAACTTTTCATGATCCATTATATCAGAACCCACAAGGGGTTCCCTAACGTGAGCGCAGTAGTCCAATAGGCTCTACTTGGATTGTGGAAGTTAGAAGGATAAGGCCTTGGAGTAGTGATGAGCGAGCATGCTTGTCACTACTCGGTACTCGCACGAGTATCACTGTACTCGGGCTGCTCGGCGGGGACCGAGTAATCTCGCGATACTCGTGCTTTACTCGTGGTCTTCATTTCTGCATGTTGGCGCTCTTTTGAGAGCCAGCCCTCATGCAGGGATTGGCTGGCAGACCACTGCAATGCCACAGCCCTGTTAGTTGTGGAATTGCAGTGATTGGCCGGCCTGCACAGCGTCACCGAGCCTTTATATAGGCCGGCGCGCTGTGCTCTGCTCACAGCTATTCTGACAGTGAGTGTAGGGAGAGTGTCGCTGATTCAGGGAAAGCTTTGCGGCCCTTTATAGCTTTTTCAGTTGCAGGGCTGCAAACAGTGTGACCAAAAGTCCTTCTCAGGACTATTCTAGTTGTATACAGGCAGGCAGGGTATAGCCAGGTCGGCGTACAGTAGCAGAGTCCTTCTCAGGACTATTGTTGCTATATACAGGCAGGGTATAGCCAGGTCTGAATACAGGCTAGTGACCAAAAGAGTCCTTGTCAGGACTATTGTAGCAGTATACAGGCAGGCAGGCAGGCAGGGTAGTGGTGACCGTATACCAGCCTTCATATCTGGGGCTGGTGTACACAGTGTAAAACAGTCCAGATAGTGTCTGACTTGTCTGTACTGTAATTGTCGCTCCCCAAAAAAACCTGTTAGGTTATTATTGCGTCCGTGCTTGGTTTTTAAAACCGCACGTGTGTGCCTGTTGGTGGCAGCGTACAGGTGCACTGGTGTGCGTTTTTACCAAACTATTATATAACGCACAAGTGTAGTGTATAATACACGTCAGTCAGCAGTGGCTGATAGTGTCAGAGTTCTTAATTTTTGCTCCTAAAACCTGTGTTAGGTTATTATTGCGTCCGTGCTTGGTTTTTAAAACCGCACGTGTGTGCCTGTTGGTGGCAGCGTACAGGTGCACTGGTGTGCGTTTTTACCAAACTATTATATAACGCACAAGTGTAGTGTATAATACACGTCAGTCAGCAGTGGCTGATAGTGTCAGAGTTCTTAATTTTTGCTCCTAAAACCTGTGTTAGGTTATTATTGCGTCCGTGCTTGGTTTTTAAAACCGCACGTGTGTGCCTGTTGGTGGCAGCGTACAGGTGCACTGGTGTGCGTTTTTACCAAACTATTATATAACGCACAAGTGTAGTGTATAATACACGTCAGTCAGCAGTGGCTGATAGTGTCAGAGTTCTTAATTTTTGCTCCTAAAACCTGTGTTAGGTTCTTAGTGCGTCCGTGCTTGGTTTTTAAAACCGCACGTGTGTGCCTGTTGGTGGCAGCGTACAGGTGCACTGGTGTGCGTTTTTACCAAACTATTATATAACGCACAAGTGTAGTGTATAATACACGTCAGTCAGCAGTGGCTGATAGTGTCAGAGTTCTTAATTTTTGCTCCTAAAACCTGTGTTAGGTTATTATTGCGTCCGTGCTTGGTTTTTAAAACCGCACGTGTGTGCCTGTTGGTGGCAGCGTACAGGTGCACTGGTGTGCGTTTTTACCAAACTATTATATAACGCACAAGTGTAGTGTATAATACACGTCAGTCAGCAGTGGCTGATAGTGTCAGAGTTCTTAATTTTTGCTCCTAAAACCTGTGTTAGGTTCTTAGTGCGTCCGTGCTTGCATTTAAAAACCGCACGTGTGTGCCTGTCGGTGGCAGCGTACAGGTGCACTTGTGTGCAATTTCCAGAAACTTTGATATAACGCACAAGTAGTGAATATACACGTCAGCAGTGCACAGCATTGCAAAATGCGCAAGGGCATTGGCAAGGAACAAGGAAGTGGACGTGATGGTGGTGCAGGCAGAGGCCGAGGTCGTGGGCAAGCTCTAATTTCGCCACAACAAAGGGCCACATCTAGTCGCTCGCACGTCCTGTCCCAAATTCTTGGGGACCGCAGCAGTACACCGCTCTTGAACCAAGACCAGTGTCAACAGGTTGTTAGTTGGATAGCGGATAATGCTTCCAGTCAGATTGGCACCACCACAAACACTCTGTCTTCCACACGGTCAAGTGTCAGTAGCCGTGATACTGCACCGCACATTTCTGAACCTGATCCTCCTTCCTACCACCAGGCTGAGTACACGTCCTCCTCGGACATTAATGATCCCACACTTGGACACTCGGAAGAGCTGTTCACGTTTCCATTCACACATTCTGGCCTCTCGCCAGCTCATATTGAAGTGGGTCATGAGGAGATCGTCTGTACAGATGGCCAAATATTTGAGCAGCCACGTTCTCACGAAGTTGGCAACGTGTCTCAACAAGTGGTGGATGATGATGAGACACAATTGTCAGCAAGTCAGGAGGAGGAGCAGGGTGCGGAAGAGGAAGACGACGTGGTGGATGATCCAGTAACTGACCCAACCTGGCAGGAGGATATGCAGAGCGAGGACAGCAGTGCACAGGGGGAGGGAGGCGTAGCATCACAACAGGCAGTAAGAAGCAGGGTGGTGGCCCCAGGCAGAAGTCAGGCAACCGTTCCCCGGAACAACACGACGACACAAGGTGCCTGTACAAATGTTAGGTCTTCACGAGTCTGGCAGTTTTTTAAGTTGGATCCAGATGATTCAAAAAAGGCCATTTGCAACACCTGCCGTGCCAGCATCAGCAGGGGTACCAAAACTAGCAGCCTGACCACCACCAGCATGATCAGGCACATGTCAGCCAAGCACCCGACTTTGTGGGAAGTACAACAGAGTCGAGGAGCAGTGCTTGCTGATGTCACTGCTACGTCTTCGCTGGTTGTGCATGCGAGCCAATCCTCTGTCCATGCTGCCTGCGAACAAGCCTCCTCCACTCCTGCACCTGCAGTTGCCTACGCAGAAAGAACACCATCATCAAGCACGTCCTTGTCCCAGCGCAGCGTTCAGTTATCCATTCAGCAAACCTTTGAACGCAGGCGCAAATACACTGCCAACACCCCACATGCCACAGTTCTAAATGCTAACATTTCGCGACTGCTTGCGCTGGAAATGTTGCCTTTTAGGCTGGTGGAGACAGAAGCATTCCGTGACCTGATGGCGGATGCTGTCCCACGTTACTCGGTCCCCAGCCGCCACTATTTCTCCCGGTGTGCCGTCCCCGCGTTGCATAACCACGTGTCACAAAACATCACACGTGCCCTGAACAACGCTGTTTCACCCAAGGTCCACCTAACCACAGACACGTGGACAAGTGCTTGTGGGCAAGGCCGCTACATCTCGTTGACGGCACACTGGGTTAATATTGTGGAAGCTGGGACCCAGTCTGAGCGAGGGACGGAACACGTCCTTCCCACACCAAGGTTTGCAGGCCCTACCTCAGTCAGTGTTTCACCCACACTCTACAGCTCCGGAATGTCATGCTCTTCAGCCTCCTCCTCCTCCTGCGCATCCTCATCCACTGTGCCCTCCACACCAGTCACAAGCTGGAAGCACTGCAGCACTGCCTCGGCGAAGCGGCAACAGGCTGTGCTGAAGCTAATCTGCATAGGTGACAAACCCCACAATGCAGAAGAGCTGTGGACAGCTCTGAAACAGCAGGCAGATCACTGGCTCACACCTCTGAACCTAAAGCCAGGAAAGGTCGTTTGTGACAATGGCCGGAACCTGGTGGCGGCTTTGAGGCGAGGCCAGCTGACACATGTTCCATGCGTGGCCCATGTGCTCAACCTCGTGGTTCAGCGGTTTATAAAGTCATACCCAGAGCTGTCTGATCTGCTGGTAAAAGTTCGCCGCCTGTCTGCACATTTTCGAAAGTCACCTACTGCTTCAGCCGGCCTTGCCGGCTTTCAGCGCCGTTTGCATCTTCCGGCTCACAGACTGGTGTGTGATGTCCCCACGCGTTGGAATTCAACTCTGCACATGTTGGTCAGGATATGTGAGCAGAAGAGGGCAGTTGTTGAGTACCTGCATCACCTAAGCCGTCGGGAAATGGGTCAAACTCCACACATAACACCTGAGGAGTGGAGATGGATGTCAGACCTATGTACCATCCTCCAAAACTTTGAGGACTCCACCAAGATGGTGAGTGGTGATGACGCCATTATTAGCGTCACCATACCGCTACTCTGCCTTCTAAAACGGTCCCTGCTGAAAAACAAACATGATGCATTGCAGGCGGAGCGCGATGAGTTGCAGCAAGAAACAGTAGTGGGTGTGGGTGATAACACACAGCCCAGCCTCGTCTCATCACAACGTGCAGTGGAGGACTATGACGAGGAGGAGGATGAAGACATGGAGCAACTCTCCGGCCAAATTGAGGATATGACATGCACACCAGTCATATCCTCGATTCAGCGTGGCTGGCCAGAGGACAGGGTAGATGAGGAGGAGGAGGAGGAGGAGGAGGAGGACAGCATGTTCAGTCATCTTGTTGGTCAGGCTACTGAAGTCCTGGCTGTTAAGAGTCTGGCGCACATGGCTGACTTTATGGTAAGCTGCCTGTCTCGTGACCCTCGCGTTAAGAACATCTTGGCCGACAATCATTACTGGTTGGTAACACTGTTAGACCCACGCTACAAGGAGAACTTTTTGTCTCTTATTCCCGTGGAGGAGAGGTCAACCAAAATGCAGCAGTTTCGGAAGGCCATACTCACGGAAGTAGGCAAAGCATTCCCCTCACAAAACGCTAGCGGCATAGGTCAGGAATCAGTGGACAACCGAGGCGTACAGCCGAGAGAGGCACAAGTCCAATCCGCCAGAGGTAGGGGAACAGTCTTTAAGATGTGGGACAGTTTTCTCAGCCCCTCACGTACCACAGCCCCTGAGGTGCGGGGTAGTGCCACAAGAAATCCTAAGTTTGCCCAGATGCTGAAGGAGTACCTTGCAGATCGAACAACTGTACTCCGACATTCCTCTGTGCCTTACAATTATTGGGTATCCAAGCTGGACACGTGGCATGAATTGGCTCTCTACGCCTTGGAAGTCCTGGCCTGCCCTGCTGCTAGCGTTTTGTCAGAGCGTGTTTTTAGTGCCGCAGGTGGAATCATTACAGATAAACGCACCCGCCTGTCAACTGAAAATGCTGACAGGCTGACTCTGATAAAGATGAACAAGGGTTGGATTGGGCCAGACTTCACCACACCACCAGCAAATGAGAGCGGAATTTAAAGTTTGCCATGTACCTCCACTCACCCATGGGTACACTTCTCGACTTTGGATAATCGCTGGACTGCTCCTCCTTCTCCTCATGCGCCATCATGATGACCGTTACAATAGTTAGGTCTTTGTTTCAGGTATACCCCCAGTGGTAAATTTTTTCGCCCATTCTTTGCAGAATGGACATTACAACGACAGGAGACCCGCTCCTTTGCAATGGGAACAATGTTTTGAGGCCCTCATGCACGTCTCTACCCAGGGACAACGTGGAGCCTCCCAATTTTTGGCTGCCCTGCCTAAGGGCTATACTGAAATACACCCACTTCCTTAAAATGGACACTTAATGTTTTGAGGCCCTCATGCACGTCTCTACCCAGGGACAATGTGGAGCCTCCCAATTTTTGGCTGCCCTGCCTAAGGGCTATACTGAAATACACCCACTTCCTTAAAATGGACACTTAATGTTTTGAGGCCATCATGCACGTCTCTACCCAGGGACAATGTGGAGCCTCCCAATTTTTGGCTGCCCTGGCAAAGGGCTATACTGAAATACACCCACTTCCTTAAAATGGACACTTAATGTTTTGAGGCCCTCATGCACGTCTCTACCCAGGGACAATGTGGAGCCTCCCAATTTTTGGCTGCCCTGCCTAAGGGCTATACTGAAATACACCCACTTCCTTAAAATGGACACTTAATGTTTTGAGGCCATCATGCACGTCTCTACCCAGGGACAATGTGGAGCCTCCCAATTTTTGGCTGCCCTGGCAAAGGGCTATACTGAAATACACCCACTTCCTTAAAATGGATACTTAATGTTTTGAGGCCCTCATGCACGTCTCTACCCAGGGACAATGTGGAGCCTCCCAATTTTTGGCTGCCCTGCCTAAGGGCTATACTGAAATACACCCACTTCCTTAAAATGGACACTTAATGTTTTGAGGCCATCATGCACGTCTCTACCCAGGGACAACGTGGAGCCTCCCAATTTTTGGCTGCCCTGGCAAAGGGCTATACTGAAATAGACCCACTTCCTTACAATGGGCACTTCAGGTTTACAGGCCATAATGCACGGCTCTATCCAGGGACAATGTGGAGCCTCCCAATTTTTGGCTGCCCTGGCAAAGGGCTATACTGAAATAGACCCACTTCCTTAAAATGGACACTTAATGTTTTGAGGCCCTCATGCACGTCTCTACCCAGGGACAATGTGGAGCCTCCCAATTTTTGGCTGCCCTGCCTAAGGGCTATACTGAAATACACCCACTTCCTTAAAATGGACACTTAATGTTTTGAGGCCATCATGCACGTCTCTACCCAGGGACAACGTGGAGCCTCCCAATTTTTGGCTGCCCTGGCAAAGGGCTATACTGAAATAGACCCACTTCCTTACAATGGGCACTTCAGGTTTACAGGCCATAATGCACGGCTCTATCCAGGGACAATGTGGAGCCTCCCAATTTTTGGCTGCCCTGGCAAAGGGCTATACTGAAATAGACCCACTTCCTTAAAATGGACACTTAATGTTTTGAGGCCCTCATGCACGTCTCTACCCAGGGACAACGTGGAGCCTCCCAATTTTTGGCTGCCCTGGCAAAGGGCTATACTGAAATAGACCCACTTCCTTACAATGGGCACTTCAGGTTTACAGGCCATAATGCACGGCTCTATCCAGGGACAATGTGGAGCCTCCCAATTTTTGGCTGCCCTGGCAAAGGGCTATACTGAAATAGACCCACTTCCTTAAAATGGACACTTAATGTTTTGAGGCCCTCATGCACGTCTCTACCCAGGGACAATGTGGAGCCTCCCAATTTTTGGCTGCCCTGCCTAAGGGCTATACTGAAATACACCCACTTCCTTAAAATGGACACTTAATGTTTTGAGGCCATCATGCACGTCTCTACCCAGGGACAATGTGGAGCCTCCCAATTTTTGGCTGCCCTGGCAAAGGGCTATACTGAAATACACCCACTTCCTTAAAATGGACACTTAATGTTTTGAGGCCCTCATGCACGTCTCTACCCAGGGACAATGTGGAGCCTCCCAATTTTTGGCTGCCCTGCCTAAGGGCTATACTGAAATACACCCACTTCCTTAAAATGGACACTTAATGTTTTGAGGCCATCATGCACGTCTCTACCCAGGGACAACGTGGAGCCTCCCAATTTTTGGCTGCCCTGGCAAAGGGCTATACTGAAATAGACCCACTTCCTTACAATGGGCACTTCAGGTTTACAGGCCATAATGCACGGCTCTATCCAGGGACAATGTGGAGCCTCCCAATTTTTGGCTGCCCTGGCAAAGGGCTATACTGAAATAGACCCACTTCCTTAAAATGGACACTTAATGTTTTGAGGCCCTCATGCACGTCTCTACCCAGGGACAATGTGGAGCCTCCCAATTTTTGGCTGCCCTGCCTAAGGGCTATACTGAAATACACCCACTTCCTTAAAATGGACACTTAATGTTTTGAGGCCATCATGCACGTCTCTACCCAGGGACAATGTGGAGCCTCCCAATTTTTGGCTGCCCTGGCAAAGGGCTATACTGAAATACACCCACTTCCTTAAAATGGACACTTAATGTTTTGAGGCCCTCATGCACGTCTCTACCCAGGGACAATGTGGAGCCTCCCAATTTTTGGCTGCCCTGCCTAAGGGCTATACTGAAATACACCCACTTCCTTAAAATGGACACTTAATGTTTTGAGGCCATCATGCACGTCTCTACCCAGGGACAACGTGGAGCCTCCCAATTTTTGGCTGCCCTGGCAAAGGGCTATACTGAAATAGACCCACTTCCTTACAATGGGCACTTCAGGTTTACAGGCCATAATGCACGGCTCTATCCAGGGACAATGTGGAGCCTCCCAATTTTTGGCTGCCCTGGCAAAGGGCTATACTGAAATAGACCCACTTCCTTACAATGGGCACTTCAGGTTTACAGGCCATAATGCACGGCTCTATCCAGGGACAATGTGGAGCCTCCCAATTTTTGGCTGCCCTGGCAAAGGGCTATACTGAAATAGACCCACTTCCTTACAATGGGCACTTCAGGTTTAAAGGCCATCATGCACGTCTCTATCCAGGGACAATGTGGAGCCTCCCAATTTTTGGCTGCCCTGCCTAAGGGCTATACTATAATACACCCACTTCCTGACAATGGACACTTAATGTTTTGAGGCCCTCATGCACGTCTGTATGCAGGGGCATTGGTGAACCTCACAATTTTGGACTGCCCTGGCAAAGGAAAATACTACAAAGACTCACTTCCTCAAAATGGGCACATTAGACTCAAGAGGCCTTCATGTACGTCTCTTCTCAGGGACATCGGAGTGCCACACAATGTTTTCACGTAAAATCTTTCATGTATTAATCTCAAAAAGTAACATACACCAGATCTATCTCACTATTGGGTATGTGCCCTTAACATTTCCGCCATGAAAAATCATTTTGGGGTCATTTTGGAAGGTTTTCTGGTGAGTCCGTAAAAATGGCGTAAAACGCGGACAAAATTGTTCACAGCTGTGACTTTTGAGTGATAAATGCTTCAAGGGGTCTTCCCCATGCTGTTGCCATGTCATTTGAGCACTCTTCTGAGACTTTTGTGCCATTTTTAGGGTTTCTCCATGCTGCCGGGAGGTCATTTCACAAAAATACTCGGGTCTCCCATAGGATAACATTGGGCTCGTTGCTCGGGCCGAGTACACGAGTATCTTGGGAGGCTCGGCCCGAGCTTCGAGCACCCGAGCTTTTTAGTACTCGCTCATCACTACCTTGGAGATATCTGCAGAAGATTGTACACAGAAATCAGAATGTGGAGAGGGAGGAGAACACCCACTTCTTCAAGGAGATCAGATCACACTTGCCCTAGGAAAAGAAAGCACACACATCACACTTTACAAGAGGGGGCAGGTAAATCATATAGGCTGTGCACAAGTGTAGAGAGATTCCTGGGGGGACTTGGAAACATCACACAGGGTGTGATGTCCAGGGTGAAGTATCCAGTCAGCAGTGAGAGGAGAAAATAATGTTATAATTGCACTACCTCTGCTCCATTCCAGTCATTTTGGCAGCTTGTAATGCCAAGCAATCATGGTTGTACTTCTGATACAGCAGCAAAATGGTAGAAAAATAATTTGTATATCTCCTTCACATAGCTGGCTGTGCAGCTGAATGTGTCGTGTTTTCTTACAACACCCTGCTTCTGCTTTGTCAGCTATTTCTGCTCTCCACCTTCCTTCTCTTACTTTTAAGCAAGTTTCCCAGAACAACTTTTCATGATCCATCATGTCAGTACTGACCAGGGGTTCCTCAACCTGAGCTCAGTAGACCAATAGGCTGTACTTGAATTGTGAAAGTTAGAAGTGTAAGGCCTTAGAGATACCAGCAGGAACGTAGAAGATTGTACACAGAGATCAGAATGTACAGAGGGAAGAGAGCACCCACGTCTTCAAGGAGGTCAGATCACACTTGCTGTAGGAAAAGAAAGCACAAACATAGCTCTTTGCAGTAGGGGGCTTGTGAATCATATAGGCTGTGCACAAGTGTAGAGAGACTCCCGGGGGACTTGGAAACATCACACACTTTTTAACATTCATGTCTGTTAGGAGTGAAGAGGTGATTCTTATTGAGCTGGAAAAGAGGAAATCACTGTAGTAATGAAGCTGTGCTAATACATGAGAGCTAGTGATGGCAACAGTATCCTGAAGACTCATACCTCTGTCACGGTCCTCTCCCTGCAGTTTTGAGACTAGTGACAGCCTTAGGACTGGAGACTCCTATCTCCATCTAGTCTCCTCATTTAAACAATGTTTCCTTTGGCGTCTCATGAGTTAATTTCAGTTCTGTTGCCAGCAGCTTTGTGCAAGGCAGATCAGCTGTTGTTGCTTTGGGCCCATGCCCATTTAGGTTAAATACTGGAGCTTTCCCAGAAGACCCTGCTGCTGTTATAATCATTTCCACTCTGGCCAACCTGGTGGAAGGAACTGCTGAGGTTTTGCCTCTGCAATTACACCTGCTACTATAGAGTCTGTCTGCTACGTTGAAGTTTGGTGTTTTGTATCCTTCTGTTTATTCCCCGCATCTCTCTTTCCATTCCCTCTGTGTTTATTAGTTGAGTGGCGATTCAAGTGTACTCGTTGGCCTACTCACTAGGCAGGGTGAGTTTAGGGCCAGCTGGGGGACCCAGGTATCCTGCTCGCCGACAAGTTGAAAAAACCTCTATAGGGACGCTAGGGAGCTCAGAAGTCAGCTTGAGGTGAGTACAAGAGGTGCTCCTTCACCGCTCTCCCTACCGGCAGGGACCTCTGTTGTATCGTGACCCCAGTGTTTCCCCTTTTTTGTGATGTTTTTTGGTAGTGCGTCAGACGTCTGATTGTGTGTAGCAGGCATTATATACGGACATATTCTACTTTGTGTACAAAAAAGGAAAAGGAAAGGAAAGAAGATCTCAGCCTGAAATTGTGCAACTTTTTATGACTGCTTTGTATGCCAAAAGTGTCTATAGTCTTTAATGGATTATTCCGAACACTACCCAACATTCTCCGATAGTCCCATAGAGCAGTGAAATCGTCTAAGGATTCCGACAGGGAACTCCAGAGCTCCATTTTCAAGATCGATGGGGGTCCCAGAGATCAGGCACAGGATAGAAGATGGCCTTCAATAAAACGTAAAAAAAATGCTACAGTAAAAGACTGAGGTGGATCAGGAGACTTCACAGGCTGGTAAAGGAGGGGCCGGATCACTTTACTCCAAGGCTTTTTCAGGACAAGCCCAATTGCTAAGTTCATCTCATCCAGCCAGGCCAGACTAGTACATAACCCTAGTCCTTACATGATCCAGTCTGATTCTCACCCAAGGGGAACCCTTTTGAAGAAACCGTGCCAAATAATGAGTTCTGTTCCTGCTCAGGATTAAAATAATTCACAAGGTTTTCATCTTTTCCAACAGCTGGCTGATCTAATTAACCATATCGCTGATACAGTCCAATCCCCGAAAATACACTCACGTATAGATCAAATGAGAGGGAAACGCTACGTCCACCCACTGATATACACAGCAAACAGCCAAAGCGATCATTAACCAGCTGCTTAAACGATGATACGTCCATGTAAATGAGCAAAGCAGTCATTCGCTAAAGATAACAATTGTCGAAATGCAACACGTACGGGGAAAACAAAAATCACTATTCTGTATAGAGCCACATACCGTCACATCTACAAGCAAGGATGAAAGTGGGAAATAAGAAAAACTGACGTGACCAAAAATAAGTGTGGACATAATTAGTGATGAGCGAGCACTACCATGCTCGGGGCACTACCATGTTCGAGTGCTCAGTACTTGTAATGAGCAGGATCTACGCTTGGGTGGGCTTGACTCGTGTACCAAGTATAATGGAAGTCAATGAGGTACTGGAGCATTTTTTCAGAATATGATTTTCATTGATTTCCATTATACTCGGTACACGAGTCGTACTCATCCAAGAGTAGAACCTGCTCGTTACGAGTACTGAGCATGGTAGTGCCCCGAGCTTGTTAGTGCTCGCTTATCACTACTGATATGCAAAAGATTAGCAACTTTGTTATACACATTGGGCCTGATTCATTATTGTGTTTGTAATTTGGGTTTCATTCTTTTCATTTTGTTTCATTTATTTTTAAAGTCTATATTATGTGTTTTTTTTAAGTTCAACCTTTATCAGTGATGTTTTCTGCTGATTTATTGTTACTTTTTAAAAAAGGCTCAAAATGTTTGCACATTATATTGTATGTATGTATGTATGCATTGTATTTCAGTTCACCCATAGAGCCATTGTATGTATGTCCCCAAACATTTTCGCACAAATTTTGGTAAAAAAATTCTGCAAAACTGGTACATTCAAATTTCATTTCAAGTGATTATTTATACATTGTGGGGGACCAACCGCTGAGAAAACAAAACGACAAAACAGATTTTCCCATTACTGAGATAGGAGATGACAGTTGGTGCTTTTAAAATCCTATGGAGGAGGGAGGAACTATAGGAAGATATAGATATTCTACTGCAAGTTCTCTTGAAATGACAGTTCCTTCTACTCTTGAATTGATCTGTTGATTCCAATTCATGGGTGAATTCTGTATTTAATGAAGACAGATTTTCCAAATACTGAGATAGGAGATGACAGTTGGAGTTTTTAAAATCCTATGGAGGAGGAGACGCTAGAGGAAGATATAGACATTCTACTGCAAGTTCTCCTAACGACAGTTTGTTCTCCTGCTGAATTGATCTGTTAATTCCAACTCATGGGTAAAAGCTGTATTCAATGAAGGCAGATTTTCCAAATACTGAGATAGGAGATGACAGTTGGTGTTTTTAAAATCCTATGGAGGAGGGAGAAGCTAGAGGAAGATATAGACATTCTACTGCAAGTTCTCCTGAAACGACAGTTTTTTCTCCTGCTGAATTGATCTGTTAATTCCAACTCATGGGTAAAAGCTGCATTCAATGAAGGCAGATTTTCCAAATACTGAGATAGGAGATGACAGTTGGAGTTTTTAAAATCCTATGGAGGAGGGAGAAGCTAGAGGAAGATATAGACATTCTACTGCAAGTTCTCCTGAAACGACAGTTTGTTCTCCTGCTGAATTGATCTGTTAATTCCAACTCATGGGTAAAAGCTGCATGCAATGAAGGCAGATTTTCCAAATACTGAGATAGGAGATGACAGTTGGTGTTTTTAAAACCCTATGGAAGACGGAGCAGCTAGAGTTAGATATAGACATTTTACTGCAAGTTCTCTTGAAATTACAGTTCTTTCTGCTTTTAAATTGATCTGTTACTTCCAGTTTATGGGTAATGTCGCGGGCGGAGGAGGGGACGCCACGCTCTCCCTACTGCTCGGGTCCGGCTGCCGCGGCTGCTGCAGCCCGCTGCTGCTCGGTAGCTCGAGCGATGGGCCGGATCCCGGGGACTCTAGCGGCGCTCCTCGCCCATGAGTGAAAGGGGATTGGGTTTTGGGATATAGTTTATTGTCCGTGACGCCACCCACGGTTGTGGTGATTTGTTGACACCACCGCTGCTCTGTATGAGGATCCCGGGAGTGATGGTATGGAGCAGCTAGATGTTAGTCCTCCCCTCCGTGGGTAGGGGGTTGGTTGTCCCGGGGCCCAGTGATGAGGTGGGAGATGCAGGGCTTGGTGGGCGCAGGGATGTGGGGGCAGCGCTGTGCCTTGCGGCACTGTGGTACTCACTCAGCCTGAGACGATGACACAGTTCTCGGTAAAACACACGGCTGGAAAGACGGTTCCCACGGACGGCTGCACTTGCTTTTTCCCCAGTAGTTGACGGTGACGGTCCCTTTGTCCTGCACCTAAGATGATGATGGTTGCGATGGGTTCCCACTGGTAACCCGCTCCCCGGCTTGGATATAGGCCGGAGGAGCCTTACTTTGCCCGCAGGCGCTGGCCCTGAGAAACTGGTGCCCTGGCGGTGGCGGTGTCTCTCCATTACGGTTGGACTGTTGCCTTCAATCGGGACTTGGTTGTTGGGAGACAGTCGTCCCCTTCACTGACGGATTTGGCAAATTATGGCGACTCCTAGCCTTGCCGGGATCCGAAAGGCCCCTGCCCTGGTGCTGACTGTTCTTCGTATACTGCTCCAGACCGCCGAGTCACCACCCGTCCACGGTCCTTCCAGCAACCTCCGAGCAGTCCCCCTGCAGACTATCACCGCCGTCTGCTGACCTTGCTGTCACAGTCCGGGGCACACACCCGGACTAACTTCAGGCTTTCTTAACTGTTTCTTTTCTGTCACCACTCTTACTGTCCTCCTTTACCACTTCACCAGCTTCACTCTCACTTCCTTTCACTTTCACTGCCCTAGCTGGACTGCCTGGTTTTCCCGCCTCCAGAGCTGTGAACTCCTCGGTGGGCGGAGCCAACCGCCTGGCCCACCCCCTGGTGTGAACACCAGCTCCTGGAGGAAGGCAACAAGGATTTTTGGTTAGCTTTGGTGTTCCTAACTGGGGTGTAGAGTGTGGTGGTGTTATGACCTGTGACCCCTGGCTTGCCCAGGGCGTCACATTCCCCCTTAGCAAAATGCAGACCGTCCGCGGGCTGCCCGTCCAACACCGGTTTTATTTTCTGAAAATATATAAGGTAAAACGGTAACATAACAATTTATGGCATCATCCCACATCAGGAGATTCAGTACTTAAACGTTGCAAATGGTTTACGGTTACGGTCTCCGCTCTCTCCCACCCAAGCAACCTGGCCCTGATGCTGCCCCTAAAACCCAGGCAGCACCCCTTGACCCCAGTCCAGCACAAGTTACCCGAGCGGGATCTGTCCTTCCCCTCCAGAGGGTAGCCACCGGTTCCTGTGGTGGCTGGGCCCCAGCCGGCTCTACTGCGGGCCCTCCCTCCAACCTGCCTCTCCGGAGGCGGCAACTGAGGAAAAGGTAACGGTAAAACAACTTATTTACATGCCACTTAACGTTTGTGGTTGCCCTGCAAGTTCACGGGCTTGTCCATGAGCAGTTCCTCATGCAACTTGTTAAACGGTCCCCACGGGGACAACGGTGCCGGCAACGGCCGGTTTTCTCAATCACGGTTGAATCAGGTGAAGCTTCGGTAATCATTTTCTCTTATCATCTTTAAACTTGCAAACATACTCAGACTGGTGGTCCCAACGGGGATTGGACAACGGTGCTCCGCTGCCCTACTCAGAGTCCTCAGCTAAGGCGGCTCCATCCCCCTCCACCAGCATATCCAGCATGCACTGACATGCCTGCTGTGACAGGGGCACCCGGTACCCATTTCCACTGGTACGCGGGGTATGGAAGACCACTGGGGCTCCTACATAGCGGGAGCGCTCAATTGCCTCCTCAAGCTCAACAGTGGACCCGGGGCTGGGGCAGGAGTCGTCATCTCTTGTTCCTGCGTCAGGCGGGTTGCCGCCAGCTGCCGCAGCCTCCTGGTCTCCAGCATCCAGCATTTCAGACCCTTCTGCGGTAGCACGGAGCAGCAGATTAGGCGAGCTTACACTGAGGCGCCCCATAAGTAACGGCAAGGGTGATGCATAGGCCGAGACTAGGCCGGGCCCCTCAGCCGCAGCGGCCGGTCCTGGTAGGACATAGGGACGTGGGTCACCAGTCGACTCTGCTACATCCATTTCCCCTCCGTACATCGGGGCAGTTGTAATCAGCTTCTCCACCTCGCTGGTCCACTGCTCCATCATCTGGAGGATTTGTTCCTGCTGACGCTGGTGGAACTGAATCACTCGGGCCTTCATCCAGGCCACGGTCCCGGGCTCGGGGTCTGGCACAGTCACTGCCGGGACTTCTGGCACCATGCTAGCGGTTCCCCCAGGTGCACTTCAGGGACGTCCTGGACGTCTGCAGCCGGCTCGCCCGCCGAGGCGGCTTGGCAGGGTATCGCTACCGGGTGGGCAGGTAGCGGGCCTAATGGCGGGGCGGCAGCAACTATCACGGGTAGCGGGGAGAGAGGCAGGGTGAGCGGAAGCCGGCCGGGCCCCTCAGCTCCAACGGCCGATCCCTCAGGAATACAGGGGCGTGGGTCGCTTACCTGCTTCTCCAAATCCTCTTCTACCTCGCGTCTCCACATAGCAGCCACCACGTCCGCCATGTCAGTCTCCCACTCCTCCAGGAGGAGTTGCATATGGGCCTGCAGACGATTACTCAGCGGGACGGTCCGGTCCCTCAACCACGTCGCCGTGCCAGGTGCGGGGGTCTCGCTGTTATTAGCTGGAGCGGACATCTCGGCAGTCATGCTTTCCAGGAACTAGCAACAAGATGGCCACAGGGTCCTGGCGTCCCTGCTTTTATAGCCACCTCACATGCGTTCAGCCGCCATCGCGTCCCCCTTAGCTTCTTTCCGGCCCCTCCTCTATTGGGGCGGGGTTTTGGCCTTCGCGCCTCTGCTACTCGAGAAGACGCTCGAGCGGGAACTTTTCGCGCCAAAGATGGCGACCTCTTAAATTTTTCAGCCGGATACCTCCGGCGGTCACAAGGCGCACCTCTACCCAACGGCAGAGCGGTAAGATCCTGTTCGTGACGCCAAGTTGTCGCGGGCGGAGGAGGGGACGCCGCGCTCTTCCTACTGCTCGGGTCCGGCTGCCGCGGCTGCTGCGGCCCGCTGCTGCTCGGTGGCTCGAGCGATGGGCCGGATCCCGGGGACTCTAGCGGCGCTCCTCGCCCGTGAGTGAAAGGGGATTGGGTTTTGGGATATAGTTTATTGTCCGTGACGCCACCCACGGTTGTGGTGATTTGTTGACACCACCGCTGCTCTGTATGGGGATCCCGGGAGTGATGGTATGGAGCAGCTAGATGTTAGTCCTCCCCTCCGTGGGTAGGGGGTTGGTTGTCCTGGGGCCCAGTGATGAGGTGGGAGATGCAGGGCTTCGTGGGCGCAGGGACGCGGGGGCAGCGCTGTGCCTTGCGGCACTGTGGTACTCACTCAGCCTGAGATGATGACACAGTTCTCGGTAAAACACACGGCTGGAAAGACGGTTCCCACGGACGGCTGCACTTGCTTTTTCCCCAGTAGTTGACGGTGACGGTCCCTTTGTCCTGCACCTAAGATGATGATGGTTGCGATGGGTTCCCACCGGTAACCCGCTCCCCGGCTTGGATATAGGCCGGAGGAGCCCTACTTTGCCCGCAGGCGCTGGCCCTGAGAAACTGGTGCCCTGGCGGTGGCGGTGTCTCTCCGTTACGGTTGGACTGTTGCGTTCAATCGGGACTTGATTGTTGGGAGACAGTCGTCCCCTTCACTGACGGATTTGGCAAATTATGGCGACTCCTAGCCTTGCCGGGATCTGAAAGGCCCCTGCCCTGGTGCTGACTGTTCTTCGTATACTGCTCCAGACCGCCGGGTCACCACCCGTCCACGGTCCTTCCAGCAACCTCCGAGCAGTCCCCCTGCAGACTATCACCGCCGTCTGCTGACCTTGCTGTCACAGTCCGGGGCACACACCCGGACTAACTTCAGGCTTTCTTAACTGTTTCTTTTCTGTCACCACTCTTACTGTCCTCCTTTACCACTTCACCAGCTTCACTCTCACTTCCTTTCACTTTCACTGCCCTAGCTGGACTGCCTGGTTTTCCCGCCTCCAGAGCTGTGAACTCCTCGGTGGGCGGAGCCAACCGCCTGGCCCACCCCCTGGTGTGAACACCAGCTCCTGGAGGAAGGCAACAAGGATTTTTGGTTAGCTTTGGTGTTCCTAACTGGGGTGTAGGGTGTGGTGGTGTTATGACCTGTGACCCCTGGCTTGCCCAGGGCGTCACAGTAAAATTTGTATTCAGTGAAGACAGTTTTTCCTATTACTAAGATAGGAGATAGATAGTTGGTGCTTTTAAAATCCTATGGAGGAGGGAGGAGCTAGAGCAAGATATAGACATTCTACTGCAAGGTCTCCTGAAATGACAGTTCCTTCTCCTGATTTCATCTGTTACTTTAATTCATGGGTGTAATCTGTATTCAATGAAGGCAGATTTTCCCATTATTTACATAGGAGATGACAGTTGGTGCTTTTAAAATACTACGGAGGCGGGAGAAGCTAGAGGAAGATATAGACATTCTACTGCACGTTCTCCTGAAACAACAGTTATTAACTCCTATCTCAGTAATAGGAAAACCTGTGTTCATTGAAGGTATATTTTACTTGTGAATTGAGAGCTTTCTCTAGTATTCATTGGGGGGGAGGGAGTAAACGACGACTACTCATTAAGTATAAACTATGGGGGTAATAGATGGATAAACCCAGTGTATACATGTTGAAGCTCGTGGAACTATTATGGAGTCATTCATAACATGTTTTGGTGGAAAACTGTCTGTAATTAGTTCCATCCTTCCATTGTAGTCTAGTAATGATCGCTCTGGCATCACCATCATGTATTTCGCTAGGAGCCCGTGCTGCCAGTCCACCGCCATTCGTGGAATTTGCGAATAAGACATCCTTCGCCAGGATTTACTTCAATTGACGTCTTCCAAAAAAGAAAACCCACAAAAACCAAGGGTGTGAATTTTATCATCGAAGAAGTTGCTGAGTACTTGGATATAACAAAGCCCAAAATCTTCAGAGACCTTGGAATAACAGCTTTCCGAGGCCAACATCTTATTTTACTCCTATGGCAGCGTGGAAGCATGTACAGGGCGATATGACCTGAGGATTAAACGCGGCAGGAAACATTTTTTTTAAAAAAGACGCCCAATGTAGCTAACACGTTTTCTGCGCGGAGATACCAGACCGGGCTCGGGAGGGATTTGGTCTTAATCTCTTAATGCACATGATTGCAGCCATTAACCCTTTCAACATGAAAAGAAGCATTCGGTGGCTCGAGTCCAGCAACTAAATGTGGATCACGGAGAGATCGGATTAGATCTGAGTATGGCGGTGACTCTTCCCCCCGATATATTTAACTTTTCCAACTCTTGTCAAGGCTGCACTTGCTGGAAAGAAAGTTAATTATATAGCATGTATATAAATACACAATGGTGTGATATTGCTGGGCTCAGGAATAGATGTGTCCAAAACCTTGGCCAAGAGTCCATCGCTAAGACTTTAATCTTCTGCATAGAACTTTGGGTCAATAGGATGTGACTAGTTTCCACTATGCCCTTCGTATGAACTTATATTAAAGGGGTAAGTTATCACGTATCCAGACGTAATAACTTGCTGATCACTGGGTGTTCACCACTGCTCCATTCATGTACTCGTCCATCTCTAGCAGTCCCATAGATGATGAATGTTGTGGTGGCCATGTGTGTGCACCAGTGCCCCATTCATGTAATCGTCCATTTCTGGCAGTAGTATAAACAATGAATGGAGTGGTGGCCATGCATGCTTACCACCACTCCATTAATGTAATCATCCATCTTTTTCAGTCCTATAGACAATGAATGGACTAGTGGCCATGCATGTGCACCACTGGCTCATTCATGTTGTCATCCATTTCTGGAACTCCCATAGACATGAATGGGGGTAGCTATGCGTGCTCACCACCACATCATTCATACGCTCATCCACCTCGAGCAGTCCCACATACAATAAAAGGAGTGATGGCCATGCATGTGCACCAGCACCCTATTAATGTAATCATCCCATAAGCAATGAAAGAAGAATGGCCACATGTGCGCATGCCCCATTTATGTACTCTTCCATCTCTGGCAGTCCCATAGACAATAAATGAAATGATGGCCTTGCATGTGCACCACCACCCCACTCATGTACTCGTCCATCTCCAGCTGTCCAACAGGCAAAGTTTGCAGTGGTGGCCAGGCATGCTCATCACCACCATATTCCTGTACTCGTCCATCTCCAACAGCTCCAAAGTCCACAGACAATGAATGGAGTGGCGGCCAGGCATGCTCACTATCACCATATGCATGTACTTATCCATATCCAGCAGTTCCATAGGCAATGAATGGAGTGGTGGCCATACATCCACACCACCACCATATTAATGTAGTCGTCCATCTCCATCAGCTCCAGAGACAATGAATGGAGTGATGGCCATGCATGCACATCACCACCATATTCATGTACTCGTCCATCTCCATCAGCTCGACAAACAATGAATGGAGTGGTGGCGAGGTGTACCGCCCTGTGCCAGCGACTGAGCTGCTCAGATCCGGAGCCGCGGTGGCTCGAGGGGTCTACGGACCCGGGGGGTCCCCGCGGACACTCAAATTAAAAGAAGAGGGGGAGTATGTACAGGGGATTAGGAAGTTCGTGACGCCACCCATGGTGTGTGGTAATGTAGGAGACCACCGCTGCTGTTGGGGGAGCCCGGTAGCGATGGTGTAGCAGCAGGATGTTTAACCCCTCCATGGGTAGGGGGTTTGTGCCCTGGGGCCCGTTGGGAGTTGGTGTTTGGGGTGCCGTTGGGTAGAGGAAAAGGGGCTTTTTAGCGTACTCACTCAGTCCAGGAATAATAACACTGACAGCATGTAAACCAGAATTCTGAGCACCCCTGCAGCATGGAGGGAGCACGCTGGGATCCATGCCCTTGGTGTTGCTGTTAGCCTGTGGCCTTTTCCGTGGCACCTTCTCACTAGTTGGACCTTCAAGCTTGAAACTTTTCGGGTCCCGCTCACCTGTATGGCTAACGGAGTGAGCTTGCTCTCAGGGTTCACGCGGAGGATTTCTTTGGACTGTATTTGGCAAAGTCCTATCCCATCGGTGCACTAGTGTGGCACCCTGGACTAGCCAGGTCGTCACAGGTAGCACACACACACACCCACCCCCACTAGACAGTAACATTAGCCAAACATAAAATCCTTGTTGTCTCCCTCCAGGGCCTGATGTCCACACCAGGTGGGGCGGAGCCAAGCGGTTGGCCCTGCCCACCGAGGAGTTCACAGGCCTGGAGGCGGGAAAAGGCAGTCAGTGAGTGGAGGAGGTTGAAGTGAGAGGAGTCAAGTGAAGAGTGTCTGGGTTTGTGGTCCAGGCACTGATAACAAGGTTGGCAGACGGCGGTGGCCGTCTGCAGGAGTGGTGAATCAACGCGGAACCGTAGGACCAGGGTCGGGCGGTGGCCCGCCGGTACCGACCGGGGAGCGAAGTGAAGCCAGCACACACAGGCAGGGCCATCGGTCCCCGACTAGGCTTGGAGTCGCCGTCGACAGTCAAATCCGAGTGTGACAGGAACCCCAGGGGTTTCCTAACAGCCAAAGACCCATTAGAAGGCAACCGTCCGCACCGTGAGGGTATACAGCTACCGCCTAAGGCTAGAGACCCAAGGGCCAGCGCCTGCGGGCAAACGGGCTACTCCGGCATCCATATACCGGGGAGCGGACTACCGTTGGGGACCCATCGTAGTCAAACAGTACACAAAGGTGCAGGGAAAGACAGCCGCCATCACCTGTCCGGGGAGAGACACTGCAGCCGGCTGCGGGACCCGTCCATCCAGCCGTTTGGTTTACCGAGGACTTTGTGCATCTCTTACTGAGTGAGTACACCCGTGCCATCCGTACAAAGTATAAGAAGGGAACTACACTCGTCCGCTGTGCTGGATGTCAGTTTTATTCGATCATGTGCAGGTTAAAAGGCCGTCGTCCCCTGCTAGGAGCTTGCATTCTGGTCTCCTGCCTTTTAACCTGCACATGATCGAATAAAACTGACATCCAGCACAGCGGACGAGTGCAGTTCCCTTCTTATACTTTGTACCATATGGACTTTCTATTAACGAGCACCCCGCTCAGGATGTTTTCCACTACTCTGGGCTAAAGACTCCAACCGCATATGCGATACCGCAGGTAACACATAGTGGTGCAGGACCATCTCTTATACACCCGTGCCATCCGGCACCGCGCCACGCTGTCCATGCAACCCTGCACCTCACCGACCCTGCCTCCCCGTTACACCACCGGGCCCCGGGACCACCGACCCCTACCCCTGGGGGGACAAAACAACATTCCAGCTGCTCCCTACCATCGCTCCCAGGATCCCTGTCACCAGCAGCGGTGGTGCCCATCTTCACCACAACCCGTGGGTGGCGTCACGGACTAAATCCCCCAAAACCAACCACCCTTTTCACTCACGGGCGAGGAGCGCCGCTCGAGTCCCCGGATCCGGTCCACCGCTCGAGCCACCGAGCAGCAGCAGCATCAGTGCCGGACCTGAGCTTTAGCGAGCGTAGCGGCAGCATCCTCCCCGCCCGCGACAAAACTTGGCGTCACGAACAGGATTGAACCCATCTACTTACCAGTAGAAGTGCGTCTTGTGGTCTCCGCTGGCGGTGTCCGGCCGAAAATTTTGAAGCGCCGCCATCTTTGGCGCGAAAATCTCCCGCGCAAGAGTCTTCTCCGAGCAGGGAAGGCGCGAAAGCGAAGCCCCGCCCCCAACAAGCGGAAGTGCTGAAGAGAACCAAGGGGGGACGGGTGTGTGTCTGCCTGATGTAGCCGAGGGCATGGAAAGCGGGGACGCCAGGACTCTGCAACATATCCCGTTCCTGGAGGCCATGCAAGCAGGATGTCCGTTCCGTACAGCAGGCCCACGCCCGGAACAGCGGCGTGGGTGGAGGCTCGGGTGGCCCAGTTAAGCCGCAGGCTGCAGACCCGGCTCCAGCTCCTGGTGCAAGAATGGGAGGCTGGAATGGTGGAAGTGGTGATGACCGTGCAGGCCCGTGAGGCGAAAGCAGAGTCGGAGGAGCGGGTGAGTGACCCACGCCCCTGTGTCCCGGAGGGACCGGTCGCTGCAGCCGAGGGGCCCGGTCTGCAATCGCTCAGCCTGCTGCGTTCCCCGCTGCCCGTCTTGGTCGGCGCCACCCCGCCGGTCGGCCCGCTGCTCCCGAACCCGGCAACAGATGACATCACTCCCACCCGCGAAGATCCACCTGCAGGTGCTGCCCGCGAACGACAGCTTGCTCGGCCAGCACCGACCCCGCTCTCCTGGAGGGTGCCCGCTCCCCAACGGGAGCCATCCAGCCCGGAAGCGGCCACACCCGAAGAGGCCCCGGCAGTCCGCCCGGCCAGTACAGAGGTGGAGGGTAACCCGCCTCAAGCCCGGAAAGTGACGCTGACCGTTCCCAAGCTCCAGGCCTCGGCTGAGGCTGCGGAGGGTTGCCGCTGCAAGGCAGCAAAGCAGGCCGCGACACAGCGGTGCCCCCCTACCCAGAAGGTGCCGGTCATGGCCCGCATCGGGTGGTACCTGCTGGGCCCAACCCCCGCGCTAGAGGAGCCGCCATGTTGGGAGTGGCAGCCAAACCTGATGGGCCGGGAGACAGAGGCCCGGGAGAAAGAGAAGGCTGCTATCCTGGCCCGCACTGTAGAGGCAAAGGACGCTCTCCAGAGAGCCTCTCCCAAAGCTCGGGACCCGATCTTTGAATGTCAAGTCCGGCAGTTTTACCCCCGGCGTGGATGGGGGTTTATTCACGAGCCAAGCCTGGGGGTTGAGGCATTCTTCTCCAGGCGAGATGTGCACACCCAACTGTCCCTGGGCCATCCGGAGCGTGACCTCTGTGCGGGAGAGTTGGTCACATATACCTGCCACCTGGGAAAGAGGGGCTGGTTCACCCTGGATGTCCAGAGAAGGGTGAGCCATGATGACCACGAGCAGCCCCGGTTACCTCCTCCGCCATACAGTCCCAAGGCGGATCCGGAGGAAGTAAGTGGCGATGGTGACCTCCAGTAGTGGCAGCGGTTCTCCGTTGCAACCAAGTTGTCCCCGTTGGGACCCTCAGCACTTTGAATGAACACAAATCAAACCGAGTTTCACCTGATTGTCTACCGTGATTATCCCGGTCGTTGCCGGCAAGTTGTCCCCGGAGGGACTCTGTGTGTTTTTACCACCCACATGAGAAACTGCTTATGAACATGGCCGAGAACTGGCAGGCCACCCACGAACTGGTGGGCTTGTAAATAATATTGTGGGATGGATACCGTTGCCGCCTCCGGAGAGGCAGATTGGAAAAAGGGCCCACAGCAGAGCAGGCTGGGCCCGGCCACCACCAGGATCGGTGGCCATCCTCCGGGGGTCAGGGGTCCCCCTGGACGTGGGGTCCCCTGAAGTCACAGTCGGGTGCGAGTAACCGTACCCGTTCCCGCTCGGGCAGCCTGAACCTGGACTGGGGTCAAGGGGTGCTGCCCACTTCTTAGGGGCAGCATCAGGGCTAGGTTGCTTGGGTGGGAGAGCGGAAGACATCCGTCCGTCCGTCATTATTAAAAATGTTTTATGTGTAATGTTCAAGGGATCTGACAAAAATGCTTATGTTTTAAATGTTTACATGTTAATTTATATTTTATAGTTTTAAAAAAAAAAAAATGGTGATGGACAGGCAGCCCGCGGATGGTCTGCATTTCACCAAGGGGGAATGTGGCGCCCTGGACTAGCCAGGTCATCACAGGTAACACACACACACCCACCCCCACTAGACAGTAACATTAGCGAAACATAAAATCCTTGTTGCCTCCCTCCAGGGTCTGATGTCCACACCAGGTGGGGCGGAGCCAAGTGGTTGGCCCCACCCACCGAGGAGTTCACAGGCCTGGAGGCAGGAAAAGGCAGTCAGTGAGTGGAGGAGGTTGACGTGAGAGGAGTGAAGTGGAGAGTGTCTGGGTTTGTGGCCCAGGCACTGACAACAAGGTTGGCAGACGGTGGTGGCCGTCTGCAGGAGTGGTGAATCTACGCGGAACCGTAGGACCGGGTCAGGCGGTGGTCCGCCGGTACCGACCGGGGAGCGAAGTGAAGCCAGCACACACAGGCAGGGCCATCGGACCCCGACTAGGCTTGGAGTCGCCGTCGACAGTCAAATCCGAGTGTGACAGGAACCCCAGGGGTTTCCTAACAGCCAAAGACCCGTTAGAAGGCAGCCGTCCACACCGTGAGGGTATACAGCTACCGCCTAAGGCAAGAGACCCAAGGGCCAGCGCCTGCGGGCAAACGGGCTCCTCCGACATCCATACACCGGGGAGCGGACTACCTGTTCGTAGTCAAACAGTACACAAAGGTGCAGGGAAAGACAGCCGCCATCACCTGTCCGGGGAGAGACACTGCAGCCGGCTGCGGGACCCATCCATCCAGCCGTTTGGTTTACCGAGGACTTTGTGCATCTCTTACTGAGTGAGTACACCCGTGCCATCCGGCACCGCGCCGCGCTGTCCCTGCAACTCTGCACCTCACTGACCCTGCCTCCTCGTTACACCACCGGGACCAACGACCCCTACCCACGGAGGAGGAAAACAACATTCCAGCTGCTCCCTACCATCGCTCCCGGGATCCCCGTCACCAGCAGCGGTGGTGCCCATCTTCACCACAACCCGTGGGTGGCGTCACGGACTAAATCCCCGAAAACCAACCACCCTTTTCACTCACGGGCGAGGAGCGCCGCTTGAGTCCCCGGATCCGGCCCACCGCTCGAGCCACCGAGCAGCAGCCGCAGCAGCGCCGGACTCAAGCGTTAGCGAGCGCAGCGGCGGCGTCCTCCCCGCCCGCGACACTAGTACCCCGATTTTGGAGCGGATTGGGGATGAATCTTGAAGTCTTCACCCCCGTCGGGTAAATTACCGGGATGCGTGAAGCTACTTCCCGGCCAAGGGTCTACGTACCCCGTCGTACCCTGGCCCCTGCCCAGTGATGGATCAAGGCCGCCGGCTGCCCTCCTCGGCAGTCCGTGCCCCTTGACGCGATCCCCTGCGACCGTGGTTCCATCTCCTACCAGGCCCAGACCAACGTCTGCCACCTAGTAAACTCCAGAAGCCCTGCTCCGGACCGGTGACTTCTCTCTCCCAGAGAGTCACTTTCCACCTCCTACTCCTTTCACTCCTGTTTCACTTCTCTCACTTTCACCTACCAACCCCCCATATGGGCGGCCCTATTCCCTTCAGGCCCTCAATGTTGTGTCTGGTGAGTTTGGTGTAAAGTGTTCCTAGGATTTTGACTGGCTAAGCTGTTAGCAACACCAAAAGACCAGTATTCGTAACTAAGGAGGAGTGGATACTGTGCAGAAGGGCAGATTGCACAATACCCTGTGATGACCTGATAGGCCAGGGCGTCACACATGCATGCACATCACCACCATACTCATGTACTCGTCCATCTCCATCAGCTCCACAGACAATGAATGGAGTGGTGGCCATACATGGACACAACCTCTCCATTCATTTTCTTGTGAGAGGGTACAGGGCTCAGCCCACCACAGATTGGTCATGTGTAAAGTGTATTTTATTTCACTCTTGTATTAAGTGTGTATTATGGGTAAACAGCCACTAGGTGGCCATGATGTGCTCAGCCACTTCCTTGGTGCTTGTGTGCCGCCCCTGCAGCGGTCGAACCGCTCGGATCTGGGGGTGATTATTCGTGGCTCGAGGGTCTTCCGGACCCAGGAGCTAGGAGCCACACTCGAATGAAGAGGGGGGTATTTGCAGGGGAGATATAGTTTGTGACGTCACCCGTGGTGTACGGTAATTGGGAGTACCGCCGCTGCTGTTGGGAGTACCCGGGGTGATGGAGTGGGGCAGCTAAATGTCGTCACCCTCCACGAGTAAGGGAAGGCCCCGGGACTCGGTGGGATGCCATGGGATGTAGGGGTCACTCAGGTACTCACTCAGTCAGTAAGCAGACGCTGACAACCGGGTAATCCAAATCTCGGGGGAATCGCTGCCACTTGAGGGGAGCTCGTCCGGGTCCCGTCCCCTATAGTGTTGCCTGGTGATCCGTGACCTGCCTCCTGGCACTAAGTTTAACTTCAACGTGGTGGCCCAGTAGTCTCAAACCTGCTGTGCCCCGCTTCCCACTATGGCTAAGTGTGGGAGCCTGCTCTCAGGGCTCATGTAGCACCCTGGAAAACCAGGTAGTTGAACATATATGCCCCTGCATAACACCTATAATTTTAATAATAATAAAGTTTATTTATATAGCGCCAACATATTTCGCAGAACTTTACAATCCAGTGGGGGGTTGTATAGACAAAAATAAAACAAAATAGTACATAATTCAACAGCTACAGTAGGAATGAGGGCCCTGCTCGAAAGCTTACAATCTATGGGGAAATGGGGGACACAAAATGTGAAGCACACTTGTAGATCTGGCCGGCCATCGTTATGCTAGTTTATTGGTTACATATAAAGATGAATGATCTGATATTTAGACAGTAACCTTTTGGGTGCCCTTATGTGCTTTTGGTTGTATGTAGGATGTGAGGACAGAAATAGGAGAGAGAAGGTTACGAGTAGCATTTAGAAGGTGGGACAGGGGAGAGTTAGGCGGCCTATGCACACTACGACATCGCAGGTGCGATGTCGGTGGGGTCAAATTGAAAGTGACGCATATCCGGCATCGCATGTGACATCTCAGTGTGTAAAGCCTAGATGATACGATTAACGAGCGCAAAAGCGTCGTAATCGTATCATCGGTACAGTGTCGGCGTAATCCATAATTACGCTGACGCGACGGTCCGATGTTGTTCCTCGCTCCTGCGGCAGCACACATCGCTGTGTGTGAAGTCGCAGGAGCGAGGAACATCTACTACCGGCGTCACCGCGGCTTCAGTAGGTTATGCGGAAGGAAGGAGGTGGGCGGGATGTTTTCATCCTGCTCATCTCCGCCCCTCCACTCCTATTGGCCGCCTGCCGTGTGACGTCGCAGTGACGCCGCACGACCCGCCCCCTTAATAAGGAGGCGGGTCGCCGGCCAGAGCGACGGTCGTAGAGCAGGTGAGTGCATGTGAAGCCGGCGTAGCGATAATTTTCGCAACGCCAGCTTTCACAAGATATTGTACCTGCGACGGGGGTGGGGAATATCGCGTGCGACATCGCAGCATCGGCTTGCGATGTCGCAACGTGCAAAGCCCGCCTTAGGTTAGTAAGTTATTACTTAGGATCGCTACTTCCAATAGGTGGCGCTGCGTTAGAGTTTGTCTCCTTTCCTGGAGAGACAATTTAAGTTATTATGATAAGCTTGTCTGAAGAGATGTGTTTTTAATGTACGCTTAAAAACTTGGGGGCTGGATATTATTCGCATTCTTTGGGGTAGTGCATTCCAGAAAACTGGCGCGGCACGAGAAAAGTCTTGGAGACGGAGGTGTGAGGTTCGTATTATGGAGGATGTTAAGGGGGCTTTACACGCTACAATATCGTTAATGTTTTATCGTCGGGGTCACATTGTTAGTGATGCACATCCGGCGTCATTAACGATATTGCAGCGTGTGACACTTACCAGCGACCTTAAGCGACCTAAAAAATGGTGGAAATTGTTCACCATGGAGAGGTCGTCCCAAAACCAAAAATCGGTAATGGTTGATTATCGATGTGGTTCGTCGCTCCTGCAGCAGCACACATTGCTGTGTGTGACACCGCAGGAGCGAGGAACGTCTCCTTACCTGCCGCCGGCCGCAATGCGGAAGGAAAGAGGTGGGCGGGATGTTACATCCCGCTCATCTCCGCCCCTCCGCTTTGATTGGCCGGCCGCTTAGTGACATTGCGGTGACGTCGCTGTGATGCCGAACGTCCCTCCCCCTTGAGGGAGGGATTGTTCGGCAGTCACAGCGACGCCGCTGACCAGGTAAGTGCGTGTGACGCTGCCGTAGCGATAATGTTCACTGCGGCAGCGATCACATGATATCGCATGCACGACGGGGGCGGGTGCTTTTGCGTACGATATCGCTAGCAATTGCTAGCAATATCGTAGCGTGTAAAGCCCGCTTTAGTCTAAGATCATTTGCGGAACGAAGGGGGCGGGTAGGATGATAGACAGAGATGAGGGATGAGATATATGGTGGTGCAGAGTTGTGGAGAGCTTTGTGGGTGAGGGATATGAGTTTGTATTGTATTCTGTAGCTGATAGATAGCCAGTGTAGTGACTAGCACAAGGTGGAGGCATCGGTGAAACGTCAGGACAGGAATATGACCCTGGCTGCTGCATTTGTGGCGCCCTGGACAAGCCAGGTCATCACAGGTACTGCAACAACACACCCCACACCCCGGCTAGGCACACCGAAGTCAGACAAAAATCCTTGTTGCCTCCCTCCAGGGGCTGATGTCCACACCAGGGGGTGGAGCCAGGCGGTTGGCCCCACCCACCGAGGAGTTCACAGTCTTGGAGGCGGGAAAAGGAAAGCAGAAAGAGAGAGAGGAGAGTTCAGTTAGGTGTGTGGAAGAGTGAAGTGGTAGTGGAGCAGACTGACCATGTCCGGGTGCGTGGCCGGGGCACATACAGCAAGGTTGGCAGACGGTGGTGACCGTCTGTAGGCGAGGCTAATTGACTTGAACCGTAAGGACCGGGGACGGGCGGTGGCCCGCCGGTACCGGATCGGGGAGCGAAGAGAAGCCAGCACCATTCGGCAGGGCCTACGGACCCCGACCAGGCTTGGAGTCGCCGTAAAACCGGTCAAATCCGTTAGTGAAGGGAACCTCCAGGGTTTCCCAGCAGTCAAGACCCGATTGAAGGCAACCGCTCAAACCGTAAAGGGAAATACAGTCACCGCCAAGGCTACAGATCCCAGGGCCAGAGCCTGCGGGCAAAAGGGGCTCCCTCAGCATCCATCCAAGCTGGGGAGCGGGTTACCGGTGGGAAGCCACCAGAACCAAGAACTTAACACAGGTGCAGGGAAAGGCAGTCACCGCCAACCTACCGGGAGAAGAACCACCGCAGCCGTCTGTGGGACCCGTCCATCCAGCTGTTTGTTTTACCGGAGACTTTGCATTCATCATTGGCTGAGTGAGTACCACCATGCCGTGCGGCACCGCGCTGCCCCCGCGACCCTGCACCTCACCAGGCCCCGTAACCCACCTGCCATTCCTCCCTCACCGGGCCCCGGGACAACCAACCCCCCTACCCGCGGAGGGGAAGAACAACATCCAAGCTGCTCCCTGTCATCGCTCCCGGGATCCCCGTCCAGAGCAGCGGTGGTGTCACAACCTCACCACAACCGTGGGTGGCGTCACGGACAATAAATCCCCAAAAACATTCCCCTTTTCACTCACGGGCGAGGAGCGCCGCTCGAGTCCCCGGATCCTGCCCACCGCTCGAGCCACCGAGCAGCAGCAGCGCCGGACCCGAGCGTGGTGAGCGCAGTGTCCCCTCCTCCGCCCGCGACACATTCAAGATGGATTGGAGAGGGGAGAGTTTGGTCCGAGGGAGACCAATCAATAAAGAGTTGCAGTAATCCAGGCGGGAATGAATAAGAGCGACAGTAAGAATTTTTGCAGTTTCGAAAGTAAGAAATGGTCGGATTCTGGAGATGTTTTTGAGATGCAAGTGTCGCGGGCGGAGGAGGGGACGCCGCGCTCTCCCACTGCTCAGGTCCGGCTGCTGCGGCCTGCTGCTGCCGCTGCTCGGTGGCTCGAGCGATGGGCCGGATCCCGGGGACTCGAGCGGCGTTCCTCGCCCGTGAGTGAAAGGGGATTGGGATTTGGGATTGTTTATTGTCCGTGACGCCACCCACGGTTGTGGTGATTTGTTGACACCACCGCTGCTCTGTATGGGGATCCCGGGAGTGGTGGTATGGAGCAGCTAGATGTGAGTCCTCCCCTCCGTGGTTAGGGGGGTTGGTTGTCCCGGGGCCCAGTGATGAGGTGGGTGATGCACGGCTTGGTGGGGTGCAGGGACGCGGGGGCAGCTCTGTGCCTTGCGGCACTGTGGTACTCACTCAGCCTGAGACGATGACACAGTTCTCGGTAAAACACACGTCTGGAAAGACGGTTCCCACGGACGGCTGCACTTGCTTTCCCCAGTAGGTGACGGTCCCTTTTTCCTGAACCTAAGATGATGATGGTTGCGATGGGTTCCCACCGGTAACCCGCTCCCCGGCTTGGATATGGGCCGGAGGAGCCCTACTTTGCCCGCAGGCGCTGGCCCTGAGAAACTGGTGCCCTGGCGGTGGCGGTGTCTCTCCGTTACGGTTGGACTGTTGCCTTCAATCGGGTCTTGGTTGTTAGGAGACAGACGTCCCCTTCACTGACGGATTTGGCAAATTATGGCGACTCCTAGCCTTGCCGGGATCCGAAAGGCCCCTGCCCTGGTGCTGACTGTTCTTCGTATACTGCTCCAGACCGCTGGGTCACCACCCGTCCGCGGTCCTTCCAGCAACCTCCGAGCAGTCCCCCTGCAGACTATCACCGCCGTCTGCTGACCTTGCTGTCACTGTCCGGGGCACACACCCCGACCAGCTTCAGGCTTCCTTAACTGTCACTTTTTACTCTTTTTCTCCAGCTTCTCTACCACTTCACTTCCTTCTGCTTTCACTTCCTAAAACTGCACTCTGTTCCTCACTCCAGCTCTGCCTGAGCTCCACTCTGTTCTAACTCTATCTTGCTTCCTCTCACTTTCACTTCCCTCACTTGACTGCCTGGTTTTCCCGCCTCCAGGGCTGTGTACTCCTCGGTGGGCGGAGCCAACCGCCTGGCCCACCCCCTGGTGTGAACATCAGCCCCTGGAGGAAGGCAACCAGGATTTTTGGTAGCCTAGGTGTTCCTAACTGGGGTGTAGGGTGTGGTGGTGTTATGACCTGTGACCCCTGGCTTGCCCAGGGCGTCACATTCCCCCTTAGCAAAATGCAGACCGTCCGCGGGCTGCCCGTCCAACACCGGTTTTATTTTCTGAAAATATAAAAGGTAAAACGGTAAACATAACAACTTATGACATCATCCCACATCGGGAGGTTCAGTACTTAAACGTTGCAAACGGTTTACGGTTACGGTCTCCGCTCTCTCCCACCCAAGCAACCTGGCCCTGATGCTGCCCCTAAAGCCCAGGCAGCACATCTTGACCCCAGTCCAGCACAAGTTACCCGAGTGGGATCTGTCCTTCCCCTCCAGAGGGTAGCCACCGGTTCCTGTGGTGGCTGGGCCCCAGCCTGCTCTGCTGTGGGCCCTCCCTCCAACCTGCCTCTCCGGAGGTGGTAACTGCGGAAACGGTAACGGTAAAACAACTTATTTACATGCCACTTAACGTTTGTGGTTGCCCTGCAAGTTCACGGGCTTGTCCATGGAAAGTTCTCCATGCAACTTTTTAAACGGTCCCCACGGGGACAACGGTGCCGGCAACGGCCGGTTTCCTCAATCACGGTCAGACAATCTGGTAACTGTTCGGTTATCATTTTTGCTGATCATCATTTGTAAACTTTTTCAAACAAAACTCACACAGTGGTGGTCCCAACGGGGACTGGACAACGGTGCTCCGCTGCCTTTTGCGGCTCAACAGTCCATTCTCACTCGTGGGGCTCTAGTGCCATCTTCACATGGTGCACCGCTCTGGACCCCAATGGTAGCTCGCTGCAGGCGATCTTCTTCCATATACATGCGGGCATGCACATTCGCTCTACACCCCTCTCGGGCATCGATCTCCCTGCGCAGCTGCTGTTGCCGCCGCTCCCAGCCGGGAGCACTTTCTGTTTGCTCCGGTTCAGCGTGTGCGGGGAACGGACCCAGCCAGAGTCCCTCCGTGTCGGCTACGACCGGCACCTTCAGTAATGAGGGACCCCGCTGTGACATGGCCTGCTCTGCCTCCTGGCAGCTGCATTCCCGCCGTGCCTCCGGTGCATCTTTGCTGACTGCCTCAGACTTCAGCTTCCTCCATGGAAGCGGATCAGGGTGGTCACGGGCTTCGGCTGCAGGTCGGTCCACCGGGGCGGATTGGCAGGGTACCGCTACCGGTGGTGGTGGTAGCGGGCCTAGTGGCGGGGCAGCAGCCAACACGGGTAGCGGGGGAGGTAGCAGGGCGAGCGGGTATGGACCGGGTCCCTCAGCCGCGATGACCGACCCACTAGGGGTACAGGGGCGTGGGTCACTTACCCTCCCTACCAAGACTCCATCCACCTCGCGTCTCCGTATGGCCGCCACCACTCCCGCCATGTCGGCCTCCCACTCCTCCAGGAGGAGCTGCATGCGAACCTGCAGACGGCTGCTTAGCTGGACGGTCCGGACTTCCACCCGCGCTGCAGTGCCAGGCGCGGGGACCACGGTGTTGCTGGTCGGACTCAGCATCTTTAGCAGCGGCCTCTTCCAGGAACCAGTCAATGGCCGCAGGTTCCTGGCGTCCCTGCTTCTATAGCCGCGGCTACATGCGACCAGTCGCCATTTCGTCCCCCTTAGCTTCTTTCCGGCCCCTCCTCTCTCGGGGCGGGGTTTTGGCCTTCGCGCCTCTACTACTCGAGAAGACGCTCGAGCGGGAACTTTTCGCGCCAAAGATGGCGACTTCTGAATTTTTCCGGCCGGATACCTCCGGCGGTCACAAGGCGCACCTCTACCCAACGGCAGAGCGGTAAGATCCTGTTCGTGACGCCAAGTTGTCGCGGGCGGAGGAGGGGACGCCGCGCTCTCCCACTGCTCGGGTTCGGCTGCTGCGGCCTGCTGCTGCCGCTGCTCGGTGGCTCGAGCGATGGGCCGGATCCCGGGGACTCTGGCGGCGTTCCTCGCCCGTGAGTGAAAGGGGATTGGGATTTGGGATTGTTTATTGTCCGTGACGCCACCCACGGTTGTGGTGATTTGTTGACACCACTGCTGCTCTGTATGGGGATCCCGGGAGTGGTGGTATGGAGCACCTAGATATGAGTCCTCCCCTCCGTGGGTAGGGGGGTTGGTTGTCCCGGGGCCCAGTGATGAGGTGGGTGATGCAGGGCTTGGTGGGGTGCAGGGACGCGGGGACAGCTCTGTGCCTTGCGGCACTGTGGTACTCACTCAGCCTGAGACGATGACACAGTTCTCGGTAAAACACACGGCTGGAAAGATGGTTCCCACGGACGGCTGCACTTGCTTTCCCCAGTAGGTGACGGTCCCTTTTTCCTGCACCTAAGATGATGATGGTTGCGATGGGTTCCCACCGGTAACCCGCTCCCCGGCTTGGATATGGGCCGGAGGAGCCCTACTTTGCCCGTAGGCGCTGGCCCTGAGAAACTGGTGCCCTGGCGGTGGCGGTGTCTCTCCGTTACGGTTGGACTGTTGCCTTCAATCGGGACTTGGTTGTTAGGAGACAGACGTCCCCTTCACTGACGGATTTGGCAAATTATGGCGACTCCTAGCCTTGCCGGGATCCGAAAGGCCCCTGCCCTGGTGCTGACTGTTCTTCGTATACTGCTCCAGACCGCCGGGTCACCACCCGTCCGCGGTCCTTCCAGCAACCTCCGAGCAGTCCCCCTGCAGACTATCACCGCCGTCTGCTGACCTTGCTGTCACTGTCCGGGGCACACACCCGGACCAACTTCAGGCTTCCTTAACTGTCACTTTTTACTCTTTTTCTCCAGCTTCTCTACCACTTCACTTCCTTCTGCTTTCACTTCCTAAAACTGCACTCTGTTCCTCACTCCAGCTCTGCCTGAGCTCCACTCTGTTCTAACTCTATCTTGCTTCCTCTCACTTTCACTTCCCTCACTTGACTGCCTGGTTTTCCCGCCTCCAGGGCTGTGTACTCCTTGGTGGGCGGAGCCAACCGCCTGGCCCACCCCCTGGTGTGAACATCAGCCCCTGGAGGAAGGCAACAAGGATTTTTGGTAGCCTAGGTGTTCCTAACTGGGGTGTAGGGTGTGGTGGTGTTATGACCTGTGACCCCTGGCTTGCCCAGGGCGTCACACAAGCGACATGTGCGAGTGAGTGATTGTATATGGGGAATGAAGAAGAGTTCTGAGTCAAATATGACCCCAAGACAGCGAGCATGCTGCTTGGGAATAATGATTAAATCATCGAAGGTAATTGAGATGTCAGGTGTAGGTTGGTTGGTAGAGGGAGGAAACACAAGAAACTCAGTTTTGGAGAGATTCAGTTTCAGATAGAGGGAGGACATGCTTTGAGAGACAGCAGACAGACAATCTCTGGTATTTTGTAACAAAGCAGGGGTGATGATTGGAGATGATGTATATAATTGGGTGTCATCAGCATAGAAATGGTATTGGAGACCGAATCTGCTGATGGTTTGTCCAATAGGGGCGGTGTATAGAGAGAAAAGGAGAGGGCCCAAGACTGAGCCTTGAGGAACCCCGAAGGTGAGGGGGAGAGGAGTGGAGTAAGAGCCAGCAAAGGAAACAGTGAAGGAGCGGCTGGAGAGATAGGAGGAGAACCAGGCGAGAGCAGTGTCCTTGAGGCCAATAGAGCGGAGCATGGTGAGGAGAAGTTGGTGATCCACAGTGTCAAAAGCAGCTGAGAGATCCAAGAGAAACAATAGGCAATAGTGGCCTTTAGATTTTGCTGTTAATAGATCATTTGAGACTTTGGTGAAGGCCGTTTCGGTGGAGTGTAAAGAGCGGAAACCAGATTGAGAGGGATCAAGAAGTGAGTTTTCAGATAAATAGCAGATTAGCCGAGAGTGGACCAAGCGTTCCAGGAGCTTAGAGATAAAGGGAAGGTTAGAGACTGGTCTGTAGTTAGCGGCACAGTTCTGATTGAGGGAAGGTTTTTTAAGTAGAGGGGTTATGATGGCATAATGGATGTTTAAATGATGAAGGAAAGATAACTGATGATAGAGAGATGTTAAACATTTTGGTTAGATAGGTAGTGACAGCTGGGAAGAGAGCCTGAAGGAGATGTAAGGCAAGAGGGTCACTGGTGCATGTTGTTGGGCGGGAATAGGTAAGGAGACGCTTCACTTCTTCTTCTGTGACAGGCTCAAATATTGATAGTGAGCTTGAAGTGCGGGAGAGGAGGGGATCCAGGCTCTGAGGGGATTTTTCAAAGATTTCATTGTGGATGTCGTTGATCTTTTGTAAGAAGAAAGTGGCCAGATCATCAGAGCTTAGGTTGGTGACCGGGGTCTGTGCTTTAGGGTTCAGGAGGGAGTGGAAGGTTCCAAAGAGTCATTTAGGATTGTTGGCTAGTGAAGTGATGAGAGTGGTAAAGTATACTTGTTTAGCCAGATGGAGAGCAGAGTTATAGGTTTTGAGCATGAACTTATAGTGGATGAAGTCTTCAGCTGAAAGGGTTTTTCTCCACAGACACTCAGCACACCGAGAACAGCGCTGTAGGAAACGTGTTTGAAGCGTGTGCCAGGGCTGCCGCTGCCTGTGTGTTTTTTTCTGCATGTAGCTGGTGCAGTTTCATCCAGGGCACTCTGCAAAGTCTTATTATAATGTGACACTGCAGAGTCTGCACAGGAGGAGGAGGAGATGAGAGCCAAGGATGACTGCAAATTGTTCAATAACAGCTGGGTATTGATGGCGCTTAGATTTCTGTATGGGTGATAAGTGGGGGCATCCCGGGTTTGAAGACAGTTTGTGATGGAAAAGGAGAGAAGGTTGTGGTCAGATATCCCACGAAGGGTTAAATCAGCCGACCTGAAACCCTAGTCACCCCCCTCAGGGTAGGACAGACACACCAGTGGGCGGGACGAGGCAGATAGGGAATGCCCACTTAGGGGTCTGGAGAGCCCGGAGCGAGAAAACAGAGCAGATCAGTTAAGGTAGAGTTCAAGTGAGGAGTGAAGTCTGGCAGGTGCCAGGGTTGGAGCCTTGACACCTTGGCTAAGTGGCAGACGGTAGCCAGAGTCTGCAGGAGACAGGAAGACAGCAGCCGGAGATCCGAGGTGGACCGGGACAGGATTGGAGCCCGCCGGTACGGACACCGGAGAACCGACCCGGAAACCGTGTGTGTGACGCCCTGGACTAGCCCGGTAGTCATAAATACAACATCACACACCCCCCCTCCCCTGATTAGGCAACAACAGTCAAATAAAATCCTTGTTGCCTCCTCCAGGGTCTGATGTTCACACCAGGTGGGGCGGAGCAAGGTGGTTGGCCTCACCCACCGAGGAGTTCACAGGCCTGGAGGCGAAAAAAGTAGTGAGTTTAAGTTGGGAGTTGAAAGTGACAGGAGAGAAACTGTTGGTGTCTGGGTAGGAGCCCAGGCACGTACAGCAAGGTCGGCAGACGATGGTGGCCATCTGTAGGAGTGGGTGCAGGTCAGCGGAACCGTAGGACCGGGGACGGGCGGTGACCCGTTGGTACCGAGCCGGGGAGCAGATCTGTACCAAGCACAAAGGCAGGGCCATCAGACCCCGACCAGGCTGGGAGCCGCCGAAAACGGTCAAATCCGATAGTGACCGGGACCCCAGGTGTTCCCTCACACCCAAGACCCAACAGAAGGCAACAGTCCACACAGTGAGGATAAAAAGCCACCGCCATAGGCTAGAGATCCAAGTGCCAGCGCCTGCGGGCAAAAGGGGCTCCTTCGGTACATACACGCTGGGGAGCGGACTACCAGTGGGAAACCATCAGAGTCAACACATTCACAGCGGTGTAGGGAAAGACAGCCACCATCAACCTGTCCGGGAAGAGCAAAGACACTGCAGCCGGCTGCGGGACCCGTCCATCCAGCTGTTTGGTTTACCAGAGACTCTGTGAATCTGTGCCTGAGTGAGTACAACAGTGCCATCCGGCACCGCGCTGCGCTGCCCCTGCAACCCTGCTCTGCGACCCTACTGCCTCCCCGTACCACCACCGGGCCCCGGGATCACCAACCCCTACCCACGGAGGGAGAACCAACACCTAGCTGCTCCTCGCCATCGTTCCCGGGAATCCTGTCACGAGCAGCGGTGGTGCCCACTATCACCACGACCCATGGTTGGCGTCACGAACTATCTCCTAAAAACCACCCGACCCCCCTTTTCACTCGGGGGTGAGGAGCGCTGCTCGAGTCCCCGGGTCCGGCTCACCGCTCGAGCCACCGAGCAGCAGCAGCCCCGGACCCGAGAGTAGCGAGCGGGGAACCTCCGCCCGTGACAACTTGGCGTCTACGAACAGGATTAGAACCAATCTACCTACCGGTAGAAGTGCGCCTTGCAGTCCCCGCCGGCGGCGTCCGGCCGAAAAATTTGAAGTTCCGCCATCTTGGGTGCGAAGATTTCCCGCTCGAGCCGTCTTCCCCGACCCAGGGAAGGCGCGAAAGTGAAGCCCTGCCCCCTGAAGAAGGAAGTGCTGGAAAGAACCAAGGGGGGACGGGAAAAAGATGTCTGCGCCTTACGGAGCAGTCGGAGGAGCGGCGGTCGCAGCCGCGGCGGCGCCCAAAGACGGAAATGGGCCCCTTGCTCCGGCCGCAAGAGCGGGGGAGGCCGCCGGCCCAGCGGTCGCCCAGGTAATGCCGTTCTCCCTGCCCTATGTACCTGGTGCTGCCTGGCTACCACAATACAATGGGAAGCCTGATGCTTTGCAGGCATTCCGTAAAAAGATTAGCCCGGTCCTTGATTTGTATGCCCTGACTGGCAGGCAACGGGCGGCGGTAGTTTATGGAGCTGGTAACCGGCGCGTCTGAGCAGGAGACAGAGACCTGGACCAACGCGGACCGGGCCTCAGTGGCTACCATTTTTGAGAAACTTCAAACCGCTTTTGAGACCCGCACGGAAGCGGAATTGCGGATGCAGTTTTATCAGTGCCGACAGCGGCCTGCGGATAATATAAGAGACTATGCCTTGCGCCTGCAAACAGCCCTCCATGCGCTGAAGCGGGTGGACACCATTAACGATGTGAACAGCAATAAGATGCTAGTAGAACAATTCCTGCAAGGACTGGGGTCCACGGAAGACCGCAAGCAGCTACGGCTGTGGGCCCTGGAACATCCCGATCTGGACTTTGCGGTATTGAAAGAACGGGCCATCAAGGCCCTGCAAGCCCCAACACCAGACGTTCCTGAGGCGGCCCCATGGCCGACTGAAACAGCTCCCATCTCGGTGGCACCTCCTCTCCCGGCTCTACCGGCCCCTGCAGCGCCCGTCGGGATCATGGAGGAACTGGTTGCCCAGGTCCGCCGCATTGATGGAGACCTAGCCAAGATCCTCGCCGTACTCCAGCTTCCGACGAGAGTCAAGCCCCCAGGGAAGATCCAGCTCGCCGATAGCCTGGAGGACGTCCCCTGGATGCAGCGGAGAAGGACCAACGACTCGCGGTATGGGCCTCCTATTTGTTACAGGTGCAACAAGCCTGGCCACTACTCCAGGCGATGCCCGTTAAACGAGCAACCCCTGGGGCCAGGGGCCAATCCTCAGGAGTAGACCCCAATGGCCCCCCCGATTGGCAAGACCGGTACGTTGGAGCCCGCCCCATCATTCCCCTGGTGGTGGACGGCATCCCGACCATGGCCCTATTGGACACAGGATCACAGGTAACCACTACGCCATATACATTGTACCAGCAGTATTGGGGTAATGGTGAACTTGCCCCCCCTGATGGCAGCTTGACCCTTGTTGTGGCCAATGGGCTCCCTATGACACAGGTGGGCTACAAAGAAGTGGCCCTGACCGTGGGACGTACGGAGCTAAAACACCAAGGGATGATTGTGGTGCTGAATGAGCCCAGTGGCCATAACCCAAAAGTAATTTAAGGGGCTAATGTGATGGAGCATTGTATGGGTGAGGTGCTGAGTTTGTTGCAGCAGTTGGCCGCCACTGCAGGAGGAGGCCGACAGAGGGCAGTACAGTGTGAGATCCGGGCCCTCCTACATCGGCAGCAAGTGAATTTGACGGGTGGAGAGATTGGTGGAGTAAAGGCTGCTTTACACCAGACAATCTATCGTGCGATAGATCGTCGGGGTCACGGTTTTTGTGACGCACATCCAGCATCGCTGGCGATGCCGGCCTGTGTGACACCTCCTAGCGACGCAGTATCGCTCACAAATCGTGAGTCGTGTTCTGCTCGCTAGGTTCCATAATATCGTTTAATTTAGTTGTTCATCGTTTCCGGGGTAACACACGCCGCTCCGTGTGACACCCCGGGAACGATGAACAGCAGGTCACCTGCGTCACGCGGCCGCCACCGGCTATGTGAAGGAAGGAGGTGGGCGGGATGTTTACGTCCCGCTCATCTCCGCCCCTCCGCTTCCATTGGCCGGCGGCCGTGTGACGTCGCTGTGACGCCAAACGTCCCTCCCACTCCAGGAAGTGGACGTTCGCCGCCCACAGCGAGGTCGCACGAGAGGTAAGTACGTGTGACGGGGGTTACTGACTTTGTGCGACACGGACAGCGATTTGCCCGTGACGCAAAAAGGACGGGGGCGGGTACGATCGATTGTGAAATTGCACAATCGGTCGTACCGTGTAAAGCAGCCTTTAGGGTGAGGGATGTGGCCCCCTTGGTGGTGCCACCAAGAAGCGAGATGATGATTTGGTGCAGGGCAGCAGTAGGCCCCCAGGGGCGCGATTACCCGGCGATGGTGGAGCCCACGCCTTCAGAGCACTGGCCCACGGTGATGGCGGCCAGAGGGGTGGTTGACGTCAAAAAGGGGAGAGTGCCTGTGAGAGTGCTGAATTGTGGGGAGGAAGAGGTTAGACTTCCCCGCTACGCCATCATTGCCAAGCTGCTCACCATAAATCCCCACGCCGTACATGAAGCCATCCCTCCTACCTTTGCACCCCCCAGAAATAGTGGCGCACCTCTCGAACAGTCCGAGGAGTGGTGCCAGGAACTCCATGTAGGCACTGAAGCGACACCTACGCATCACAAAGAGGGGGTATACAGGGTAGTACAAAAGTATGAGCAGGTTTTCAGCAAACACCCGCTAGACTTCGGGAGGATTAAAGGGGTTCAACACCATATTACCACAGGCATACATCCATCCATTAAGGAGAGGTATAGGCCAATCCCACCAGCACACTATCAATGCGCTAAAGACATGCTGAGGACCATGAAGGAGGCAGGGGTCATACGGGATAGTTGTAGTCCCTGGGCGGCTCCACTGGTGCTGGTGAAGAAGAAGGATGGCACCATGAGAATGTGTGTGGATTACCGGAAGATCAATCAAATAACGCATAAAGATGCCTATCCTCTTCCCCGTATTGAAGAGTCGCTGGCTGCGCTGAAAACTGCTTATTTTTTTCTACCCTTGACCTAACCAGCAGGTACTGGCAGGTGGCGGTTGCACCAGAAGATCGCGAGAAGACTGCATTTGCCACCCCAATGGGACTCTGCGAGTTCAACAGGATGCCGTTTGGGCTGTGCAACGCCCCCGGGACCTTCCAACGGCTCATGGAAAGCTACCTCGGACACCTCAATTTTGAGACCGTCTTGCTATATCTGGATGACGTGATCGTGTATTCTCAGACGTACGAGGCGCACCTAGGGCACCTGGCTGAAGTATTCGCGTCCCTTGCCAAATACGGGATGCAGCTGAAGCCCTCCAAGTGCCACCTGTTGAAGCCCAAAGTGCAGTACCTGGCACACGTGGTGAGTGCAGAGGGTGTCGCCCCAGACCCCGAGAAGATCACCGCTATACAGGACTGGCCGCGTCCAACCACAGTGAGAGAGGTGAGGCAGTTCCTGTGCCTCGTGGGCTTTTACCGCCGCTTCATCAAGGGGTACACAAAGACGGCTGCACCTATGCAAGACCTCCTCGTGGGACAGACCAAGGGTGGCAGAGCCCCTGGACCCCTGTTTGTGTGGGAAGAGAAGCATGAGGAGTCCTTTCACCAGCTGAAGTCGGCCTTGACTGGGGAGGAAATTCTGGCGCACCCCGATTACGGCCTCCCGTTCGTCCTCTACACCGACGCCAGCAATGTGGGCCTAGGGGCAGTCTTGTCCCAGGTCCAGGACGGGAAGGAGAAAGTGATCGCCTACGCCAGCAGGAAACTCAGGCCCACGGAAAGAAACCCTGAGAATTACAGCTCCTTCAAGCTTGAGTTCTTGGCCCTGGTGTGGGCAATTAAGCATTACCTTGCCGCGGCAAAATTCACTGCCTACACAGACAATAATCCATTAACCCACCTGCATACAGCCAAGCTGGGTGCTCTGGAACAAAGGTGGGTGGCTCGGCTGTCTAACTACGATTTTACTATCAAATACAGAGCCGGCCGCAAGAACACCAACGCGGACGCGTTATCCCGAATGCCACACCTACTTGATGGAGGCGCAGAAGAGGAAGACCTTGAAGAAATCGAGTTACCAGCGTTCCACCGGCCACTGGCTGAAAAGCCCTGTATCAGTCAGCAACAGGTGAACCTGGACCCGTTACCCAGTCAGGGATGGCAAGAAGCTCAAGATCAGGCGCCTGCTGTCCAGTTGGTCAAGACCATGATTGAACGGGGCTCCTCCAGAATGGACCCCGCTGCTCTCCCAGAAGCCCAGCGGCTATGGAAGGAAAGGGCCCGGCTGTGCCTACATCAAGGGAAGCTGTATCGGGAACTGATCAACCCAAAGACTCTTGAGAAGGTTCGCCAGCTGGTGGTTCCTCAGGCTAATGTGCCCAAAGTTCTACAAGCTTACCATGACGGTGCCGGGCACTTTGGTTGGAAGAAGCTGGAGATTCTGTTGAGAGAGCGGTTCTATTGGAGTGGGATGCGGGAGTCCGTAGAGGCCTGGTGCCGAGAGTGTGGTCCCTGTACACTGAGAAGAAGGGACGAAGCCAGCCAGAAGGCCCCTCTATGACCAATCATTACCCATCAACCGCTGGAGTTGGTCGCTCTGGATCACGTCAAGCTCACACCTAGCCGAAGTGAGTACACCTATGCCTTGACCATCGTGGACCACTACTCAAGATTCATGGTGGTTGTTCCAGTCAAAGATCTGACCGGCCGTACTGCAGCTAGAGCGTTCCAGGCCTATTTTTGTCGACCTCACGGATACCCAGAAAGGGTGCTTACGGACCAGGGTTCGTCCTTCGAAGCAGAGGTGTTTCAAGAGTTTTGCCAATTATACAGTTGCAAGAAAATCAGGACCACACCATACCATGCCCAAACTAATGGGATGTCTGAGAAGATGAACCACCTGGTTCTGGATCTCCTCAAGATACTACCGTTGGAAGAGCGAAACCTGTGGCCAGAGAAGCTGCCTGACCTGGTAGACATGTACAATAACATCCCCTGTGGTTCTACCAAATACACACCGGCGTATCTGATGAGAGCCCGACCGGGCCGGCTGCCGGTGGACCTGGAAATGGACTTGGAAGTTCCGGAGCCCCTCCCTTCGACTGCAGACTGGGATACCCGGCGGCAAGCGCAGTACCGACGGGTCCAGGAATATGTGGAGAAGAATCTGCATCAGAGCCGAGAAAAACAAGAACAGTGCTTCAACAAGCGGGCTCCAGCCGTTCCCTTTGAGCCCGGGGATGTAGTGCTGAAACGGAAGAGAAGAACCCATAAGCTTGATGACCAGTGGGAGAAAACCCCGTACGTCATACAGCCCATCGAATGGGGGAACGAAAAGACTTATCTGATTAGTCGCGACCAGGGGAAGACCTTGGCTACAGTTTCCAGGGACCACCTGAAGAGGTGCCCACACACCTTGAGATTGGCAAACGAAGTTCCGGTTCCCATACCGAACGGGAAAAAGGAAAAAGAGGTGATCCACACAGTGATGGGTTACTTTCCAGCAGACTGGCCTATGCAGAACGATGCGGTGATTGTTCCGGTGATAATGTTCCCACAACCCGTGGAAGAAATGGAAACGGAAACCTCCGCCAGTGAGCCTCTTGGACTAACGCCCAGGGATGCACCTATACCACGCCCCAGTAGATCTCCGCCCGCCATACCTGCCATACGGGAAGAGGAACCGGTTGTATCCTCTATCCCATCGCCCGCTACTACCGACATTGGGCCCCGAAGGTCCACACGCCCCAACCTAGGTAGGCCCCCGCTTAGGTATAGGGAAACTGCCATCTAGGAGTGCAGCATGTTGACTGTGTAAATATTTGAATGAATGAGCACCAATCACCCGAATACCTCACCTGATTGCCGTCCATAAAAGGAGAAAGTTGTCCCCGTGGGGACTATATGTGTTCCCACTAACCCCCTTCCAGAGACACGGCCGAGAACTTGCAGGCCAACCAAGAACTTGTGGCCTTGTAAATAATTTGTGGGGCCGTGTTCCGTTGCCGCCTCCGGAGATGCAGATTGGAGGAAGGGCCCGCAGCAGAGCAGGCTGGGGTCCGGTCACCACCAGGACCGGTGACCATCCTCCGGGGGTCAGGGGTCCCCCTGGACGTGGGGTCCCCTGAAATGACAGCCGGGTGCGAGACACTGTACCCGTTCCCGCTCGGGTGACCTGAACCAGGACTGGGGTAAAGGGGTGCTGCCCGTTTCTTAGGGGCAGCATCAAGGTATAGGTTGCTTGGGTGGGGGAGCGGAGGAACATGGACCCGTCCGTTGTTAATAAAAATGTTTTACACCGTTGGTAACGTTTAAGAGAAAAGCCTCCCGTAATGGGAAGAATTAAAAGTATGCTTAATGTTATATGTTTTTCCCATGTTAATTTATATTTTTCAGAAATAAAACCGGTGATGGACGGGCAGCCCACGGACGGTCTGCATTTCACCAAGGGGGAATGTGACGCCCTGAACTAGCCAGGTAGTCACAAACACAACATCACACACACCCCCTCCCCTGGTTAGGCAACAACAAACAAAATCCTTATTGCCTCCTCCAGAAACTGTTGGTGTCTGGGTAGGAGCCCAGGCATGTACAGCAAGGTCGGAAGACGGTGGTGGCCGTCTGCAGGAGTGGGTGCAGGTCAGCGGAACCGTAGGACCGGGGACGGGCGGTGGCCCGCCGGTACCGAGCCGGGGAGCAGATCTGTACCAAGCACAAAGGCAGGGCCATCAGACCCCGACCAGGCTGGGAGCCACCGAAAACGGTCAAATCCGATAGTGACCGGGACCCGAAGGGTTCCCTCACACCCAAGACCTGACAGAAGGCAACAGTCCACACAGTGAGGATAAAAAGCCACAGCCATAGGCTAGAGATCCAAGGGCCAGCGCCTGCGGGCAAAAGGGGCTCCTTCGGTACATACACGCCGGGGAACGGACTACCAGTGGGAAACCATCGGAGTCAACACATTCACAGCGGTGCAGGGAAAGACAGCCACCATCAACCTGTCCGGGAAGAGCAAAGACACTGCAGCTGGCTGCGGGACCCGTCCATCCAGCCATTTGGTTTACCAGAGACTCTGTGAATCTGTGCCTGAGTGAGTACAACAGTGCCATCCGGCACCACGCCGCGCTGCCCCTGCAACCCTGCACCGTGACCCTACTGCCTCCCCGTACCACCACCGGGCCCTGGGATCAGCAACCCCTACCCACGAAGGGGGAACCAACACCTAGCTGCTCCCCGCGATCGTTCCCGGGAATCCTGTCACGAGCAGCGATGGTGCCCACTATCACCACGACCCGTGGGTGGCGTCACGAACTATCTCCTAAAAACTACTCAACCCCCCTTTTCACTCGAGGGCGAGGAGCGCTGCTCGAGTCCCCGGGTCCGGCCCACCGCTCGAGCCACCGAGCAGCAGCAGCCCCGGACCCGAGAGTAGCGAGCGCGGCCCCTCCGCCCGCGACATGTGCACAGAGGAGGTACTTGGACCCTGAAGCCAGGACCGGCACCGACGGCCTAGCTAATTAACCAATTGAGGGCAGGATTTTAGGTCCTGTCCAAACCTAAGTCCCGAAAAGTAGACAACCACCCACAGAGAGGTATAGGGCAACCGCCAGGGCCCGTAGATCCCACGGGTCAGCGTCAGATGGGCACGGCTCCCAACCAAAGGACCGGGAGTGGACTCCCACGTTTCACACCGGGAAGTCCTACCTACAACACACTTAGTGCAGAGGGGAGACTTTGACTACCAGCCCGGGTGTGGGATCAGATACACCCGTCTGCGGCAGCCGGGCACCATCACCTTGGTTTACCACAGGACTTGTGTGCTTTATTCGACCGTGAGTAACATCCCCGGCCTAGCCGGGTGCGCCGGCCCCTGCACTCACTATCCTCAGCATAGAGACACTGGGCCCCGGGACATCCATCCCTACCCATGGACGGGTTAACATCCAGCTGCCAGTCCAGCGTGCCCGGGAGCCCCACAACTGCAGCGGTGGTGCTACATCTCCCCACACACCGTGGGTGGCGTCACAGACATTTTACAACCAATCCCATATAAATAAGTCCCCCCCTTTTATTCAGAGTGTCCGCGCGACCCCCGGGTCCGGAGAACCCCTAGAGCCGCACCGTAGATCCGGATCCGAGCAGCACCGGCTGCTGGCACAGGGGCGGCACACTCATGCTTGGGATTTTTTGGACCGTTTGTTTGGAAGGCCCTATCCCTCTCATTGCGCTAGTGTGTCGCCCGGGGACCAGGGGTACTCAGATCCGGGCCACGGGGTCACTTCTGTGGGTATCACAGTGGCATGACCCGGTCTGTGATCCCAGGCTCCACAGTAAAAGGGGATTTGGTAAGGGAGATTGTCCGTGACGCCACCCGTGGTGTGCGGTGAGGTATTAGTGTCCCACACACGTTGCAGCAGCTCCTGTTCTTTCCCTGCAGCCAGGTGCCTCTCTCTCCACTCTCTTCCTCTTTCTCCTCAGCCGGGAACGGGGAGTCCACTCCCCTGCAGTGATCTGGGTCACCCTAGGTACCGGCGGGCCACTACCCTGCCCCGGCTACCTCTGGCCCCTTCCTCACTAACAGCCTGTCCCGGCCCTTTCGGAGCACGCTTCTGTATCAGCCTGGGAGCTACAACTCCAGACTCCTCTTCTGTCTGTCTCTCCACACACTCTGCTCCAGCCCCTCCCCTCTGCTCTGTTTTTCTCTTACACTGGGGGATGTGGTTTGTCCTGCTGCACTGGTGTGGGATCAGGTTACCAAGGAGGATTAACTCTTTCTGTGACAACCTGGCTTTGCCAGGGCGTCACACCCCCCCCTTGGTAAAACACAGCCCGTCCTCGGGCTGCCTGGGCACCAACATTTATTGAAACTGGAAAAAGGAAAAATCAAGACATTACAATCATACATCTTCCCACATCGGGAGATACGTTTTCTTAAACTCTAAACTGTTCTGCCGCCCCATCTGCTGTGCAGATGGCCTCCTCCTGAAATTGTGGACGCTGAACAGGGGTGACAGTCCATAAAACAGTCAACTTTAAACTTATAGGTAGCCGTCCATGCTCCGCTACCACTGCCGCTGCCGCCACTCCCAGTACAGGGCACGGGTCCCGTGCTCTGCCTCCTGCTCAGGAGCCAGGCCCACTCGGATGCCCTCTGCGCCGGCTACAACCGGCCTCGCTAACTGCCGAGGGCCCCATCGCTCAGTGGCCTGCTCCTCATCCCTGCAGGTGCACTCCGGCTGCTCCACAGCCGGGACGGGGTACCTGGGAGCGGCTGGCGCCGCATCTGGGGCAGGCTTCCGGTCGGGTGTCGCCTCTGCTGCGTCCGGGCGGACTGCCGGGGCCGACATCATCACCGCTGCGGCCGGGCGGACTGCCGGAGCCAGGTGGGATGTCATCGGGGTTGCGGCTACTGCTTGTCCAGGAACGGAATTTAGGCAAAGTCCTGGTGTCCCTGCCTTTACAGTCCTGGTCACATGAACTGCAGTTCCTTCCTGCTGCTCCCCCTTGGTACTCGGGAGCAGTCCTTCTAGCAACTTTTTAAAGTTTTCCTTTCGCTTCCGGTCCTCCGGAGCTTCACTTCCGCCCGCGTTCTCAGGGGGTGGAGCCTCTTTTTCACGCCCACCGTTCGGGGAAGAAGGCGCTGGGCGGGAGATTTTCGCGCCCAAAATGGCGGCAAAGATGGCGACTTTCAAAATTTTTGCAGCGGAGCACCGCTGACAGTCCAGAACAAGGCGCACTTCCTCCAGGTAACTGGATGGGTTCGATCCTGTTCGTGACGCCAAATGTGTCGCCCGGGGACCAGGGGTACTCAGATCCGGGCCACGGGGTCACTTCTGTGGGTATCACGGTGGCGTGACCCGGTCTGTGATCCCAGGCTCCACAGTAAAAGGGGATTTGGTAAGGGAGATTGTCCGTGACGCCACCCGTGGTGTGCGGTGAGGTAATAGAGCACCGCCGCTGCCGGTTAATGGATCCCGGGGATGGTGGTGGGCAGCAAGTTGGTGATTTCCCTCCACGGGTAGGGTGTTGGTGTCCCGGGACCCCGGTGAGGTGGTACGGGGAGGAGATGGAGACGGTCTGCGAGCTGTGTGTCCGGTTGGACCGGGGGATGTTGTTACTCACAGTTCGCTTTGCAAGAAAGTTCACACAGAGTCAGGAATTAACCAGAAACTGCCGGAGTCCGCAGCCTTCGGTACGGAGGGTGTTAGTGTCCCACACACGGTGCAGCAGCTCCTGTTCTTTCCCTGTAGCCAGGTGCCTCTCTCTCCACTCTCTTCCTCTTTCTCCTCAGCCAGGAACGGGGAGTCCACTCCCCTGCAGTGATCTGGGTCACCCTAGGTACCGGCGGGCCACTACCCTGCCCCGGCTACCTCTGGCCCCTTCCTCACTAACAGCCTGTCCCGGCCCTTTCGGAGCACGCTTCTGTATCAGCCTGGGAGCTACAACTCCAGACTCCTCTTCTGTCTGTCTCTCCACACACTCTGCTCCAGCCCCTCCCCTCTGCTCTGTTTTTCTCTTACACTGGGGAATGTGGTTTGTCCTGCTGCACTGGTGTGGGATCAGGTTACCAAGGAGGATTAACTCTTTCTGTGACAACCTGGCTTTGCCAGGGCGTCACACTAGTACCCCGATTCTGGAGCGGGTGGGAACAGATCATAAAGGCTCCGTTCTCCTCAGGTTAATTGCCGGGTTGCCTGAAGCTTCTCCCCGACCTAGGGTGCGTGTACCCCGCCATGCCTTTGGTCCCGGACCGGTGATAGAGCCAGGCTGCTGATTGTCCTCCTTGGCAGGTCCAGGCACCTAGCCGCAATCCCCTGCGACTGAGGGTCCGACTCCTCTAGGTCCAGACCACCGTCTGCAACCTAGACAGCTTCTCTTGGGAGCCACCACTCCCAACCTCCTCTGAGCTCCTCACAGCTCGAGAGCTCCTTCCCAACCCTCTACTTACTACTCACTGACTGACTGACTACACTCCTCACCTCCCCTCCCTGACCACCCCAGGTGGGCGACTCTATTCCACTCAAGCCGTCCACTGGTGTGGCTGGTGGGTGTGGTGTAGTGTGTATCTAGAATTTGATTTGCTGTTGGAGGCACACCATAAGATAGGGACCCAGAACCATGCAATGTACACAGTAAGAGACAGGAGAGTCCCTATGGAAGTGGAGTGACCCACATCTGTGGGAGGTGTGTGGAGAGAAGGCCCAAATATCGGTATCTAATTTAGACCCTTTTGGTCAGATCCCGCGCTGTACATGTGGGGCCCTGGTGAGAGTTGGGCTGACAGAACTACGTCCCAAAATGGTGAAGTCCAGACGGCCTGGATGATGGTCAGCCCCTGGCGTATACCCAAAGAACTCCCTCACCAGGCTGAAGGTCAGTGGGCTCCGCAGAGGGAGTAGGTCCTGATGAAACAGGACAGAAGTCTGTGTGTGGTGTTTTGAGACAATGGGGCCTGCTGTAGTCGGCAGCTGGGAAGTGTCCCAGAATAAGCGAGAGATATTCCTGGCCTCTTGCCTGAAAGCAAGTGTCCCACACCACAAGTCCCAGCAACTCTATCCCTGTATTAGAGAGGCGGCTGCGGTGCACAGAGCTGACCCAAGGCTGCACTGCGGTCATACAGCGGTGCCCGCTGCGACTAGCAGAGCACCCCGCCACCCATCTAACATACTCATCCATCTCTGGCAGTCCCATAGACAATGAGTGGAGTGGTGGTGTGCACATCTGGCCCTTGTTCCTCTCCTCCTTCCTGGGACATCTCAGAGCCCTGTTCTTGAGTTGGGATAAACTACTTTAATACTTGGCGTTTCTATTTCCATTCATTCGTATGTCTAGTTCCAGTCACAAGATGTGAGCAAAAAGTTGCTGCAGAGCGGGTGTAGTGAGCATGTTTCAATCCTGCTTCAATTTTTGGACTCTTCAAAATCAAACGTTATTGTGAATCTCCAGTCTACTTTGGTTTGATTAAGATATCTGAAAAGATGGCCCCAAGTATGGTGGGCCCTGGCATGTGTAAACCCTGAGGGCACTGTAATGACACCTCTCAGCTGTAATGACAACCATCTTTTTCTCTAAAATGGAAAAGAGCACCTGGGGCTGGCACATAAAGTACCCAAGACAAACAATTAAATGGGAATATCTGGGCACATAAAGGGAAGGGGGCACCTTATAAAATGTCTTATAAAATGGTAATACTCCTCTAAGGGGCACTCACTGATTAAAGTATTCTTGTAGCTGAAGCAATAAGGGGCACACTTGTGGGTGAGGTGCTTAAGCGTGCCTGGCGACGTTTGGAGACTCACCTGTCACGGAGGCAGTAAATGGGGCTAGAATGCCAGAAGGGCACACATGTGGCTACTGTCGGTCTTGTACTTGTTATGCAGAGGTGATGCTTGACATAATGCATATTTAACATAGGAGGCGCCGCATAGCGTCCAAATCTATTTTAAGGCGATGTTTCTATTTTCAGACATCGGATAGTTTTGTATTCCCATTAGCAAGCAACGACACTTACCAGGAAAGAGGTCAATCACTATGGGACCTTGGTTCCACCATATCCCTTTGTAAACCATTAGCAATGAGCAAGCACTACCAAGCCCGGGTGCTTGGTACTCATAATGGGTAGTGATAAGTGACCATTACCATGCTTGAGTGTTCGGTACTTGTAACGAGTAGTGATGAGTGAGCACTACCATGCTCGGGTGCTCGGTACTCGTAACGAATAGTGATGAGTGAGCACTAACATGCTTGGATGTTCAGTACTTGTAACAAGTAGTGATGAGTGAGCGCTATCATGCTCAGGTGCTCGGTACTCGTAACGAGTAGTGATGAGTGAGCGTTATCATGCTCGGCTGCTTGGTACTCATAACGAGTAGTAATGAATAGTCGTAACGAATAGTGATGAGTGAGCACTACCATTCTCAGGTGCTCAGTACTCGTAACGAGTAGTGATGAGTGGGCACTACCATGCTCGGGTGCTCAGTACTCGTAATGTGAAGCTCCCTCACCTGCAGGTCGCCTCAGGGTCTTCACATGTTGGGAATCTTCTGGCAACAGGTATGTCAGGTTAACTTCAATAGGAATCGTGATGCCGCTCTCGGTAATTGCGGTCAGGGGGTGACCGCCACTGCAGTTTAGCGAGCGTCTGGGGCTGATGGTGTTTGTGTCGCCGGCGGAGGGGCCGCGCTCGCTACACTCGGGTCCGGGGCTGCTGCTGCTGCGGCTCGGTGGCTCGAGCGGTGGTCCGGACCCGGGGACTCGAGCAGCGCTCCTCGCCCACGAGTGAAAAGGGGGTGGTTTGTTCGGGGAGATAGTTCGGGACGCCACCCACGGGTCGTGGTGATAATGGGCACCACCGCTGCTGGTGACGGGGATCCCGGGAGCGATGGCAGGGAGCACCCAGGATGTTGGTTCCCCCTCCGTGGGTAGGGGTTGGTGATCCCGGGGCCCGGTGGTGATACGGGAAGGCAGGGTAGCTGGGGTGCAGGGTTGTGGAGGCAGCGCGGCGCCGGATGGCACTGCTGTACCCACCCAGGCACAGATTCACAGAGTCTCTGGCAAACCAAACGGCTGGGTGGACGGGTCCGCAGTGTCTGTGCTCTCCCCGGACAGGTCGATGGTGGCTGTCTTTCTCTGCACCCCTGCAGAATGTCTTGACTCCGATGGTTTCCCACTGGCAGTCCGCTCCCCGGCGTGTATGTGCCGAAGGAGCCCGTTTTGCCCGCAGGCGCCGGCCCCTGGATCTCTAGCCTATGGCGGTGGCTGTATATCCTCACGGTGTGGACTGTTGCTTTCTGTCGGGTCTTGGGTGTTAGGGAACCCCTGGGGTTCCGGTCACTCTCAGCTTTGACCGTTGTCGGCGGCTCCTAGCCTGGTTGGGGTCTGATGGCCCTGCCTTTGTGCTCGGTACAGATCTGCTCCCCGGCTCGGTACCGGCGGGCCACCGCCCGTCCCCGGTCCTACGGTTCTGCTGACCTGTTTCAATTCCTGCAGACGGCCACCCCCGTCTGCCGACCTTGCTGTACGTGCCTGGGCTCCTACCCAGACACTAACAGTTTCTCTGCTGTCACCTCCAACTTCACCACTCAACTCCTCCACTTAAACTCCAAACTCAACTCTCTTCACTACTGAACTAACTACTTTTCCCGCCTCCAGGCCTGCGAACTCCTCGATGGGTGGGGACAACCGCCTGGCTCCACCCCACCTGGTGTGGACATCAGACCCTGGAGGGAGGCAGCAAGGATTTTGTTTGACTGGTGTCGACTATCCAGGGGAGGGTGTGTGTGTGGTGCTGTGTCTGTGACTACCTGGCTAGTCCAGGGCGTCACATTTGCAGTCTGGTGTTATGGCCTCCCGAGAGTGAGGCTGACCTCAGGGGCTCGGGTGTAGGTGCATGTAGAACCACAAGTCGCAGAAGAACTCACACACAGTCCAGAAATGTCTTTCAGGGTTTTTACTCACTTTTTGCTGGTAGAGTGAGACAACCCGGGCGATGCTATGATGAACCAGGTGGAACCGGGTATCCCTCAGGCTGATATAGGGGTGACTGCTGACTTACCTTCCTGCACCTTTGTTTCAGACCACCCCTGACTTGAAGTATATCGTGGGATGCGTCCAGGGAATTCGCTACTGCCTTTCTCCCCTTTCTGACCCGTTTGCTGACAGCGTGGACCAAGGATAAGATGGCTCCCGGCTCGATCCTCCTTATGGGCCCCCTCGTTGCTGTTAATGCTGCGGGTTCTGTGTTGGTTGGAGTGGAACCTCTAGTCCCACCGCCTACAGGATTTAGCAGACCACTAAATGGATGTCTGGCTCTAGGGACCTGTACCCCGTGTGTGCATTCATTACCAGGAGTCCCCGTACTCGACTCCTTACTGCTCTCTTATTTCGGGTGTCTTTCAGTCTGACTTGGTTTGTAATGTTCTCCCCCGCCAGCAGCCACTACAGGTGCAAGGTCTGACTAGTGTCCTGCTCTTCAGCTCTACACTTCAGACACGGCTGCTCCACTCCTTCTCCTCTGACTGCCACTACACAACTCCCATCTCCAGTCCCACTGCTCCACCACTAGCTGCGCCCCCTTCCTGGGTCTGCCCAGGGGTCCCCTCTAAGCTGTGTGTGTGTGTCCTGGGTACTTCGTGTCTGAGCTTACACACCATACTCAGCCTTTGGGATTACCTGTTTGTACTCACCCAGCATGGGTGCAGTACTCAGTGGTGCCTGACCAGGTCAGGGGTGCCACAGTAACATGCAGTGATAAGTGAACACTACCATTCTTGGGTGGTCAGTACTTGTAACGAGTAATGATAAGCGAGTGTGCCGTTACCATGTCAGCAGCCGGGCTGCTCGGATCCGGATCCGGGGCTCGAGGGGCGTCCGGACCCGGGGGTCGTGCGGCCACCCAAGTGAAGGGGGTATTTACAGGGGATTGTGTTTAGAGTTCGTGACACCACCCGTGGTGTGTGGTAAGGTGGAGTACCACCGCTGCAGTTGGGAGTACCCGGGGGCGATGGATTGGGGCAGCCAGGTGTTGGAACCCTCCATGGTTAGGGGGAATGCCCCGGGCCTCGGTGATGAAGTTGCACGATTAGGGGGAGTGCCCCGGGCCTCGGTGATGGAGTTGGGGAGTGCCGTTGGGTGCAGGTTAGGGAGGCAGGGAGCAGGGAACTTACGGTTGGTAGTTGTGGTGCTGGATGAGGTTGGTGCTGCTTTGGAAGGCCAGTAAACACACAGACTGTAGTTGAACCATATGTCCTGGAGTAACGCTGTCGCTCAGGACGGGAGCCCGTCCAGGTGACCGTTCCCAATCATATTGCTCTGCTGTGTTCCAGTCTAATCCGACCTTCCGGGAGCTTCTAAAGTACACCTCAGCCCCTCACACCATGAGGGCTGCTGCTCGCTGTCCTGGGAGCTCCAACTCCCCAGACTGCTCTTCCCCTGAGAGCTATTTGAGAGCTACTACTCTCCTTGCTCCCCTGCCGTTGACTGCCCAGTCACCTCCCACCAGTCTGCCTGACTCTTAGGTGGGCGGCCCATTCTCCACTGGACCTACCCACTGGTGTGTGTGTGACTGAGATTTACATGCTGGTGTTTGCAACATTATTGGGTGGCACCTGGAACCAAGGAGGAGGTGGATACTACACGGAAAGGAAATTTGTGCAATACCCTGTGACGACCTGATAATCCAGAGGCGTCACACGAGCACTACCATGTTCGGGCGCTCAGTACTCGTAACAAGTAGTGATGAGCGAGCACTACTAAGCTCAGGTGCTTGGTACTCATAACGCATAGTGATGAGCAATCATTACCATGTTCAGGTGCTCAGTACTTGTAACGAGTAGTGAGGAGCAAGCACTACCATAGTTGGGTGCTCGGTACTCGTAACGAATAGTAATGAGTGAGCACTACTATGCTCAGGTGCTCGGTACTCATAACAATTAGTGATGAGCGGGCACGACCATGCTTGGGTGCTCGGTACATGTAACGAGTAATGATGAGTGAGCACTACCATACTCGGAGGCTCGGTACTCATAACAAGTAATGAGTAATGATAAGCAAGTACTACCATGCTCGGGGGCCCGGTACTCATAACTAGTGATGATGAGCGAGCACTACCATGCTCGGGTGCTCAGTACTTAAAATGAGCATTTTGACAGTCAGATGGACGCGACTCGAGCACCGAGTATAATGGAAGTTAATGGGTACTCAAACATTTTTCTGAAAAATCTTCCAGAAAAATGCTCGAGTTCCCAACTGACTTCTGTGCCGCCCCCGTGGCAACAGCCGAGCTGCTCGGATCCGGGTTCTCAGTAGCTCGAGGGACTGTGGACCTGGGGGTCGTGCGGCCACTCAAATGAAGGGGGTATTTACAAGGGATTATAGAGTTTGTGACGCCACCCGTGGTGTGTGGTAATTAAGAGTACCACCGCTGCAGTTGGGAGTACCCGGCGATGATGGAACGGGGCAGCAAGGTGTTAGAACCCTTCACGGATAGGGGGAATGCCCCGGGACTCGGTGCGTGGGGGATAGGCCGTGGAATGCAGGGGTCATGTGGCGCCCCTGAGGCTTCCGTCGCCACAGAGATATTGCACCTCAGCCAGAGGTGTGATGTCCCATCCTGGGTAAGAATGAGGTCATATGCTGGTCCAGAGACAAAACTTGCACACACCAATTGGTAGGCATACACTGGGTCAGGGATAGTGGCAGCAACCCCCTTAGATGTATTCATGGGGCCGTAAGTCCCATTTCTGGTCCCAATAGTGTGGGTGGGGCCTAGTCAGTGGGTGTGTGGGAGGAGTCAGAAAGTGTGAGTAGACAAGGGACCAGGAAGTTCCAGTTCAGTCAAGTCTAGAGTGTGAGGGGGAGGAGGAGAGGGAGGTAGTTACCTCAGGAGAGTGAAGGAGTAAAAGTCTGAAGAGAAAGTGACAGAAGGAAGTTCCTGGTGGAGATCCTGGGGTCTAGTTAGGCCCAGGTGACACAGAGAAAGAAAGGATCCCAGGGCCACAGAAGGGCATATTGGTTCGTGGCCTGTTCCACTGGAAGATCGGGTGGAGGAATCTGGCTGCATTCGGGGACAGTCCCCAGACAGAGGGAAGAAAGACAATTCCTCAAAAGTAACACCAAAGGCCTAGGGTGGTTGCAAGAGCCCAGGGCCACAACCTGCCACAGATCCCCTGTGAAGAGGGCAAGATACAGCTGCGGTTAGCCCCCTTTGTTCAGGCCCTGTGGTGGAGGCCAAGACCAGCACAGCTACAACGGTCAAGGCTAGGAAGTCAGTCAGGAAAGAGACACAGGAGGGGTGCACCGGTATTGACCTCTGAACTACCCGGGATCGGCGGAGGCACTGGATAGTGGATCCCAGCATACTGTGGGCAAACGGTTTGATAGCACCTGGACTCAGAAACAGTGAGTAAAAGATCTTAACTGCAAGCCCTGTGTCGTCTGATTTATCCTGCACTCCTACTACAGAACACAACACCATAGACTTTACCAAGCACTAAAGGTTGCCCCGGGGTACCCGCTCTACCTGTGGAGAGCGAGAAACACCTTAGCTGCTATAACATCAGCCCCGGAGGTCCCTTCCAGCAGCTGTGGCTCCATAGCTGCAAATTACCACAGGTGGCATCACGAATCTTACATAAACATTATACGGTAATCATCACTCCCAATATCGCCACATTAATTGACTCCACCATGGTCACAGAATCAGGCCCCGCCACCGCTCCCTACCCCGGACTAGTCCGGCCCCACACCGAGTCACCTAAGGCCCTGGGGTGGGCGAGTCAGTCACTCTTGTACTCACTCAGTCCATTAAGCAGACACCAACAAACGAGTAAACCAAATCTCGAGACACCGCTGCCGCTGAGGGGAGCTAGTTCGGGTCCCGTCCCCAATGGTGCTGCCTGGTGATCCGTGACCTGCCTCCTGGCACTAAGTCTACTTCTCTGGTGGTCCCGGTAGTGTGAAACTTGCCGGGTCCCGCTCCCCACTGTGGTTAAGTGTGGGAGCTTGCTCTCAGGGTTCACGCTTGGGATTTTCTGGACCGTTTTGAGTGGAAAGTCCTATCCCCCTAGTTGCGCTAGTGCCCCGATTTTGGAGTGGTTGGGAACAAATCTTGTAGGCTCCGTTCTCCACGGGTAAATTATCGGGTTGCATGCAGCTACTCCCCCACCTAGGGTCCACGTACCTCGTCGTGCCTTGGTCCCAGCTTGGTGATGGTGCAAGGCTGCCGGCTGTCCTGCTCGACAGATTCGAGCCCCTTGCCATGATCCCCTGTGATTGGGGGTCCACTAAGCTAAGCCCAGACCACCGTCTGCCACCTAGACAGTCTCCTTATGGGAGTCCCTGCTCCCAACCTCCTCAGTGCTCCTCACTTCTCGAGGGCTACTCTCCAACTCTCTACTGCTACTCAACTGACTACACTCCTCACCTCCCCTCCCTGACCCCCCCAGGTGGGCGACTCTATTCCACTCAAGCCATCCACTGGTATGTCTGTGATGCCCTGGACTAGTCAGGTCGTCCCAGGTAGTCTCATGCACACACACCCCCTCCCCTTAGAAAGGTGACAGCAGCCAACCTACAAACCTTTGTCACCACCCTCCGGGTTTGATTTCCACACCAGGGGGGCGGAGCCAGGCTGTTGTCTCCACCCACCGAGGAGTTCACAGGCCCGGAGGCGGGAAAACAGTTAGTCATGAGATGAGCTTTGACAGTGAGTGAGGAGAGTCAAGTTCAAGGGCAGACCTGTGCTCAGGCCTGCCAAAGTCTACACGAGGTGTCTGGGTTGGAGCCCAGGTACCTTTGGCAAAGAGGCAGACGGTGGTGGCCACCTGCAGGAGCTGGGATTACAGCCGGTGGAACCGTAGGGACCGGGGTCGGGCGGTGGCCGCCGGTACCGAACCGGGGAACCGATTGGAAACCGGAGCACCAGGAGGGGTACTCAGACCCAGTATGAGGCCCAGAAACAACTAGGCTAAGTCAAATCAACTGATTGAGGACTGAACTTTAGGACCTTTCCCACACAAGACCCGACTGAAGACAACAGCCCAACCATTAGGGTAAAGCCACAGCCAAGGCACACAGACTCAAGGGGCCAGCGTCTGCGGGCAAACAGGGCTCTTCCGACACACAGCAAGCCGGGGAGCGGACTACCATTGCTTAGGCATAAGAGTCAAAACGTTCACATTAAAGAGGTGCAAGAGAAAGGCGGAAACCACCAACCTGTTAAGGAGAAGCTGCAGCAGGCTGCGGGCACCATTCATCATCCCGTTTGGTTTACCAGAGACTCCAGCGTGTTTTATCATAGTGAGTACACCAGTGCCTTCGGGCCGTGCACCGCACTGCACCAGCACCCCAGCCAGCATCCATCCCCTCGCCTCAGCACCTCCCTCGGGCCCCCGGGACCATCATCCCCCTTACCCACGGAGGGGGTCAACACCAAGCTGCGCAACACCGTCCCCGGGAGCCTAGTCAACGGCAGCGGTGGTGTCCATCCATTCACCACAACCCGTGGGTGGCGTCACGAACTTAAAATCCCCCTGCAAACCACCGCGGCTCCGGCCGTGGACCTCCCCACCACAGTCCCTACGTGTAGCGCCAATCCCCTTTCAGAGCGACGTGACCCCCCGGGTCCGTGGAAGAGCTCGATCCACCCACCAACGAGCACAGATCCGAGTGTCTCGGCAGCCGGCCGAGCCCCGGGGCGGTACACGTCTGGTGGGTGTGGTGGAGGGTGTATCTAGGATTTGATTAGCTGATGTAGGCAACACCTTGTGGTTAGGGACCCATAACCAAGAGGGAGGTGGATACTGCAAGGGAGGGCAGATTGTGCAATACCCTGTGACGACCTGATAGTCCAGGGGCGTCACACTTCCATTATACTCGGTGCTCGAGTTGCGCCCATCCGAGCATCCAACTGCTTGTTACGAGCACTGAGCACCAGAACATGATAGTGCTCACTCATCACTATTCGTTACGAGTACTGAGCATCAGAGCATGATAGTGCTCACTCATCACTAATCGTTACGAGTACCGAGCACCCGAGCATGGTAGTTCTCGCTCCTCACTAATTATTACGAGTACCGAGCACCCAAGCATGGTAGTGCTTGCTAATCGCTATTTGTTACGAGTACTGAGCACCCGAGCATGGTAGTGCTCACTCACTCATTACTCGTTACATTTACCGAGCACCCGAGCATGGTAGTGCTCACTCATCACTACTAACCATCCTTTATTATTGTAAATCTGTAGAATGAACCTTTTCAGATTAGTCCAGCTTTTCGTACAGACTTATTTGTAGATGATGCCATTTACAAATTCACTGCGTCCCTATGATGTGTAAAATACTGAGCATTAAACCGGAAGAGATACAAGCAGTAAAACATAGAAACTGCATGGAAACCCGTGTACTCCCTGGGAATTGTGTGACACTATTTTCTCGTGTTCTCCACAAGATGGCGCAACACAGAGCGAGCCATCACACAGTACCGGAATGCAACTTGCAAAATCCCTCTTCCCTGCTGTGATGATGGAGTGATGTGCGCTGCTTCCACATTGCTGATGATGCAGGTACATGGGGCTGATTTATTGTGTGTGATAATCATGGGGACGTTTTAAAACGTCGGGAAATAATTAAAAAGAACAAAAAAATTACCCAAAAATTAATTTCCATTTACCAATATTGCACATCGCCCTAGTATCATCCTGGCACCTGGTATTCTTACCAGAGGGTCATTAATTTCTAGCCCGAATTCTGCTCCTCTTTGGGGGTCTCATGTTGATATGTGGGGTCAATAATCAACAAATGAATAAGTAACTATAGGTCTGGACAGATTCAGGAATTCTCTTAGTCTGAGGATAGGAGACATGTTCCTGATACAAGTGTAGCGGAGCTAATTAGATTTATACATTTTGTATTTTAATGATAGGTATGCATACCACGCAGCAGGGGCATATTATATATCATCATGGCAGACCATGGTACTGCTATAGGGTGTTGAGAACAAGGGGGGCACAACTCTGGTTTGTTCTTCAATTTTAAAGGCAATGGACACTTTTGACATGGAAACTTTATTTTTACATATGTTTAGCATTAGTCAATAAATTTACACAATCTTCATTTGTTCTTTCATTTTCAGACCCTCTTATATGCAGTTTACAGTGTGATCCAAGATTCATATTTTTTTTTCTTGCGAAATTATCTATGCCAAGTAACATAGGCTGGATGTGAGGTCTGTGTATCTCTCCCAGTAATATATGCTGGATGTAACCTCTGTGTGTCTCTCCCAGTAATATAGGCTGGATGTGAGGTCTGTGTATCTTTCCCAGTAATATAGGCTGGATGTAACCTCTGTGTGTCTCTCCCAGTAATATAGGCTGGATGTGAGCTATCTGTGTCTCTCCCAGTAATATAGGCTGGATACGATCTGATCTCTGTGTGTCTCTCCCAGTAATATAGGCTGGATATGAGCTCTGTGTGTCTCTCCCAGTAATACAGGCTGGATGTGAGCTCTGTGTGTCTCTCCCAGTAATATAGGCTGGATGTGAGCTCTGTGTATCTCTCCCAGTAATAGATGCTGGATGTAACCTCTGTGCGTCTCTCCCAGTAATATTGGCTGGATGTGAGCTATCTGTGTCTCTCCCAGTAATATAGGCTGGATACGATCTGATCTCTGTGTGTCTCTCCCAGTAATATAGGCTGGATATGAGCTCTGTGTGTCTCTCCCAGTAATATAGGCTGGATGTGAGCTTTGTGTCTCTCCCAGTAATATAGGCTGGATGTGAGCTCTGGGTGGTCTCTCTCAGTAATATAGGCTGGATGTGAGCTCTGGGTGTCTCTCCCGGTAATATAGGCTGGATATGAGCTCTGTGTCTCTCCCAGTAATATAGGCTGGATGTGAGCTCTGGGTGTCTTTCCCGGTAATATAGGCTGGATGTGAGCTCTGTGTCTCTCCCAGTAATATAGGCTGGATGTGAGCTCTGTGTGTGTCTCTCCCAGTAATATAGGCTGGATGTGAGGTCTATATCTCTCCCAGTAAAATAGGCTGGATGTGAGCTCTGTGTCTCTCCCAGTAATATAGGCTGGATGTGAGCTCTGTGCGTCTCTCCCAGTAATACAGGCTGGATGTGATCTCTGTATGACTTTCCCAGTAATATAGGCTGCATGTGAGCGCTGTGTGTCTCCCAGTAATACAGGTTGGATGTGAGATTGCTTTGTCTTTAACAAAAATACAGGTTTGATGTGACCTTGGTGTGTTTTTCCCAGTTATACTTGCTAGATTTCACAGTTATACTTTCTGAGGCTAGTGTGTCTCTCACAGTAGTACTTGTTGGATGTGAGTTCTGTGAGTATTCAAAATACAGTTGTCTGCACTTGCTCCTGTGTATCAGCACAGTTCCAGAGCTGCATGTATTTCCACTCAAGGTGCTTTCCTTTGTCTATATCCTGTTTCGTCAACCCCCCAGCATATTTTAGATTTTTTTTCCAATGCAAATTTAGTGTACAACAAATCCTCCTCTTTGCTGCTATCTTTAATGCCGGCGTCACACGGTACAATATATCAGGCGATATGTCGGCGGGGTCACGGAATTCGTGACGCACATCCAGCATCGTTAGAGATGTCGTACCGTGTGACACCTCCGAACGACTGTGAACAAGCAAAAATACTCACCTTATCGTTGCTCGTTGACACGTCATTCATTTTCAAAATGTCGGTCCTCCTTCTGTGCTCCGGTTGTTCATCGTTCCCGAGGCAGCACACATCGCTCCGTGTGACACCCCGGGAACGATGAACACAGCTTACCTGCGGCCGCCGGCAATGCGGAAGGAAAGAGGTGGGCGGGATGTTACGTCCCGCTCATCTCCGACCCTCTGCTTCTATTGGCCGGCCGCTATGTGACGACGCTGTGACACCGAACGTCCCTCCCCCTTCAGGGACATTGTGCCCGTGACACACAAACAACAGGGGCGGGTGCGATCGCTCATGCAATTGCACGATAAATCGTCGCATGTGACGCCGGCATAAGGGTTCACTCTCATCTGCGTGGTAAAAAATTGGTCTGATTTTCATCCAGAAAAGTTGGACAAGTGAAATCCATTTGGTGTTTTGTTTTTTGTTTTGTTTTTTTCATGCCTAGCATAATTATGACCTGCATATGCCTTCCATATGCAATGCGTTTTTATTTTCTCAGCAACTATTATTCTGCAATCATTTATGGGACTATTTACTCTGTTCTATGTTACAGAATGGTAAAATGGACAGCAAATGGATGGGCCATGTGACTTTCATTTTTTCTTTTTCGAGACTTGCATTGCCATTTTACACACCCATACGCAGCATGCTGCAAATTTTTCCTCAATTCATGAGAGCCCAACAGCCAGCGACAAGGTGTATCACTGTATTAGGACCCTAACCTAATATGCCTCTATCCGGGTTGAAAGCCTGCAATTTAAGAGGCAGGTAGAATCCAGCTTAATTGAAAAATCCTACCTGCCCATAAAACTGTAGGCTTTCAGCCCAGATAGAGGCATATGAGATTAGGGTCCCAACAAAAAGATACGCCTTGTCACTGGTTGTTGGGCTCTCATGAATTGTCCAATTTGTGCGCTAATTATCTTATTTTTTAAAAGTAGTTTCAATAGCAGTAATGCAGTGCCATATTCCTATATTCAATATTTTAGCATTTCAGAGTGCTGCTATATTTTTATATTTTTTCCTAAGGCCAAAAACAGCTAAAGAAAAAATTGCAGCTTAGTATTGCCCTATTGTGTAATATTGGTGGAAGTGCAGTCAGATTTTTTATCTACAGATGTGGGTGAATCCTAACACTGAGAAAAGGGAGTTAAATATAGGACTAAAAGACATTAAAAAAAAAAAAAGTTTCATAGTTTTTAAGGTTGAAGGGAGACCCGTAGCCTAACATGTTGATCCAGAGGAAGACAAAAAAAAAACCAATGTGTCAAATAAGTTCCAATGGGGAAAAAAAATCCTTCCTGACTCCATATCCGGCAATCAGACTAGTTCCCTGGATCAATACCCTGTCATAAAATCTAATATACATAACTGGTAATATTATATTTTTCAAGAAAGGCGTCCAGGCTCTGCTTAAATGTTAGTAGTGAATCACTCATTGGAGCAGCAAAATGTAGAATTTTTAAAAATAAATACTTTTCATAAATTTCCTTAATGCGTAACAATCATTTTAATTTTTTTCTCATAAATCAATAGTACATATGATAACAAGTAACTTTTAGGGTATGTGCGCACGTTGCTTTTTACCTGCTTTTTACCTGCTTTTTTGCTGCTTTTTCTTCTGCGCTGTTTAATGCCAAAATGGATGTGTTCTTCTATTCAAGCAAAGTCTATGGGAATTTGGGTTTCTTGTTCACACTATGTTGTTCAAAATGCTGCCTTTTTGTGGCAGAACTTTGGTCAAAAACTCAGCTTTTCAAAGAAGCAACATGTCAATTGTTTTTGCCATTTGGGTTTTGTACTGCAAAGCTGAGTTTTTGACCAAAGTTCTGCCTCAAAAAGGCAGCATTTTGAACAACATAGTGTGAACAAGAAACCCAAATTCCCATAGACTTTGCTTGAATAGAAGAACACATCCATTTTGGCATTAAACAGCGCAGAAGAAAAAGCAGCAAAAAAGCAGGTAAAAAGCAGGTAAAAAGCAACGTGCACACATACCCTTAGTGATCAGTGAGCACTGCCATGCTTGGGGCACTACCATGCTCGAGTACTCGGTACTTGTAATGAGCATGTGGATGCTCGAATGGGCATAACTCAAGTACCGGTGTATAATGGAAGGCAAAGGGGGTACTGGAGCATTTCTCTGGGAAATCTTACAAAAATTGCTTGCGTTCCCCACTGACTTCCATCATACTCGGGTTCTCGAGTTGCGCTCATCTGAGCATCCAACTGCTACGACTACTGAGTACCCAAACATGTTAGTGCCCCGAGCATGGTAGTGCTCGCTCACCACTAAAAGTTACTTGTTTTCATGTGTACTATTGATTTATGAAATAAAAATTAAAATAAGGTATGTTCATAGCCTTTATTATTGGATGGCTAGGATCCATACACGTCTCCAGAGAAAGACTGCCTTGTTAGCAAATTGGGCACGGGTTTACAGAAAGTTGGCACTCCTGACACCAAAATGCGTTGCCCAATAAGCCACAGATACAGCAGTTGTCTATTTTTTAGGATACTTAAGCAGTGAATTTGTAAGCATCTGTCAAAGTTTATGTAGGGAGGAATTATAGATGCTTCTGTACATACCTTTTCCACTATCCAAAGTCTGGATGTGGCCATTTAAGTCATATTCTAAGATAAGTACATAAAATGAAGCATAAAGTCATGTAATCTCTAGGAAAAGGAGTCATACCAAAAACCTTAGTGACTCTAAAGTGGCATTTTGATAAGATCTTGGTTGCAACACCAGTGCTGGAAGCAAGACCAACATTGGTACTCTGTTTCTGGAAAATGATGAGGGGCTCCACCCATGCTTTCGCGCTCTGCTCTTTTTGGGTTCTGCCCCAGATATCACGTCCCTTCTTTTCCCGCACCAGATGGTTAATGGCGGGTGTCGGTTCTCAATAAATGTTTGACACAGTCCATGAATGTACAGTCCGTTAGGCGCACATTACCTATTGTTAGGGGCACACAACCCTGCTCTCAGCGCCAAAATGTAGCGCTCCACAGGACCTGCAGGGCTACTCGTCACTGGGCCAGTGGTATTTGGGGTTGCTGTGAATGGCCTGACCCGGCTCTGTGGTCCCATTGGTTACATAAAAGAGGGTGCAAGGTGACGGGTAATAGGGGATGGGGGTTTACCCGTGGTATGCGGCCAGGGATTAGCCGCCACTGTGAGATGTTGCTCTCCTCTGGGGCTGATGGCAATGCAGCTCAGATAGTAGTCCAGCTCCCCACAGGTGGAATGAGCCCCAGGGAGGATGGTGGTGACGGGGGAAGGGCCGTTGGCACCGAAGCGCAGGGCGGCGGCAATAAGAGGCTGAGGCAGCGGTTGCAGTTCCAGGTCTTTTACTCACAGCTCGTGTGCTGCACCCTCAGAGTACTGGTCATCGCCGTGATGGGCCCCAGCCGATCCAGAATGAATCAGAGATCACGATCGGTGTTGTGAAGCGCGTGAGACCTTCCTCCATTGCGCTCTGTAGTGTGGATCCCCATAGCGTGAAGCTACTTGGGGACCCCAGTGTCCTTGGCTTTAGTTGCCGTCCTGTACGCAGGCAGCGTGAAACTTGTTATGGACCCGACTGTGACCATTGCTCCTGTCTCTATATGCTGCTGTTGCCCTGGCACTTTTGGTGGTGGGCAATGGGATGTGAAATCACCCTGCATATTCTGGTAGTCCAACGTGAAGTACAGTAAGTTCTACCCTAGGGCTCTGCACCCCGACGGCCCCGGTCCCGAAGGGGCTGTTGGGGCTCACCCTCCGGCTACCGTGTTGCTCCTCTGTCTCACAGCTCCACCTGGTTGTCTCCTGCTTCTCTCTCGATCTGCCCGGTACCCGGTCAGCCCCTCAGATGCCTTGCTCTTCTCTGTCTCAAGCTGTTCTCTCTCCTGTGTCCCAAACTGTTCTGAAGTGAAATTGTGTGTGTTCGCTCACTTCCCCAGGCAAACCTCACCTTCATAATGACTCACCAGTGCTTGGGAAAAACCCGTTGCTATGGTGTCCACCTGCAGCCCAGTCTGGCAGGAAACCACCTAAGTGTATTGTGTAACTGCTGACTCATTCTATTGTGTAAGCTAAAAAACACCAGTGGTTAACCTCTTCTTACTGGAATCGGTACTGTACCCTAAAGGAGATGCAATATCCTGTGGCAACTGAAGCCTCAGGGGTGCCACACAAGGCGACTTTACCCTTTAGACTTATGAAAAACCTCAAACGTGTGCACAATGTCAAGAGAATGGGTGTAAAGCACACTGTTACTCTCCTGTCCCTGGTTTAGGCTCCGCTCCACGTCAGGCTGTGCAAGTTGCTTGGCATGTTCCAGTTTGATGAACTTCCTTGGCTTATTCAAGGGCTTCTTGGACTTACACCTGATGGAGACTAATTCTGTTTGGGTATGCACTGAAGGACTGAGCTGAGTCTGTTTTTTGTGCTGCATTGTGGCTTCTGATGAACTTCGAAGTCCTCTCTCCAACCTGCCCTGAGTCCTTTGACCTTCTAACGCGTGTCCTTAGGTGTTGTGCAGCATCTGAGGTTGTCAGACTTCTCTGCTACTCCTAAGAGTCATCTACCTTCTGCTTGTGGTCAGTAACTCTTCTACTGTACCTGCCTGCCTGTAATCTCCAGTCATCCTGTTACCTGTTTACAGTCGTCTGTATTCCCGCTATGCTTCTGTGGTCTTCTACTACTTCACCATGTGTCACAGATCTTCCGTTACACTGCCATCAGCCCTAGTTGTTCAGGTTATGATCTGTAACTCTGCTTGATAACCATTATCTGTCTGTTAATCCCTGGACCTTAGTAAACTAGTGTTTTTTCATTCTTCATGCTCCTTTGCCATAAGCCCCATTTGACTGCTCTACCGGCGCCATCTTGTCCCTCTGGACCAACGGGCTTAGAAGATCCACCGCCACCGCATGAGCCTGTCTAACATAACACACACCAGCACAATATTTGAGCAGTGGAAATTCAATTCACCATCTCAAAGTCTGATGGAATAATCCGTCAGCTACTAGAAGAACATTTCCAGCCCATAATTTGTTGGAAGAAGATTAAGGATCTAGGGCTATCTTTCATGTTTCTGGCCTTATAGTCTCAGTTAAATAATATATTAATAATGCAACATGCAGTGACATTTTACAAAAATGTGAGCAGCATTTGGAGGATGATACTTTTTGGATGTCGGTCAACAAAATCTTCATTGATCTGATCAAAACCCAACTTCAGCATTGTTGACATTTTTGGGGTGAATGAGAACCTCCCAAATTGTCCCTTTCCGATGAGTCCCAAGTCCTTATAGACCCTTCTCAAAGTCTTGTAGAAGACATTCCTCAATGTGTCAATGGTGTCGTAGTAGCAATGTCCCGATCAAGTAATCAGAAGAACTATACTAATTGGAGGAATTTGCTAATATTATTATTATTACACCTACTACATATTGGGATAGGATTTTGGAAATGGAAATAGCACTTTAAACCTTTTTTTTCATGTACTGAGGACACATAAGTGCAAAAGCCTTGCGGCGGATATCTCCTTCAGACCAGTAGCGTAGCTAGGGGGGGGGGGGGGCAGAGGGTGCGGCCACCCCGGGCCCGTGTTCAGAGGGGGCCCACCCAGAGCTGCGATACCATTAACTATATCAGCGTGCACAGTGCACCGATATAGTTAAATGGGCCCGCAAAATCCCTGGAAGCCGCACAGAAGTACTTCCGTGTGACCTCCGTCGGGTGCCCGTGCAGTCTGTGTCCCACTCCAGCCCCGCGGCTGCCCGCACTGCAGTATCAGCAGCTTCTCACACTGCCTTGCTGGCAGCCGCGGGGATGACTAGCGCTGCTGTCAGGAGGTTAGATGAGGTCATTACCTGCTGTGACGATCTCCTGCTCTCCTGACATCAGCGCTGTCACTGCCTTCTATGCCCGTCTCGCGGGCGGCCCGAGAATGTCACTAGTGGTGACGTCAAGGGCTCCCGCGATTCTTCACTGTCAACGCGGCGGGCATAGAAGGCAGTGACAGCGCTGACGTCAGGAGAGCAGGTTGTCACAGCAGGTAATGATCTCATCTAACCTCCTGACAGCAACGCTCGTCATCCCCTGCAGTGACCTGGGCTGACCTATTGATGTTAGCTCAGGTTACTGCACTGCTCTCCCAGCCAATGGGGAACCTTCTGTTCTTCATTGATTGGGACAGTGACTATGGTGTGGATCGTCGTGAGACCCCCTTATTGGATTACGCCGGACCCTGATTTGATTGTTCTTTTCAATAAAATGGTGACAGAGGGAATGTTTTGGGGAGTGTTTTTTCAAATAAAACTTCTTTTGTTGTCTATTTTTTTTTATTACTGACTGGGTGTGATGTCGGGTATCTGATAGACGCTTGACATCACTAACCCCAGGGCCTGATGCCAGGAGACATTACACATCTGGCATCAACCCCATATATTACTCCGTTTGTCACCGCACCAGGGCAACGGGATGAGTTGGGGCGAAGCGCCAGGATTGGCACATCCAATGGATGTGCCACTTCTGGGGCGGCTGTGGCCTGCTATTTTTAGGTTGGGGAGTGTCCAATAACAGTGGACCTCCCTAGTCTGAGAATACCAGACCACAGCTGTCCGCTTTACCTTGGCTGGTGATCCAATTTGGGGGGGGACCCCGTGTTTTGTGTTTTAAATTATTTATTTAATTTAAAATAACAGCGTGGGGTGCCCTCAGTTTTGGATTACCAGCCAAGGTGAAGCTGCCAGCTGTGGTTTACAGGCTGCAGCCATTTGCTTTACCCTAGCTGGCTACAAAAGATAGAAGGACCCCACGTCATTTTTTTTTTAAATTATTTATTTTTTGGCTAAATACAAGGCTAAGCACCCTTTAGGGCCACATGAAAGTCACTAAACGGTGCCAGCTTAGAATATGCAGGGGGGGTGGGACATTATATATGTCATCTATCTATCTATCTATCCATCTATCTAGCCCTCTATTCATTCATTCATTCATTCATTCATTCCTCCCTCTATCTCTCTGTCTATATCTATCTATCCATCTCTATATCTATCTATATATATATCTCATCTATTTATCTTTCTTGCTTCTTCCGTTTTTTGCGGTCGCAAAAAAAACGGAAGGCACACGGATGACACACGAATAACACACGGACCGTTTACGGAACGGATGTCACACAGATGCCACACGGATGTATCCGTGAAAAAAACGGACCGTTTTTTGCAGCCCGCAAAAACGGAAAGGTCATGTGAATGTAGCCTAAAGAAAAGGGAACCTGTCACCTCCAATATGCGATCTGACATATTAGCAGACGCATGTGTGCCCTAATTACACCTCCTTACCCATCCCTGTGCTGTAAAATTGTGTAATATGAAAGTAATAAAAAACATTTTATTACTTTCATATTTCCTATGTAGATTACAGAGCCACTGTCCCCATGGGCGGCGCCTTGCCCTATGGGCGTCTGCATACTTTCCGTGGTATCACGCCCCTATGGGCGTGACACCATGGAGTCACATGAGCAACGTCCCCGTCGCTCATTCTATCCTGCGCACGTTTATACTTACCATTGCGGCAGACTTCTCTTCTGGGTTCTCCTTGTCAGTGTCAGACGCGCACTGCACATGCGCAGTGCTCGTCTGAGCCGGCGAGTGAACACCCGGAATAGAAGCCTGACGCAATGGTAAGTATAAACACACGCAGGATAGAATGAGTGACGGGGACGTAAAAGGTGAACAATTCCATCCAAAAGAACGTCAGCTGTAAGTCACCATCTATAACTGCACTGTGATCTCTTGTATGTGCTGCAGGACCGATATCTACCTCTATATTGACACCATATAGTGGTAATATCCGTGTCATCTGCTGAGGTTCCACTATACCCACGATTAGTCTGCGCCACCGTAGTTATCATGGTTACCTGGTAAGGGGCCCACGCCCCCCCCCCCCCCCCCCGAGATGAAACCCTAGCTATGCCACTGCTTCAGACGTCTGGTGCACAGACAGTCCAAGTCAAGTTGTCATTAGTCAGCTATTGAGAGTCCAACGGAGTTGAATCTCGATCTGGGGTCGTCTTCTTCGCGCTTTCTATTCTTACCTCCCACATTAGCAAACACAATATTGTATGCAGAACATTTGAAGTTTCCTTCTATGTGTATGATTGCCCAAAAGTTATTCAAGCCCTGCCAAAAGGTTTTTCCAAAATGTGTATCGAGTCGGCAAGATTCTCAAGAAATAAACTGGAAAACAACAATGTTGTCTACATGTGGAGTCATTTCTAGACCCAATGTTAAGTTTTTATATAATTGTTTTTGTTTTTAAATTGGTCAATGTTCTAATATTCTGGGGTCAGACTACTCAACTACTTTTGGTAAAGAGTCACATATCTCTAAATAATAGCCCAGTCCCTTTGTGTCTAATTAAGAGCCTAGCCCCTTTGTTTCCAGTGAAAAGCCCAGCCCCTTTGTAACTTATAACCCAGCCCCTTTGTAACTCATTATGAGCCCAGCCTCTTTGTAACTCATCAGGAGCCCAGCCCCTTTGTAACTCATTATGAGCCCAGCCCCTTTGTAACTAAGAGCCCAGCCCCTTTGTAACTCATTATGAGCCCAGACCCTTTCTAACTAAGAGCCCAAACCCTTTGTAACTCATTATGAGCCCAGACCCTTTGTAACTCATTACGAGCCCAGCCCCTTTCTAACTAAGAGCACAGACCCTTTGCAACTCATTACAAGCCCAGACGCTTTGTAACTGATTATGAGCCCACACCCTTTCTAACTAAGAGCTCAGCCACTTTATAACTAATTACAAGTCCAGCCCCTTTGTAGCTCATTAAGAGCCCAGACCAGAATCCTAAACCCATACAGAAACCATCTATATATATAATTGCCTTATTCTGTCTGTCTGTCTGTCTGTCTGTCTTGCTCCAAAATTCTGTTGTTACCGCGACAAGCTTCTCATTGGCCGCTCGCCTCGCCTCAGCTCCGCCACCCCCGCACGGATTGGCCGCTCGCCCAGGCTCCGCCCCCCCACGGATTGGCCTCTCGCCCCGGACCCCTGCATGCATTGGCAACTCGGCCACGCCCCGCCCCCCTCACGCATTGCACGCCCGCCCTGGCCCCGCCCCACGCACGCATTCCCCGAACCGACACGGAGCCCCGACTCCCAGGTGAGTGCTGTACCCCCGGGAGCCCACACAAGCGACCCAGCCGACACATACCCTCGCATTGCTGGGGTCTCTGGCATACGCTGGTGTGGGCTCCCGTGCATGTGGGGGGCGGGGTACGCTGGTAACCATCGTACACATCGGGTAATATTGTGTAGCATGGTTACCAGCGTACACCGGCTCCCGGTACACATGTGCAGAAGAGAGAAGACAGAAGAAAGAAGACCCCCGATCATACTCACCAGAAGCCGACCGGGAGCAGGTGAGCGCATCAAGGTCCTGCAGCGGTGGAACACACACACCCACACGCACACCCACACACACACACATCAGATCACACTCACTCTCACACACACCTCACACACACATCAGATCGCATGCACACACTCACAACATCCAGTGATATCGCTTACTTCTCGGCGGCGATACTGTGCGTGCAGTGACGTTCCAGGACCTGCCGGAGGATCACATGGCCGGAAGCATGTGGTATCTCCGGATGTTTTGAGTGTGTGAGCGCGTATGTGCGATATCGTCAATGTGTGTGTGCGTGTATGCGATCGGGTGTGTGCGTGTATGCGATCGGGTGTGTGCGTGTATGCGATCGGGTGTGTGCATGTATGCGATCGGGTGTGTGCGTGTATGCGATCGGATGTGTGCGTGTATGCGATCGGGCGTGTGCGTGTCGGCAGAAGGCAGAGGAGCACGGCGTGCAGCACAACTGCTGGGACCGCCCACCGGAGGGCACAGGCAGAAGTGGGGTGTGAGTGTATGCGATCAGATGTGTGCGTGTATGCTGTCTGATGTGTGACTGTGGAGCACGATTGGGGATGCGCAGCATGGGGGATGGAGCACGATGGGGAGTGCGCAGCATGGGGGATGGAGCACGATGGGGAGTGCGCAGCATGGGGGATTGAGCACGATGGGGAGTGCGCAGCATGGGGGATGGAGCACGATGGGGAGTGCGCAGCATGGGGGATGGAGCACGATGGGGAGTGCGCAGCATGGGGGATGGAGCACGATGGGGGGTGGAGCACGATGGGGGGTGCGCAGCATAGGGGATGGAGCACGATGGAGAGTGCGCAGCATGGGGGATGGAGCACGATGGGGAGTGCGCAGCATGGGGGATGGAGCACGATGGGGAGTGCGCAGCATTGGGGATGGAGCACGATGGGGAGTGCGCAGCATGGGGGATGGAGCACGATGGGGGGTGCGCAGCATGGGGTATGGAGCACGATGGGGAGTGCGCAGCATGGGGGATGGAGCACGATGGGGAGTGCGCAGCATGGGGGATGGATCACGATGGGGAGTGTGCAGCATGGGGGATGGAGCACGATAGGGAGTGCGCAGCATGGAGGATGGAGCACGATGGGGAGTGCGCAGCATTGGGGATGGAGCACGATGGGGAGTGCGCAGCATGGGGGATGGAGCGCGATGGGGGTGCGCAGCATGGGGGATGGAGCACGATGGGGGGTGCGCAGCATGGGGGATGGAGCGCGATGGGGGGTGCGCAGGATCGGGGATGGAGTGCACAGCATGGGGGATGGAGCACGATGGGGAGTGAGCAGCATGGGGGATGGAGCACGATGGGGAGTGCGCAGCATGGGGGATGGAGCACGATGGGGAGTGCGCTGCATGGGGGATGGAGCACGATGGGGAGTGCGCAGCATGGGGGATGGAGCACGATGGGGAGTGCGCAGCATGGGGGATGGAGCACGATGGGGGGTGCGCAGCATGGGGGATGGAGCACGATGGGGAGTGCGCAGCATGGGGGATGGAGCACGATGGGGAGTGCGCAGCATGGGGGATGGAGCATGATGGGGAGTGCGCAGCATGGGGGATGGAGCACGATGGGGAGTGCGCAGCATGGGGGATGGAGCACGATGGGGGGTGCGCAGCATGGGGGATGGAGCACGATGGGGGGTGCGCAGCATGGGGGATGGAGCACGATGGGGGGTGCGCAGCATGGGGGATGGAGCACGATGGGGGTGCACACCTCCCCCCAAAACACACACACACACTGCCACACGCGCACCGCACAACACAGCACACACACACTGGGAACTACAAACACTGCCCTACACAGACACCCACACACACAGACAACGCCGCAGACACACAACACCCAACACACAAACACCGTGGCATACACAAATATACGCACATACCGCGCAACACACACACATTGCACAAAACATACCTCCCCCCAAAACACACACACGCACCCCACAACCACACAAACCGCGCAATACACACAGCACCACACACACAGAACGCTGCAGACACATAGCGCTCCACAAACAACGCAACACACACACAGCGCTCCACACAAACAACACCGCTCTCACACACCCCCACACCCAGACAACACCCAGAACATTTACAGCGCCCTACACAAACACTGGCAACTACACACAACAACATCTATATATATATATAACAAAAAACATACATTAACTACACAATAAATTCTAGAATACCCGATGCGTTAGAATAGGGCCACCTTCTAGTAAAATGAATAAATACTAGTGATGAGCGAGTACTAAAAAGCTCGGGTGCTCGAGGCTCGGGCCGAGCATCCCAAGATACTCGTGTACTCGGCCCGAGCACCGAGCCCAATGTTATCCTATGGGAGACCCGAGTATTTTTATGAAATGACCCCCGGCAGCATGTAGAAACCCTAAAAATGTCACAAAAGTCTCAGAAGAGTGCTCAAATGACATGGCAACAGCATGGGGAAGATCCCTTGAAGCATTTATCACTCAAAAGTCACAGCTGTGAACAATTTTGTCCGCGTTTTACGCCATTTTTACGGACTCACCAGAAAACCTTCAAAAATGACACCAAAATGAATTTTCATGGCGGAAATGTTAAGGGCACATACCCAATAGTGAGATAGAGCTGGTGTATGTTACTTTTGGAGATTACATGAAAGATTTTACGTGAAAACATTGTGTGGCACTCCGATGTCCCTGAGAAGAGACGTACATGAAGGCCTCTTGAGTCTAATGTGCCCATTTTGAGGAAGTGAGTCTTTGTAGTATTTTCCTTTGCCAGGGCAGTCCAAAATTGTGAGGTTCACCAATGCCCCTGCATACAGACGTGCATGAGGGCCTGTAAACCTGAAGTGCCCATTGTAAGGAAGTGGGTCTATTGTAGTATAGCCCTTAGGCAGGACAGCCAAAAATTGGGAGGCTCCACGTTGTCCCTGGATAGAGACGTGCATGAGGGCCTGTAAACCTGAAGTGCCCATTGTAAGGAAGTGGGTCTATTGTAGTATAGCCCTTTGGCAGGACAGTCAAAAATTGTGAGGCTCCAAATTGTCCCTGGATAGAGACGTGCATGATGGCCTGTAAACCAGAAGTGCCCATTGTAAGGAAGTGGGTCTATTGTAGTATAGCCCTTTGGCAGGACAGCCAAAAATTGGGAGGCTCCACATTGTCCCTGGATAGAGACGTGCATGATGGCCTGTAAACCAGAAGTGCCCATTGTAAGGAAGTGGGTATATTGTAGTATAGCCCTTAGGCAGGGCAGCTAAAAATTGGGAGGCTCCACATTGTCCCTGGATAGAGACGTGCATGATGGCCTGTAAACCAGAAGTGCCCATTGTAAGGAAGTGGGTCTATTTTAGTATAGCCCTTAGGCAGGGCAGCCAAAAATTGGGAGGCTCCACATTGTCCCTGGATAGAGACGTGCATGAGGGCCTGTAAACCAGAAGTGCCCATTGTAAGGAAGTGGGTCTATTGTAGTATAGCCCTTTGGCAGGACAGCCAAAAATTGGGAGGCTCCACATTGTCCCTGGATAGAGACGTGCATGACGGCCTGTAAACCAGAAGTGCCCATTGTAAGGAAGTGGGTCTATTGTAGTATAGCCCTTAGGCAGGGCAGCCAAAAATTGGGAGGCTCCACATTGTCCCTGGATAGAGACGTGCATGAGGGCCTGTAAACCTGAAGTGCCCATTGTAAGGAAGTGGGTATATTGTAGTATAGCCCTTAGGCAGGGCAGCAAAAAATTGGGAGGCTCCACATTGTCCCTGGATAGAGACGTGCATGATGGCCTGTAAACCAGAAGTGCCCATTGTAAGGAAGTGGGTCTATTGTAGTATAGCCCTTAGGAAGGGCAGCCAAAAATTGGGAGGCTCCACATTGTCCCTGGATAGAGACGTGCATGAGGGCCTGTAATCCAGAAGTGCCCATTGTAAGGAAGTGGGTCTATTGTAGTATAGCCCTTTGGCAGGACAGCCAAAAATTGGGAGGCTCCACATTGTCCCTGGATAGAGACGTGCATGAGGGCCTGTAAACCTGAAGTGCCCATTGTAAGGAAGTGGGTATATTGTAGTATAGCCCTTAGGCAGGGCAGCAAAAAATTGGGAGGCTCCACATTGTCCCTGGATAGAGACGTGCATGATGGCCTGTAAACCAGAAGTGCCCATTGTAAGGAAGTGGGTCTATTGTAGTATTGCCCTTTGGCAGGACAGCCAAAAATTGGGAGGCTCCACATTGTCCCTGGATAGAGACGTGCATGATGGCCTGTAAACCAGAAGTGCCCATTGCAAGGAAGTGGGTCTATTGTAGTATAGCCCTTAGGCAGGGCAGCCAAAAATTGGGAGGCTCCACATTGTCCCTGGATAGAGACGTGCATGAGGGCCTGTAAACCTGAAGTGCCCATTGTAAGGAAGTGGGTCTATTGTAGTATAGCCCTTTGGCAGGACAGCCAAAAATTGGGAGGCTCCACATTGTCCCTGGATAGAGATGTGCATGAGGGCCTCAAAACATTGTTCCCATTGCAAAGGAGCGGGTCTCCTGTCGTTGTAATGTCCATTCTGAAAGAATGGGCGAAAAAATGTACCACTGGGGGTATACCTGAAACAACGGCCTAACTATTGTAACGGTCATCATGGTGGCGCATGAGGAGAAGGAGGAGCAGTCCAGCGATTATCCAAAGTCCAGAAGTGTGTACCCATGGGTGAGGGAAGGTACATGGCAAATTCCCGTTACAAACTTTAAATTCCGCTCTTATTTGCTGGTGGTGTGGTGAAGTCTGGCCCAATCCAACCCTTGTTCATCTTGATCAGAGTCAGCCTGTCAGCATTTTCAGTTGACAGGCGGGTGCGTTTATCTGTAATGATTCCACCTGCGGCACTAAAAACACGCTCTGACAAAACGCTAGCGGCAGGGCAGGCCAGGACTTCCAAGGCGTAGAGAGCCAATTCATGCCACGTGTCCACCTTGGATACCCAATAATTGTAAGGCACAGAGGAATGTCGGAGTACAGTTGTTCGATCTGCAAGGTACTCCTTGAGCATCTGGGCAAACTTAGGATTTCTTGTGGCACTACCCCGCACCTCAGGGGCTGTGGTACGTGAGGGGCTGAGAAAACTGTCCCACATCTTAAAGACTGTTCCCCTACCTCTGGCGGATTGGACTTGTGCCCCTCTCGGCTGTACGCCTTGGTTGTCCACTGATTCCTGACCTATGCCGCTAGCGTTTTGTGAGGGGAATGCTTTGCCTACTTCCGTGACTATTGCCTTCCGGAACTGCTGCATTTTGGCTGACCTCTCCGCCTCGGGAATAAGAGACATAAAGTTCTCCTTGTAGCGTGGGTCTAACAGTGTTACCAACCAGTAATGATTGTCGGCCAAGATGTTCTTAACGCGAGGGGAACGAGACAGGCAGCTTACCATAAAGTCAGCCATGTGCGCCAGACTCTTAACAGCCAGTACTTCAGTATCCTGACCAACACGATGACTGAACATGCTGTCCTCCTCCTCCTCCTCCTCATCTACCCTGTCCTCTGGCCAGCCACGCTGAACCGAGGATATGACTGGTGTGCAAGTCATATCCTCAATTTGGCCGGAGAGTTGCTCCATGTCTTCATCCTCCTCCTCGTCATAGTCCTCCACTGCACGTTGTGATGAGACGAGGCTCGGCTGTGTGTTATCACCCACACCCACTACTGTTTCTTGCTCCAACTCATCGCGCTCCGCCTGCAATGCATCATGTTTGTTTTTGAGCAGAGACCGTTTTAGAAGGCAGAGAAGCGGTATGGTGACGCTAATAATGGCGTCATCACCACTCACCATCTTGGTGGAATCCTCAAAGTTTTGGAGGATGGTACATAGGTCGGACATCCATCTCCACTCCTCAGGTGTTATGTGTGGAGTTTGACCCATTTCCCGACGGCTTAGGTGATGCAGGTACTCAACAACTGCCCTCTTCTGCTCACATATCCTGACCAACATGTGCAGAGTTGAATTCCAACGCGTGGGGACATCACACACCAGTCTGTGAGCCGGAAGATGCAAACGGCGCTGAAAGCCGGCAAGGCCGGCTGAAGCAGTAGGTGACTTTCGAAAATGTGCAGACAGGCGGCGAACTTTTACCAGCAGATCAGACAGCTCTGGGTATGACTTTAGAAACCGCTGAACCACGAGGTTGAGCACATGGGCCACGCATGGAACATGTGTCAGCTGGCCTCGCCTCAAAGCCGCCACCAGGTTTCGGCCATTGTCACACACGACCTTTCCTGGCTTTAGGTTCAGAGGTGTGAGCCAGTGATCTGCCTGCTGTTTCAGAGCTGTCCACACCTCTTCTGCATTGTGGGGTTTGTCACCTATGCAGATTAGCTTCAGCACAGCCTGTTGCCGCTTCGCCGAGGCAGTGCTGCAGTGCTTCCAGCTTGGGACTGGTGTGGAGGGTAAAGTGGATGAGGATGCGCAGGAGGAGGAGGAGGCTGAAGAGCATTATTATTATTATAAATATTATATTATTATTATAAAGAGCATGACATTCCGGAGCTGTAGAGTGTGGGTGAAACCCTGACTGAGGTAGGGCCTGCAAACCTTGGTGTGGGAAGGACGTGTTCCGTCCCTCGCTCAGACTGGGTCCCAGCTTCCACAATATTAACCCAGTGTGCCGTCAACGAGATGTCGCGGCCTTGCCCACAAGCACTTGTCCACGTGTCTGTGGTTAGGTGGACTTTGGCTGAAACAGCGTTGTTCAGGGCACGTGTGATGTTTTGTGACACGTGGTTATGCAATGCGGGGACGGCATACCGGGAGAAATAGTGGCGGCTGGGGACCGAGTAACGTGGGACAGCTGCCGCCATCAGGTCGCGGAATGCTTCTGTCTCCACCAGCCTAAAAGGCAACATTTCGAGCGCAAGCAGTCGCGAAATGTTAGCATTTAGAACTGTGGCATGTGGGGCGTTGGCAGTGTATTTGCGCCTGCGTTCAAAGGTTTGCTGAATGGATATCTGAACGCTGCGCTGGGACAAGGACGTGCTTGATGATGGTGTTATTTCTGCGTAGGCAACTGCAGGTGCAGGGCCGGAGGAGGCTTGTTCGCAGGCAGCATGGACAGGGGATTGGCTCGCATGCAGAACAAGCGAAGACATAGCAGTGACATCAGCAAGCACTGCTCCTCGACTCTGTTGTACTTCCCACAAAGTCGGGTGCTTGGCTGACATGTGCCTGATCATGCTGGTGGTGGTCAGGCTGCTAGTTTTGGTACCCCTGCTGATGCTGGCACGGCAGGTGTTGCAAATGGCCTTTTTAGAATCATCTGGAGCCAACTTAAAAAACTGCCAGACTCGGGAAGACCTAACATTTGTACAGGCACCTTGTGTCGTGTTGTTGTTCCGGGGAACGGTTGCCTGACTTCTGCCTGGAGCCACCACCCTGCTTCTTACTGCCTGTTGGGATGCTACGCCTCCCTCCCCCTGTGCACTGCTGTCCTCGCTCTGCATATCCTCCTGCCAGGTTGGGTCAGTTACTGGATCATCCACCACGTCGTCTTCCTCTTCCGCACCCTGCTCCTCCTCTTGACTTCCTGACAATTGTGTCTCATCATCGTCCACCCCTTGTTGAGACATGTTGCCAACTTCGTGAGAACGTGGCTGCTCAAATATTTGGGCATCTGTACATACGATCTCCTCATGACCCACTTCAACAGGAGCTCGTGAGAGGCCAGAATGTGCGAATGGAAACGTGAACAGCTCTTCCGAGTGTCCAAGTGTGGGATCAGTAATGTCCGAGGACGTGTACTCAGCCTTGTGGTAGGAAGGAGGATCAGGTTCTGAAATGTGCGGTGCAGTATCACGGCTACTGACACTTGACCGTGTGGAAGACAGAGTGTTTGTGGTCGTGCCAATCTGACTGGAAGCATTATCCGCTATCCAACTAACAACCTGTTGACACTGGTCTTGGTTCAAGAGCGGTGTACTGCTGTTGTCCCCAAGAATTTGGGACAGGACGTGCGAGCGAGTAGATGTGGCCCTTTGTTGTGGCGAAATTAGAGCTTGCCCACGACCTCGGCCTCTGCCTGCACCACCATCACGTCCACTTCCTTGTTCGTTGCCAACGCCCTTGCGCATTTTGCAATGCTGTGCTGATGTGTATTCCCTAGACTTGTGCGTTATATCCAAGTTTGTGCAAAACGCACACAAGTGCACCTGTACGCTGCCACCGACAGGCACACACGTGCGGTTTTTAAATGCAAGCACGGACGCACTAAGAACCTAACAGGTTTTCAGGAGCACCAATTACTGAGAAGTTTGACACTATCAGACACTGCTGACTGACGTGTATTATTCACTAGACTTGTGCGTTATATACTAGTTTGTGCAAAACGTGCACCTGTACGCTGCCACCGACAGGCACACACGTGCGGTTTTTAAATGCAAGCACGGACGCACTAAGAACCTAACAGGTTTTTAGGAGCGACAATTACTGAGAAGTCTGACACTATCAGGACTGTTTTAGACTGTGTACACCAGCCCCAGATATGATGAAGCCTGGTATATGGTCACCACTAGGAATGGCTATATACCCTGCCTGCCTGCCTGTATACAGCTACAATAGTCCTGAGAAGGACTCTTCTGGTCACTAGCCTGTATTCCGACCTGGCTATACCCTGCCTGCCCTGCCTGTATACAGCAACAATAGTCCTGAGAAGGACTCTTCTCCTGTACTCCAACCTGGCTATACCCTGCCTGCCTGTATACAACTACAATAGTCCTGAGAAGGACTTCTGGTCACACTGTTTGCAGCCCTGCTATGGAAATAACTATAAAGGGCCGCAAACCTTTCCCTGAAGCAGCAACACTCTCCCTGCACTGACTGTCTGGATGGCTGTGAGCAGAGCACAGCGCGCCCGCCGGTATAAAGGCTCGGTCACGCTGTGCAGGCCGGCCAATCACTGCAATTCCACAACTAACAGGGCTGTGGCATTGCAGTGGTCTGCCAGCCAATCCCTGCATGAGGGCTGGCTCTCAAAAGAGCGCCAACATGCAGGGATGAAGACCACGAGTACAGCACGAGTATCGCGAGATTACTCGGTCCCCGCCGAGTAGCCCGAGTACAGTGATACTTGTGCGAGTACCGAGTAGTGACAAGCATACTCGCTCATCACTAATAAATACACATATCTGGTATTGTTACGTTCACCAAGTCCGATTTATCAAAATATAAAATTATGAACTCGATTGGTAGAGAACAAAAATGTAAACGCCAGACTTACCTTTTTTCGGATGCTACAAAAAAATGCAATAAGGTGCGATGAAAGCATTGTATCATCTCAAAAATGGAATCAATAAATATATCAGCTCTGAGTGCAAAAAGTAAGTCCTCACATAACCTCATTTACCAAAAATTACGGTCTCGGAAAATAGTGACGTAATGATTCCAAACATGTATAATTTTTGTTTATTTAAGTGTTGATAAAACATTCAGAGATTTGTAAGAAAAATAAAAAATGTTGCTTTTGTCGCCATTTTCCGAGACCCATACCGTTTTCAATTTTTGCGATGTTTTGATTTCCTGTTATTGTATTTTATTGCAATGTTGCAAAGATCAAAAAGCATTTTTTTTTTCGTTACGTTGTTTACCAATCAGATTAATTTACTTAATATTTTGATAGATCAGTAATTTTTGAACTCAACAATAGCAAATATGTTTATTTTTTATTTGTTTTATTTTAAATGGAGTAAATGGGGGTGATTTGAACTTTTGTGTTGTTTTGTTTTTCTGTTTTTTAAAACTTTTTTTAAAAACTTTTTATAGTTTGTACTAGTCCCCTTAGGGGACTTGAAGCTGGGATCCTCCTATCTGTAGAGCAAAAAATCCCGATCTCCTCTGTATGGCGACTCCCATGCAGATCGTAATGACAGACAGCTCATCAGCTGACCTCCGACTGCCATGAAAACTAATCGGTGGCCCGTGATCACTTGAACGGGGGCGCCAATAGGCGAGATCAGTGACACGCTCCCCGCCTGCACTTGTAATGCTGCTGTCAGAGATTGATAGCGGGATTTATCTGGTAAAATTATTAGGTGGATCTCGGATCCAACCGCGGCTGTCAGAGGCATCATGGCTGATTTTATCAGCGATCAAGTACTGGGATAGAAGAGGGATCTGTGCGTGAGCCTGCATCAAAGGCAGAGATGACATATGACGTAAATAGACGTCATTGGTCGCTGTAGCGCTGGCATGCCTCTCTTGCCTCCCGCTACCCGGATTTTCCACAGTCCTCCTCATGGGTGTTCACTGCTTCCCCTCCTGGGGTCTGTGTGTCGCGGGCGGGGAGGAGGGTGTCAGCACACCGCGCTCACCCCTTCTGCTCGGGTCCGGCTGCTCAGTGGTGGCTCGAGCCGTAGGCCGGATCCCGGGGGTTTTCCTCGAGCGGCACTCCTCGCCCGTGAGTGAAAGGGGGGTTGTTTGGGGTGTTGGGATAATGTCCGTGACGCCACCCACGGTTGTGGTGATTGGTAGCACCACCGCTGCTTAATACGGGGATCCCGGGGATGGTGATGTGGAGCAGCCAGGTGTTGTGTTGCCCCTCCGTGGGTAGGGGTTGGTGATCCCGGGGCCCGGTGATGGCTTGTGAGGTGCAGGGCCTGGTGGGCGCAGGGACTCGGGGGCAGCGCTGTGCCTTGCGGCACTGTGGTACTCACTCAGCCTGAGACTTGGACACAGTTTGTACGGTAAACCAAACGGCTGGTAGGACGGTCCAACAGACGGCTGCTTTGCTTTCCCGGTAGGTGACGGTGATGTCCCTCTTCCTTGCACCTGTATGTACGGATGGTTGCGATGGGTCCCCACCGGTAACCCGCTCCCCCGGCTTCAAGCTGGGCCGGAGGAGCACTACACTTTGCCCGCAGGCGCTGGCCCTCAGAGACTGGTGCCCTGGCGGTGGCGGTGCCTCTGTTGTACGGGTTGGGCTGTTGCCTTCAATCGGGACTTGGTTGTTGGGGGAATCTACGTCCCCTTCACTGACGGATTCGGCAAATTTGGCGACTCCTAGCCTTGCCGGGGTCCGAGAGGCCCCTGCCCTGGTGCTGACTGTCTTTCGGAACACTGCTCCGGACCACCGGGCACACAGCCAACGGGGTCCTTCCAGGAACTTCCAAACGGTCCCCCTCCAGACAGTCACCGCCATCGCTGACCTTGCTGTTCTAGCCCTACACAAAGCTGGGCTCTCAGGCTTGCACACTCTCTGCTCGGTCACCACTTCTTGCTTTCCTCCTTTTCCACTTTCCCTTCTCTTACTGTCACTTGCTGTTTACTTTAGCTCCTCACTCAAACTCCTCCTGAGCTAATCTCTGCTTGTTTACTCAAGCCCTGCCTGGGCTAATCTGCCTGGTTCTTCCCGCCTCCAGAGCTGTGATCTCCTTGGTGGGCGGAGCCAACCGCCTGGCCCACCCCCTGGTGTGAATCATCAGACTCCTGGAGGAAGGCAACAAGGATTTTTGGTTCAGCTTAGGTGTGCCTACCTGGGATGTGGGGTGTGGTGGTGTTGTGACCTGTGACCCCTGGCTTGCCCAGGGCGACACATTCCCCCTTAGCAAAATGCAGACCGTCCGCGGGCTGCCGTCCTACACCGGTTTTATTTTTCTGCAAAAAGGGATAACAGGGTTAAACAAACAATAATAACATTTTTAATAACTTCTTCCCAAGACGGGAGGCACATTTTACTTTTAACGTTTCAACGGTATACGGTCACGGTTTCCGCTCTCTCCCACCCAAGTAACCTGGCCCTGATGCTGCCCCTAAAGCCCAGGCAGCACCCCTTGACCCACAGTCCAGCACACGGTACCCGAGCGGGATCTGTCCTTCCCTCCAGAGGGTAGCCACCGGTTCCTTTGGTGGCTGGGCCCTGGCCTGCTCTGCTCAGGGCCCTCCCTCCAACCTGCCTCTCCGGAGGCGGCCTGCGGAAACGGTAACGGTAACCAACATATTTACAAGCCACTAACGTTTGTGGTTGCCCTGCAAGTTCACGGGCTTGTCCATGGATAGTTCCCATGCATAACTTTTTAAACGGTCCCCACGGGGACAACGGTGCCGGCTCCAGCCGGTTGCAAATCACAAAAACAAATCTGGTTACTGTTCGGTAATCATTTTTCTTCTTATCATTCAACTTTTAAACTTTTCAAACAAGCAAACAAGCACTCTTTACATTCCCGACCCCTTTTACTCACAGAACGGTCTCCCTGTACCTAAGTGGAGGTCTACCTAGGTTGGAACGGGTGGACCTTCGGGGCCCGGTGTCAGTGGTGCTAGACAGTGGGGTAGAGGGAACAATCGGTTCCTCCTCCCAGCTATAGTGTGGAGCAGGCGGGGGCGTAGGGGAGCTGGGTACAGGTTCATCCCTGGGCACTGGCACTGGTTCTGGCTCACGGTTAACCACTTCCACTACTCCTTCATCCACGGGTTGTGGGAACAGTATCACTGGAAGAATCACCGCGCCGTTCTGTGTAGGCCAGTTTGCTGGGAAGTCACCCATTACCGTGTGGATTACCTCTGCTGCCTTCTCCGCTGGTGGAGGAACCGGTACTTCAGCCTCTGCCCTCAACGCTGGAGGGCACCTTTTTAGATGGTCCCGGGAAACTGTGGCCAGGGTGCCCCCTTGGTCACGACTGATCTGGTAGGCCTTCCCATCTTCCCATTCCGTGGGTTGTATGACGTAAGGGACTTGCTCCCACTGATCATCCAGCTTGTGGGCTTTCCTCTTCCGTTTCAGCACTACATCTCCTGGCTGGAAAGGATCCGCGGACGCCTTCTGATTGAACCGGTGCTCCTGCTGTTCTCGACTTCGACTGAGGTTTTTCTCCACATACTCCTGGATTTGCCGGTATTGTGCTCTCCTCCGGCTTTCCCACTCCACCGTCGAAGGGAGTGCTTCGGAGGCCTCCAACCCCATCTCCAGATCCACCGGCAGGCGGCCGGGCCGAGCCCTCATCAGATACGCTGGGGTGCACTTCGTCGAGCTAGGGGGGATATTATTGTACATGTCGACCAGGTCGGGTAGCTTTTCCGGCCACAGGTTCCGTTCTTCCAGTGGTAGCGTCTTGAGAAGTCCCAGGACCAAGTGGTTCATTTTCTCGCACATGCCATTGGTTTGGGCGTGGTACGGAGTGGTCCGGATTTTCTTGCAGCCGTACAACTGGCAGAATTCGTGGAACACCTCTGCTTCAAAGGCCGGGCCCTGGTCAGTCAGTACTTTCTCGGGGTACCCATGGGGTCGGCAAAAATAAGCCTGGAACGCTCGAGCAGCGGTTCGACCAGTCAGGTCCTTAACGGGGACTACCACCATAAATCTTGAGTAGTGGTCCACAATGGTCAATGCATAGGTGTACCTACTTCGGCTAGGGGTGAGCTTGACATGGTCTAAGGCGACCAATTCCAGCGGCTGATGGGTGACTATTGGATGTAAGGGTGCCCTCTGGCTAGTCTCGTCCTTTCTCCTTAGCGTACAAGGACCGCATTCCCGGCACCAGGCTTCCACCGATTCACGCATCCCACTCCAATAGAACCGCTCCCTCAACAGCATCTCCAGCTTCTTCCACCCGAAGTGGCCAGCACCATCATGGTATGCCCGCAGGACAGTGGCGACGTCAGCTTGAGGAATGACCAACTGGCATATTTTCTCATGGGTCTTCGGGTTGATCAGCTCACGGTACAGCTTCCCCTGGTGTAGGTAAAGCCGTTTCCGTTCCTTCCACAAGCGTTGGGCTTCGGCTGGGGCGGCAGGGTCTATTCCCGTAGCACCTTGTTCCACCAGAGTCTTGACAAGGCGAACAGCCGGCGCTTGATCCTGAGCTTCCTGCCACTCTTGACTGGGCCGTGGGTCCAGATCCACTCGTTGCTGATGTACTTGTACCCTCTCAGTAGGCGGCTGATGAAACGCAGGTAACTCAATCTCCTCGAGGTCGTCATCCTCGCACCCTTCTTCGGACAGATGGGGCATCCGGGAGAGTGCATCCGCATTAATGTTGACGCGACCGGCCCGGTACTTTATGGTGAAATCATAATTGGCTAGCCGGGCTACCCACCGCTGCTCCAGCGCGCCCAACTTGGCCGTGTTCAGGTGCATCAGTGGATTGTTGTCCGTAAACGCAGTGAATGTTGCTGCCGCCAAGTAGTGGCGGAACCGCTCCGTGATAGCCCACACCAATGCCAATAGCTCGAGCTTGAAGGAGCTATAGTTCTCAGGGTTCCTTTCGGTCGGCCGGAGTTTTCGGCTAGCATAGGCGATCACCTTCTCCTTTCCATCCTGGACCTGGGATAGGACCGCTCCTAGCCCCACGTTACTGGCGTCCGTGTGGAGGATGAACGGGCGCCCATAATCAGGGTATGCCAGGACCTCTTCTCCGGTCAAGGCCGCCTTCAGCTGGCAAAAGGACTCCTCATGCTTGTCCTCCCACGACAGTGGGGCTCCAACGGGTCTACCACCTTTGGTCTGTCCCACGAGGAGGTCTTGCATGGGGGCCGCCATCTTCGTGTATCCCTTGATAAAGCGCCGGTAGTACCCCACCAGGCCCAGGAACTGCCTTACTTCCCTCACCGTGGTTGGCCTCGGCCAGCTCTGGATGGCAGTAATCTTCTCAGTGTCAGGGGCAACACCATCTGCACTCACCACGTGCCCCAGGTACTGCACTCTGGGTTTCAGCAGGTGACACTTAAAGGGCTTCAATTTCATCCCGTACTTGGCAAGGGACGCGAACACCTCGGCCAGGTGCTCCAGATGGGCTTCGTACATCTAGGAATAAACAATCACATCATCCAAGTACAACAGGACGGTCTCGAAGTTTAGATGTCCCAGACAGCACTCCATCAGCCGTTGGAAGATTCCTGGGGCGTTGCACAGCCCGAACGGCATACTATTGAATTCGCAGAGCCCCATCGGGGTGGTGAAGGCGGTTTTCTCCCGATCTTCTGGGGCCACGGCCACTTGCCAGTATCCGCTGGTGAGGTCAAAGGTCGAGAAGTAGTTTGCAGTTCTCAGCGCAGCCAAAGACTCTTCAATCCGAGGTAACGGATAGGCATCTTTATGGGTGATCTGGTTGATCTTCCGGTAGTCCACACACATCCGCATGGTACCATCCTTCTTCTTGACCAGTACCAACGGAGCGGCCCAGGGACTACAGCTGTCCCGAATAACCCCTGCCTCCTTCATATTCCTCAACATATCCTTGGCACACTGGTAATGTGCAGGGGGAATAGGTCTATACCTCTCTTTGATAGGGGGATGTTCACCGGTGGGGATGTGGTGTTGGACTCCCTTAATCTGCCCAAAGTCTAGGGGGTGCTTACTAAAAACCTGTTCATACTCCTGCACCACCCTATATACCCCTGCCCTGTGATGTGTAGGGGTGTCATCAGTGCCTACATGTAGCTGTTGATGCCACTCCTTTGTCTCCCTCTGGTGTGGGGAAGTGCTGGTGGTAGGTGGGAGTGTAGATGGGCTGGCTTCATGGATAGTGTGAGGGTCCAGGGTGAGCAGCTTGGCAATGGTGGCATACCGGGGAAGCCTGACTTCTTCCTCTCCACAGTTCAGCACTCTCACAGGCACTCTCCCTTTCTTCACATCCACCACCCCTCGGGCGGCCATTACAGTGGGCCAGTGCTCGGAAGGCAGGGGCTCTATCATTGCAGGGTAGTCACGCCCCTGAGACCCTACTGCTGCCCTACACCAGATCATCATCTCGCTCCTACGGGGGCACAGTCAATGGAGCAACATCCATCACTCTCACTCCACCAATCTCCCCTCCTGTCGCGCTTACATGCTGGCGGTACATCAGGGCTCGGATCTCACGCTGCACAGCCCTCTGCCGGCTCCCTGCCGCTGTGGCGGCCAGCTGTTGCAATAGGGACAACACATCAGTCATACAGTGCTCCATCACATTGGTTCCCAGCACTATTTTCGGGTTATGATCACTGGGCTCGTTCATAATCACAATCATACCCTGGTGTTGCAGTTCGGCTTGCCCCACTGTCATAGCCACTTGTTTATACCCCACCTGGGTCAATGGGAGTCCATTAGCGGCAATCAATGTTATACTATTGTCTGGGGGCGCCAGTTCGTCTACGGCCCAATACCGCTGGTACAACGTGTATGGTATGGTAATTACCTGTGATCCAGTGTCCAAGAGAGCCATCACTGGTATGCCGTCCACAGCCACGGGGATGATAGGGCGGGCCCCGATATATCGGTCCCGCCAGTCCGGGGGGCCACGATGTTCTACTCCTGAGGATTGGCCCGGGGCCCCAGGGGTTGCTCGTTTAACGGGCACTGTCGGTAGTAATGACCCGGCTTACGGCACTTGTAGCAGATTGGGGGTCTGCTCCGCGGGTTGTTAGCACTTTTCCGCTGCATCCAGGGAACATCCTCGGGACTGTCAGCAAGCTGGATCTGTGCTGGAGGCTGAGGTCGGGTCAGAGGTTGTAGTGCAGCCAGGATTTTGGCAAGGTCTCCGTCCATGCGGCGGACCTGGGCTGCCAGTTCTTCCACTGTGCTGCTCGGGACTGCAGATGTTGGAGAGGTTGATTTAGCTGAGGCTGCCACAACGGGAGCCGTCTCAACGGGCCACGGGGCGGGTTCCAGACCTTCGGTTGCTGGGGGCTGTAGTGCTTTAATGGCCCGCTCCTTTAACACAGCAAAGTCCACATCAGGGTGTTCTAGGGCCCACAGCCGGAGTTGTTTACGATCCTCAGGGGACCTCATCCCCTGCGCAAATTGCTCCACTAACATCTTGTTGCTATCCGCCTCATTGATAGGATTCGCCCGCTTCAGCGTGCGGAGGGCGGTCTGCAGACGTAGAGCATAGTCCCGAATGCTATCCCCAGCTCGTTGCCGGCACTGGTAAAACTGCATCCTCAGCTCAGCTTCAGTCCGGGTCTCGAAGGCAGTCTGTAGCTTCTCAAAGATGGTGGCTACAGAGAGCCGGTCCCCCTCGGCCCAGGTCTCCGCTTCCTGCTCCGCCGCACCGGTTAACTGGCCTAGCACTATCGCTGCACGTTGCTTATCAGTCAGGGGGTACAGCTCTAGCAACGGGTTAAGCTTTTTCCGGAAGGCCTGTAGGGCATCCGGTTTCCCGTCATACTGCGGTAGCCAGGCAGCTCCGGGCGCATAGGGCAAGGAAAACGGCATGACCTGAGCGAGCGTGGGGGCCGCGGCACCTCCCGCTGGTACGGCCGGGACCTGGGCAGGTCCATCCCCATCCGCGGGTGCCGCTGCGGCTGCGACCACCGCTCCTCCAGCGGCTCCGTCGGGCGCAGACATCTTGTTTCCGTCCCCCTTAGCTCTTTCCGGCCCCTCCTCTCTCGGGGCGGGGTTTTGGCCTTCTCGCCTCTACTGCTCGAGAAGACGCTCGAGCGGGAACTTTTCGCGCCAAAGATGGCGGCTTCTGAAATTTTTCTGCCGGATGCCTCCGGCGGTAACAAGGCGCACCTCTACCAGACGGCAGAGCAGTAAGATCCTGTTCGTGACGCCAAGTTGTCGCGGGCGGGGAGGAGGGTGTCAGCACACCGCGCTCACCCCTTCTGCTCGGGTCCGGCTGCTCAGTGGTGGCTCGAGCCGTAGGCCGGATCCCGGGGGTTTTCCTCGAGCGGCACTCCTCGCCCGTGAGTGAAAGGGGGGTTGTTTGGGGTGTTGGGATAATGTCCGTGACGCCACCCACGGTTGTGGTGATTGGTAGCACCACCGCTGCTTAATACGGGGATCCCGGGGATGGTGATGTGGAGCAGCCAGGTGTTGTGTTGCCCCTCCGTGGGTAGGGGTTGGTGATCCCGGGGCCCGGTGATGGCTTGTGAGGTGCAGGGCCTGGTGGGCGCAGGGACTCGGGGGCAGCGCTGTGCCTTGCGGCACTGTGGTACTCACTCAGCCTGAGACTTGGACACAGTTTGTACGGTAAACCAAACGGCTGGTAGGACGGTCCCACAGACGGCTGCTTTGCTTTCCCGGTAGGTGACGGTGATGTCCCTCTTCCTTGCACCTGTATGTACGGATGGTTGCGATGGGTCCCCACCGGTAACCCGCTCCGCTTCAAGCTGGGCCGGAGGAGCACTACACTTTGCCCGCAGGCGCTGGTCCACAGAGACTGGTGCCCTGGCGGTGGCGGAGCCTCTGTTGTACGGATTGGGCTGTTGCCTTCAATCGGGACTTGGTTGTTGGGGGAATCTACGTCCCCTTCACTGACGGATTCGGCAAATTTGGCGACTCCTAGCCTTGCTGGGGTCCGAGAGGCCCCTGCCCTGGTGCTGACTGTCTTTCGGAACACTGCTCCGGACCACCGGGCACACAGCCAACGGGGTCCTTCCAGGAACTTCCAAACGATCCCCCTCCAGACAGTCACCGCCGTCGCTGACCTTGCTGTTCTGGCCCTACACAAAGCTGGGCTCTCAGGCTTGCACACTCTCTGCTCGGTCACCACTTCTTGCTTTCCTCCTTTTCCACTTTCCCTTCTCTTACTGTCACTTGCTGTTTACTTTAGCTCCTCACTCAAGCTCCTCCTGAGCTAATCTCTGCTTGTTTACTCAAGCCCTGCCTGGGCTAATCTGCCTGGTTCTTCCCGCCTCCAGAGCTGTGATCTCCTTGGTGGGCGGAGCCAACCGCCTGGCCCACCCCCTGGTGTGAATCATCAGACTCCTGGAGGAAGGCAACAAGGATTTTTGGTTCAGCTTAGGTGTGCCTACCTGGGATGTGGGGTGTGGTGGTGTTGTGACCTGTGACCCCTGGCTTGCCCAGGGCGACACATGTGCATGCCACACAGGTCCTCTGGGAGTGTACCTAGGACATGTGCGCGCACCACTGCCTTTTTCTTAAAGGGCCAGTGCGTCATTTCACGGAAGTGCCTCTCAGCCTATTGCTGAGAAGCAATGGGTACTTGAGACACTCTCCCACTAGGGGAGGTGACTGATCAACGTGATTAGTTAGTTAGTGGTTTGTTCCCTAACCAGCTAGTTGTCAGGTCCCCTTGTCCGCTGTGCTTCCCATTACAGTGCACAGTGTTCTTGCCTGTCTTTTGGTTTTGTCTGTACCCTGGTGGTCCTGGTTTAACTAGTGACTATGTTTATCCACCCCAGCCATGCCATCTGCCTCAGCTACCTCGGTGGTCCTAGCTTTACTAGTGACTGTGTCCATCCACCCTGGTCGTGCCAACTGCCTCAGCTACCCCGGTGGTCTCAGCTTTACTAGTGACTGTGTCCGTCCACCCCGGCCGTGCCAACTGCCTCAGCTACCCCTGTGGTCTCAGCTTTACCAGTGACTGTGTCCGTCCACCCCGGCCGTGCCATCTGACTCAGCTACCCTAGTGGTCCCAGCTTTACTATTGACTGTGTCTGTCAACCCCGGCCGTGATATCTGCTCTCAGATACTCAAGTGGTCACAGCTTTACTAGTGACTCTGCCTGTCTGTCCTGGTGATGCTATCTACTTCGGCCATCCTTGTGGTAACTGTCTAAACTAGAAACTCTGCCTGTCTGCACCTGTGTCCATCCCTGCCCTGAATATTAGCTGCTACAGTCTCGGTCTCTACCCTGGGAGTGGCATGTGGCGTCTGCCTCGCAGTGGGCACTTAGTCAAGGCATTCCCACTAAAGGGTCCAGTGGGTCCACTCTCGTCGCTTTACCATCTGTAGCGTCAAGCATTACACTCATGAATGGGTTAATACCAGAGGAGGTTTGGACTCTATAAATATGGGGTCAGTAGAGCAGTGGGAACTTTTCTGCTCCTCAGCTCTCGGTCCCTCGATCTGTAACGTTACGGGGTCTCCATTTCATTGCTGCAGATCCTTCCACCTCTCAGAAATATCACTCACAGGTGATTGGGAAGATTCAGGAGGGAATAAATGTCATGACCGGATATGTTACACCGATGGCTCCTATTACAGGACCGTGCTGGTATCAGTGAGCTCTTATAAATAGATTCGGGAAGCATTTCAGTATTTCCAGCAAAACCTCTTTACATACGCCAGATGGAATCCAGCAGATTTTCTAGTAGACGCAGACCTTACCTTGCATGACCCCGCTTTCCTGGAGAGGCAATGTCTCCTAGACTAAACTATACCCCACAGCTCCTGACCTAATGTTGTCCACCTGGGCAGTGGAGCCATGTACACGTCCATCACACTTCTGTCCACAGATGAGGACTGTCCACTAACTGAGGCAGGGTAAGGCCCCATTGCGGTGTCCATTTGTCACATACGTGTTTTCACAGATAGCCATTATAATCCATGTGGATGTTCACATGTCAATACGTTTGTACGGACCACGTGTAAGCAAAAAATCAAGGACATGTGCATTCATTATCCTAGTCAAGGATCAAAATCGCCCATACAACTCTATGGAAAATCACATGAGCTGTCCGTTTCTAACATTGTAATGGGCAGGAAAAATTTTGAAATTGTATTTTTTTTTTATGATGTGAGAAAATCACTGAAGAAAAAAAAATCTGATCCAAAACAATCATAGATTTTTTTCAGGGCGGGGGTGGGGGCAAAAGAAAAAGCAGTGACTTACAGTGCCTACAAGTAGTATTCAACCCCCTGCAGATTTAGCAGGTTTGATAAGATGCAAATAAGTTAGAGCCTGCAAACTTCAAACAAGAGCAGGATTTATTAACAGATGCATAAATCTTACAAACCAACAAGTTATGTTGCTCAGTTAAATTTTAATAAATTTTCAACATAAAAGTGTGGGTCAATTATTATTCAACCCCTAGGTTTAATATTTTGTGGAATAACCCTTGTTTGCAATTACAGCTAATAATCGTCTTTTATAAGACCTGATCAGGCCGGCACAGGTCTCTGGAGTTATCTTGGCCCACTCCTCCATGCAGATCTTCACCAAGTTATCTAGGTTCTTTGGGTGTCTCATGTGGACTTTAATCTTGAGCTCCTTCCACAAGTTTTCAGTTGGGTTAAGGTCAGGAGAATGACTAGGCCACTGCAACACCTTGATTTTTTCCCTCTTGAACCAGGCCTTGGTTTTCTTGGCTGTGTGCTTTGGGTCGTTGTCTTGTTGGAAGATGAAATGACGACCCATCTTAAGATCCTTGATGGAGGAGCGGAGGTTCTTGGCCAAAATCTCCAGGTAGGCCGTGCTATCCATCTTCCCATGGATGCGGACCAGATGGCCAGGCCTCTTGGCTGAGAAACAGCCCCACAGCATGATGCTGCCACCACCATGCTTGACTGTAGGGATGGTATTCTTGAGGTCGTATGCAGTGCCATCCAGTCTCCAAACGTCACGTGTGTTGTTGGCACCAAAGATCTCGATCTTGGTCTCATCAGACCAGAGAACCTTGAACCAGTCTGTCTCAGAGTCCTCCAAGTGATCATGAGCAAACTGTAGACGAGCCTTGACATGGCGCTTTGAAAGTAAAGGTACATTACGGGCTCGTCTGGAACGGAGACCATTGTGGTGGAGTACGTTACTTATGGTATTGACTGAAACCAATGTCCCCACTGCCATGAGATCTTCACGGAGCTCCTTCCTTGTTGTCCTTGGGTTAGCCTTGACTCTTCGGACAAGCCTGGCCTCGGCACGGGTGGAAACTTTCAAAGGCAGTAGTTCCATAAGTCTTCCACTTCCGGATGATGCTCCCAACAGTGGAGACAGGTAGGCCCAACTCCTTGGAAAGGGTTTTGTACCCCTTGCCAGCCTTGTGACCCTCCACGATCTTGTCTCTGATGGCCTTGGAATGCTCCTTTGTCTTTCCCATGTTGACCAAGTATGAGTGCTGTTCACAAGTTTGGGGAGGGTCTTAATTAGTCAGAAAAGGCTGGAAAAAGAGATAATTAATTCAAACATGTAGAGCTCATTGTTCTTTGTGCCTGAAATACTTCTTAATACTTTAGGGGAACCAAACAGAATTCTTGTGGTTTGAGGGGTTGAATAATAAATGACCCTCTGAATAAACTTTTCACAATTTAAGAAAAAAATTAAAAAAGAAGTAACGTTCTTTTTTGCTGCAGTGCATTTCACACTTCCAGGCTGATCTACAGTCCAAATGTCACAATGCCAAGTTAATTCCGAATGTGTAAACCTGCTAAATCTGCAGGGGGTTGAATACTACTTGTAGGCACTGTATGTATGAGGCCTAATAGTCTCTACCTGTGACTCCTCAATCCATACTTTTTTGGCCTTGTTCACATGTTCCTGTTTCCAGTAAGTGTGGTGTCTGTTTTCACATGTACTGTGGACACGGTCACACGCATACTCATTAAAATCAATTGTGATCTTCACACTTCCGTCTTCTCACCAGGTCACTCAGGCTGTACGAGACTCATGACTGCGTTGAGTGGTGAGGAACATCACCGATGGACACAGTGATGAGCGCTGATGTCAGGAACATCATCTATCAACAGAGTCATGAGCGCTGACGTCAGGAACATCATCAATCGACAGAGTGATGAGCGCTAATGTCAGGAACATCATCTATCGACAGAGTGATGAGCGCTGATGTCAGGAACATCATCTATCAACAGAGTCATGAGCGCTGAGGTCAGGAACATCATCGATCGACAGAGTGATGAGCGCTAATGTGAGGAACATCATCTATCGACAGAGTGATGAGCGCTGATATCAGGAACATCATCTATCAACAGAGTGATGATTGCTGATGTCAGGAACATCATCTATCGACAGTGATGAGCGCTGATGTCAGGAACACCATCTATCGACAGAGTGATGAGCGCTGATGTCAGGAACATCATCTATCGACAGAGTGATGAGCGCTGATGTCAGGAACATCATTGATTGACAAAGTGATGAGCACTAATGTCAGGAACATCATCTATCGATAGAGTGATGAGCGCTGATGTCAGGAACACCATCTATCGACAGAGTGATGAGCGCTGATGTCAGGAACATCATCTATCGACAGAGTGATGAGCCCTGATGTCAGGAACATCATCTATCAATAGAGTGATGAGCGCTGATGTCAGGAACACCATCTATCGACAGAGTGATGAGCCCTGATGTCAGGAACATCATCTATCGACGGAGTGATAAGGTTATGAGAGCTTATGTAAGGATCATCATCGATCGACAAAGTGAGCGCTGATGTCAGGAACATCACCTATCGACAGAGTGATGAGCACTGATGTAAGGAACATCATTGATTGACAGAGTGATGAGCTGATGAGAGTTGATGTAAAGAACATCATCGATCGACAGAGGGATTAACGCTAATGTCAGGAACATCATCTATCAACAGAGTGATGAGCGCTGATGGCAGGAGCGTTACCACAGTAATGTTACTGATGTCACCGCTGCTCAGAGGCGCCGGGTCTTGCAAGCAGAGTTGTCAGTCAGACGTCCCTGCTTACTCTGCACTCTAGACAAATTAGAACAGTTTGAAAATTTTGAATTTTTTTTTTTGTCGGCGGGAATTGAATGAGGGAAAAAAGTGATGAATGCGGGAAAGTTTCAGGGAGTGTGTATTGAACTAAATAATTGTTTCATGTGTGTGTTTGTCTTTTTTTTAATTACTGGGTTAGTAATAGGATGTCTGATAGATGCCTCTTCATTACTGACCCCTGGGCTTGATGCCAGCTGTCACTACACAGCTGACATCAACCACCAGCTACCATTATCCTGATTGCCACCGCATCAAGGCAATCAGGAACAGACGGGCAAAGCACCAGAATTGGCACATCTATTGGATGCACCACTTCTGGAGATGAGGCGGGCTGGAATTTTTGGACTGAGAAGGGCCAAATAACCATGGACCTTCCCAGCCTAATAAAATCGGCCTCCAGCTGTCTGCATTTTGTCCGGCGAATTTTGATAGTTTTGTGTGATATTCTGTCCAAATTGCCTTTTTTCTCCATTAGTATTGTTGTTCCAATACACACAAAGGAAATAAACATGTGTATAACAAAACATGTGTAACTGCAATAATTTTCTGGGAAAAATACTTCATTTTCTGGAACAAATTCAAGTGTGCGAACACTTTTGACCATGACTATATATATATATTGTTTATTTTTCATTTCTGCAGTCTCCTAGTAAGATGGGAAATAAATTCATATTGTTATTAAGATCCAATGACTATAAAATCTTTCATCATTTCCACAGTAAGGAATCATTTGGGGTCTCTTTGTCAGGATTTTATGCTGAGCGCTGAAGAGGTAGGGGGCTGTTGTGAGAACGTATTTCAATTAGTGCATCCGAGCCTGTACAGTTTAGGGTGTTAGATGGACGACTCTCTCTTCATTTCTAAAGCGGGCTTTACACGCTACGATATATCTAACGAGATGTCGGCGGGGTCACGTTGTAAGTGACGCAAATCCGGCATCGTTAATGATATCGTAGCATGTGACAGCTATGAACGAGCAGAAATACTCACCTTCTCGTTCATCGTTGACACATCGCTCATTTTCTAAAAATCAAACGTCCTATTGTTCATTGTTCCCGAGGCAGCACACATCGCTCCATGTGACACCCCGGGAACGATGAACTGCAGCTTACCTGCAGTCGCCGGCAATGCTGAAGGAAAGAGGTGGGCGGTATGTTTACATCCCGCTCATCTCCGCCCCTCCGCTTCTATTGGCTGGCCGCTGTGTGACGACGCTGTGACGCCGAACGTCCCTCCCCCTTCAGGAAGTGGATGTTCGCCGCCCATAGCGAGGTCGTTTGGAAGATAAGTACGTGTGACGGGGGGTTACAACATTGTGCGACACAGGCAAGAAATTGCCTGTGCCGCACAAACGATGGGGGCGGGTGTGATCGAAAATGCGATCGCACAAGAAATCGACACATGTAAAGCAGCCTTTAGTCTTATGAAGCGCTTACACTATGTGCTATGGTGTCCGTTCATGACTCTGCTTAGGGCATCTGTCTGACGCATTGAAAATTGGGACTTAGACGTGCCTCTGACAAAGTAAATGGTAGGAAACAAAGTTCAGAACAGGTAGTGTTGGACTCCATTTGCCCTTTTTTTCTAGCAGTGTCCATCTACTTAGTCGGACATAGTAGGCTCAGTGTCTCCATTGGGCGAAAATATCACTTGCTTTCTTTCAGGGGGTTCAGATGGAAGTCATGAATGGACAGCATAACGCAGTGTGAACGCTGTCTAAGGGCGGCTTTGCACGTTGCGACATCGCAAGCCGATGCTGCGATGTCGCACGCGATAGTCCCCGCCCCCGTCGCAGGTACGATATCGTGTGATAGCTGGCGTAGCAAAAATTATCGCTACGCCAGCTTCACATGCACTCACCTGCCCTGCGACCGTCGCTCTGGCCGGCGACCCGCCTCCTTCCTAAGGGGGCGGGTCGTGCGGCGTCATAGCGACGTCACACGGCAGGTGGCCAATAGCGGCGGAGGGGCGGAGATGAGCAGGATGTAAACATCCTGCCCACCTCCTTCCTTCCGCATATCCTACGGAAGCCGTAGTGATGCCGGTAGGAGATGTTCCTCGCTCCTGCGGCTTCACACACAGCGATGTGTGCTGCCGCAGGAACGAGGAACAACATCGGACCGTCGCGTCAGCGTAATTATGGATTACGCCGACGCTGCACTAATGATACGATTACGACGATTTTGCGCTCGTTAATCGTATCATCTAGGCTTTACACAGTACGATGTCGCATGCGATGCCGGATGTGCGTCACTTTCAATTTGACCCCACCGACATCGCACCTGCGATGTCGTAGTGTGCAAAGCCGCCCTAAGACATCTTGTGCAGTACGACTGGCAGCTGCGAGGTAATTTGCTTTTGGTGATCTATGAAAATAACCTTGTAATCCACGAAATAATTTTCTGAAAGTGGAAATATGAGGTGCCCGTAATCTTTATTGATGTGTACAGAAATCTCATAAAACAATGTTTGTATATCATGGGTGTAGTCATTGATCTGGAAACCTTGGCTGTGAATGTATGCTACTCTGTCCGTACAACGATGGAGAGATGCAAAATGTCTTTTTTTTAACACCACATTGATTTAGCTCTTGTCTTTAAGAACATGAAGGATCATGGAGGTGAAATTTCAGTTTCCACCCTGACATGTCCAACCAACTTTACCCACCCCAAGTCTCGGCTTCCTACACCTATGTGATTTAAGGTCCATCTGATTTCTAAGAGTAAACGAGCACAAAACAACTATATACAAGTTCACACGGGCTGACACCAAGTGTACAGAAATAAAACGATCGTCATTACCATCACTCTGTCCTTCCAGAGCGTGCACGTTACCGGCAGCATAGTCCTTGTTTGTGATGATTTCTAATTTCAGCATACCCGATCTAGCCATTGAGCGTGTGTTTAGCTTGTGTGTCGGTGGAGCGGGGACATGATTACGAGGGTTGATTATCAGGAACGAGTGTTTTTATGTACACCAGTCTACAGATCATCCCTTTATCAGACCATGGTGAGAGACAAGAGTAAATTCGATGTAGGTTTTACGCAACATTTCCCTTCTCAACTTTCTTAATGAATGACGACCACATTAGGATCCAATTTTGGTTCCGTTCCTCCAACACAGAAACAAAAGTAGAATTAATACCATGTAATTTTCTTCCTGAGCTGCGTCACAAGGAAAGATATACAGTATATGACCAGATTTGCACATTTCCGGTGTCTCATGGTTTAAGTGAACTCTGTGTAAAGGGTTTTTCCGGTTTCCCTCGACTGAAGTTTGTTTAAAAAAAAAAATAAAAAAATACTCTACTCATCCTCTTCGGGTAAAGCACTGAGTCTCCGCCGCTGGTCTCTGTGCTTGTTGTTGACTGCAGCACTGACATCACATTTATAGCACTGCAGTCAATAACTGAGGTCAGCGGCATATGCCGTCAACTAGGCTTGAAATCACCAATTGGCTGTGGCGCTGGTGTCAATGCTGAAAACAGTAACAGATACTGGGAGCAGTGATAGAAACTCAGCACTGGATCCATGGAGAGGGACTAAAGGATAGTTGTTGTTTTATATAAACAAATAAGGATCAGGCGTTTTTCAAAACTGTAAAGTCCTTATAGTAGTAATCTATGTTCAGATCATGGGAAGTCACATCTTTTGGCCATAATACAGACTCATAATGCAATGTGACCTCGGAGCAGTCTGAAGATGACTCTTGCACCATCTTTGTGCATGGATGATGAATGGCGATGTCCATAACCAAGTATGTTGTCATTGACTGATGATGATCCTTACACAGACCTCCATCATTGTCTACTGTTCACTCATCTTGTATTTGTTCCAATGCTTCGGTTGTAAGCACCCAACCATTGGAAGAATGGAAGACTTTTTTTCGACTAATGCCAAGTCTTAATAGCTGATATAGTTAATAAGCATCACCAAGAGAGAAGATACTACGCTTTGCATGCCTGGGGAGGTGCAACACTCGGTAACTGTCCCGGGATAAGCTAGCTAAGCATTACTACAATGTAATGAATGATGTTCTTCCATTACAACTCTAATGACATTTTGCTCAAAGTCTTGAATACTTTTTGGTAGGAAATGCCTTCTCCATCTTCAGAAGTCGGGTTGGGGTCCAGGTGGTCTTCATAGTTGCTGTCTGTAGTATCTAGCGATGACACAGTGGTAATGCTGTGGGACATGCTGGAGACACCATTTGGCATTGAACTTGGACATGCAATGTTGAGTAAGTCGTTGGACAGTGAGGTGGTAGATGAAGCATCATGCAAGATGTTGGTCATCGAGCTGGTGGAATTTACAGTGGACAATACATTAGTTATCGATCTTGGGATTGGCCTATGTGATAAGCCATTGGGCACTGAGCTGGTGGAAGGACTCGCAGGCATGTTATTAATGTCCAGCTGCTTTGCACTGCAGAACGGGGTGTAATATTCAGTCATTTCCTCGAACTGCTCTCCATCGATTTTATAATATTTCTTCTTTGCTTGCAAGATATTGTTGAATCTGAAGCCCCAAAGTATTTCACGGGGCAAGTAGGATGTTCGCGACTGATGGGATGTTCCTGTGGAATCCCCTGTATATATGAATGTCACTAAGATCTCAAATCTGCCAGAAGCCAAAGCTTTTCGATCCAGAGCATATAAAGGACTATCTTGGTCAATAACATGGACAACCGTGACCGGTGTGACCAATATGATTTGGTCACTGACCAATTTGAGATCTTTGTACTCCATTACGATCCCTTTCTCGTGATCTTCATTATAGCGGAGTAGTTGGGCCCTCACGTTTCCCTCTACCACATGGTTTGGACGGAAGTCACCAATTCGCCACATGAGGCAGAGTTTTCCATCCCTCAAGCCAACAAGAGCAAAGTAACTGAAACGCACCGTCTGTGCTCTTTTCCGGGCGGTAGCCATCTTGGCCATAGCGGCACCTATTATAAATGTGTCAATAATACAGCTGAATACTGATTGTATAGTGACCAATATAATCGCCAAAGAGCACTCCTCTGTGACACAGCGGCTACCATAGCCAATGGTTGTCTGTGTCTCAAGTGAGAATAAAAATGCTCCTGCAAATGTGCGAACATTGTCAATGCAAGGCGTTATATCCAAGTTGTTGAAATCGCCATGGTGTAAGGCGATGATCCAGAAGAATAAGCCAAACAGAAGCCACGATAAAACATAGGATAAGGAAAATATGATCAGCATGTGACGCCACTTCATATCAACCAACGTGGTGAAGATGTCAAGAACGTAACTCTCCCACTCGCCAAGGATGCTTTTGAAGTAGACATTGCAGGTGCCATCTTTTTGCATAAATCGGTGCTGGTAGGATTTTTTGTACATCAGACTGTGTTGATGCCATGTGTGCTCTTTTACATTGACCAGCTTCCATGTATCTGTAACTTGTGTCATCTTGGCATTCAATGCGAACCTTCATGCAATGTTATATTCTGTCGTGAGTGAACTCCTGAAAAAGAAATTGTTTTGTAAGAATTATTACAATTTTTTTTTTAACTTTATGTGAAGACATATGATTAGTAGAGTTATTGCAAATTGATGCACAAGACCTGGTCCAGTGGTATTCCATGGCCAGAACAGGAACCCTGAGAACCACCATCTACCTTCTGGCATCTGCGGCTCCTCTTTTGACTAGTCAGTCCAGCACTTGAGGCCAGTTAATCAAAAGAAGAACAACGATTGTCGGATGGTAAGAGACAGTTCTCAGGGCTCCTGTCCTGTGAAGATATATGGTTAGTAGAAATATTGTGTTGATTCACAAGAACTGGTCCAGTGGTATTCCATGGCCGGAACAGGACCCTTGAGAACCGTTTCCTATCCCCCAGCATCTGCGGCTCCTCTTTTGACTAGTCAGTCCCGCACTTGAGGCCAGTTAATCAAAGAAGAACAACGATTGTTGGATGGTAAGAGACAGTTCTCAGGGTTCCTGTCCTGTGACGATATATGATTATTAGAGATATTGCAAATTGATTCACAAGACCTAGTCCAGTAGTATTCCACGGCCAGAACAGGAACTCTGAGATCCGGCACCTACTTCCCGGCATCTGTGGCCCCTCTTTTGACTAGTCAGTCTGGCACTTGAGACGAGTTAATCAAAAGAAGAATAACGATTGTCGGAAGGTAAGAGACAGTTCTCAGGGCTCCTGTCCTGGGAAGACATATGGTTAGTAGAGATATTGCAAATTGATTCACAAGAACTGGTCCAGTGGTATGCCATGGCCGGAACAGGAACCCTGAGATCCACCACCTACCTACCGGCATCTGTGGCCCCTCTTTTGACTAGTCAGTGTGGCACTTGAGGCCAGTTAATTAAAAGAAGAACCACGATTGTTGGATGGTAACAGAAGGTTCTCAGGGATCCTGTCCTGCAGAAACAGACTAGTGATGTGGCTGTTAACCAGGCACCACAATTCGGATTTGGCAATTGTCATGGTGAGCTTTCGGAGCCCATTCTAACCCTTCTAATTTGGGTTTCAGCTTGCATATCCCACCCCTGACTCTTGAGGCCACCAACTATGAAAATCTACTTGATGAGTGGGATCTCAACTTTTTCACCATCAAATATACACATGCAATTGGTGTTGATTTTCCGTTTTGACCATAAGACCTATAGCCAATCATAAAAGTAAACTTTCTGCCATATTTGGCCCCTTTTTTCTTTTTTTTCTGAAGTCCATATTAACGAAACCAGACGTTCACAAGCAAAGTGTGGAAAATAAAGAAACAGCAATGAGATTTCAAATGGAAAACATGTTCATGGTTTTAATTGTTTTCACGTTCACAGCTTCAAACAATAGTTATTTTAGAAATAACCACAGACATCGGGGAATAAATCCGCTTAAATCAGAAGCTACTGGTTGACTCTGCTCTGGATTACGGAAAGAATATTTTTACATCAATTGTGTCGGTTTATAAAAATGCTGGAACACCACTTTCCTGAAATAATTAAAAAAATGTTCTTTCGGTTCTTGCATGATGAAGTTTGCATGTCTCAACAAGACTAACAAAACAGCAGATGATACCGGGAACATTCTCCTAATTGTCACAATCACACAAAAAGTGCAGCTGCACAGCGCAGCCGGGTACAGCGCCAAATATAGCAGCAAATTATTCTTCAGAACAGATAGCTTTCACAACCCAAGAAGACAGAAAGAGATCTGGATACTTTTTCTTTTCTTTTATAGCTTTAATTTTTGTGAACGGCAGCTGTTTTATCTTTATAGTTGACCTATCGCATAATTCCAGACACAATACTCACCCCAGTGTCCATAGAGCAAACCTCCAGCCATAAATCAAACCTTGACTGTGCTCCAGAGGATTCTTGTATGAATAAATAGAGATTTAGTAAGGTAATCAACCATGAATTATGTATAACTACTATAATAGAACTTTCTATGATAGGAATATAACTACTATAATACTGCCCTCTATGTCCAAGAATATAACTACTATAATACTGCCCCTATATACAAGAATAAAACTGCTATAATACTGCCCATATGTGCAAGAATATAACTACTATAATACTGCTCCTATGTACAAGAATATAACTACTATAATACTCCTCGCTATGTCCAAGAATATAACTACTATAATACTGCTCCCTATGTACAAGAATATAACTACTATAATACTGCTCCCTATGTACAAGAATATAACTACTATAATACTGCTCCCTATGTACAAGAATATAACTACTATAATTCTGCCTCTATGTCTAAGAATACAACTACTATAATGCTGTCTCTATGTACAAGAACATAACTACTATAATACTGCTCCCTATGTACAAGAATATAACTACTTTAATACTGCTCCCTATGTACAAGAATACAACTACTATAATACTGCCCCTATGTACAAGAATATAACTACTATAATACTGCTCCTATGTACAAGAATATTACTACTATAATACTGCCTCTATGTACAAGAATACAACTACTATAATACTGCTTTTATGTACAAGAATATCATTACTATAATACTGCCTCTATGTACTAGAATATAACTACTATAATACTGCCCCATATGTACAAGAATATAGCTACTCTAATGCTGCTATGTACAAGAATACATACTGCTTTTATGTACAAGAATATAACTACTATAATACTGCCCCATATGTACAAGAATATAACTACTATAATACTACCCCTATGTACAAGAATATAACTACTATAATACTGCCCCCTATATGCAAGAATATAACTTCTATAATACTGCTCCTATGTACAAGAATATAACTACTATAATACTGTCCCCTATGTACAAGAATATAACTACTATAATACTGCCCCATATGTACAAGAATATAACTACTATAATACTGCTCCTATGTACAAGAATATAACTACTATAATATTGCTTCTATGTACAAGAATATAACTACTATAATACTGCCCCATATGTACAAGAATATAGCTACTCTCATGCTGCTGTTATGTACAAGAATACATACTGCTTTTATGTACAAAAATATAACTACTATAATACTGCTTTTATGTACAAGAATATACCTACTATAATACTGCCTCCTATGTACAAGAGTATAACTACTATAATACTTCCCCCTATGTACAAGAATATAACTACTATAATACTGCTCCTATGTACAAGAATATAACTACTATAATGCTGCCTCCTATGTACAAGAATATTACTACTATAATACTGCCTCTATGTACAAGAATATAACTACTATAATACTGCTTCCTAAGTACAAAAATATAACTACTATAATGCTGCCCCCTATGTACAAGAATATAACTGCTATATTACTGCCCCCTATGTGCAAAAATATAACTGCTATAATACTGCTCCTATGACAAGAATATAACTATTATAATACTGCCCCATATGTACAAGAATATAACTACTATAATACTACTCCTATGTACAAGAATATAACTACTATAATACTGCCCCATATGTACAAGAATATAACTACTATAATACTACTCCTATGTACAAGAATATAACTACTATAATACTGCCCCCTATATGCAAGAATATAACTTCTATAATACTGCTCCTATGCACAAGAATATAACTACTATAATATTGCTTCTATGTACAAGAATATAACTACTATAATACTGCCCCATATGTACAAGAATATAGCTACTCTCATGCTGCTGTTATGTACAAGAATACATACTGCTTTTATGTACAAAAATATAACTACTATAATACTGCTTTTATGTACAAGAATATACCTACTATAATACTGCCTCCTATGTACAAGAGTATAACTACTATAATACTTCCCCCTATGTACAAGAATATAACTACTATAATACTGCTCCTATGTACAAGTATTACTACTATAATACTGCCTCTATGTACAAGAATATAACTACTATAGTACTGCTTCCTAAGTACAAAAATATAACTACTATAATGCTGCCCCCTATGTACAAGAATATAACTGCTATATTACTGCCCCCTATGTGCAAAAATATAACTGCTATAATACTGCTCCTATGACAAGAATATAACTATTATAATACTGCCCCCTGTATGCAAGAATATAACTACTATAATACTGCTTCCTATGTACAAAAATATAACTACTATAATACTGCCGCCTATCTACAAGAATATAATTGCTATAATACTGCCTCTTATGTACAGGAATATAACTACTATAATACTGCTCCTATGTACAAGAATATAACTACTATAATACTGCCCCCTATGTACAAGAATATAACTACTATAATACTGCTCCTATGTACAAAAATATAACTTTTTGGCTATTTCCACAATGAACAATACTGAGACTAGGAGTCTATTATAGAATTACAGAGTAATTTGCTTTATTTCTTCTAATATGAATGTAAGCAATTTACATGGATTCTGTCCCTTATAGAGGGAGGGTCCCGACTGCTGCGCGATAGGGAATTCCAAGCCTCAATAATGACCTGGAGATGTAAAATTTTACAATAAAAGAATTTCTATTTAAACATTAAGAACTCAGACGTAAATAGCACGGAGCGGCAGACACTTACACAAACTTAAAAGTCATGCAACGAGGCAGCAATTTGCACTCGAATATCTTAGAGAAACAAACACAATGACATTTAATTTCTGTAAGTGAAACCAGACCCCATAAAAAACGCCATGGAAGCGCTGAAGGTTGACGCTATAATAAGCACCAGAAGTCTAGAGTTCAGCCCATTCTATTTTCCGGTAGATGTTCGCTCAGATTCCACCGTCTTAGCACGTAATAGTGCTGTTCAACAGACGACTGATTAACCCATCAACTACGAAACATAAAAGGACGCATATATGGGATTGGTGGAGGGTTGTGATGAGTAAGTACTACCATGTTTGAGTGCTCAGTACTCGTAACGAGCAACTGTAAGCTCGGACGGGCACGACTGGTTTGCCGAGTATAATGGAAGTCAATGGGGATCTCGAGCATTTTTCCAAAAGATTTTCAGGACAAATGCTTCAATTCCCCATTGACTTCCATTAAACTCAGTAAATGAGTCGAGGTCGTCTGAGCATCAAACTGCTCGTTACTAAAGATTGGTGAGTGTGCTCAACACTGCTCACTACTCGATCGATCATCGGGATTCTTGGGTACTCGTGGAGCTTGGCAGAGTATCGTGGAAGTTCGAATATTTCAAAGTGAAATAACAACCACAATGCACAGGTTTGCTTCACTGCATGATGTGTACCGACACCCCAGGGAGAGCCATTCACAGTCTTTGAATGGCTCTCCCTGAAGATAAAACAACATTCTCGAACATAGTGTGACCAAAAAAAAACCCGCCCTCAAGCTGGAAATTCTCTGTTTATGGCTAACTGCATGTGAGCAGAGACCCAAACAGGTCAATCAATGACTTTCCATAATGCTTGTTACTCTCATCAAGCTCGTCCGAGCGTTTGACCACCTTTAATCGAGTAATGAGCATTTGAGCATTTTGGTGTTACTAGCACCCGAGCATGCTAGTGCTTGCTCATCACTAATGGGGGTCTCTCCTTTGACGACATTGTTGTGAAGCCCATTGGAGAGTCACAGCCCCTTTACTGTAGCACCACATTCAAACCTCTGTCTGTGTATTGTAGCACAGTCCCGTTAATGCACATACTGAAGAGGCGAAGGTTTCAGACCTTAATTAGCCAGTTAGGGTTATGGCTTATTCACTATCATCGTTAGGAAAGGCCACGTGATGCAAATTATAGAGCTGTATAAAAACCCATTCTCCTCTAACCTTGTGCCAAAAAACAGCAGTCATAGATTCTTCTAAGCAGCTGCCTAGCACTCTGAAATTCAAAATGATAGAGGCTGACAAACCAGGAAAAGGTTATAAGAAAATAGCAAGTTACCCTTTCCTCAGAAATGTATTTAAGAAATGGTAGCTACCAGGAACAGTGGAGGCCAAGATAAGTTCTGGAAGACCAAGCAAAATTTCTGGTCTTAAGTAGGTCTTAAAAGAAATAGTAAAATACAACCACAGATAAAACAATACATGACAAATTACGCTATGTCATTATGTCTTTAACAAAAATTAGAATGAAATGCTGAATTAGTATGTGAAAAATTAAGGACACTCCTACCGTAATATAGCCACAGGAATTAAGAATGTGAGTTTAAGCTAGCTGCTGATAATCAAATGCCCCTAGTTAAATGATCATCAGCAAGTGTGACCACCTCTATAAAAGCAGAAGTTTTAGCAGTTTGCTGGTCTGGAGCATTCAGTCATGTTTTAACACAATGCTTAGTAAGAAAAATATTAGCAATGATCTTAAAGAAGCAATTGTTTCTGTCCTTTAACCTGGGAAGGGTTTGGCCATTTCCCAAAAAATTTGAGTCCATCAATTTACAGTGAGAGAGTTTATTTATAAATGGAAACATTCAAGACAGTTGAAATTGTTCCTGAGAGCCAATATCTTCAGAAAATTTACTCCAAGTTCCAACGGTGCAGTCCTCAAAAAAAAAATTGCAAATAATCCCAAGAGCTACAGCTCAGTCTCTAAAGGCAACAGTTAGTAAATGTTCAAGTTCATTATAGTTGAATTAGGAAAAAAATGGAATACTTATGGCTTGTTTGGAAGAGTTGCCAGAAGAAAACCTCTTCTTTCTAAAAAACAACATGGTTACATGGATAAAGTCTATAAAGTTGCATCTGAACAAATCTACGATTTCTGGAACAATGACTTTAGACAGTTACAATGGCCGAGTCACACTCCAGACCTCAATGCAGTTGAAATGCTGTAGTGGGACCTTAAAGGGATTGTTTCTTTTTATATGATGGGTAAAATTGTAAAGACTTGTACAATTTTTCTGTTATTACAAATCCTGTTCATTTTCAAGAATGGAGGGATTTTAAGTTCACAGCTTACAGGTCATTGAGCATGCTCCTTGCCTATGAAACAGGCCACCTTACAGGAACATGTGCAATTGTCACTCCGACGCCAGATAGATGTGACCAGATTCAGTGCTCCTGTGCTCATTCGATGCTGCCTTCACATAGGGCCAAACTGTCAATCTTCAAGGGCGCACCGCTTCCCTAGAAAGCCAGGAGGCAGGGGAGCAGTGCGCTCCTGCAGAAAGAAGATGAGTATATCTTTATAAGAGAGCTGAATATAAACGAATGCCCGCAAAGCTTAAAGACTTGAAGCGACAATATAAAGAAGCATGGGACAAAATTCTTTCAGGACCACATGACGGACTGATAAAGTCATCTAGAAAATCATTACTTCAAATTATTGCTGCCAAAGTTAATTTGATGAGCTATTGATTACTGACGTGTACTTAATTTTTCACAAGTTGCTTCAGAGTTTTGCTTAATAAATATTTGGCAAGGTATAATTTGGTGGACAAGACCAACACCAATTGCAAAAATGAAAAGGTGGATGTCCTACGCTGAGTGCTGTGTGACTTATGTTTCTGCTCAGAAAACGGATGGAGCCTAGCCAAGTCTATGGACATTTTATGGATCCTTACATCAAATTGAGAGGAGAGCCAAGCAAAAAATGAATGTTCACAGCATTCAACTTGGCCCATTTTAGAGATCAGTGTGTTTCTCATCCTTCGAAGACTCACCGATTTAGAGATCGGTGTGGTTCTCATCCTTCGGAGACCTACCGAATTAGAGATCGGTGTGGTTCTCATCCTTCGAAGACCCACCAATTTAGAGATCTGTGGGGTACTCATTCTTTGAAGCCCCACCGATCAAAATTACTGACATGTCTATGACTTTTTAAAACTTTTTTTAATGAAAGATTCACAATATACTTGTTAATAAAGATAAGAATACCCTGCCTTCCTTGAAAAACAGGTATTTCTTGATCTTCCTACAAGAGATGTCCCGGAATGACGCCACTGTGATACCACTAAATGTAATTAGGCTGTAAGATTTTACTCATGAAAGGGGAAAAAGGTTCATTGGGAATTAGGAATTGTCTGTGGTTTCTGAAGCATGTCCCCTTTAAAGGGACTTTTGACTGCATTGTTTAATTTGATTTAAAGTACCTCACCCATTTGGTGCTGCTCCACTGATTCCGGAACAATTTTTCTTTTACTTCTGTGCCCCTCTGTTCCAAAGTTATGGTCCCTGTAATAATGGTACAAATATTTCCTATAACCAACTGACCATGTGGCACAGAACTTCAATGTGGGTGTGGCCATGTTTTGATTGGTCAGCGTCACAGGAGAAAAAAGCAAACGCCCACAGAAAAGTTTTCAGGTAGGAAAATTTACCCCATTATTACTGGGGGCATAATTTGGGAACGGAGAGGCACAGAAGAAAAAGAAAAAACGTTCCAGAATCAGTGGAATAGCAGCAATTAGATGATGTACTCAGTTTAAATTTAAAAATCCACTGAACGTTGCCTTTTAATGGAACCTTCTTCTGAAACCACAGAAATTTGTTTGATTCCTAATTGATTTCCTGGAAGTACTGCACCAATTTTAGCTTAATTAATACCAATGAAAGGTCCCCTATATTATAGTATTACGTGACCTATGGATAATGGTCTCTAAAGTCCACAACCATTTAAAGGTACCTGAACTCTTTTGGCCGAAAATGACAGGTCACCTTCTTCTCATTTCTACTGAAACCAGTATGGGAGTATCTCTGATTGGCTTGGAGGACATTGGCACCTCTTGGAATCAATGGAATAGGTTGTACTCACATGCTGAAGTTGTTGGCCGCTGTGGCGGCAATAGTGCATAATTTTGTCACCATTTTCCAAATTCGAGGCAAAAACATTACAGGTGTATTGTGATTGTAGCTAAAAATGCAATTTTTTTTTTCCTTTATGTTAACTATTAACAGCAAGTGTACCTCATACCTAATAGAGGGGGCACATATATTGACTAAGAGCATATATTTTAAGGAAAATGCTTTAGAAATCGGTAAACAAAACATTCACAGGATATAATACGGGTCATAAAACAAGGAGCGCTGCCAAAGTGTAAAGTCCGCTGCATATCTTGGTAAAGTACATGTCGTCCTGGACTAATCCCATTTCTACAAGCATCTGTATTTTCATTAGAAGGTAATCTGACGTAATTGCAGTAGTGCTCAGGAGTTTGTTTATGAAGTCGGTGACAGGCGCTCATCCCTCCGACAGCCTGCAGCCCATAAACCACAATGAGAAGGGTCAGCGCCAGAACATTTCTCTAATATACTTTTCCTTTCACTTCCCTGATTTTTTTTCAAGACGTCTGCTTGCTGTCAGTGAAAAGGAACACGGCAGCTAACCTCCAGACCCGAATCAGTATACTTAAACAGGACTTGTCACTTGCTGTAAATATGAAATCATTTAAGCTGGTGTAAATGCCGCTGTTGTCTTCATTCCTGGGATATTTTTCTTTTATTCCTGCGCCTCTCCGTTCCTGAGATATGGCCTTTTCTTCCCAGTATATAATGATAGTCTTCTTAACCAAGTGGGCGTGGTCTTGATGCTGATGACGCCCACTTGGCTGAAAAGCCTAGATTTACATACTAGGAAAAGGAGGCTATAGGTCGGAAATGGAGAGGTGCAGGAACAAAAGAAAAACAGTGCCAGATTCAGGAGAACAGCGGCATTTACAACAGGTAAAAAAATACACATCTATATAAATGACAAGGGCAATCCTGTAGTCCTAGGCAGGAGAGAGATTGTGATGTTGCTGGCTTTAGTTCACAGAGGATTGTGTACACCGTACACATTATATTAAATAGGTGTAAAATCAAGCCTCTGTGCCATAGTGCAAAATCTACAAGACATTTGTCCACCTACCATTGACCATTTATAAAATATGGGGATTTAAGGACTTTTGGGCCACAACTGTTTAGGTGCTATTCGAATAACTACACCCCTCTATACCGACACTCTACACCATGTTCCAAATTATTATGCAAATTGGATTTAAATGTCATAGCAATTACCGTATTTTTCATTTTATAAGACACACCGGATTATATGACCCACCCCAAATTTAGAGATAAAGAAGGTAAAAAAAAATAAAAAATGGGGTCCATCTTATACTTTGGTGTTGTTTTACCAGAACGGGGCGGCAGTGGTGGTGGGTCACAAGAGGCAGACGCTGTGCTAGCAACAGCAGCAGGTCCAGGGTGGCAGCAGCAGGTCAGTGGTGTCAGTGGCGGGTCAGTGACTGCGGCAGTGGCAGGTCAGTGACAGTGGCGGGTCAGTGACAGCGGCAGAGGCGGCTTAGTGGTGGAGCAGGCCACTGCAGTGAGTATCCCAGTCTGTCCGCAGTCGCGGTTCAAATGATAACGCGCGGCGCATGCGCAGATGGATCTCTCATCCAAGAGCTCCATCTGCGCAAGTGCTGACTCCCAGCAGCCATTATTTGAAACCGGGACCGCGGACAGACTGGGGCACTCGCCGCATAGCCACCGCAGTCCGCACAGCCACCCGCCTGTCTGAAAGAGTGGCAGCCAGCAAGCCGCCCACCCGCACAGAGAGGCAGCCGACAGGCACCCGGCCACGTAGCGACAAGCGGCTGGCCGCTCGCACACAGAGCTGCACAGACAGCCCCCGGTAAGCTATATTTGGATTTTACGACGCACCCCTCATTTTTCTCCCAAATTTATGGGTGGAGAAGTGTGTCTTATAATCTGAAAAATACGGTAATTTTTTTATTTTTTTCAATGAAACTCATTGATGGTATTGTGTCTCAGGGTTCTTTGGATCACTGAACTCAATCTCAGATAACTATGAGAATTAGTTTGCCAGGTGAGCCCAATAAAAGGAAAACTGGATGTTCCACAATATTAAGCAGGCCACAGTTTTCAAGTAACATGGGAAAGAAAAAGGATCTCTCTTCTGCCGAAAAGCATCAAATAGTGGAATGCCTTGGACAAGGGATGAAAACATTAGATGTTCCACGAAAACATAAGCGTGATCATCGTACTGTGAAGAGATTTGTGGCTGATTCACAGCACATACATGTTCGTGCTGATAAAGGCAGAATGAGAAAGGTTTCTGCCAGGCAAGTCCATTGGATTAAGCTGCTAAAAAGCCATTACAAACCAGTAAACAGATATTTGAAGCTGCTTGTGCCTCTGGAGTCCCTCAAACCTCAAGGTGTAGGATCCTTCAATGGCTTGCTGTGGTACATAAACCTACTATTCATCCACCCCTAACCAGTGCTCACAAGCAGAAATAGTTGCATTACGCCCAGACATACATGAAGACTAATTTTCAAACAGTCTTGTTTACTGATGAATGTTGAGCAACCCTGGATGGTCCAGATTGATGGAGTAGTGGATGGTTGGTGGATGGCCAGCATATCCCAACAAGGGTGCGACGTCAGCAAGGAGGTGGAGGAGTCATGTTTTGGGCCGGAATCATGGGGAGACATCTGGTAGGCCCCTTTAGGGGTCCTGAATGTGTGAAAATGACCTCTGCAAAGTATATAGAGTTTCTGACTGACAACTTTCTTCCATGGTACAAAAAGCAGAAACGTGCCTTCAGGAGCAAAATCATCTTCATGCACGACAATGCACCATCTCATGCTGCAAAGAATACCTCTATGTCATTGGCTGCTATGGGCATAAAAGGAGATGAACTCATGGTGTGGCCACCATCTTCCCCTGACCTCAACTCTATAGAGAACCTTTGGAGTATCATCAAACAAAGATCTATGAGGGTGGGAGGCAGTTCACATCAAAACAGCAGCTCTGGGAGGCTATTCTGACATCATGCAAAGAAATTCAAGCAGAAACTCTCCAAAAACTCACAAGTTCAATGGATGCAAGAATTGTGAAGGTGATATCAAAGAAGGGTTCCTATGTTAATGTAACGCCCCTGTAAATGGGTCGTTACAGGGTATTAAATGTTACCTCATTTTTCCCGGGCAGGAGGAAGAAGAGTCCCCACAACACACACTCACATCACACTGGCAGGAAGGAGTTAATAGCTTTTGCAGCATGAAGTTTGTTCTGAGTCCATGACTCATCCTGTCTCCTTAATGAGCAGGTGGCTGGACACAGGCAGGTCCCCATGACAACCTAGGGGAGGGGGGCCTGAATAGGAGTGAGCTTAGTGCAGAGCTCACAGACGTTTTAGGCAGAACATCAGAGGCTGCAAGGGAGTGCAGACGTCCAGAGAACTGCTCCTGTTGAGGAGATGCCATGAGACCAGGGCTGATAACACCTAGAGGAGGGGAATGGAGCTGAGGACTGGGGTTCCCTGGAGAAAGTTGTACCCGGTGGCGGTTGTGTTAGGTCCGCTACCGGGGATGAGAGAGACAGAGAGGCGGCGAGTTCCCAAGATGCTCTATGCCACGGGGACGGCACTAACGCACCGAAAGGGAGAGACCCCCAGAACACCTCACCGGACATCCCTTCCTTCTACCTGCCCGGGACCGACCAAAGGCTACAGGCGGCGAGGACCAGCACCCGGGTGCGATGTGAAACGGACTTTAAATAAAGAACAACTGGAACCGCACACCATGACTGCTGTGAGTAATGCCGCCGCACTGTGCCCCCGGTGTCCCTGAGGACTGTTTCCCTGGGTCTCATTAACCTCTCGGGGCTCCCCCGCTCCACCCGTGGGGAGCGATTCCATCCGGCTGCCCGTAACACCTGCCCCGGAGAGAGACCGCGCAGCGGCGGCTGAACACCTGGCCGCAAACCACGGGTGGCGCTGCAAGCATCCCCCGTCCCCGTCCCATACCGTTTTCTGGGGGAGAGCGATGGCAAGCCCCCCCCAGGGACCCCGTTACCCTCCTTCCGTCCCCCTTGTAACACCGGACTGACGGTCGGACTTTCCTTTTATTGAAACCCGCCGGGGGTCACGGAAGCCGGGTTGGGCCACTCACAGCCTGACCCCGAATATCACCGGCCCGGTGACCGTGCGAGCCCTGCAAGCCCCGGCGTGGGCGTTTCATTAACATGTAACTTGGACAGTTAGGATGTTTTGGATTTAAATAGCTTTTTATTCCAGTGAATGTGACCCTTAATGCTGCAAATTCCACAAATGAGCATTTTCAGTTCTTTAAAACATATAAAATGTTTAGAAACGCTACAGTGCCTAATAATATGGAACAGTGCATTATGATTTTTTTTTTAATTTTGAAGATTACACTGTTATCATTGGGACTGGCATTACACCGACCATTTAGAAAAATCAGAGAAAAATATAATTTGCATAATAATTTGGAACATGGTGTCAGTCTGAAGTTGTGCGAAAATAGGATTAGTCTTTGTGGACTTGATGGGTCTTCCTGCACTTTAAAGGGAAACTATCAGGAGTAGTAATGAGTGAGCATTACCATGCTCGGGGCACTACCATGCTCGGGTGCTCGGTACACAAAATGAGCTGTTGGACACTCGGACGAGTTTCACTCCAGTACCGAGTATAATGGAAGTCAATGGGAAACATGAACATTTTTCTGGAAAATCTTCTGTAAAAATGCTCAAGTTTACCATTGACTTCCATTATACTCGGTACTCGAGTCGAGCCCATCTGACCTGCTTGTTTCGAGTACCACGAACTCGAGCATGGTAATATAATAATATATAATAATATTTATTCATTTATATAGCGCTGTTAATTCCACAGCACTTTACATACATTGTCAACACTGTCCCCATTGGGGCTCACAATCTAAATTCCCTATCAGTATGTTTTTATGTTTTTGGAGTATGGGAGGAAACCGGAGTACCCGGAGGAAACCCACGCAAACACGGGGAGAACATAGAAACTCCTTGCAGATGTTGTCCTTAGTGGGAATTGAACCCAGGACCCCAGCGCTGCAAGACTGCAGTGCTAACCACTGAGCCACCGTGCCGCCGAGCATGGCAATGCTCGCTCATCACTAGTCAGGAGCCATTATTCAACAATACAATCATGTTCTTGATGTTGCATAATGCTATTTACTTGTCTTCAAAAACAATTTTTATTGCCCTTTTACTCGGCAAAGGCACATCCTCTTCAATTAGTCCGGTGGCCACCACTACAGAGCAGTCCAGCTTTTGGTTGGCATTCTTTGAAATTGTCAAAGACATCTTGTGCATGCGGCAGCAATTCATGTCCTATCTAGGATAAGTCATAAATATTAGGTTGGTGGCGGTTTGACACCTGGTACTGTGTAATGGCTGTGAGTTGTACTACATGGTCTCTCCTATACACAAGTATGGTAGAGAAAATGTGTGACGCCCTGGGCAAGCCAGGGATCACAGGTAATGACATCACCACACCCTACACCCCGGTTAGGTACACCTAAGCTAGACCAGAAATCCTTGTTGCCTTCCTCCAGGGGCTGATGTCCACACCAGGGGGTGGGCCAGGCGGTTGGCTCCGCCCACCGAGGAGTTCACAGTCCTGGAGGCGGGAAAACCAGGCAGTTGAAGTAAGAGTTAGAGGAGAGGAGAGATCAGGGTTGGAGTTTGAAGTAGAAGGAGGGAAAATAGTGAACGAGAAAAAGTGACAGTTTGAAAGCCTGAAGTTGGTCCGGGTGTGTGCCCCGGACTGAGACAGCAAGGTTAGCAGACGGCGGTGACCGTCTGCAGGAGTGGCCTATCGGAGGTGCTGTAAGGACCGTGGACGGGTGGTGGCCCGGCGGTACCGGACCGGTACACAAGGAGAAGCCAGCACCATTGGCAGGGGCCTTTCGGATCCCGGCAAGGCTAGGAGTCGCCGTGAATTTGCCAAATCCGTCAGTGAAGGGGACCTCCGGGTCTCCAAACAACTAAGTCCCGATTGAAGGCAACCGTCCAACCATAGGAGAGAGACACCGCCACCGCCAAGGCACCAGTTTCTTAGGGCCAGCGCCTGCGGGCAAAGAGGGGCTCCTCCGACCCATATCCAAGTCGGGGAGCGGGTTACCGGTGGGAACCCATCGCTACCAACATTACACAAGGTGCAGGGAAAGAGACAGTCACTGTTAGCTACCGGGGAAAAGCAACAGCAGCCGTCCGTGGGAACCGTCTTTCCAGCCGTGTGTTTTACCGAGAACTGTGTCAACGTCTCAGGCTGAGTGAGTACCACCGTGCTGTACGGCACAGCGCTGCCCCCGCGACCCTGCACCTCACCAGGCCCCGCACCCGGCCTGCCATCCATCCCTACCCCATCACCGGGCCCCGGGACTACCAACCCCCTACCCACGGAGGGGAGAAATAACAACAAAGCTGCTCCCTGTCACCGTTCCCGGGATCCCCATACAGAGCAGTGGTGGTGTCCACACAATCACCACAACCGTGGGTGGCGTCACGGACAATAAATCCCCAAAACCAATCCCCTTTTCACTCACGGGCGAGGAGCGCCGCTCGAGTCCCCGGGATCCGGCCCATCGCTCGAGCCACCGAGCAGCAGAGGCCGCAGCAGCGGCAGCCGGACCCGAGCAGTGGGAGAGCGCAGCGTCCCCTCCTCCTCCCGCGACAAATGGAGTACCACTAGCTGATTAATGACGATGCCATGAGTTCGACTCACGCTAATCTGGATGGATGACCTGTGCTAAGGATAGACCACCCACTTTGAATTTCTGGAGAACTTCATTAATTACCTCTACATGTACACAAGAAGATACACTATGGATAAAAGTATTGTACCCCACCCTACAATCACTGTATTCTAGTTTCTTATTCAATCACAGAGCCTCGGGTTTATAACATCCAGCCCCCTCGCCACCTGTGTATAACCCATATTCCCCCAGTGTATAACATTCAGCCCCTCACCCCCCAGTTTATAAAATCCAGCCCCTCGCCCCCAGTGTATAAAGTCCAGCCCATCGCCCCCGGTGTATAGCATCCAACCCCTCGCCCCCGGTGTATAACATCTAGCTCCTCGGCCCCGGTGTATAACATTCAGTCCCTTGCCCCCAGTGTATAACATCTGGCCTCTTTCCCCTGGTGTATAACCTCCGGTGTTATGGATGGTGTTTCTGTCGGCTTGGCTGTTGCTGGTTGTGAAGAGTTTAATCTTCTTCTTGAGGATGCTTCTGGGCTCCTTCTAGTGGCCAGTGCTGGAAGTATGTCAGGTTCTTTGCTTGTCACTAAGACAGAGATGCAAGGCCTGGCTTTAATCCCAGTGGGCCAATCATGTCCAGCCCTTGTGTATAAAGGAATGGATTCTGCCTCAGACGGACGCCGGTGATATTGTTTTCCTGTGTCTATCTAGCTCTAGTGAACATGTCTTGAACACCAGGTCCTCCTGTCATGTGGGCCGTGTTCCTTTGTGCCACCAGACATTTCTCCAGTGTTTTTTTTTCCTTGGAGATCTCCAGTGTTGTCTGCTGCGGTGTGTCTGTTTTTTGGATGCAATTTTGCCTTTTTTCCTAGTCATCCTGAACTCGCCTTTAGAGCCTGGGATAAGTTACTTTGTCTTCTTTCCTGTGACTGAATGGTTGTCACACATTTTTCTCTTTTGTGCAATATTTATTTGATTCTGTTTCAATTCATTGTTAAATGTTATGGAAATTGTTCATTCTCAGTGAAAAAATGCATAGTGGAGTTTTTTCTCTCTTTCTGAATGTTGTTCTGCTTTTTTCCGATCAAATATGCATTTAAGTTCCATTGGGTTCCCACTGATGATCTTTTTCAAAAGGACATTGCTGAGAATCCACTGAAGACTTTTTTCCACCATTTTTGCATATTCACTTTTTGTTGTATTTAGTATTCCACTTCTATGTGCTGTTCATTATTAGTCGTGTTGGACATTGAATATTTCTGTGCCTATGGCAGTTGCTACTAAGCCATTTTTTGTGACAACCTCTTTGGATGCTAATCCTGCCTGATACTCTGCATAAGAGTTCCCTGATGTAGTGGGTGGAGGATCATGTGGTCCTAAGGGAATTTTGATCATCAAGAATTGGCATATACTAGGGTTTTTGCTGGCTGCACCCAGTGATTTATCCTATCCTTTGTGTCTAAAGGCCGCTTTACACGCTACGACATCGCTCAAGTAATCTCGTTGGGGTCACGGAATTTGTGACGCACATCCGGCCGCTTTAGCGATGTCATTGCGTGTGACACCTATGAGCGATTTTGAATCGTCGCAAAAACGTTCAAAATCGCTAATCGGTTACATGGCCCCCTAATCTCGATTATCGTTGCTGCTGCAGCTACGATGTAGTTTGACGCTCTTGCGGCAGCAAATATCGTTATGTGTGACACCGCAGGAACGAGGAACCTCACCTTACCTGCGTCCACCCGCAATGAGGAAGGAAGGAGGTGGGCGGGATGTAACGCCCCGCTCATCTCAGCCCCTCCGCTTCTATTGGGCAGCCGCTTAGTGACGTCGCTATGACGCCGAACAAACCGCCCCCTTAGAAAGTAGGCGGTTCGCCGGTCACAGCGACGTCGCTAAGCAGGTAAGTAGTGTGATAGGTCCGTGCGATTTTGTGAGCCACGGGCAGCGATTTGCCTGTGTCGCACAACCGATGGGGGCGGGTACGCACGCTAGCAATATCGGTCACGATATCGCAACATGTAAAGCAGCCTTTAGTTAGCAAGGCCTCTCTTTGCTCAAGTCTATTTCAAACTAACTGTGTATTGTTTACTTCTTATATCATCGGCAATATATGTTGGGGGCTTTAACTATCCCTTTGGGGCTGCTCTGAGGCAAGTGAAGATTCCTTTCTTTATCTTTGAGGCTAGCTAGTTTCTTAGGCGGTGAGGAGGCATCTAAGTAGAGTAGGCATGCTCCACCGCTATTTCTAGTTGTGTATAAATAGTCAGGGGGTTCCTGACAGTTAGTTTCCAACCACTCTTGTGCTCTATTTTTGGGGTTTACCTGTTTTTTTTCTTCCCGGACTATTGGGGTAGTAGTTCTTGGGTTACCCTATTCCTGGATTGGGAAGGAGTTTACCCTTGAATGGGATATTTACAGGAATATCAGCGGTCTCCTGACCATACCACTTCGGCCCCTCGCCCCCCGTGTATAACATCCAGCCCCTCGAGATGGTGTATAACCTATGGCTCCTTGCCCCCAGTTTATAAAATTTGGCCCTTCACCCTCAGTGTATAACCCGATTTTCCCCCAGTGTATAAGATTCGGCCCCGCACCACCCGGTTTATAAAATCCGGACCCTCACCCCCAATGTATAACATATGGCTCTTCGCCACCAGTGTATAACCTACAGCCCCTCTCCCCCAGTGTATAACATCTGGCTCTTTGCCCCCGCTGTGTAACATCCAGCCCCTCCCCCAGTGTATAAAGTCTGGCCCCTAGTGTATAACATCCAGCCACTCACCCGTGGTGTATAACATCAAGCCCCTTACCCCCAGTGTATAACATCCAGCCCCTCGCCCCCGGTGTATAACATCCAGCTCCTCGGCGTATAGCATCCAACCCCTTGCCCCCCGTGTATAACATCCAGCCCCTCTCTCCAGTGTATAATATCCAGCCCCTAACCCCCAGAGTATAATATCCAACCCCTCCCCCAATGTATAACATCTGGCCCCTTTCCCCGATGTATAACATCCAGCCCCTTGCCCCCAGTGTAAAACATCCAGTCCCTCGGCCCCAGTGAATAACATCCAGCCCCTTGCCCTCAGTGTATAACATTTGTCCTCTCACCCCTGCTGTACAACCTCTGGTACTTCGCACCCCTGTGAATAACTTTTGGCCCCTTGCACCTGCTGAATAACATCCAGCCACTCACTGCACCATCCACCTTTACTAACATGTGACAGAACTGCTGGTGTTAAAAAGCTCACTGATACCAGTGCGGTCCTGTATTAGGTGCCACCTGGGTACCACGTTCGTTCATAACATTTCTTCCCTCCTGAATCTTCCGCCATCACCTGTAAGTGATATTATTGAGTAATAAAAGAAAACACAGCCATGAAGTGGAGACCCCGTAATGTAACAGAATAGGGGGCCAAGTGCTGAGGAACATAAAGGTCCTCAAAGGTCTGCTGACTCTATAACTTCAGAATCCAAACCTCCTCTGGTAACATTAGCACAAACACTGCGCCCCGCCAGGAGCTTCATGGTCGATCAGCTGCAGCCGTACATTACCAAGCTCAATGCCGAGCAGCGGATGGAGCAGTGTACAGCCGCCATCACTGGACCCTGGAGGAAATGTGCTCTGTGCAGTGACAGATCAAACTTCTAACTGCGTCTGACGAAGGAGTCTGGAATTGGTGAATGGAGAACATTACCCCCCTGACTGCCTTGTGCCCGCTGTTCAGTTTGATGGAGGAGGATAATGCTCTGGGCTTGTTATCAAGGATAGGCCTCAGCCCCTTAGTTCTAATGAAGGGAAATTCTAATTCTTCTACACCAGACATTTTGGACAATTGAAGCTTTGTGGGAACAGTTTGGGGAAGGCCCTTTTCTATTCTCTATCACTGTGTCCGATGCACAAAACTCAGACATGTAGGGGAGTACATAATCGGCCGCCCAGAGCCCGGATCTCAGCCCCATCCAACCCCTCTGACATTGTGACATAGGCCTCTCCCTAACATGAGGGTCACCTCACAAATGCTCTTCTGGATGAAGGGGCAAAGATTCCCACAGAAAACTCCAAAATCTTGAAGAAATCCTATCCAGAAGAGCATAAAGGGTCTGACTCCATATTAATCTATGGACGCAGGTTGGGAGGTGAGAAAAGTTCCTGAATAATATAAGGGGGCAGATAGATTATATATATATATATATATTAGTATCAATTTAGTGACAGCGAACAGAAGTCTGAAAAAATGTAAAGAATTGTTACATAATTTGCATTATCAAGGGATTAAACTATATTTATTTAATTCTTGACTCCTAGGTGATTTGCTTAGTGTGAAGCTGGCCTAACTTACTGTGTGGAAGAGCTTGTGGACAATCCCTTTAAGTGTGTAGTAATGGCGGACATGTTAGCTGTCACCCATTGTAAGAAAGAATAAAGTAACCATGGACATACATATATGTATACTGTATATATGTAACAGCTGACAAAACAGCCCCACACAGCAGTGGCTGACAACAGCGAGCTCTAGCGGTGTTCAGTTTCTGTCCTACCTGACTACATGGCTCGGTGTACAGACTTGAGATTTGCCATCTGTCTTCTCAGGAAGTGTCTGGAGCTGCCGCAGTGTAATCAGGTTGTCCTGAAATGATGGGAGTTGCTGTCCGAGGCGCAGGTGTGGTTATTCTTAGGAAACGTTCCCATATGTTATCATTTCAGAATCACAACTGCATCGCTGCCAAGTTCGGGCGGTGCCACCGACGCCGCGGCTGTAGTACAGTGACACATTTGTCAACTCTTATTTCGACATTTTGCAGCCATCGCTGAGGAACAAATGTTTCCTAACGTGCGCTCAGTTCCTCTTTCAGGCAACTACTTAAAGGGAATGTGCAGTTTTATTATCTTAAAGGGTTTTATAAAAAAAAAAATTAAATATGAGCTGCAATCTCTGGAAGATTTGGGTCCTTCTTTTGGGATCTTTGCCTATTTTTTTTTTTTTTTTTTAGAATGGATCAGTTTCCATAACTCCCATAGAAGTGCTCACATGTGCACTCTCTCTTGACATTCATTCTGTGTCCCTTGACATTCATTCTGTGCCTGCATACGCATACCAACAAGGTGAAATCATCAAAAGGGAATTGGTCTCTGATTGTCGTGGGTTACTGCTTTGTAACCTATGCCTATCATTACAACAGAGGTTATCTATTTCCCTAAATCCCATTGAAGTGAATGGAGACTGGCTAGCACAGCCGCCCTAACATACATTCTGCATCGAAATATAAATGATGACTCGATTTATTAACGAAGACAAGTTCTCCGATAGATGAGGGTCTCTCTTCTGCAATCAGAACCTATGTTTACAACATGGTGGGCTAGTTGTATAACTCCGATAGAAGTGAATAGAGCTCACATGTGCACTGTCTCTTAACATTCATTCTGTGCCTGAATACACATACCAAAAAGGTGAAATCATCAAAAGGGAAAGAGTCTCTGATTGTTGCTGGTTACTCCTTTGTAATCTATGCTTATCATTACAACAGAGGTTATCAATATCTGTAAATTCCATTGAAGTGAATGGAGCCTGTCTGACTTGCGCAGCCACCCTGAGATACATTCTGCATCGGACTATAAATGATGACTCTCAATTTATTAAACAAGATGAGGTTCTCTCCTCTGCAATCAGAGCCTACGTTTACATCACGGTGGCTATTTGTGTATCTCCCATAGAAGTGAATGGAGACTGGCTGATATATGCAACTCCACTAAAATCTCACATTCATTCTGTACCTGAATCTGAATGTGAATAATAAATATTGATTTATTTCACAAGATGAGTTCACTGACAGATGTGGGTTGCCCCTCTGAGATCTGTGACTATTTTTCAAAGGGGTGTGCCATTTCCGTAAATCCCATAGAAGTGAACGGAGAGAGCTGATCCTATGTGTAACCGGCCTAACATTAATTCCTCATGGCATGGTGTCTCTCATAGATGGGAGTCCCTCTATCATTACACTGAGAGTCAGCTGTTTCCATAACTCCCATAGAAGTGAATGGAGAGATCTACTCACATGCTCAACCAACCCAACATTAATTCTCCATGTTGCATGTGGACCGGAGGTTAAATCACCAATGTGATGGTGTGTCTGATAGATGAGGGACCGTGTCCCTCTTCTGCACGTATTCCTATGACTACAATAACACCCAAAAAAGTGGATAAAGCTACTCCTATGCACAATGACCACTCCACTTATTCTCCACCATACACAGTAAAAGGAGGATTACCACCAGTATTAACGTTTGATTGGAGCTTTGATCTTTTGAACTTGTTGGGTACGTGACCTTACTTTCAGGACACCGTGGTCCACCTACATCAGTGATGTGTTCAGCACATCTCCATTTCCTCAGTTTTTTCTCAAATGGATAAAAAAAAAAATCATATCTAATATCATATTTGCGTAAACCATTATTTTTTTTATTAAAGGACCCCTTTACTTTTAGTAAAGTTTTCATGATAAGTACTCCTTCCCAGCAAAGATGACTATAGACCCTATAAATGTAAAGCTAGAGTTTACCGCAATCTATGTGCCCACTTTAAAGAGGACCTTTCACCAAATTTTCCTTGTTGAACTGTAATAGAGGCTGAAGATCAGTCCACATTTTTTTATTTTGCAGTTTTAAGGATATTAGCTATCAAAGTATTTGGCACGTAATGAGTTTTTTATTTAGGCCAAAGAGGTGTGATCAGACCATTTTCATTGGGGGTGTGTAGTTCTTCTTCCTGTATGATTTTGACCAATTATAAGGAGGAAGCAACACTCAAATGAAAGAACACTTCCGCACCATAGCTTAGGTTTCTCAGTGTGTGAGATGTAAGCATACAGCTCTGATCTCTTGGTCTAACCTCCTCCATGATTAGAAAGTGTTGGGAGTTTAGAGCATAGATGACTAAAAATTTTCAGATAAAGTCCTTCTGGGAGAAGAAGTATGAATGAACTAGGAGAAAATGTGGATTAAACTGTGCTGCTGTAGTAGCTAAGAAGTTCCACATCGCTTGAAAGGTGATATTATTCAATGTGTTTCAAAGTGAATCCCCACTTCTTCTTCTTCAGGAAATGCACCAAATTACCTTATGGGAGAAGAAGCAGCACAACCGAGTTTAGCTGTGCCACATTACAAACCATTCTATCACCTCCCTCCTCTCATAGCACTGTCAACTCTGCTGTACTGCCCCTTCCCCTACACTGCCTCTCCAGAGAAGAGTTAAGGCCGCTTTACACACAACGACATCGCTAACGAGATGATGTTGGGGGTCACGGAATTCGTGACGCACATCCAGCCTCATTACCGACGTTGTTGTGTGTGATGCAATACGAGCGACCACTAACGATGCAAAATACTCATCAAATTGTTGAATGTTGACACGTCGTCCATTTCCCAAAAATCGTTGCTGATTTTGGACACAGGTTGTTTGTCGTTCCTGAGGCAGCACACATCACTACGTGTGACACCCCAGGAACGACGAACAACACCGTACCTGCGTCCTCCGGCAACGAGGTGGGCGTGACTTTCATGCGGCTGCTCTCCGCCCCTCCGCTTCTATTGGACGCCTTCTGTGTGACGTCGCTGTGACGCCGCACGAACCGCCCCCCTTAGAAAGGAGGCTGGTCGCCGGCCACAGCGACGTTGTTAGGAAGGTAAGTATGTGTGACGGGTACTAGCGATTTTGTCCGCCACGGGCAGCAATTTGCCAGTGACGCACAAACGACGGGGGCAGGTGCTTTCATGAGCGACATCGCTAGCGATGTCGCTGCGTGTAAAGCAGCCTTTACACTTATGTCTGTTGTGCTGAATTATTCCTTATTCTGGAGTATAATACTAGATCATTATAAGTAAAAATATATTTAAAACATTTTCAAAGCGTAATTGTACGTTCAAGAAGCTTTTCAGAATAAACGGTCCTGTTTCCGTACATGAGTAACAGTATTACTGGCCATTATATGATCTCTATCCTGGATTTTCAGCAATTTACCCCTCTGCAGGCATTTATATCTTTACTTGCAATCCACTCTGAGCTGGTGGAGAAAACTAGCTCACAGAGAAGATTTTTTTCTTAATTTATTTTTTATATTTTTCTTCATTTTAGCAAACAAAGAAAATCAGAAGCTGCATAGAGCACATTATAGAGCACTCTCTAGATGTGGATCCAGCTTTTCTCACGCTAGGTATGGGGCAGTTCTAAGTACATGGCAAAAGGGAAGAGAAACCCTGTGTCTAGGGAGAGGGAAGATGGTGACCCCTGACCAAACCTACTGCAGGTCCCTGGGGTCCTTCACGACCCTAGATAGGTTCTACACCTATGCGCTGAGCCGGATACCTGACCCAAGGTATCCCTAGTGCTGGACCCTAAGTAGGGAAGGGATGGGATGAGCATTCCATCCACCCCACTAAACTATAGAAAACAGAAGGGGGATACACAGGGAGAAAAACATGAACTACTTATCATAGATGACTCAGGTAGAAGTTCAGCAGGGCTTTCAGCAACAACACCACAGAGGAGTACAAGCCACGTGCTTGCAACCTCGGCTTGAAGGAACTGAATAATATCACCAGCACCAGTCCAAAGGAAGGAAGGGTATTTAAACACCAAGGGAATATTGATGATCATCAGCTGGGTGGAATTTGAGCTCCTGCTGGGTCCGAAAGGGAGAGAGTTGAATCCAGCAGGAAATCTACCTGTCACGCTCCCCGGGTCCTCTGCTCCGCTCCCCGGGTCCTCTGCTCCGCTCCCCGGCTCCCCTGCCACGCTCCCCGCTCCCCAGCCTCCAGTGCCCGCGCTTCCCAGGCCTCCTGGTCCCCGCTCCCGGCGCCCGTCGGCTTCCCAGTCCCTGGCCGGCTCTGCTGCGTCCTCCTCTCAGCTTCCTGCCCTGGCTTCTGGCACCCGGGCCGCGCGCATGCGCAATAGGGCGCGCGCGCGGTCACTGACCCTTTTTAAAGGGCCAGTGTCCACTGACAGGAAATGATGCATACAGGTACAGGGTATAAAGGGGGTTAATGTCCAAGGAAGCGGGGCCTGTTCTTCGTGTTTTCCCAAGCTAGGAGTCAGGTCTCCTTGTGTTCTGTGAGATACTTACCTCTCTGTCTTCTAGAGCCGATCCTGCATCGCCATCCGGTCCTGCTGTATCTCGAACCCCGAACGCTGCCCATCTGCCATCCTGACAGTCCGTACCATCTCGGTTCCCTGCGGTGACCCGTCATCTCGCTCCAACGGTTCCAGACCCCGCCTGACATCATCACGGCTTCCGAACCTGAGCTCCGTCACCCGGACCACCATCAGTGACCTCGTGGTCCCAGGGACTTCTCCATTGTGTTCCAGTGCACGGACTGTCCTGCTAAAGTGCTCCGGCTACCGGACTCCTTTCCCTCATCGGGGAGTTCGGCCCAGTGGATCCACCTCCCGGGTCTGCCCGTCCATCTGGCCCTAACACTACCTATACCAATGAATACTGACAGCAGGAACAATGGAAAGTCAGGCAGCATTCTGCACAGCCAGACACTATATTACCTTCTATAGCCAGAAACCACATGACTATGTCACCCGTGACAGCTTTGATGTGAATTAATACTTATGAAAAGTCTCAGCACAATCTTTCTGTGTCTCCCTCTGCCTGTTTCCTCACTCTGCTCCTCACTCTCCTCCTCCTCTCTTTATAGAGAAAAATGACATCTACAGACCACCACTGAACAGGCTGATTTTTCAGAATGAATGACAAGCTCAGGAGGCAGGGTGGAGAAACAAGTGTCTCATAAGTAGAGAAGAAAGCAGATTTTTCTGGTAAGGTAAATTACACAGTTTCTTCTCTTTGCTTTTACTATTGATTTATATGAAGTTTATTGAAAGTACAGTTTCCTTTCATGTTTTTCTGTAGAGTATTATATCTGGATGTAAATTGTCCAGTGATAGCTGTACTTAACAAAATACTCTTAGGAATCTATATTAGCAAATACTTCTTAAGACCATTGGTCGTATATCACAGAAGCCGAGGTCAAAAATTGCTAAACACATCCTTTTAAGACCACAGGGTTGGTAGACAAGTATAAGCCTAGGAGCTCTCCATTCCATACAGTCCTCTGCCAGTTTTAGCTTGTCCTCCTTCCAGTAGCCATAATCCATCACAATCCCTCTAATTACCTGAGCATGTTGGAAGGCATGAAATGAGAGGCGCTGAACTCTGAACTTTGGACAAACACCTCGGTGCTGCCCGTAGGCTTGTTTTCAGGTCGTGTTTTTTGTCCCGAGTCAAGGAATGTTTTCATTCCTTGTCTTAAATTTTCCAGATGTTTCCACAGATCTGTGTTTTTCAGAGATGGGTTTGTTTTTGCTCTTTTTCTTTATATATTCTGATGTTGTCATTTTTTCCATTCGAGTAGGACAACGCCGGAGTCTGCGATGGAAGCTAATAAAACCAGGCAGGTAATCCGAACATAGTGATCCACAATGCAAGATACAGACCCTCCTGTCTGGTCCCAGGATGGAGCAAACTGGACTAGAAGGAGGTCTTGCATCTGAATTTTAGCTGTAAAATCCCCTTTTCACCATTGCCCCCCTCATTTTTTATTTATTTCTGATCAAATTCTGCTAAACCAAGAAAGACTTTTCCATCAAAATGATTTGGGGATGTATTTCTTAATCTTCCAGCCCAATACTGCTCACATCACATAAACATCTCACAAACCTCGTCTTACTTGAGTGAACAGCTAGAGATGTTCGGTTCAGTAGGTCCAGCCGGATTTAAAAAAAAAATCCAGTTCGGGACTGAACTTGACTGCGGACGCCGAATTCCATATAAGTCTAACGGACACGAACGTAAGTGTTATAAAATAGTGTTAGTAGGGGCTAGAAGGCTGCAAAAGCAAAGAAAAATGGGTATTAACACAGAACAATTATACTTACCAAGTTTCTGCGTGGCTGTCACACTGTTTCCAGGTCCGCTCATTACATCTAATTAATATTCACTGTTTCCCCTGATTGGTTGCAGTCAGACTGCCAGCATTTGGGATTGGTTGCTCTCACACTAGTTATCTGGGTGCCAAAGTGGAGTGTAAAAATAAATAAATAATTGGAAAAAAATGGCATAAGTTCCCCTGTATTTTGATACCCAGCACACATAAAGCAGAAAGCTAGAGGCTGCAGCTCCCAGATGTGTGAGTTATCTTGGATGTGTATCAAAATCCATGGAACCCCATGTGTTTTTTGTTTTTTTTATTATTTAAATAAATAATTTTCAAAACCCGACATGTGGTCCCCCCAATTTTGATACCCAGGCAAGATAAAGCAGACAGCTGGGGGTTGTCATTCTCAGGCCGAGGAGGCCCATGGTTATTGGGCCCTCCCCAGCCTAAAAATAGCAGCGCGTGGTCGCCCCAGAATTTGGTGCATCTATTAAAAGCTCCAATCCTGGTGCTTACCCGAGCTAGTGCGATGGCAATCAGGGTAATATTAGAAGTTAATGACAGCTGTGATTTGTGAAAAAAATCACAGTTGTCATAAAGCCCTGCATTAATAATGGTTAGGGGTCTATGAAACCTCCATTACTAATTGTGTATGTAAAAATTGTTGTCTGTCCTAGAACCCCCAATACACTTACTAGAGAATAAAAGTGGACGAGCAGGACAACACTAAAACGCACTCCATAGTTCTTCCCATGTTGCCACATCAAGCCCAAGCACTGGATTCCCAGAAAGACCTAAGATCAAAACAAAAAAGGAATTTGCGGAGTCAGAAAAACCTAAAAAGCCACTTGGCATTCCTACCTACTCTGTGGCCATAACGAGCCTCAAATAGGCAACTACAACACCCTGCAAACTCCAAGAGGGTCCAGAATTTTCTCAATCATAACTGAATGTGATGATATCATGCCAGATCAGACTTTGTATTCTATGTTCCCTATGCAATCATTATGTATCTGCGTGAAAAAATTGCAGCATGCACTGTTTTTTCTCTGTATATCGAATTCAAGTCAAATAAACCCTAAACTGTGGACTGGCCAGACTCTGCGTATAAGTAAGGACGCTGTGTCCGGCATGGCTTCTGTGCACAAGTACAAACTGTGTAGGCTTTATAGGGTGAGTGGAAATGTAGGGCCTATGATTCCACATGAGCTCTGTGCACAAATACGGATTTAGGCAAGGACTCTGTGCTATATGGCCTCCATGCACAAGTAGGGACTCTGCTGCACTGACTTGACTCTCGCTTTCTCTTCCCTACAGTCTTCCTCGTTGAGTACAAATTTGTGGTGAAAGAAGTGTTAATCTTGTAGTTAAAAGACGACAACAAACTGGTTTTCACAGTTATCCAGCAGACTACATAAGACTATTTATCTGCAGGTTATTTGATACTTCCCTCCTTTTGATCTAACCTTTAGCAATTACAATCTGTTCTCCATTGGTAATGAACCGTACTGTAAGGCGTTGGTATATATAGTTTCACTGTAATATCTTTATACAATGACAGGTGACCGCGGAATATTCCTGCTCTCACTTTATACATATGTACAGTAAGTGTTTGCACATATTAAAGGGGTGTTCCCGACAGGGGCGGACATATCATTAATGCAGCCTGTACAGCCGCACAGGGGCACAAGAGGTTAGAGGGCCATTTCTACCTCAAAAGTAGGTGGAATTTTGCTTTTTGATGACCTTTTAGCCTGCAAATTGCCCATATATTTTTCTTGATTAGGTGCCCTTTTCTGTCTGTGTCCGCCAATGGTTCGTGGCCTATAAAGCGATGGTGTGGCGCCCCTGAGGCTTCAGCCGCCACAGAGTATTGCACCAAAATTTGGGTGTAATGCTAAACTCGGATCCTGAGGAGGTCAGTCCCGATTTCACCACTTACACACTCAAATACACACCAGGTTGCCCTTGTTTCCACTGGGGACTGGGTTAGGGTAGAGTAATAAAGGGGTTGCCTACAGAGTGGCATTTACAGGATGCCCTCATACAGGGGCCCCAGTCCCACTAGCTTAGGACCTGGGAGGGGGAGGTGCAGCTAGCAGGGGGAGTAAGGAGCTAACACAACAGTTAGAGAGTTCTCCAGCAGGAGAGGAAAGGAGAAGACGTGTCTCACGGGTGCACCGGTGGGAGAAAAGAGAGTTCACATGGTTGCCGTGGGGAGAGTGCATCTACTCCCCTCGGAAACGGCACCACTCAGGGCGGCAGGACCCTAGGGAAGATCATACTCCACGTTGGTTTTCCAGAATCTGCCTGGATCGGGAAAGTTTCAAGCTTCCCTGGCCACACAGCGCCCTAAAGCACAGTTTCAGAGAGGATCCGGGGTCTCGGATAATGCCAGACCCCATAGCGGAACTACGGCACTTGCATATAGGGACAAGAGTACTACTCGTGAAAACCCGGGTCCCCAGGTAGCTTCAAGCCTTGGGATCCAATGCACAGGCGGTTTAAGGAGGGAACCCACCGAACACCACACCGGACTGATTTCTAAAAGGATTTGGGTTCGACTGAGCTCATCACAGCAGGTGATCGGCATTACCCGGGTGAGCAGCACAGCACAAAAAATGAGTAAACAACCTGAAACCACAGCCATAGACTCCTGTCTCTTCATTCCCGGTACTGACGCTACACGCTTCAGTGCCCGCCATTACTACTCCCCTCATCATCCTCCCCGTGGCCCGCTCCAACTGTGGGGAACGATACCATTCATGGCTGCTACCACCATCCGCCCTGGAGGACAGCAACAGCAGCGGCGGCCGATTCCCTGGCTGCATACCACAGGTGGCATCACGACATTCACCTCACTACTGCCCCCAACACCTCTCCCCTGCCATCTTCGGTTCACCTTGGGGCAACCGAGCTGGGCTAGGCCACCGGTGACAGTCCACGGCCCGGCAACGAGTAGGTTAACCGCCCGTGGGGCGCTACAATGGCATATCACTAGGTTTTAAGATTTGAGTAAGCGTAGGCTACCAATGTCAAAATCATGGTATACCCATGTGGCCACTGTCTTGTTTAAGAAGATGACAGATGCCGTATGGCCTCTTGTAGCAGTGAAGTCTTGTGCTAAGCAATCACCTAAATTCATGTGCTGCCTCTCAAGATACTTGGATAGGGTGCCACTATACTGCCATGTACAACAGCTACGTACGGAGATGATGGAGTGCACAAGATTGCTGGTAACAAAAGTCTTGTAAATATTCACCGGCCGGAGAAAGCCAAGGCTTTTGGTGTTGCGGAGCATCCTGATTGCGGTACCCAATCCTGATAGAGATATTTTATTTGGTTGAACTCACAGGGGTACTGTATATTTGCATGGGGCAGATTTGTTAAAGAAATGTAATTTATTTCTTTTTCACTGGATAAATGTGTAGATCACCATGTAGAGACCACCAATGATCACTAGAATAGGGGCTTTTGTCCACTGATTACCTCCGATATTTCTTGACTGTGCCACTGCAGCCAGGAGGAGTTGCATCAACTAGTTGGTTGCACATGTACCCTGTCCTTTCATTTGTAGAACTACCGCTTTAAGACAAATAGCTGTCAAATTAAACTTTCTACTCCTCCTACCCCTTAACATGGGAGATTTCAGCTATCCAGACTTTCAGTGGGACATAGAATCTTCAGGTTGTGCAAAAGCTGTAAGTTCTTATCTACAATTCAAAACAATTACATCTCTCAGATGGTAGATGAACCGACCAGGGGAGATAATTTGCTGGATCTGGTCCTGACAAATAGACCAGATATAATTTCAGATATACAGGTCCAGGACCAGTTGGACAGCAACGACCAAAATATGGTCAGTTTCAATGTAATATTCAATAGAACATTTCAAAGGGGAAATGCTAAAGCCTGGAATTTTAGGACAGCTGATTTCAATAAATTAAGGAAAGAGCATAATTGTGTAGACTGGGACAATATCATGGTAACTGTGGATACCGAACATAAATGGGGCAAGTTTAAGGATATACTATTAGAGTCCTTTAAAAAACTTATACGATCTGGTAATAAAATGTCCAGGAATAAAAATAAACCACTATGGATAAATAAGACAGTACAAAGTATAGTAAAACAAAAACAAATGGTATTCAAAATCTTGAAAGCTGAGAATTCAGAAATAGAATTTCAGTAGTATAAAATTCTCAATAAGAAATGTAAAAAAGAAATCAAGCTAGTAAAGATAGCTACTGAAACACAAATCGCCAAAGACATTAAAATGAACCCCCACATGTTATAAATACATCAATGCCAAAAGGAAAAGAAATGATGGTATTGGCCCCATAAAAGATTATAACATGATAATTATAGAAGACAAAGAAAAGGCTGAGATATTAAACAGACACTTTTCATCAAGGGACTGACTGTTCCAGGGATCATTCAAAAAGTCAAAAATCAAAGTCTCCCCTGTTATAACTAAATTAACACAAGAAGAAGTACACCTGCGTCTGAGTAAATTAAACATTGACAAATCCCCCGGGCCAGATGGGATTCATCCACGGATATTGAGGGAATTGAGATCATTAATTAACAGACTGCTATATCTCCTCTTCTTAGACTTTCTTGTAACAGGGTTGGTGCCTCAGGATTGGAGGATTGCTGATGTGGTATTTAAGAAAGGTAAGCGGATGGATCCAGGCAACTTCCATCTGGTAAGTCTGACATCAGTGATGTACAAGGTTCTTGAAGGCATTTTAAGGGATGACATGCAACAATATATTAGAGATAATAATATAATAATTGATAACCAGCATGGATTCATGCAAGATAAGTTGTGTCAAACCATCATGTTGGGTTTCTATGAGGAGGTAAGGGCAAATATGATTATTGGTAATGCAGCTGATGTGATTTATTTGGAGTTTGCAATGGCATTTGATACTGTGCCACATAACAGTCTTATAATGAAGCTCCAGAAGCAAAGACCAGGGGAAACTATAAGCAGATGGGTAAGGAATTGGCTAAAAGAAAGGAAAAAAAGAGTCATCATAAATGGTACATTCTCTAATTGGGCTATAGTCAGTAGTGGGGACCTCAGGGATCTGTGCTAGAACCAATTCTTTTTAATCTCCTTATTGATAACCTTGTGGTCGGAATTGAGAGTAAAGTGTCAGTCTTGGCTGAAAACACCAAACTATGTAGGATATTAAAAACTGACCTTCATATTATAATATTACAAAATGATCTGGATAAGATGGCAGAATGGGCAGATACAGTCATATGAAAAAGTTTGGGCACCCCTATTAATGTTAACCTTTTTTCTTTATAACAATTTGGGTATTTGCAACAGCTATTTCAGTTTCATATATCTAATAACTGATGGACTGAGTAATATTTCTGGATTGAATTGAGGTTTATTGTACTAACAGAAAATGTGCAATCCGCATTAAAATAAAATTTGACCGGTGCAAAAGTATGGGCACCCTTATCAATTTCTTGATTTGAACACTCCTAACTACTTTTTACTGACTTACTAAATCACTAAATTGGTTTTGTAACCTCATTGAGCTTTGAACTTCATAGGCAGGTGTATCCAATCATGAGAAAAGGTATTTAAGGTGGCCACTTGCAAGTTGTTCTTCTATTTGAATCTCCTATGAAGAGTGGCTCCTCAAAACAACTCTCAAATGATGTGAAAACGAAGATTATTCAACATAGTTGTTCAGGGGAAGGATACAAAAAGTTGTCTCAGAGATTTAAACTGTCAGTTTCCACTGTGAGGAACATAGTAAGGAAATGGAAGAACACAGGTACATTTTTTGTTAAGCCCAGAAGTGGCAGGCCAAGAAAAATATCAGAAGGGCAGAGAAGAAGAATGGTGATAACAGTCAAGGACAATCCACATAAGCAAGCATTGTTGACCTTAGGGAGATCAACATATCCACTGCGGAGACACCATCACGTGTTTCTCAACGCAGTGATTCTAGAGCAAAGCCCCCTGGGAAGTATGCAAATGAGAAAGCCGCGGAGACACCATCACATGTTTCTCAACGCTGGCAGGAAACTAGCCAGGTCTTTCACCGGGAAGGAACAACCACGGGAAGGGCAGTCTCCAGTCAAGGAGACCACCTATACCAAACATGGTATCCATCCACAGACAGCCGTTTCGGGGTATTTGCCCCTCATCAGTGTGGAGTAGGAATCTGGCTAGTGGGGGCAATGGCTAGTAAAAGACTACTTAAGCAAGCATTGTTGACCTTAGGGAGATCAACATATCCACTGCGGAGACACCATCACGTGTTTCTCAACGCACTGATTCTAGAGCAAAGCCCCCTGGGAAGTATGCAAATGAGAAAGCCGCGGAGACACCATCACATGTTTCTCAACGCTGGCAGGAAACTAGGACAATCCACAGACCACCTCCAAAGACCTGCAGCTTCATCTTGCTGCAGATGGTGTCAATGTGCATCGGTCAACAATACAGCGCACTTTGCACAAGGAGAAGCTTTATGGGAAAGTGATGCAAAATAAGCCATTTCTGCAAGCACGCCACAAACAGAGTCGCTTGAGGTATGCAAAAGCACATTTGGACAAGCCAGTTACATTTTGGAAGAAGGTCCTGTGGACTGATGAAACAAAGATTGAGTTGTTTGGTCATACAAAAAGGTGTTATGCATGGAGGCAAAAAAACACGGCATTCCAAGAAAAGCACTTGCTACCCACAGTAAAATTTGGTGGAGGTTCCATCATGTTTTGGGGCTGTGTGGCCAATGCCGGCACCGGGAATCTTGTTAAAGTTGAGGGTCGCATGGATTCAACTCAGTATCAGCAGATTCTTGACAATAATGTGCAATAATCAGTGACGAAGTTGAAGTTACGCAGGGGATGGATATTTCAGCAAGACAATGATCCAAAACACCACTCCAAATCTACTCAGACATTCATGCAGAGGAACAATTACAATGTTCTGGAATGGCCATCCCAGTCCCCAGACCTGAATATCATTGAAAATCTGTGGGATGATTTGAAGCGTGCTGTCCATGCTCGGCGACCATCAAACTTAACTGAACTGGAATTGTTTTGTAAACAGGAATGGTCAAATATACCTTCATCCAGGATCCAGGAACTCATTAAAAGCTACAGGAAGCGACTAGAGGCTGTTATTTTTGTAAAAGGAGGATCTACAAAATATTAATGTCACTTTTATGTTGAGGTGCCCATACTTTTGCACCGGTCAAATTTTGTTTAAATGCGGATTGCACATTTTCTGTTAGTATAATAAACCTCATTTCAATCCAGAAATATTACTGAGTCCATCAGTTATTAGATATATGAAACTGAAATAGCTGTTGCAAAAACCCAAATTGTTAAAGAGAAAAAAGGTTAACATTAATAGGGGTGCCCAAACTTTTTCATATGATTGTACTTGGCAAATGAGACTTAATGTTGCTAAATGTAAAGTAATGCACCTAGGACTCGTAGCACCTTTTATTGGGGCAGAATCAACAGGATGCTATAAAAATTAGATAGTAAGACTGTCCTGCCATGTGGCCAACATTCATCTAATGAGTATGTCCACCATAAAAAAAACCTCCACTGGGCAAAGATGAATACAAAGCTCTAATACTGCTACAAGACAATAATAAGGAACAAATATATAAATATTAGGTTCCTAAAGATATTTTTTTATGCCCAGTACATATCCTAGTAAATCATGTTTTTCCTCAAAAATCATTGGCCATGATCTATTCAAAGAAAATTAGAGCCTGAGGTTTAACCTATCTGACCATGACTTGTTGGGTATTTATAGATGACTGGCCTGACTTCACCTCCTTCAGGGTCTTATTCCATTACCGAAAAGATGAATACATGGAATTATCTTTACAGAAGTAAGGTTCGTAACCTCAAGCTTCCGACAGATATCGGAAGTTTGTGATGTCTACAGAGTGCGCGGTGCAGGAAGCTCTGAAGAAAACAGAAAGCAGATGGACAACTCGCTGAGGTTTTGTAATAACAGGGAAATAAAACTGAAGCATCCTCAGGAAAGCCAGGGAGAAACGGCCAAGGAACCTTCTAAATAAGAGCAGAAAAATAAAGACGAAGAGGAAATGGATTTGTTTAGACATGACCTATGATCAGGCACCCCGTGTAAATAACCACTGGTCACAAGGAGCAAATGGGTTAAAACGGATAACAGCAGGTTAGATTATGGATAGACATCATATTTTAACCATCCAAAGACAAAGTAGAAAAATTATGTAAAATTGTTTATTATTTTACTTAATAATATACAGTTAAAGTGGAGCTTTCACCAGAATTTTTCTTATAAACTGAATACCACTGTCAATTGCCGCTGTTTCACCGATTCTGGACAAGTTTTGACTTTTCTTCTGCGACCCTCCATTCCAAAGTTGGCCCCCAGTAGTAAAGATACAAATATTCCCTTCAACAACTAGGTGTATAGAACAGAATGTCTATCAGGGAGGAGCCATGTTTTGATTGGCCAGACTCAGAGGAGAAAAAACAAATGCTTAAAGAAAATGTCTGTAGTACACGCCCAGTTTATTGAATGAAATATTTGCATAATTTCTACCGGGTGGCATAAATATGGAACGGAGGGGCAGAGAAAAAAAAGAATAACTGTTCCAGAATCTGTGGAGCAGCAGCAATTGGGAGAGGTGCTCAGTTTAAATTTAAAAAATCAAGTGAAAAGTTTCCTTTAAGTGGAGTCCAGGAATAGGTTTCCACATATAGGTAGGAGCGCTAAACTGAAATTGAAAAGTAATGAGTAATTCCAACCAAAAGAGCCAAGAAGAAGCTTTTTAGAAGAGTCTTTTGACAATAAATGTATTACAACTCCCTGTAGGGACTCTCAGCGATCAGATGTGATCTGTGGGAAAATTAACTGTTCAATTTCATTACCGCACCACCGCAGGGGAAGTGAAGTCATACAGAATGGAGTTATATCAATGGGTTGTCTGTATAACTCAGGACAGTAAAGGTTCTTCTCTTTGTAAATGCTCTCCACCGTGGTCAAGAGATGAGGACTTTCTATGTATTATATGTATTTCTCCAGCAAATTTCATTAGGGGCACCATTGTGCTAAGCCCTTAGACTCCTGAAATTCATGGGATGTGTCATCAGTTTTCTAATATCTAAAGCCAACTTTTGATGCAAGGAATCTCCTGGACATAACTCATCAAACAATATTTTGGCCCGACGGCTATCAAATGTGTCTACGGGGCCTATACTTTAGCCTTTAACCTTGTCTTTACTTTCTAAGATGTAAACAATGCAAGGTCTTAGAAGGTGACGCCGTCTGGACTGGGAAGAGTTCAGAGAGGTGAATTCGATAAGGAAACCAGCATCATGGCTCATTCATGTAGATTCCTCTAAAGAATAAACTTCAAAAACCTCCAAAAATTGTACATGCCTGTATCTACTTGTCCCAAAGCCATAGGGTCATTTACCAACCCTCAACATATTTATCAACGTTTGGAACTGTCAACTTTGATACACAAAACTCAATGAAAGCTTAAGCAACAGCCGACAGCTTTTTCTCCCAACTCTCCCATGCACATTATTGATCGGCTTGTCCTTAAAGGGGTTTTCCTTTTGAACAAAGTTAATTTTAATCAATAGATCGTGGAATAATAATAATTTACACAATTAGATGTGTTGTTTGTTTTTAAAAAAAAAATGTATCTGTGCTGAGATAATCTTATATATGTGTCCCTGCTGTGTACTGTGAAATGACCGTGTCTGACCGTAAAGGGACATGGTCTGATCATACCATAGCTCCTGGGGAGGTGAGAAAGTAACAAAGTAGACAGACATTACAGCACGAGATCTCAAATAATTCTTTCTTTAAGGTAAAACTGTCAAATGGAGTTTTGCTGAAAACTTGTCCAGTGTCATGGCGGTGTAGTGGGTGCTCATAACCCCTACTAAAAGACCGGAAATGTTATTAATAAAAATGTTGTATTTTAATATTGTATTGTATTCTAGTGTTAGGGCACCCCCTAGTGGCCGGGTGGGACGGCTGTTGCCACCGGGGAAGGAGGAGTCGGCTGAATGACTAGGGAAGGTCTGTGTGTGGGGAAGGGAGTCGGATCCGGGACAGCAGTGTGTGACCATCGGTAGCTGTGTGTATGAGCGGAACATCAGGGGACGCCGGAGCAACGGAGGAGTACGCAACCTCAAGGTCTGATTCCGCTGGTGTGGGTCCAGTGTGTGCTTGACTTAGGAGTGGGAGCCCGGAGAAGTGGAGTACCCAGGGCATATCCCCACCAGAGGGCGCGTTTGGGCAGGTTGTCCCCAGCTCCACAGAAATTGCCGAATTCTGCTGACCGGATTGTATCTGTGCAAAATAAATGTCATCTTTTGTTAGCATCAACTTTTGCCTGAGGACTGTTTGTACACCTTCCGACGAAGACACTGACACACACTGCCCCACCAAGTCAGTCCTCAACAGTAAAGGAGTGGTGGAGTCAGGGGCGAGCCTAGAAGCCTCGGGTGCCATGACTACACAGCCAGAAGAGCCCCTGGGCCATCACTTCATGTGGCGTAGTCGGCAGGATACGAGTCCCCTGCCAGGGACCCAAGAAGCGGGAGATCAGGTCGTGCCTGGGGCACAGGATCCCGACTACGAGGGAAGATTTCCAGTCCCCTGGTGGGAAGAGAACACAGTGCCCGCAGCGTTGGACCGGGCACAAGATGGCGGCAAGAGGGCCGTTATCTGTGAAGTGGAAGAAAAGGCGCGAAAAGTTGGCGCCGAAAGAAGAGCCTGGGGCTGGCCGGTGCCGAAGAAGAGGTACAGAGTACTCCGCCCAAAGAGGGGAGGCGCCAGCTCCAGGGCATTGAGGAAGACATACAAAGTGGGCGGTCTCCGGAAGAAAAAGAAGTACCGCCGCGGAGGAGTCAAGATGATGCGTGAGGCTGGGGGAGGGATCTGTTTAAGAGCGGGAAACGAAGATCCGCCTCCTCTTCCCTCAGTCTCAGATTTGACACCGTCGCTATTGGTCGTACAGCAGACAGAGATAGAAATGGAGATGTCGGGACAACCGGAAGAGCTGGCTACCACCATGGCTCTGGTCAGTTTGGGCCGGGGGCGGCCTAAGTTTGCTGCTGCAAGTGAGGCATCCCTTGTGGACCTGCCGATCGGACCGGGAGGTTCCACGCGGCCCGAGAAGGTGTCTTGGAAGACCACGTGGGATGCAAAGACCGGAGGCACGATCACGGAGGTCCGGGCAACATATGCCACACAGCCCCCAGTAACAGACCGGATTCCGGGGATTACATATTCCCATTGGGAGACACCGCAGCCTGGTGCCACCGCCGCCATACCCCCTGTCCCATCTGGGGAGCCGGCTGAAGTGCTCGCTGAGCGGTTGGAGATAGACCACCTGGGCTTCGTCTGGGAGCCGGTCATCGTTCCGCCCTCCGTACCATACCCCAGAGCTCCGTCCCCGGTGCCCGACCCTGTCCGGGAACGTCTGATGGCCGAAACCACTGTCCGGGAGATGTTGGCTGGTCCCGGCGGAGAGGAGCTGGCCCTGCAATTCACCACCGGAGTGGTGGTGAAATTTAACCAGCAGGAGGGGTACGGGTTCATCCGCGAGGTCAACACGGGAGATGACTACTTCTATAATAGAGTCCATCTGGATGTGGAGGGGCTGCCCAAACGTCTCCATACACTTTACCCGGGCGAGAAAGTCCAATTCTTGCCGGACGCAGGAAGCCGCGGCCTGTTTGCCGTTGGCGTCTCTCGGATGCCGACCGCCCGGGAAGCGGCCCAGTGGCAGCAGGAGCTGGAGTGGGAGGAGCAGCAGGAACGGCGCCGGAGCCACCCAAAGCCGGTACCGATCACGCCCTCTCAGTCCAAGCGCACCGTGGCAGTTGCTCCGGAAGCATCACCTGACTCGGAGAAGGTTACCCCGGAAGTAGCTGTAAACCAGAGTGTGACCAATAGACCGGTCATCGTCCTAGATGTGCCGCCACCCACACTTCAGCTACCCCGGGCAGCGACGCCACCCCCACCGCCGGGAGCGGAAGAAGCTGTGCCCGCAGAGCCACCGTTTGCACCCGTGTCCTTCAGGAGGATACGCCGACAGCCGGGGCAGTCTCTGGGGGCCTACATACAGGCACAGGCGGAGGAGTGGAAGCGATCCTGGCCTCCAGAGTAAACCTCTCCAGTCAACCTGTTTGAAGTCCGGTAGTGTTGTTTAACCGGCAGAAGTTTTTGTTAAAAGTTTTACGGGCCTGTTGCCCACCAACTAAGACCGGGAGCGCTGTTGAGCCTCCGGGCGCCCACTAAGACCGGGAGCGCTGTTGAGCCTCCGGGCGCCACTTAAGACCGGGAGCGCTGTTGAGCCTCCGGGCGCCGCTTAAAGACCGGGAGCGCTGCTGCGTCTCCGGGCGCCCCTAAAGATCGGGGCGCCGCTGAACTGGTGCCTCTGGGCTGTGAAGTGGACTAAAGGTTTTTATATTTTAATGTGTGTTTATAGTTAAGAGCCTTGCCGGGAGGCTCGGATTTTAAGAGGGGAGGCATGTAGTGGGTGCTCATAACCCCTACTAAAAGACCGGAAATGTTATTAATAAAAGTGTTGTATTTTAATATTGTATTGTATTCTAGTGTTAGGGCACCCCCTAGTGGCCGGGTGGGACGGCTGTTGCCACCGGGGAAGGAGGAGTCGGCTGAATGACTAGGGAAGGTCTGTATGTGGGGAAGGGAGTCGGATCCGGGACAGCAGTGTGTGACCATCGGTAGCTGTGTGTATGAGCGGAACATCAGGGGACGCCGGAGCAACGGAGGAGTACGCAACCTCAAGGTCTGATTCCGCTGGTGTGGGTCCAGTGTGTGCTTGACTTAGGAGTGGGAGCCCGGAGAAGTGGAGTACCCAGGGCATATCCCCACCAGAGGGCGCGTTTGGGCAGGTTGTCCCCAGCTCCACAGAAATTGCCGAATTCTGCTGACCGGATTGTATCTGTGCAAAATAAATGTCATCTTTTGTTAGCATCAACTTTTGCCTGAGGACTGTTTGTACACCTTCCGACGAAGACACTGACACACACTGCCCCACCAAGTCAGTCCTCAACAGTAAAGGAGTGGTGGAGTCAGGGGCGAGCCTAGAAGCCTCGGGTGCCACGACTACACAGCCAGAGGAGCCCCTGGGCCATCACTTCAGCGGCATCAGACACTGTTTACGCTACGGATTATGACACTCCACACTGGTTTCTCTGCTGTTTTTAAGTTAGGGTACCTTCACACTTTAGCGATGCAGCAGCGATCCAACCAGTGATCTGACCTGGTCAGGATCGCTGCTGCATCGCTACATGGTCGCTGGTGAGCTGTCAAACAGGCAGATCTCACCAGCGACCAGTGACCAGCCCCCAGCCAGCAGCGACGTGCAAGTGACGCTGCGCTTGCACGGAGCCGGCGTCTGGAAGCTGCGGACACTGGTAACTAAGGTAAACATCGGGTATGGTTACCCGATGTTTACCTTAGTTACCAGCGCACACCACTTAGCTTAGCGTGTGCAGGGAGCAGGAGCCGGCACTGGCAGTGTGAGAGCTGCGGAGGCTGGTAACGAAGGTAAATATCGGGTAACCTTAGTTACAGCTTACCGCCGGCTGTCAGACGCCGGCTCCTGCTCCCTGCACATTCAGGATTGTTGCTCTCTCGCTGTCACACACAGCGATGTGTGCTTATCAGCGGGAGAGCAACAATAAAAAAACGAACCAGGGCTGTGTGTAACGAGCAGCGATCTCACAGCAGGGGCCAGATCGCTGCTCAGTGTCACACACAGCGAGATCGCTGATGAGGTCACAAAAAACGTGACTTAGCAGCGATCTCAGTAGCGATCTCGCTGTGTGTGAAGTACCCCTTACACAGGCAGCTTGCGTGTCAACCAGCTGTGTGCTCATTAATGATCATGCTGACAAGAGTTAATCTCTATTGGACTGCTGGTTATCTCTAGGATCACATGTTGTTGGAATCACATTTACTTCCCGCTTTTTTTAAGATGGGAGACTCTGTCTTCCCAAGCCAATTATAGTTTATTGCTATGTTGGTCTGTGTGTTGGTGTGTTCCAGTCCTGCTGGTGATTATATTGCGTAGTGCTTGGAGCTCTTGTGGAATTCTCTCTTCGTCTTGTTGTTTCCTCCCTGCTCCTATTTTCCTCCTTACCTCTTATTATCTTTTACCTTTGTCTGAGCAAGCTGTGAGATAGAGTTTTGGTCTCCCTTGTTTGTCTATCTCTGTTGGCGTTATCACACTCCTGTCCTGGCACACTCCTGGGGTAGGGAGGAAGGGGGTAAAAGATCAGGGCTTGTTAGGAGCACGGTCAGGTTGGCGGCTCAGATATCCTCACCTTCAGAGATAACTCTGAGATAAGAGATAGCTAGGACCCCACTTGTCTGAGGGCCAGTCTTGGAGCCCCGGGGCCCTGCTATCTCCTATCACCGTAACAAAAACATTTTTAAAAAACAGGCAGGTACCATATTTTTCGGACTATAAGACACACTTTTTACCCCCAAATGTTGGGGGAAAGTGGGGGGTGCATCTTATATTTTGAATATAGGGCTGCGGCCGGGAATGAGGGTGCAGCGGTGGAATGGGCCATCGGCGGCACGAGCAGGCTGTAGCAGCGCCTGCCATGACCACGTGGACCCGCTCATTTCATATGCACGCCCATCCTCCCGCCCATCATCTCTCAGCGCTGAAGCCAGCGCTGATGGGTGGGGGGTGTGCGCATAGTAAAGAGCCGGCCCGCGTGATAACCCAAGGCAACTACAGCCTGGAGTGATCATGTGTGGCTATATTCACTGCCCCCCGCGTATCATCATCAGTGCGAGGGGCAGTGAATAAGTACGGTATACTCACCGTTCCCCTGCAGCATCTCGATATCTTTCTGTCTGCTGGCCAGCTGATCTGTGTAGAGAGCAGTGAGCACAGGGATAACATCATCCCTGTGCGCACCGCTAGTCTCCACACAGGTCAGCGGGCCGGCAGACAGGAGGACAACGTGATACTGCAGGGGAACGGCTCCACACACGTCAGTGGCCCTGCTGCTGACACAGAGAGGAAGATGATCGATGCTGCAGGGAGTGAGGAAAGCTGAGTATAAACGTTTATTTTTTTTCTCTGCCATAGGATACAGGCCATATAGTAGGATGGGGTATATAGCAGGATGAGGGCATCTACCAGGATGGGGGTATATAGTAGGATGGGGGTATATTATAAGCAGGATGGGGGTATATAGCAGGAAGGGGTTATATTATGAGCAGGATGGGGGTATATAGCAAGATCGGGGTATATATCAGGATGGGGGTATATAGCAGGATAGGGGTATTTATCAGGATGGGGTAAATAACAGGATGGGGGCTATACCAGACTGGGGATATTTATCATGATGGGGGTATTTATCAGGATGGCAGCTATACCAGCATGAAGGACATGTATACAAAGAAGGGGTTCATATACAAGGCAGAAGGATCATTACCAGGATGGGGGTATATAGCAGGATGGGGGTATTTAGCAGGATGGGGGTATATAGCATGATGGGGGTATATAGCAGGATGGGAGCTATACCAGGATGAGGGACATATATACAAGGATGGGGATAATATACAAGGCAAAAGTAACATTACCAGGATGGGGTACCTTAGTAGAGCATTTGGGGACATTACCCCCATAATAGTGTCAGCAGCAGAACCTCGCCCCATAACAGTGTGTCATGACCACATTTTTTGCTTAAAATTTTATTTTCCTAATTTCCTCCTCTAAAACCAGGGTGCGTCTTATAGTCCGGTGAGTCTTATAGTCCGAAAAATATGGTAAATGTTTTGCCTCACAAAAAGAAATAACTATGATCCCATGCTGTGCTATCTGTATACTCTCTTTTGCGTCCTTTACGGCCCAGGAAATGTGGAATGATCGGACCATGTCCCTGTACAGTCAGTCAGCAGGGGCACATTTATAAGATGATCTCACAGGAACATTTTTTCTAAACACATCCAATTGTGGAGCTCATTATTATTCTGAGATCTATTGATTAAAATTAACTTTAAAATTGTTTATTGGAAAACTGCTTTAAGGGCGTGTTTGCACTGCTTCATTTTCTGCCATTTAAAAACAGTCATTCTTCAAGCAAAAGGTTCTTCAGGAAACTCTACTTCTTTGGGTTGCTGCCTGAGAATTTTTAGTTCAGCTTTTCTTATTACGCTTGCATTTCTTGCATGTTTTTTCTTCTCCATATAGAAATAAAGAAAACGCTAGTGTTTTTTTTCTGCAAAAATGTTGAAAAAATGCAAAAAAACCCCCCACTCAATTCTCTTTTTAGCCTTACCAGTAAGTATTGAGCGCTTTCCTTCCAGAAAAATACCTGTATGATGTACACGTCAATTGTTTTCTGAACACTTGACGCCTTTTGAAAGCCTGACCGTTTAAAACAAGGTACAAAGAATAAACATATGGGAAGTAGAAGTTATGTTTATACTTTTGAGCTCTTTTTAGCTATTTTGGGCGCCATTTTCCTTTCTCAAAACATCATGAAAAGATGCAGTGTGAATTGACCCTTAGGAGCTGAGGACCCCATAAACAATTCCTTGTGTCTAAGCTTCTTGGTCTTCAGCGAGAGCAATATCAAGGGTGACTCGAGGTAGCGATGATTCTTGTTAGGTTGTGAGTGGAGATTCGGGAAGAGCAGTCAGAACTGGTAGTGATCATCATAAATACAAATGTAAACACATGTATTAATGGAGAGCGAGATACCATATGGCAGGGATGTTATGCATTATGGTCCCGGTCTAGTGCAGCGAATAATGTCACCTGTATATCACATGTCGGATCCATCTTCTCTGTCCATTTCCAGTCTGAGCAAGTTTAAACACGATTTCTTATAATCATCATTCTACATATATACATTTTGCCGTTCGCGCTCATGACATATGATCAGTCTCGACTCCATCTACAAGCTGCCGACCGTATATTAGCAGGTGCACCTAATGAGATTAGAAATTACATATGCAAACCTCATAGAAATGAATGCACCGGAAAACCAGATGTAATGAGAGTAAACAAAAAGATGAAAACAGTACATTTTGGAATTGTCCTCTAGCGGCAGCCCCGAGACTAGAACTGGATAATTGTCTCATAATTAGATACCGCGATGGGTGAATTACTGTTCAGAGGTCTAATATTTTCTATTTTTGAATGACAAAATAAATGGTGCAGTACAGGACCCATTCTTTTAGGGATGGAAATGTGCTAAAGGTTATTCCGTTTGATTATGAATCAGCTGCAATCCGTTTTTTGAGCTGGAAACTAAATGCATGTACTTTTTTAAGTGTAGAATCAAAGCTTTTCTGTACAATAAGAACCACATTAATAACATCTGCACCAAAAATTCATCAAATAAGGCGAAAAAGGTATAAATAATCAGAGAAGATTGTTATTGCGTAGTTCGGTGTGGACATCTGCTGAAAACAATAAACTCAGTATTTATGCGACGTGTGGACACACAGACACAAGAAAGCAACATATCATAGTGAAGCTACATAAAGATGAAAAAGTTCTGGCTGATACGACTATGAATGAAAGAACAAAATAAATCTAGATATCCCAACTAGAGATGAGCAGGACGCACAGAATATGTTTCACCAGTCCTGGATAATCAAAAGCCGCTTCGGGGATGTCGGAAGGTAACAGATTCGCAGACTCCCGTCCGGTCGCTGGGGGCCACTGATCTAGGCTTTGGGCCAGAATCACATGAATTGATCTACTCATCTCTAGTCCTATCCTTCCTGGATAATCAAAAGCCAAGCCAGGAATGCCAGAAGGTAAGAGATTTGCAGCCTCCCGTTCAACCGCTGGGTACCATTGACCTGAGCCAGAGTCCTGTGAATCGAGCCACTCATCTCTAGTCCCATCCATCCTGGAAAATCAAAAGACACACCAGGAACACCGGAGGGAAGAGATTTGCAGTCTCCCGTCCAGCTACTGGGTACCACTGACCTGAGTCAGAGTCACATGAATTGATCCACTCATTTCTAGTCCCACCCGTCCTGGATAATCAAAAGCCGAGCTGGGGATGCCAAAAGGTAAGAGATTCTCAGCCTCCCGTCCAGCCGTAGGGTACTACCAACCTGGGCCGGAGTCACATGAATTGATCCACTCATCTCTAGTTCCATCCATCCTGGATAATGAAAAGCCGTGCCAGGAATGCCAGAAGGTAAGAGATTCGCAGCCTCCCGTCCAGCCATTGGGTACCACTGACCTGGACCAGAGTCATGTTAATTGATCAGCATCTCTAGTCCCATCCATCTTGGATAATCAAAAACCATGGGAGGAATGCCAGAAGGTAGGAGATTCACAGACTCCCGTCCAGCCACCGGGTACCACTGACCTGGACCAGAGTCACAAGCTTATCTCTAGTCCCATCCGTCTTGGCTAATCAAAAGCTGCGCCGGGAACGCCGGAAGGTAAGAGATTTGCAGCCTCTCGTGCAGCCACTGGGTATCAGCAGGAGTCAAGAGAATCGATCTAATCATCTCTATCCCATCTATCCTGGATAATCACAAGCCAAGCCAGGGACACCAGAAGGCAAGAGATTTGTGGCTTCCCGTCCGGTTGCTGGGTCCGGAGTCACATACTCATCTCTAGTCCCATCTATCCTGATTCCTGGATAATCAAAAGGCCAAGCCAGGAACACCAGAAGGCAAGAGATTTGCGGGCTTCTCATTCAGTGTCCAGGTACCACTGACCTGGACTGGTGTCCAGATCGATCTGCTCATCTCTTGTCCCAACTGTCCTGGATGCAGTGGATAGTCCCAGATTTGGGTCTGTGCACTGTAGGCTTGGGTGTATGCTGCGTGTCCCTCACTGACTGCCCCTCTTATATTTCCTGCCAGGGTAGAAAAATGGCAAATGGGTGTGGCTATGGGCATGGTCAAAAATTGTCACTTTGCTCTAAGCATAATTTGTCTCTTTTTCTGTTCTCCAATAGTTGAGAGGTATGCAACAACACATGTATGTGTCGCCCAGGGCTATGGGGTACTCGTTCCTGGGCCGTATATTTACGGGAATGTTGTGTCACGGGTGAATGCTGGCCATTGCCCGGTTCCGTAACCCTGGTGATGTTGGGGGAGGGGGCCAGCTTCCCCGTCGCGGGGGCTGCTCGGGGAGATCGTGCTCGGATCTGGTGCCTTCTCGGTGGCTCGAGCGGGCCGGACCCGGGGCTCGAACAGCGCTCCTCGCCCACGAGTGAAAACGGGAGGAATTTGGATTTGGGATGTATATATAGAATTTGTGACACCACCCATGGGTTGTGATGATGGTGGGCACCACCGCTGCTGGTGACGGGGTTCCCGGGAGCGATGATGGGGAGCAGCTAGGTGTTGACCCCTCCGTGGGTAGGGGCGGTTGGTCCCGGGGCCCAGTAGGAGGTTGGGTTCCCGTAGGATGGAGTTCGCAGGGTGCAGGGTTGTGGTGCAGCGCAGCGCGGTGCCGGATGGCACTGGTGTACTCACTCAGATACAGATGGACAGAGTCTCTGGTAAACCAAACGGCTGGATGGACGGGGCCCACAGCCGGTTGCGGTGTTCTCCCTGGATGGGTTGATGGTGGCTGTCGTTTCCCTGCACCTGTGTTTTGTATCTTGACTCCAATGCCTGAGCACCGGGAGTCCGCTCCCCGACATATACGTGCCGGAGGAGCCTTTTTGCCCGCAGACGCTGGCCCCTTGGATCTCTGGCCCTTGGCGGTGGCACTTATCCGAAACGGTTGGGCTGTTGCCTTCAATTGGGACTTGGGTGGGAATGAACCCCTGAGGTCCAGACCGCAATCAGAAAATTTGACTAAAGGTTGGCTTTAAGCCTAGTCGGGGTCTGAGTACCCTGCCTGGTGCTTGGCTCCAATCGGCTCCCCGGTTCGGTACCCCGACCCCGGTCCTACGCTTCCGCTGAAGTCCTGCAGACGGCCACCACCGTCTGCCGACCTTGCTGGACGTGCCTGGGCTCCAACCCAGACATCAACAGTTTTCACTCCTCACTCACTACTGCCCACAACTGGTTTGACTACTGTGTTTTTCCTGCCTCCAGCCTGTGAACTCCTCGATGGGCGGGGCCAACCACCTGGCTCCGCCCCACCTGGTGTGGACATCAACCCTGGAGGGTGGCAACAAGGGTTTAATGTGTGACTGGTGTGACCTGTCTAGGGAAGAGGGTGTATGATGTTGTGTAGTGACCTGTGACCCCTGGGATCCAGGGCGTCACAGTGACGCTTTTTAATGGGGAGTACTTACAGGGGAGATTAAAGTCATTGGTGTGACGCCACCTGCGGGTTGCGGTGAAGATGATGGAACCGCTGCTGCTGAGTTTGTTATCCCTGGGGCTGGTGGTAATGGCGGCTGTGGTGGTAGGCCATCCGCAGGTAGGGCTGAGCCCCAGGAGATGTATGGTGGAGACTTTCGCCGAGGAAGGGAGGCCACACTGTGGTTGTAAGTTAACAGTCTTTACTCACAGTTGAGCCCTTGGATGGCTGTTTAAGGTCCCTGTATTTTCAGTACCAGTTTTGATGACTCAGTTGCTCTGTCCCCGACACCCTCAGTGTGGTTGGGTCCCCGTAGTCTGGAGCTGGTTTGGAGCCCATCTGTCCTTTTGGCAGTCTCCTCGTCCATATGGCAGGCAGTATGAACCCTGTAGGGTCGATCCGTGTCCTGAACCCTGATTCTCTCTTTACTGCTGGTGCCCCCGGATCTCTGGGTTAGTGAGGTCCATGAAGGTCCCCTCACTGTGCAGGTAATTGCCAGGCCGCGTGAAGCTGACACCTGACCTAAGGCCCTGTGCCCTGCTGGTGCTCTGGTCCCAGTGGTACTCGGGTGTACCTACCCTGGCGACCACTCTCCCGTGCCCCCGGGTCACCGTTACATGACCCAGTTCTAGGCATGTCTCTCTCCTTGACTCATTACTCTAGACTGCTCACTGTCACCTCCCACCAGGCTGTCTAGTCCCCTGGACTGGCTCCGCCCACTAGGTGGCCGTCCCTTTTGTGTCTGACTAGCCAATTACCCCTAGTGTAGAGTGGGAACTGGGATTTTGGTGGGTAGGCCTTGCATCCTGAAGAGGATGCAGTACCTAGTAGTGCCTTGAGGGGTTCAAGGGCACTACCTGTAGATCTGGTTGCTTTGCACCACTTTTTTGCTCCCAAGTTTTAGTTCACGTTTTTATATTTCAGTCCTTTCCCTTGAGCCTCGCTCTTTTCTCTGAGCCATGCCTCCTGGCAAATGAGCCAGAAAAAAAGTGTCTAAAATCTGTATGTGAGCAAGGATGGTTGACCTTAGGGAGATCAACATCCACCACTGCGGAGACACCATCACGTGTTTCTCAACGCAGTGATTCTAGAGCAATGCCCCCTGGGAAATATTCAAAGCAAGAAGGCCTGCGGAGACACCATCACATGTTTCTCAACGCTGGCAGGAAACTAGCCAGGTCTTTCACCGGGAAGGAACAACCACGGGAAGGGCAGTCTCCAGTCAAGGAGACCACCTATGCCAAACATGGTATCCATCCACAGACAGCCGTTTCGGGGTATTTGCCCCTCATCAGTGTGGAGTAGGAATCTGGCTAGTGGGACATTGCCTAGTAAAAGACTATGTGAGCAAGGATGGTTGACCTTAGGGAGATCAACATCCACCACTGTGGAGACACCATCACGTGTTTCTCAACGCAGTGATTCTAGAGCAATGCCCCCTGGGAAATATTCAAAGCAAGAAGGCCTGCGGAGACACCATCACATGTTTCTCAACGCTGGCAGGAAACTAGCCAGGTCTTTCACCGGGAAGGAACAACCACGGGAAGGGCAGTCTCCAGTCAAGGAGACCACCTATGCCAAACATGGTATCCATCCACAGACAGCCGTTTCGGGGTATTTGCCCCTCATCAGTGTGGAGTAGGAATTTCCTGCCAGCGTTGAGAAACATGTGATGGTGTCTCTGCAGGCCTTCTTGCTTTGAATATTTCCCAGGGGGCATTGCTCTAGAATCACTGCGTTGAGAAACACGTGATGGTGTCTCCGCAGTGGTGGATGTTGATCTCCCTAAGGTCAACCATCCTTGCTCACATAGTCTTTTACTAGGCAATGTCCCACTAGCCAGATTCCTACTCCACACTGATGAGGGGCAAATACCCCGAAACGGCTGTCTGTGGATGGATACCATGTTTGGCCTAGGTGGTCTCCTTGACTGGAGACTGCCCTTCCCGTGGTTGTTCCTTCCCGGTGAAAGACCTGGCTAGTTTCCTGCCAGCGTTGAGAAACATGTGATGGTGTCTCCGCAGGCCTTCTTGCTTTGAATATTTCCCAGGGGGCATTGCTCTAGAATCACTGCGTTGAGAAACACATGATGGTGTCTCCGCAGTGGTGGATGTTGATCTCCCTAAGGTCAACCATCCTTGCTCACATAGTCTTTTACTAGGCAATGTCCCACTAGCCAGATTCCTACTCCACACTGATGAGGGGCAAATACCCCGAAACGGCTGTCTGTGGATGGATACCATGTTTGGCATAGGTGGTCTCCTTGACTGGAGACTGCCCTTCCCGTGGTTGTTCCTTCCCGGTGAAAGACCTGGCTAGTTTCATGCCAGCGTTGAGAAACATGTGATGGTGTCTCCGCAGGCCTTCTTGCTTAAAATCTGTATGTGACACTATGGTCCCGATTCATCATTTGTGCTTTTTTTAAGTCACTTTTCTTGTTTTTGTCTTGTAGTACTCTATCATTTTTGTTATACATAATGGTAAAAAATGGCACAGGCTGTTTATGATTTTTGCGCAAATTGTCCTTGTCCTTTGTTTTTTTTTCAACACCAATACTGTGAAAAATGACAGATAAACCTAAAGACAAAGCTGAAATATGGCGGAATCTGCCGTGAGCCGTCAATGTGCACAGTGTAGCCCTATCACATAATTATGGAGGATGTATATTAATGTCGCCGCAAAACAGGAAATCCTGAGACTAAATTTTACATCCAGGATTCTTCTAAAAACACCGTGATAGTGACAGACGCCTTACACAAGTGTGTTGCTCCTCTGCCTTTAATCAAGACAGTTCTGAGGCTTCTCTCTAATTACAAAACCGCCCGGACAAGATGGCAGTGCTAACATGGAAGTGTGAGCCGTGGTTCCTGGCAGTCTGGACGGAAAACAAATTGGAGGATTGCAATATACTTAAAAAATACCGTAAAGGTCATATATCATAATAGTGAGAAAGCAAAAATAAAAATAAACTAAGCAATAAAAACATGAAAGACGTAAGGCTGTACTACTGAGTCTGATGCAAATAGCACCGATATCTCCTAATTTATCTTACACTGGTCCAAGAGCATTAACAGACGTGGGTCATTTAAGTAACCATCGTTTTTGTTTTTCTTTCATAAATCAATAATACATGTGAATATGAGAAACTTTGTCATATATGTTATCAGAGAAACTTGCTTCTTTCCCCCTCCTGGACTGGTATTTCACTCTCAATTTCAGGGTAAAGTGTCACGAGTGTGTCATGCCCACAGGTTACCTCTGGGGATCTGGGATTAGGAGACCACAACACATAATTGATCGCAGGTCCTCTGTGGAGCCCACTTGACTGTTATCCTGTACTAGAGTGGATTTACTTTCATGTAATGCTGAAGGGATTAACAACCCTTTTTTCCTTCTGGTTTCCCTAATCACAGCTCTAGCATCTTATCTTTACTTCCACTATATTTATCCACTCCTGGCTTCACTCCATGCCAGTTATTGTTCTTCTATACTGACCACTTTGAAGGAGTCTGAGTGCTATTTGTTGTGTCTTTCCCTACCCATTTGTCTTAACTTCCTTTAGTGTCTCACTGGCCTACACAGTAATTAGGGTGAGTTCAGGGCCAGCAAGAGTTTAGGCACGTAATGGTGCACGGGTGGGAGGGGGTGTTGGGGGTTAACCTATCTAGGGTGTTAGGGAGTGCAGAGATCAGACTCAGGTGAGTGTCTGGAGGTGACCCGGTTTCCCTCTTCCTATAGCCAGGGCCTTCCGTTGTACCTCTTCCCGGGTTTTCCCTTCATGTTGCCCACTCGCCGGTTGTCCCCTTGCACCCGGTCTGACAAAGTCTGAAGTCATTGAAGAGATTTTCCCATCACTGAGATTAGGGATGACAGTTGGTGTTTTTAAAATTCTATGGAGGAGGAGCTAGAATCAGACACAGATATCCTTAATGAGCACCAACTGCCATCTCATATCTCAGTAGCGGGAAAATCTGTATTTATTGAGGACAAATTTTACCCATGAATTGAGAATATGGAGATTGATCAGTCCAAAAAGAAAACAAAGCAGAACAAATAAGGTATATTACAAAATGTCTTACTTTCTCACGTACTATTGATTAAAATGACGACTGCTCTTAAAGACACCACATGTCTCAACTCATTCAGATCCTATATAGTCATGAATGATCAGTCCAGAAGGAATAAGGAGCAGATTTTCTCTGATAAGATATATTACAAAGTTTCTTATTTTTACATATACTAATGATTTATGAAAAAAAAAGTTGTTCTTTCAGTGCAAAATTCTTCTCTTGGGCCATGTGATTATGAAAATTATGTGCTACTTTCTATGATATGATTGCAATCAGTGCAGTGAGTGATGTTACTTGCCACAGGCTATACAACTTGCTGGATAGTTTATACAGAGTTTGCATAGAAAACTGTAACAGTGACCCCTACAGGATTCAAACTGTAATGACATATGAAAAATAAAGATCGGGAATACAAAGTTCACCTTTTGGCCACCTTTCATTTATATATTAGGGAACAGAATTCTCTAATATAGCAGCTGTAAGGAAAACGTATTCCTTATGTCCTATCAATGCGAAGTTTAGAGAGTCATACTCTGCCGATGGCCATCACAAAGGCTCCTCCGCTCAGTGTATCCAGGCCCCAATTAGTAGAGGGACCTCCAATAACCCTAGGTTCCTATATTTTGGTTATTCCCAAAGCAGTACGTTATCCCATATCTATTTCTATCGATTGCTGGGGGGTCCAACCTCTACAATTTGCAGTGATTTCAAGAAGACCCATCTTGAACGTAGTGGGGCTACACTTCTTCTGCCTAAGCTCCAGTCATTTACTATAGGGCTGACAGAAATATTGGAGAGCTGTACTTTCTCCAGTAGTACCATGTGCAAGGAATGGAATGGAGGTCCAGCATGCACACCCTTACTCCATTCAAGACAGAGCTCTGCAGAGGTCTATCTCCTGGAACCCCAGCAATCAGCTCATGATCGCCACTTCAGCTGCTGGAAACCCCAAAAATCAGGTGATCATTCCACATTCTGGACTCTCCACCAATCAGCTGATAACAGGCTTGACGACGGGCTGCTCGGACCTGGATCCGCAGTGGCTCGAGGGGTCTCCGGATCCGAGGCGAAGTCGCGCGGCTACCTCGGAAATAAAAAGGGGGGAATTGTTTTGGGTGGTGAATGGGATAATGTTCGTGACGCCACCCATGGTGTGTGGTAACGTGAGGGACCACCGCTGCCGGTTGGGGGGGAGCCCGGGGACGATGACGTGTGGCAGCTTAAGAAGTTAACCCCTCTGTGGGCAGGGGTAGTGGTGTCCTGGGATTCGGTGATGGATGGAGTGGGGGACCCATCGAGTGAAAAAGGATATCGGGTACTCATACAGTCCAAAGTCACTGACGCTGACACCAGGTAAACCAAACTCTTGAGTATCCTGCCCTCTCTGTGCGAGTATGCTGGGTCTGTGCCTCTTTGGTGTTGCAGGTTGGTCTGAAGCCTTGTCACTTGGCACTGTGTGTCCTACGTGTGGATCTCTCTCACATGAAGTGATTCGGGTCCCGCTCACCTGCGTGGCTAGCAGGGTGAGATTGCTCTCAGGGTTCACGCTTGGGATTTTCTGGACAGTTGTGGGAAGTCCTATCCCCCTCGTTGCGCTAGTACTCCAATTCTAGAGCGGGTGGGGAATGGTTCCTGAAGATTCCGTTCCCATCGGGTAAATTACTGGGCTGTGTGAAGCTTCTTCCCAGCCTAGGGTAGGCGTACCCCGTCGTACCCTGGTCCCTGCCCGGTTGTAGCACAAGGCAGCCGGCCTGCTCTCTCTAGCAGCACTGTGCCCCCTGTCACTACCCCCTGCGACCGGGGTTCCAGCTCCTTCTGGCCACGCCAACGTCTGGCACCTGAGACGGGTACAGGAGCCCAGCTCCACAGTGTGACCTGTCCTGTCACCGCTGCTCACTGCTCAACTACTACTCTACAACTGACATCTCTGCCCTCCCTCTCCCATCCCCCCCATCTGGGTGGCCCTATTCCCCTCAGGCTGCCCAATGGGTGGTTGGTGGGTGTGGTGCAGAGTGTTCCTCAGGATATTTTCTACACCTGTTGGTAGCAACACCAAATTGACAGGACCCGTAACCAAAGAGGAGCGGGTACCATGCACAAGGGCAGATTGCATGGCACCCTGAGACGACCTGATAGGCCAGGGCATCACATTCCCCCTTGATAAAACGTAGCTTGTCCACAAGCTACAGAACACCAAGCATTTATTTTTGTTTTTAAGGAAAGAAAAGGGTTAACAAACATATTTATTTTGAACAGGTTCATCCCACCTTAGGGAGGTGCTTTTTTAAACCATTACCAACACGTCTGCCACAAGGGACACTACCGGTTTTGATGGCAGCGGGGACCCAACCTTCCACGTTGCGGTCCCTCCCTGCGATAGTCCAGTCCCAACGTCCCGGGTCCCAATAACCCCCCACCCAAACAGCCTGGTTCCCCTGGAAACCTAGATGGGTCCTTGGGCCGGGTTAAGGTCCCAGGGTAGGTCAGACGACTCTGTTAGGCACAACGGGTGCAGTCTTTTTTACAAGACACAAGTTTGTGTTGTTCACGCCAGTCCTGTGACCGTGGTCCATTTTTAATCAACTATAAAAAACGTGGAAGTCTTAGTAAAACTGTAACAAGAGTCCCTGTACCGTAGTACAGCTAATGTCAATCTAGGAGAAAATCAGGTTACTTTCCCATTGAATAATCTTTTCATTAATTCTTTCATTTTCTAACATTCTCTATATGGAACATAACAAACTGTGGAAAATAACAAACGGAAAACACAGATACCTAACAATTTTATGATACCATATTTTTGCTACTAATATACGGTCGGGTCCCGTAGCCATGCCTCCTTCCGCCTGCGTGTACGTCTGCGGATACGTACCCTTCTTCAAACATGACATGTTTGGTCACCTCCAGGGCTTACCAGCCCCTCTCCCCGCAGTGTCGGGTGTAGCTGACCATTTCTTCAAGCTCTAGGTTGCGGCCAGGATGCTTCCAAGGAAGGTGTGGGGCCATGTCCCTCCGGGACACAAATACCCCTGCTGTGATGTCTGCTTCACGGATGAAACCCCATACCTGCTCGGGATGGTCAACCATCCTTACCTATGTAGTCTTCTACTAGGCATTGCTCCCACTAGCCAGTTTCCTACTCCACATTGATGAGGGGCAAATACCCCAAAACAGCTGTCTGTGGATGGATACCATGTTTGGCATAGGTGGTCTCCGTGACTGGAGACTGCCCTTCCCATGGTTGTTCCTTCCCGGGGCAAAGGCCTGGCTAGTTTCCTGCCAGCGTTGAGAAACATGTGATGGTGTCTCCGCAGGCTTTCTTGTTTTGAATATTTCCCAGGGGGCATTGCTCTAGAATCACTGCGTTGAGAAACACGTGATGGTGTCTCCGTGGTATTGGATGTTGATCTCCCTAAGGTCAACCATCCTTGCTTATGTAGACAATCGGAGAAAGACTGAGAAAGAAAGAGGAGTGTGAGGTGGCAGGGTGGTCAAGGATTGGAGCTCCTGGACTACCGGACTACTGACTAGGTGTCAGTCGTCAGACAGGGCCACAGGCGATGGAGATCCAGTCGCGGGAGACCTTAAGTGGACCGGGGCAGGGTTGTAGCGACAGCGGGAATCCAGTCCGGAGGCCGAGCACAGACAGGGTACCTGGACCCTAGAGCACGGACAGCTTCAAGCACCTTACTAATTGACCAGCCGGGGGCAAGATTTCAGGTCTTGTCCCGCAGGAGGCCCAGATAGAGCGAGACGGAAGCCCAACGAGGGGGATAGGGCTCTGCAATTGCCTGCTAAGGTCCCACGGGTCAGTTCTCGCTGGCCACAGCTCCCAACACACAGTATCACCGGGAGTGGAGTTCCCCGTTTCATGCAGAGTAGTTAACAAAAAGGACAAAAACACTAAAGCGGGCTTTACACGCTGCGACATTGCTAGCATCGGCTAGCGACGTCAAGCACGATAGCACCCGCCCCCGTCGTACGTGCGATATTGTGTGATCGCTGCCGTAGCGAACATTATCGCTATGGCAGTGTCACACGGCAAGCATCCAATAGAAGCGGAGGGGCGGAGATGAGCGGGATGTAATATCCCGCCCACCTCCTTCCTTCCGCATTGCCGGTGAAGGCAGGTAAGGAGATGTTCGTCGCTCCTGCGGTGTCACACACAGCGATGTGTGGTGCCGCAGGAACGGGGAACAACATCGCTAATAAACAGAAAACGATTTTTTGTTTCAGGATGACCTCACTGCGGCAAACAATTTTGACCGCTTTTGCGATCGTTTAAGATCGCTCAATAAGTGTCACACACTGCGATATCGTTAATGACGCCAGATGTGCGTCACAAACACCATGACCCTGACGAAAATTCATTAACGATATCGTAGTGTGTAAAGCCAGCTTAAGTGCAGGAGGAAGGGACCCCTATTTGCTGTACCAGGGTGTGGGATCCGAACACACCCGCCGGAAGTCACCGGTCACTGGCAATTTGGTTTACCATCCGGACGCTGTGTGAATTATTCAGGAACTGGAGTATACCAACACTACCCGGTCCAACCCTGCAGATTGCACTCCGCAGCACCATCCCACCTGTATTGGGGCCCCGGGACAACACCTCCCCTACCCGTGGAGGGGATAACATACAGCTGCCCCACTCCATCAGTCCCGGGCATCACCTCCAGCGGCAGCGGCGGTGTCACCATCAATCACCGCACACCACGGGTGGCGTCACTGACAAAACCTTCCCCATCTAATAACCCCCTTTTCACTTGCGGGCGATGGACGGGTACTCAGGCCCGGGTACCGGCTTCCCCTCGAGCCACCACCATGACCCCTGGATCCGAGCGTCTCGAGCAGCCCCTTCTGCTGTGGTCTGTCCCCCTGCCTGCAACAATTGGACACACTGAGGAGACCGGAGCAGCAGGAGAAGAAGGAGAAGTGAGTTTTTAGGTATTTAATTATGGTGGCCAAAGTACTATGGGGGTGTATTACATGATAAGGTGGCTGCATACTACTATATGGAGGAATATGAGGGCTGAATAATACTATATGGGGGCTGCATAATATTATATGGGAGCTCCATAATACTATATGGAGGAATATGAGGGCTGCATACTACTACAACCCCTGGCAAAAATTGTGGACTCACCTGGCTCTGAGGATGTTCATTCAGTTGTTTACTTTGGTATAAAAAAGCAGATTACAGACATGGCACAAAACTAAAATAATTTCAAATGTAAACTTTCTGGCTTTAATAAACACTACAAAAAAATCATGAAACCATAATGTGCCTGCCAATAACGGTTACGTTTCACAACCAAACAGGGGGAAAAATTATGGAATCACACTGTAAATTTTAATTACCAAAACTAACACTTGTATCAAATAAGATCTACTCGTTAGTCTGCATCTAAAAAGGAGTGATCACACATTGAAGAGCTGTTGCACCAAGTGGACTGACATGAATCATGGCTCCAACACGAGAGATGTCAAGTAAAACAAAGGAGAGGATTATCAAACTCTTAAAAGAGGGTAAATCATCACCCAATATTGCAAAAGATGTCGGTTGTTCACAGTCAGCTGTGTCTAAAATCTGGACCAAATACAAACAACATGGGAAGGTTCTTAAAGGCAAACATACTGGTAGACCAAGGAAGACATCAAAGCGTCAATATAGGAAACTTAAAGCAATATGTCTCCAAAACAGGAAATGCACAACAAAACAAATGAGAAATGAATGGGAGGAAACTGGAGTCAATGTTTGTGACCGAACTGTAAGAAACCGCCTAAAGGAAATGGGATTTAAATACAGAAAAACTAAACAAAAGCCATCATTAACACCTAAACAGATAAAAACAAGGTTACAATGGGCTAAGGAAAAGCAACCGTGGACTGTGGAAGACTGGATGAAAGTCATATTTAGTGATGCATCACGAATCTGCATTGGACAAGGAGATGATGCTGAACGTTTGTTTGATGTCACTCCAATGAGATTTATAAAAATGACTGCCTGAAGAGAACATGTAAAGTTCCACAGTCATTGATGATATGGGGCTGCATGTGAGGTAAAGGCACTGGGGAGGTGGCTGTCATTACATCTTCAATAAATGCCCAAGTTTACATTGAAATTTTGGACACTTTTCTTATCCCATCAATTGAAAGGATGTTTGGGGATGATGAAATAATTTATCAAGATGATAATGCATCCTGCCATAGAGCAAAAACTGTGAAAACAGTCCTTGAAAGAAGACACGTAAGGTCAATGTCATGGCCTGCAAATAGTCTGGATCTCAATCCAATTGAGAATCTTTGGTGGAAGTTGAAGAAAATGGTCCATGACAAGGATCCAACCGGCAAAGCTGACCTGGCAACAGCAATCATAGAAAGTTGGAGCCAGATTGGATTGAAGAGTACTGTTTGTCACTCATTAAGTCCATGCCTCAGAAACTGCAAGCTGTTATAAAAGCCAGAGGTGGTGCCACAAAATACTAGTGATGTATCGGAGTGGTTTTTTGTTTGTTTTTCATGATTCCATAATTTTTACCTCAGAATTGAGTGATTCCATACTTTTTTCCCCCTGTTTGGTTTTGAAAAATAACCGTTACTGGCTAACACATTATGTTTTCATGATTTTTTTAGTGTTTCTTAAAGCCAGAAAGCTGACATTTGAAATGACTGTAGTTTTGTGCCATGTCTGTGATCTGCTTTTTTTTGTATACAAAAGTAAACAACTGAATTAACATCCTCAGAGTCAGGTGATTCCATAATTTTTGCCAGGGGTTGTATATGGTGGAATATGGTGGTTGCATACTAATATATGGGGCTGAATACTACTATATGGTGGAATATAAGGGTTGTATACTACTATATGGGGGCTGCTTAATACTACAGTGGGGAAAAAAGTATTAGTCAACCACCAATTGTGCAAGTTCTCTCATTTAAAAAGATGAGAGAGGCTTGTTATTGACATCATGGGTAGACCACAACTATGAGAGACAAAATGAAAAAACAAATCCAGAAAATCACCTAATGCTCGTACAGTAAAAAAACAATGGATGGAGCTATATACATATATAGCATGGGATAGGAAAGCTGGGTGCTGAAGAATTGAGGCTCTTTCCCTCAGCACTCAGCTTTTCCATGCTCTCCTATACAGCTTTAACTCAGCACCTAGCTTTCCCATGCTCTGATATCCCTCAGTACCCAGCTTTCCTATATTCTGGTATCCATCTTGTCCTCAGCACCCAGCTTTCCAATGCTCTGCTATACATCTTTTTCTCAGCACTCCCATGTTTTGATATACATCTTTCCATCTGCACCCAGCTTTCCCATGCTGTGATATCAAGGGCAAACTGACTGTATAGCAGAGTATTGGAAAGCTGGGTGCTGAGGTCAAGATGGATATCAGAACATGAAAGCTGGGTGCTGATTGAAAGAGGGATATCGGAGTATGTGAAGGCTGAGTGCTGAGGGAAAGAGGGATATTGGACATTGGGAAAGCTGGGTACTGAGGGAAAGAGCCAAGTGTCAGTGTAATTATCCTGCACCCCGAAGGGGGCAGGGACGGGGGGGGACATCAAACTCTAGTTATGCCACTGGTCCAGCTGCTGGAAACCCAAACATAAGATGATTATTTCAGATCCAGCTCCTGGAACCCCCAGTGATGAGCAGCCTCCACCATATTTCTAACCACTCATGCACATTTTAGCAGCAAGATATTAAGGGAGTGACCATATAATACCTGGATTTACAGGTGGCATGGTTCTGGTTCTTTACGGTTCTGCCTTTTGGCACATAGGGTGTGGAGATTGAGCATTGTGTGTTCTCTAATTATCTTTTTTCCTGTTTCCTTATGCAGCAGTAGGGACAGCTGCAGAATATTTGACTAGCCTGTGACTACTCAGGATCTCTGTATCTGCTTTATATACTGGAGATTGGTGATATATGTAAGCCAGTAGTGATTTCTTCCAGAAGCCAAGTGTTGCTGACTGTATATTTACTGAACACAAATACACAAAGTGTCTTCTTAAAAGAGTCACATTTTTGTGTTTTTACCATTTAAGACAAGTTGTTCCTTCAATCTGAGAGATAGAAAAGCCGATAATGAAATACCGTGCCTCTGTGAAACCAACACAAGCGACTTCATCTAGATCTATCTGGTCAGCGCTCGTCTACCCAGCTCCAGAGAGAAGAAAATGTCAACATGTAAGTGCAGGTAGGAAAACCCTCGTCAGGACATCTGCACATATAAAGATGTCTCTTATCTGATGACCTCTGGCACAAAGCAAAGGTTGTAGACACCCAATATTTATACATGTGATTCACATGTAGTGGTCTATGAGCAGCTTTATGTAAGGGCAGGTTATTAAGTGCATATTGGAAATATACCAGAAATGTACCAGAAATGATCAGAAGGCAAGGAACACAACTGTTCACAAGCTGCACCTTCCCACACTTTCCTTCCCCCATGCTTACATTTGCCCTTACTCTCCTTCAATATCCCCAAACCTCATCACCCACCAAATAAATAATTATCTCACCTTCCCTCTCCCTCCTCCCGCACCTGACCTCATCGACTGACCTGTTCCTAAACCTCAGAACCCTCTGTCACGCTCCCGGTGTCCTGGCAGCCCTCCTTACCCACTGAGCCGGTTCCTGCATCGCACCACCGCTCCGTACCCACTGATCCAGTCGTACCTGCATCGCACCACCGCTCCGTACCCACTGATTCAGTCGTACCTGCATCGCACCACCGCTACGTGCTCACTGATCCAGTCCACGTGTCCACCGGTCATGGCTGCCGCTCCCGCTCGTGCTCTCCTGTGTCCTGCTCCTGGTCTTATGAGTCTGACTCTGAGTCTTAGCCACATGGTTCTGTATAGGACCAGGCCGCGCCCACTCTCCTGGTCTTATAGGCCCAGCACACCTGCAGCAGGAGATGACATGAGGCTGTACTGGGTATATAAGACTGGCCTTTCCATGTGGGCGGCGCCTGATCAACGTGTCTTGAAGCCTTGTCTTGTGAGCTAGGTGCTCAGGTCCCCTTGTGCCGTGTCCTGTACTACTGCCTGTCTTTACTACCCGGCACCTGTACCAGTGTCCTGCACTGTCTCTTAGGAACCCCATGACCCCAGTGACTTTGTTCTTCCCGTCCCCTGTGGGACGCGGCTCCCGTCCCAGCCACGCCAGTGCTCCGGCTGCCGTGTACCCTGCCCCCCGGTGGGGTGCTCGGTCCAGCGGATCCACCTCCTGGGTCTACCAGTCCTCCCGGTCCTGACAGATTGATCAGGCCATGGATCCCGCTGGAGCACAAACGTCTGAGCTGGCTGAACTACGCCAGGAACTGGTGCAACAGCGTGACACCTTACACCGCATACTGAAGTTCCTGACGTCTGTGGACCACCGGTTGTACACGTTACAGACCGCCGCCTCGTCTCCGTCGACGCAGCAGACAGCGTCTAGGTCCGAACCTGTTGTCCCCTCGGCTTCGCAACTTCGCCTCGCTCCTCCGCCTCACTATGCGGGAGATCCCAAGACCTGCAGAGGCTTCTTGAACCAGTGCTCCCTGCATTTCAAGTTGCTTCCCCATTTGTTTGTTTCAGACCAAGCTAAGGTGGCCTTTCTAATGTCCCATCTGGAAGGCGAAGCATTGGCCTGGATGAATCCTTTGTGGGAGAATGAGGACCCAGTGACCACCGACCTCCTGGAATTCCTGCAGGCCTTCCGTGATACCTTTGATGAACCGGGCCGCACCACCATGGTTACCTCCTCGCTCCTCCGGCTACGCCAAGGAACCCTGACGGTGGGCCAGTACGCCATCCAGTTCCGCACGCTTGCCTCCGAGCTAGGCTGGAACAACGAGGCATTGACGGCAGCCTTTTGGGAGGGCCTGTCGGGCCGCAGTAAGGACGAATTAGCCGGTCGTGATGTTCCCCGTACGTTGGACGCTTTGATATCCCTAGCCACCCGGATTGATCTCCGTTTTCAGGAACGGACCAAGGAGGTATCCCGGGAGAAGCGACCAGTCCGTCACGCCTTTGTCCTGCAGAGGTCTACCGTTCCACCGCCATTGCCTTCCTGTGATTCAACTCCCGAACCAATGCAAATTGACCGACTGAGCCAAGCTGAGCAACGCCGTGTAGAGCGACTCGCCCAGGGCCTGTGTTTCTATTGTGGAAGCGGTTCACATCTGCTCCGCTCATGCCCTGAGAGACCAGGTAGACCCCGGGTCCAATGGATGGTGGGAACCGCCACCCTTAGCACCGGAATCCCCTCCGTTCCAGTTACGCAGACTGTCCAGGTGACGACGGAGAAGATCAGATTCACAGCAGAGGCCCACATTGATTCTGGGGCAGCGGGTAATTTCATACACCAGTCTGCAGTGAACCGATACCAGGTACCTGTGATCCCGCTTGCCAAGCCCCTCTGGTTCGCCTCCGTGGATGGTAAACCACTATACGAACCTGTCGGTATACCACTGAACCCGTGAGACTTCAGGTTGGCACTTTGCATACTGAGACCATTGCCTTCTATGTCATCCCAAGAATGGCTCCTGAGCTCCTGCTGGGTCTGCCCTGGCTTCAACTCAATGACCCTGCCATTAGTTGGCGCTCTGGCGCTATTACTCGCTGGGGGCCCTTGTGTCATGACCACTGCCTACAGCCCGTTCCTCGGCCCCTGTCACCTGAACCTGTTATGCTGCAGGAAGAGGAAGAGGTGACAACGCAGTCCAGTGCCGTACCACAACTCCTGTCACTTGTGCCTGTGGTGCCACCGGAACCAGAAGAGATGACGCACTCCAGTGTCGTTCCACCGTCCCTGACAATTGATTCTTTGATGCCACCGGCTACTGAGGATGAAACACTGTCCTGTACCCGGTCCGAGACGCCCGATCCGGTCGTCCAAGACTCCAGTCCTGCTTCTGACTGTCTTCCCCTTTCCGTTGCCTCCGTTGCCGCTGACTTGGGTTCTCCGATACGGGACATAGTGGCCATGAAAACGTTCCGGGGTAAGCAGTCCTTCCTGGTTGATTGGGTGGATTGCGGTCCTGAGGCCCGGTCGTGGTTGTCCCGGAAGTACGTTGCTGCCCCTCTGCGGCGCGCCTACATGTCCCGGCCGCGGGGAGGGGGGCTTCGAGGGGGGGGTACTGTCACGCTCCCGGTGTCCCGGCATCCCTCCTTACCCACTGAGCCGGTTCCTGCATCGCACCACCGCTCCGTACCCACTGATCAGGTCGTACCTGCATCGCACCACCGCTCCGTACCCACTGATTCAGTCGTACCTGCATCGCACCACCGCTCCGTACCCACTGATTCAGTCGTACCTGCATCGCGCCACCGCTACGTGCTCACTGATCCAGTCCACGTGTCCACCGGTCATTGCTGCCGCTCCCGCTCGTGCTCTCCTGTGTCCTGCTCCTGGTCTTATGAGTCTGACTCTGAGTCTTAGCCACATGGTTCTGTATAGGACCAGGCCGCGCCCACTCTCCTGGTCTTATAGGCCCAGCACACCTGCAGCAGGAGATGACATGAGGCTGTGCTGGGTATATAAGACTGGCCTTTCCATGTGGGCGGCACCTGATCAACGTGTCTTTAAGCCTTGTCTTGTGAGCTAGGTGCTCAGGTCCCCTTGTGCCGTGTCCTGTACTACTGCCTGTCTTTACTACCCGGCACCTGTACCAGTGTCCTGCACTGTCTCTTAGGAACCCCGTGACCCCAGTGACTTTGTTCTTCCCGTCCCCTGTGGGACGCGGCTCCCGTCCCAGCCACGCCAGTGCTCCGGCTGCCGTGTACCCTGCACCCCGGTGGGGTTCTCGGTCCAGCGGATCCACCTCCTGGGTCTACCAGTCCTCCCGGTCCTGACACCCTCCTTCTAAAACACAAAACACACCACACTCTCCTTCCCCCACCTCCTCTCCCTCCTGCTTCTGATGATATATCTCCCAATCCTGAACCTCCGCAGCTGATGCCCCCCATTATTTCTCTTTCCTATTCTCCTAACCTACTAGAAACTACCGCAATCTCTCCAGCATAAAACTTATTCACTTGCCCTTTACTTCGCCACTCCATTTCTTTATTGTGCCCTGGAAAACCCATTTTATCTGTCATAAGCTCCATGTCCTTCATGACACCTGTTTATGCCTCACAATCTGTCGTTCCTGGGCCTCACAGAAAAATGGCTGAGAACCTCCGATACAGCCTCCCCTGCTGCTCTATGTTGCAGTGGTCAGCATTTCACCCACACGCCTCGCCCTGGCAATAGACATAGTAGACGAGTGGGTCTTTCCTTTTTTAGCATCTGCATCTTCAACCTAATCCCACCTCTACCCTCCTTATTCTTGAAGTTGGACTCTGTCCAAATTCACTCTGCCTCCAACCTCCAAGTAGCTGTCATATACCAACCCTCAGGCTCGGCCGCTGCCTTTATTGACCACCTCAACCCCTGACTTCTACATTCCCACCATCAGCATGGATGAATTCAAAATCTCCGTTGACACCTAGCATTCCCCTCCAATCTCCTTTCACTGGCTTCATCCTTTGGTGTGACACAATAGTCCTTCACAGCCACTCAAACAGATGGACAAACATTAGACATTACTCTGCCTCCCAATCTAACCTCCCCTCTCCCCCTATCTGACAACCATCTACTTATAGAAACCTTGCACACATAGACATTTACACAGTCTCTGATTCTCTCCTACCGCTGTCCTCCATATTTTCACGCCAGACACCGCCATCATTTTCTACAATGCCACACTGCCATCAGCTATTGACTCAGTCACCCTTCTCGAGCATGGCAGAGTGTGACAAATCAAGAGGCAACGCTGGCACCAACATCTCTAAAAAGCTTTGACAAGTGTCCAGGGTGGCAGAGCAGCACTGGAAAAAACTCACAGGAAGACTTCATCACATGAAAACAAGCAAATTTGATATTCAAGCCAGCCTTCATCTCTCCTAATAGATCTACTTCACAACTCTTGTATCTTCTTTATGTGATAACCCAAAACAATTATTCAACACTTATATGTTCCTCACGCAATTGCTTTGAAGACTTCTCCCGAGTATCCTCTGTCCTCTGGAATTCTGTGCCTCAACCCGATCGATTATATGCCACAGTCAAAACTTTCAGATGGAACCTGAAAACCCATGTATTAAAGCTATGGCTCTATGGCTTACATTGACCCTGCTGCAACCTCACCACTACTGGAGGTGCTGACCCCCCCACCACGACCTACTGTCTCCTTCCTTTTTTCCCTGTGGAATGAAAGCCAAGGGCAGTGCCCTTCGCCTCTGTACTAGTCTGTCATTGTTAGTTTGTTCACGTTAATCTATATTTGTATTTTGCATGTAACCCTTTCTCATGTACAGCACCATGGAATCAATGGTGATCAAGAAATAAAAAATAATAATAATACTTGGCAAATCAACAGATGTTAGATAAGACAGGGTTGAGGTAGTTCAGGTAGTGGAAGGGATGAGTGGCAAATGGCGGGAAAAAGAACAGCTCTTTCGAGGGAAGGCTCGAGAGGGGAACAGTAGAGAATAGGAATCATATGTGAGAAGACGTGGTCTTGGTGCTTTGTGCCAGTCAAGGAATCCTAAGATAACTGTGGCGCCCCTGACCTGGTCAGGCACCACAGAGTATTGCACCCATGCGGGAGCAATGCTTCCAGGTAATCTCCAAAGGCCAGGATGAGGTGCACACACAAACATATAGTGATCAGGCCTCCCACATCACCAGAGGGGACCCTTGGGTAGCCAGAAGGGGTTAACTTTCAATTCCCAGCTAGGGGTGTGTTCGGGGGCTGGTTGCTAGGAAGCAGGGCAGAGAGAGAGAGGAAGTGAGGGAGTCGAGAGGAAGAAGTTGAAGTGTATGGAAGGGAGCAGAGAAGCTCTCGTGCAGACAGGTCCTGAGGAGTGCTGTAGCTGGAAGCGGAGGAGAACGGAGTACTGTGGGTCGGCCTGAAGAGCATCCAGAGAAAGAGGGGTGGCTGAGTACGGAGATCCCGGTATCCGAGCACCCAAGGGGAACTAGATCCCCAGTACAGGCAGCAAACCAGTCAGAGCTGCTCAATCTACAGGTGGGGATACTCCATGCCCTCACCACTACTACGCAGCGCTCGGGCCAAGCAGCAATCAGCAGGCCCATAAGGGGACAGGGCCAGAAGCCATCCCACCAAGGCCACGCTGCCGGCAGACGAGCCAGAGAGAGGGGAGCAGGGTGGTAGCAGCTTCCCTGGAGGGGTCCTACCACGCTTCAAGCAAAGGACCCTCCTAAAACAGAAAGAGTGCAAGGAAGGCGAGTGGACAGCTACCCTCGGAACGGCCTCCTGGAATTCCTGGTTCCACCTGGTTATCACAGTGTCGCCCGGGCATCTCACCGTGACCCCCCCCAACAGTGAGTAAACACATTGAAAGACTTTTAGACTGTGTTTGAGTCATTCTGCGACTTGTGGTACTACAAACCCACACCGGGCCCTGGGGCTTGCCTCACTCTCAGGAGGCTACTATATCCGACTGCACCCACCATCAGCCCCAGGCGTCCCCTAACCTGCAGTGGCGGTCCCCACTGACCGCAATACTGAGAGTGGCGTCACGATCAAAACCGAAGATTCCCTACCTGTGACCAGCACCAGCTACGTGGAGTCCCTGAAGGTATGCACCGATACAACACCTGTGGGGCTTCACATCTGGCGTCACGAACAGGATAAGGACTAGACCTGTTCAGACAGGTGACCGTGTGCCTCAGAGGTCCGACCGCAAAAATTGAACCGCCGCCATATTGCCATCTTCAAAAGCGCGCGCTGCAGCCCGCGCGAGGGAGAAGAGCACCGCCCACGAAGAGGTGTGGCCGCCCCAGAATCCCCACAATTGAGAGAGCGTACTGACCCCGGAAGTGGAGAGGGAGCGCGCAGATTTTCTGAAGAAAAATGGACGCTGCAAGAGGTAATGCCCCTGGTCAGGGCGACGCAGCCCAAGCGATGCCAGCCCCTGTCGCGCTGGACGCCGCAGCGCCTGGTGCCGGTGCCGCGGTCGCAGCTGCGCCGGCCGAAGTCGCCCCCATAATGCCAGTGTCCTTGTTGTATGCCCCAGGGGCGCAATGGCTGCCTCAATACGCCGGTAAAATAGACACGCTGACCGGGTTTAAGAAAAAGATCAACACCCTGCTAGACATGCACGCGATGACTGGTAAACAGAGGGCCGCTGTGGTGCTGGGACAATTGACTGGAGCAGCAGAATTGGAAGCTGAGTCCTGGGCCAATGATGACCGGAGCTCTGTTGAGACCATCTTTGCCAAACTAGCAGCTGCTTTTGAACACCGCACGGAGGGAGAGCTGAGAACGGACTTCTATCACTGCCGTCAGAAGCCCCAAGATAGTATAAGAGACTATGCCCTCAGGCTGCAGGCTGCACTACGGGCTCTCAAGCTGGTGGACCCTGTCAGTGATCAGGAAGGAAACCGGATGATGAAGGAACAATTCTTGCGGGGCCTGCGCTCTCCTGAGGATGGGAAGCAGATGAAGCTGTGGTCCCTGGAACACCCTGACGTGGACTTTGCCATTCTGAAAGACCGGGCAGTGAAAGCACTCCAACCCCCTGTGGACACAGACCCTGCCAGTTCCACGGCTGCAGGAGCAGAATCCTCCACGCAGGCCCTGATGACTGCAAAAGGACTCAACGCGCCAGCAGAGACCATAAGTACGCTATCCTCCCAAGTGCAGCAGCTCACTAAGGACGTCGCACAAATCCTGAAAGCAATGCAGTTGCCCTCAGAGACCAAAGTCCCTCATCAGATCCTGCTAGCCGACAACCCAGAGGACGTCCCTTGGATGCGGAGGAGAAGGGGTCCCCCAACTCGAGGCAGGAGCAGTGATCGCTATGACTCAGCTGGACAACCCATCTGTCGTCGTTGCCAGAAGGCAGGTCACTATGCAAGGGCCTGTCCTTTAAACGAGTCAAACCTGGGGCCGAGGGCCAGTCCTCAGGATTAAGAAGATCAGGCCCAAGTCGCTGCTGTGATCAGTACGTGGGTGGACGTCCTGTCCTGTCCATCGTCTTGGACGGGATCCCTACCCCGGCATTATTGGACACCGGCTCTCAGGTCACCACGATCCCGCATGTCCTTTATCGGAGGTTTTGGTCGGACGGCGATCTCCGACCACCGGACCCCTCCCTCACCATCTATGCTGCCAACGGACAACCTATAGACCAGATCGGGGTCAAAGAGGTAACCATAAAGGTGGGAAGGCAGGAAATGAAGGGACAAGGACTGATTGTTGTGGACACTGATGTTAGAGAAAGGAACCCGCAAATGATTTTAGGCACTAATGTCATAGAAAATTGCCTAGGGGAAGTGTTGTTGTTGCTTCACCAGATTGTTGAAGGTGCTGACGGCAGGTCGCAAAGAGCCTTGCAAAAGGAGATCCGAATCATTCTGAGGAAGCAACAGGTAAAACAGACTGGCGGTGAGATTGGTAGTGTACGGGTGATGGATGCTAACCCCATTGTGATACCCCCACGGAGTGAAATGATGATGTGGTGTAGAGCAGCGGTAGGTCTCAGAGGACAAGATTACCAGGCTGTACTAGAGCCCACTCATTCAGACCACTGGCCCACGATTCTGACAGCCAGGGGGGTAGTTGATGTACACAAGGGACGAGTGCCTGTACGAGTGTTGAACTGTGGGGAGGAGGAAGCCAGACTACCAAGGTACGCTACCATAGCCAAACTGTTTACATGCTCAGATGACGCCATAACACCTGTAGGTCCCCTGACACAAGCTGACTCAAAAGAGGGCGAGACCTCCCAAAAGCAGTTAGAGGACTGGTGCCAGAAACTACACGTGGGGACTGACTCTACACCCGACTACCAGAAACATGGGGTTTACAGGGTCGTGCAGGAATACGAGCAGGTCTTTAGTAAGAACCCACTAGACTTTGGTAGGATCAAAGGGGTGCAACATCACATACCCACAGGCAGTCATCCTCCCATTAAGGAAAGACATAGGCCTATTCCACCAGCCCATTACCAGCGCACAAAGGACATGCTGAAGGACATGAAGGAGGCAGGAGTCATAAGGGACAGTTGCAGCCCCTGGGCAGCTCCCCTGGTCCTGGTAAGAAAGAAGGATGGCACGATGAGGATGTGTGTGGATTACAGACGGATAAATCAGATAACACACAAGGATGCCTACCCTTTGCCAAGGATAGAGGAATCCCTCGCTGCCTTGAAAGCCTCTAACTACTTTTCTACCCTAGATCTTACTAGTGGCTACTGGCAAGTATCTGTAGCAGAAGAAGATCGGGAGAAGACGGCCTTCACCACCCCAATGGGCCTCTGTGAGTTCAACAGCATGCCATTTGGACTCTGCAATGCCCCCGGGACCTTCCAGAGGCTTATGGAATGCTGCCTAGGGCACCTCAACTTTGAAACCGTCCTGCTCTACCTGGATGATGTCATCGTGTACTCCAAGACCTATGAGGACCACCTGAAACACCTGGCTGAAGTCTTTGAAGCACTATCCCGATATGGAATGAAGCTGAAACCATCCAAGTGCCATCTACTGAAGCCAAGGGTCCAGTACCTAGGTCACGTGGTCAGTGCAGAAGGAGTAGCACCGGACCCAGAGAAGGTCACAGTCATCCAGGAATGGCCCACACCTACTACCGTCCGGGAGGTACGTCAGTTCCTTGGCTTGGTAGGCTACTACAGAAGGTTCATCAAGGGCTACACGAAAATGGCGGCGCCTTTGCAAGAGCTCCTGGTAGGCCACCCAAAGAAGAAAGGAAAGATCACCGGCCCGCCATTTCACTGGGGAGAAGCAGAAGAACACTCCTTCAGACAAATGAAAGGGGCCTTGACGGGTGAAGAGATCCTAGCCTATCCTGACTACGGTCTGCCATTTGTACTGTACACAGATGCCAGTAATGTGGGACTGGGAGCAGTGCTTTCACAGGTGCAGGGAGGCAAAGAGCGTGTGATTGCTTACGCCAGCAGGAAGCTCAGGCCTACCGAAAGAAACCCAGAGAATTATAGCTCATTCAAGCTAGAGTTCCTGGCCATGGTATGGGCTATCACAGAGCGGTTCAAGCACTACCTGGCAGCCACCAAATTCACTGTCTTCACGGACAACAACCCCCTGACCCACTTGGATACTGCTAAATTGGGTGCCATGGAGCAGCGTTGGGTAGCCCGACTGGCGAATTATGACTTTACTGTCAAGTATCGAGCTGGCCGCAAGAACGGCAACGCAGATGCTCTGTCCAGGATGCCTCACCTAGCAGACGAGGGTGAAGATGAAGATGATCTTGAAGAGATTGAGCTGCCAGCGTTCCATCGCCATGGAGCAAAACAGTGTCGGCAGTCGCGTGCCAACCGCCAAGAGGTGACCCTGAACCCACTACCTCACTACAACTGGAAGGAGACCCAGGAAAATGATCCAGCGGTAGGCTTGGTAAAGAAACTGATCAGCCAGCCTGGCGCCAGCCTTGACAAAGGAGCCCCACCTGAGGCACAGTACCTATGGAAGGAGAGGGGTCGATTATTCATCTATCAAGACAAACTTTACAGGAGCATCATTGACCCGAGGACGCATGAGAAGGTGTGGCAAGTGATTGTACCACAGAAGGATACGAGGATGGTGCTAGAAGCCTATCACAATGGTGCAGGCCACTTTGGTTGGAAGAAACTGGAGGCCCTACTTAAAGTAAGATTCTACTGGGTGGGCATGAGATCTGCCCTAGAGAAGTGGTGTCGAAACTGCGGGCCTTGCAATCTTAGAAGAAAAGACCAGCACCGCCAGAGAGCACCACTCCAGCCCATCCAAACTAAACGGCCCCTGGAGATCGTGGCCCTGGACCATGTAAAGTTGGCACCCAGCAGACAAGGCTACAACTACGCTCTCACTATGGTTGACCACTACTCCAGATTCCTGGTGGTAGTACCAGTCAAGGACTTGACAGGTCAAACTGCAGCCAAAGCTTTCCAGACACACTTCTGTCGACCACATGGCTATCCAGATCAAGTGCTCACTGACCAAGGACCAGCCTTTGAAGCTGAAGTGTTTAAGGAGTTTTGTAACCTATACGGCTGCCAGAAGATCCGTACTACGCCTTACCATCCTCAGACCAATGGCATGTGTGAGAAGATGAACCACATCATTCTCGATCTTCTGAAGACGCTCCCATTGGAGGAACGAAGTCAGTGGCCAGAAAAACTACCCGATCTAGTGGACATGTATAACAACATCCCTGTGAGTTCCACGAACTGCACACCGGCATACCTGATGAGGGCCAGACCAGGGAGGTTGCCAGTAGATCTGGAAATGGGAGTTGAGACCCCTGAAGACCATCTACAAGGTGCTGATTGGGATTCCAACCGCCAAGCCCAATACAAGAAAGTACAAGAGTGTGTGGAGCGAAGCCTGACTCAGCAGCGTGAGAAACAAGAAAAGGCCTATAATCGAAAAGCACCTGCTGTTCCTTTGATGCCAGGAGACATAGTTCTCAAAGGAAAGAGAAGGCGTCATAAACTTGACAATCATTGGGAAGAAGAACCCTATACTGTGTTACCATCAACGCTTAGCAATGAAAAGACATGCCTTATCAGCAAAGATGGAGGAAAAACAACAGCTGTCGTTTCTAGAGATCGCCTAAAGAAATGTCCTGAACAACTAAGAACCCCTGAAGAAAGTCCCAACCCTTTGCCAGTTCAAGAACCAAAAGAAAGGATGATCCATACTGCGCTTGGAGATTTTCCAGCAAGTTGGCCTCAATACAATGGAGCAGTTGTTATTCCAGTCATTACATTCACTCAATCTAGAGAAGTAGGAGACCTAGAAGCACCTGTTCAGAACCTAGAAGTGCCAAATGTAGCTGAAGCAGAAAACCACGCATTGGTATCAGTACCCAGTACACCCAGAATTCACATTGAGACACATACATCGGGTGGGAGGACACAACCTCAGACAGATGACAGTATAGTACTGCGTAGATCAACCCGCAGCAACTTTGGTCAGCTCCCATTACGCTATAGACAAAGTACAGTTTAGTTGAAAGTGACGGTATGAAGTGTAATGTTTAACCTGTTATAGTTAAGCAACGTTTAAGCGAAATGTGCCCACAAGGACTATTGTGAGACTTCCTTAAAATGTTAGACCACTGGTTATGAACTGGCTTTAACCACAAACTTTGCATTGTAAAAAGTTGCCTTCTTGGTACCAACCCCAGAGTCTGCCTGTTGAGGGGCATGGCTCTGCACCAACAAGGGGGCACGCCTGTTTATGGGGCCTGCCCTCCAACACTCGGAAGCGGGTACGCCTGTTTATGGGGCCTACCTTACACCACTCCCCTCAGGAGAGGAAGATGGGAGGAAAGGTCTGGGGAATGTGATGGCCCAGACCTGGTCACCAAAAGGACCGGCGACCTACCTCCTGGAGGTTTTTGGGTGGGGTTCGGACATGTGGGTGGTTGGTGGTGGAATGGTACCTGGCATGTTTGAATGTAAATAATTGCCCCTGTGTGGGAAAAGTTTGTATTTACCTTTTTTCTTTCTCTTGTCTTTGCAGCCCGAGGACGTGCTGATGATAACTAAGGGGGAATGTGGCGCCCCTGACCTGGTCAGGCACCACAGAGTATTGCACCCATGCGGGAGCAATGCTTCCAGGTAATCTCCAAAGGCCAGGATGAGGTGCACACACAAACATATAGTGATCAGGCCTCCCACATCACCAGAGGGGACCCTTGGGTAGCCAGAAGGGGTTAACTTTCAATTCCCAGCTAGGGGTGTGTTCGGGGGCTGGTTGCTAGGAAGCAGGGCAGAGAGAGAGAGGAAGTGAGGGAGTCGAGAGGAAGAAGTTGAAGTGTATGGAAGGGAGCAGAGAAGCTCTCGTGCAGACAGGTCCTGAGGAGTGCTGTAGCTGGAAGCGGAGGAGAACGGAGTACTGTGGGTCGGCCTGAAGAGCATCCAGAGAAAGAGGGGTGGCTGAGTACGGAGATCCCGGTATCCGAGCACCCAAGGGGAACTAGATCCCCAGTACAGGCAGCAAACCAGTCAGAGCTGCTCAATCTACAGGTGGGGATACTCCATGCCCTCACCACTACTACGCAGCGCTCGGGCCAAGCAGCAATCAGCAGGCCCATAAGGGGACAGGGCCAGAAGCCATCCCACCAAGGCCACGCTGCCGGCAGACGAGCCAGAGAGAGGGGAGCAGGGTGGTAGCAGCTTCCCTGGAGGGGTCCTACCACGCTTCAAGCAAAGGACCCTCCTAAAACAGAAAGAGTGCAAGGAAGGCGAGTGGACAGCTACCCTCGGAACGGCCTCCTGGAATTCCTGGTTCCACCTGGTTATCACAGTGTCGCCCGGGCATCTCACCGTGACCCCCCCCAACAGTGAGTAAACACATTGAAAGACTTTTAGACTGTGTTTGAGTCATTCTGCGACTTGTGGTACTACAAACCCACACCGGGCCCTGGGGCTTGCCTCACTCTCAGGAGGCTACTATATCCGACTGCACCCACCATCAGCCCCAGGCGTCCCCTAACCTGCAGTGGCGGTCCCCACTGACCGCAATACTGAGAGTGGCGTCACGATCAAAACCGAAGATTCCCTACCTGTGACCAGCACCAGCTACGTGGAGTCCCTGAAGGTATGCACCGATACAACACCTGTGGGGCTTCACATAACCTCTAGAGGTCTGGAGCCTATGGCTCACCCAGACGGGCTTAGAGAGTCATCTGGCTAGAGAGCAATAGGGGTCCAGAATCAGACACAGGTGAACAGAAGGAGGCACACCTGGAGCTTGAGGATGAGATCCAAGATAGCGGGGGACAGGTCGAAGAGCAGTATCCCACACTGAGAGGAATGAAAGGAAGTCCATGTCTGTCATAATGGTGTGAAGAATAAAAGTGAATGATTCTGGTTGCTTAAGCAAACTCTGGTGTTGCTTGTTACTGTCTAGGATGACAACTGCCAGAGGGGTGGTGGACACTGGCTTGAAGAAACCCTGTAAGTGTGAAGCACTCTACCTGATGTCACAACCGTACACAGAGTCTCCATGGTGAAGAAGTGAAGTGTCCGAGTAGCCTGCCGCCCCTCTCCTTCAAGTGGCGCTGCGAGCAGGGTGGTGTACCGCCAAACCTGAAGAATGCTGTGGGGAAGATGCCTAAGATTACAGGACTACTGGCTATGAAAATAAAGATGGCAGGACTTGTCCTGGGAGAGAAAACAAGCTACGTCCATTGTGGGTGGTACAGTGGAAAAAGAGCACAAAGCGGGATCCTGTGTGCTCGGGATTAAGAATCACCCTTTGTTAAGTGGTGCTCGCCTCCTGAGGTCAGTGATTGGCTGCAGCACTGTTGAAGTGACGATACCAGGCACAGCAGCAGTGGAGATCCAGTGCTGGACCTGAGGAGGGAGAGTAGACAACAGTTTTTTATTCTTTTTTTTTTGCCTGAAAGGGTTTGTCCATCCCTTTGTTTTCTTTTTAAAGCCTTGGCCAGTTTGGTGAAAAACTAAAAAAAAAAGAAAACCTCTGCCCAGTTAGTAATCACAACAGAGCAGTATAGTTTTTTCTTAGACCATAATGTAGTTGTGGGCAGCCCCTCTAAGGATCAGAATTCCTCTGGATTTATTAGGGTAACATTATGGAAACTTTAAATGGGTGATATTTATACATAGATTTTTATTCCTTTTTTTTTTGTTTGTTTGCAATACCTGTTTTTTTATACTAAAAGGTTTTTCTAGGAAAAGACTAAATAGACGTCTTGACACAAGAACAAGATGACGTGAGAATTTATATTTACAGGTGATTTAGGGTACCTTCACACTTTAGCGATGCAGCAGCGATCCGACCAGCGATATGACCTGGTCAGGATCGCTGCTACATTGCTACATGGTCGCTGGTGAGCTGTCAAACAGGCAGATCTCACCAGCGACCAGTGACCAGCCCCCAGCCAGCAGCGACGTGCAAGCGACGCTGCGCTTGCACGGAGCCGGCGTCTAGAAGCTGCGAACACTGGTAACTAAGGTAAACATCGGGTATGGTTACCCGATGTTTACCTTAGTTACCAGCTCACACCGCTTAAGGCCTCTGCCACACTCACGTGAATTTCACGCACGTGCCGAGAGACACGTATTTTCCCTGCGTGTTGTGTGCAGGTAAGTACGTGTCTCTGGTACGTGCGTGACACGTGTGTTCTACGTGTGCTATCCGCGATAGCACACGTAGAATCAGTAATTATCATACTCACCTGGTCCTTCCTGATGTCCGCGCTGCTGTCCGTGGTGCTGATCCTCAGGCTCCAGCCCTCCCGTCTCCCCGCTGCTGCTGCTGCCAGGCTGTGAAGTGAATATTCAATGAGAATAATGAGCGGCGGTCGGCAGCAAGAGGCAGCAGCGGCAGAGACAGGAGGGCTGGAGAAGGTGAGTTAATGTTTTTTTTTTTTTTAACTGACATGTGTGTTTTCTCCGGCGCGTGTCACACGGGACCGCATCCACACTACACCCGTGTGGTGCGGGTGCGGGCCGTGTGACACCCGTGCTGCCGGCGAAAAACCGGACATGTCAGCGCTTTGAAAATCGCACACACGTACAAACGCACACGGACACACGTTCCGTGTGGTTTTACGTGTGTGTGCCTGCTACAATAGGGTAGCATTGGTTAAAGTGTCTCCGTGCCGCCGGTACGTGTAAAAAATGACAAACACGTGCCGGAGGCACGGATGTGTGGCACAGGCCTCACTTAGCGTGTGCAGGGAGCAGGAGCCGGCACTGGCAGCATGAGAGCTGCAGAGGCTGGTAACGAAGGTAAATATCGGGTAACCACCTTGGTTACCCGATGTTTACCTTGGTTACAGCTTACCGCAGGCTGTCAGACGCCGGCTCCTGCTCCCTGCACATTCAGGATTGTTGCTCTCTCGCTGTCACACACAGCGATGTGTGCTTATCAGCGGGAGAGCAACAATAAAAAAACGAACCAGGGCTGTGTGTAACGAGCAGCGATCTCGCAGCAGGGGCCAGATCGCTGCTCAGTGTCACACACAGCGAGATCGCTAATGAGGTCACAAAAAACGTGACTCAGCAGCGATCTCAGTAGCGATCTCGCTGTGTGTGAAGTACCCCTTACTTTACTACTCACTGGTAAAGATGATAACAGATAGGATTATTCTGAAGAGTCGTGTCCTTGTAGTAAATCATTATTAGACTAGTCCCCAGCACAATTCTGCCATAATTCTGACCCTCCCTTCAGCCTTTATATTCTCCTTTACAAAGACGTATGTGACATGTAACAATCAAGCTGCCATAAAGTTACTCATAAAGTCCCTGTAAAGTTAAGACAAAAACACAAGAAAGTGACAGATCCAAGGTCATCCACAAAAGATCAATTACACAAAGCGGTATAGGTACAGATTGTTTTAAAAATCAAACTGTGCTTTATTTACCCTCCCTGGGTCCACCGCTGAGTCTTTTCTGCTGGTGCATGTGTCGCGGGCGGGGAGGAGGGTGTCGGCACACCGCGCTCACCCCTTCTGCTCGGGTCCGGCAGCTGCTCCTGGTGGCTCGAGCTGTGGGCCGGATCCCGGGGTTTCTCGAGCGACACTCCTCGCCCGTGAGTGAAAGGGGGTGTTTGTTGGGTGTGGGGATTGTTATAGTTCGTGACGCCACCCACGGTTGTGGTGATTTCACCACCGCTGCTCTGTACGGGGCTCCCGGGGATGGTGATGCGGAGCAGCCAGGTGTTGTGTTGCCCCTCCGTGGGTAGGGGTGGTGATCCCGGGGCCCTGTGGTGAAGTGGGTGCGGGGCCTGATGGGCGCAGGGACGCGGGGGCAGCGCTGTGCCTTGCGGCACTGTGGTACTCACTCAGCCTGACACACGGACACAGTTTGTACGGTAAACCAAACGGCTGGTAGGACGGTCCCACAGACGGCTGCACCTGCACTCCCGGTAGGTGACGGTGATGTCCCTCTTCCTTGCACCTATGGTTGACTTGTGGTAGCGGTGGATTCCCTCCGGTTACCCGCTCCCCGACTGCAATCTGGGCCGGAGGAGCTCTACACTTTGCCCGCAGGCGCTGGCCCTGAGAAACTGGTGCCGTGGCGGTGGCGGTGTCTCTCTGCTTCAGGTTGGGCTGTTGCCTTCAATCGGGACTTGGTTGTTGGGGGATCTGCGTCCCCGTCACTGACGGATTTGGCAAATCTGGCAACTCCTAGCCTTGCCGGGGTCCGAGAGGCCCCTGCCCTGGTGCTGACTGTCCTTCGGAACACTGCTCCAGACCACCGGGCACACAGCCAACGGGGTCCTTCCAGGAACTTCCAAACGGTCCCCCTCCAGACAGTCACCGCCGTTGCTGACCTTGCTGATCTGGACCCGCACAAAGCTGGACCCTTCAGGCTTTCTTTCTCTTCTCTCACTTCACTTGCTTTCCTCCTTTTTCCACTTTTCTACTTTCACTTTCACTTTCTTAACTCCTGTGCTTAGCTCTTCACTCCTGCTCCTCCCTGAGCTGAACTCTGTTGTTTACTCAAGCTCGTCCCTGAGCTATCTGCCTGGTTACTTCCTGCCTCCAGAGTTGTGAGCTCCTCGGTGGGCGGAGCCAACCACCTGGCCCACCCCCTGGTGTGCATCATCAGACTCCTGGAGGAAGGCAACAAGGATTTGTAGGTTAGCTGTGATGTGCCTACCTGGAGTGTGGGGTGTGGTGGTGTGTGACCTGTGTCCCCTGGCTTGCCCAGGGCGACACATTCCCCCTTAGCAAAATGCAGACCGTCCGCGGGCTGCCGTCCTACACCGGTTTTATTTTTCTGAAAAAGGGGTAACAGGGTTAAGCAAACATGAATAACATTTTTAATCAAAACTCTTCCCAAGACGGGAGGCACATTTACTTAAACGTTGCAACGGTATACGGTCACGGTTTCCGCTCTCTCCCACCCAAGCAACCTGGCCCTGATGCTGCCCCTAAAACCCAGGCAGCACCCCTTGACCCACAGTCCAGCACAAGTTACCCGAGCGGGATCTGTCCTTCCCCTCCAGAGGGTGGCCACCGGTTCCTTTGGTGGCTGGACCCTGGCCTGCTCTGCTCAGGGCCCTCCCTCCAACCTGCCTCTCCGGAGGCGGCATTGCGGAAACGGTAACGGTAACCAACATATTTACAAGCCACTTAACGTTTGTGGTGCCCTGCAAGTTCACGGGCTTGTCCATGGATAGTTCCCATGCAAAACTTTAAACGGTCCCCACGGGGACAACGGTGCCGGCTCCTGCCGGTTGAATCACAAAGCAAATCAGATGAAAAACTCGGTAATTTTCATTTTCCTTATCATTCTTTTGCAAACTTTCAAACAAACTTAAACTCACTGGTGGTCCCAACGGGGACTGCTGCTACGGGCACCCACGGCCCTACTCCGGTCCTCCAGGCTCCAGTGCTCCTTCCAAGGGAGGGGGCGCGGCGCTTGCTAGGGCCTCTGGGCTGCCCTTCAATCTAGCGTCCAGCGCAAACCACCCTCGCTCCCCAAAGAACCGAGTGTACTGGATGATATCACCCGGCATCAGATTACGGCCAGGATGCTCCTCGGGCAGGTGGGCATTCACATCCCGCCGGGCTACAAAAACTTCGGCCTCCAGGCCCGGCTCGTAGATGAACCCGTAGCCCCGGCGGACATCAAACCGCCTCACCTGCCCCACGTACAACGGTCCTCGGGCACGGGAGGTCGCCCGCCGGAGGTGCTCCTTCTCCCGGATCGCTCTGGCCACCAGTTCGGCCTTTTTCCGCTCCCTCTCCTCGATCTCCAGGCCCAGCGGTACCGGCTCCCTATCCCAGTATGGCGCTGCTGCCAGCGCCGGCGCACGGGTCGGGCCCCGCGGGACATCCAACACGTTACCCACTGTCAGGAAGGTGGGCGGCGTATCCCGCGGTGTCATGGCCTTGGGCGCTGCCTTGCAGCAACAACCCGGCGCCACCTCAGCCGAGGTGTGGGGGATGGGCATAGGGGCTTTCCGCTGCCGGGCCTTCGGCTCGGAACGGGTCATCGGCTCCGGCTCGGGGGGTTTTTCAAGGGATGCCTCCGGTTCTACTTTCGGCGTCTTCCACGGTAACACCTCCGGTGTGCCGCGGGCTCCGGTTACAGGTCGGCCCGCCTGGGCGGGGACGCTGGGTACTGCTACCGGTTGCGGTGGTAGCAGGCCTAGTGGCGGGGTCACGGCCTCCGGGACGGGTGGCGAGGGAGGCAACAAGGGGAGAGGGCTTGGACCGGGCCCCACAGCCGCGATGACCGGCCCTGCAAGGGCATCGGGACGTGGGTCACTCACCCTCCCTTTCTCCGCCTCCTCCTCGCGTCTCCGCACGGTGGCTACAACGTCCGCCATGTCGGCCTCCCACTCCTGCATGAGGAGCTGCATCCTGACCTGCAGCCTTTGATAGAGCTGCGCGGTTCGGACCTCCACCCACGCTGCGGTTCCCGGCGCGGGGGCTACAGTGTCGCGGGACGGCATCCACATGATGGCTTCTCTGTTCGTTTCCAGGAACGGTATTCTTGCAAGGTCCTGGCGTCCCTGCTTTTATAGCCGCAGCTACATGCGGCCAGCCGCCATCGCGTCCCCCTTAGCTCTTTTCGGCCCCTCCTCTCGCGGGGCGGGGTTTTGGCCTTCGCGCCTCTACTGCTCGAGAAGACGCTCGAGCGGGAACTTTTCGCGCCAAAGATGGCGGCTTCTGCAATTTTTCTGCCGGATACCTCCGGCGGTAACAAGGCGCACCTCTACCAGACGGCAGAGCGGTAAGATCCTGTTCGTGACGCCAAGTTGTCGCGGGCGGGGAGGAGGGTGTCGGCACACCGCGCTCACCCCTTCTGCTCGGGTCCGGCAGCTGCTCCTGGTGGCTCGAGCTGTGGGCCGGATCCCGGGGTTTCTCGAGCGACACTCCTCACCCGTGAGTGAAAGGGGGTGTTTGTTGGGTGTGGGGATTGTTATAGTTCGTGACGCCACCCACGGTTGTGGTGATTTCACCACCGCTGCTCTGTACGGGGCTCCCGGGGATGGTGATGCGGAGCAGCCAGGTGTTGTGTTGCCCCTCCGTGGGTAGGGGTGGTGATCCCGGGGCCCTGTGGTGAAGTGGGTGCGGGGCCTGATGGGCGCAGGGACGCGGGGGCAGCGCTGTGCCTTGCGGCACTGTGGTACTCACTCAGCCTGACACACGGACACAGTTTGTACGGTAAACCAAACAGCTGGTAGGACGGTCCCACAGACGGCTGCACCTGCACTCCCGGTAGGTGACGGTGATGTCCCTCTTCCTTGCACCTATGGTTGACTTGTGGTAGCGGTGGATTCCCTCCGGTTACCCGCTCCCCGACTGCAATCTGGGCCGGAGGAGCTCTACACTTTGCCCGCAGGCGCTGGCCCTGAGAAACTGGTGCCGTGGCGGTGGCGGTGTCTCTCTGCTTCAGGTTGGGCTGTTGCCTTCAATCGGGACTTGGTTGTTGGGGGATCTGCGTCCCCGTCACTGACGGATTTGGCAAATCTGGGGACTCCTAGCCTTGCCGGGGTCCGAGAGGCCCCTGCCCTGGTGCTGACTGTCCTTCGGAACACTGCTCCAGACCACCGGGCACACAGCCAACGGGGTCCTTCCAGGAACTTCCAAACGGTCCCCCTCCAGACAGTCACCGCCGTTGCTGACCTTGCTGATCTGGCCCTGCACAAAGCTGGACCCTTCAGGCTTTCTTTCTCTTCTCTCACTTCACTTGCTTTCCTCCTTTTTCCACTTTTCTACTTTCACTTTCTTAACTCCTGTGCTTAGCTCTTCACTCCTGCTCCTCCCTGAGCTGAACTCTGTTGTTTACTCAAGCTCGTCCCTGAGCTATCTGCCTGGTTACTTCCTGCCTCCAGAGTTGTGAGCTCCTCGGTGGGCGGAGCCAACCACCTGGCCCACCCCCTGGTGTGCATCATCAGACTCCTGGAGGAAGGCAACAAGGATTTGTAGGTTAGCTGTGATGTGCCTACCTGGAGTGTGGGGTGTGGTGGTGTGTGACCTGTGTCCCCTGGCTTGCCCAGGGCGACACACATGTTATTGTCTGCAGCGCTAACGTCTCATCAACAGCACTGCAGCCAATCACTGAACTCGGTGGCTATGCCCGAGTTGGAGGCATAATCCACTCAGATCCTCAGAGCTCACGGATTGCCTGCAGTGCTGTCGATGTGACATCAGCACTACAGACAGTAACAGACCATGGGAGCAGCAGTGAATATTGAGCACTGGACCTGGGGAGGGTGAGTAAAGACTGTTTGGTTTTTGTTTTTTTTTGTTTGTTTTTTAAAAACGACACGTGGCCATCCATGTATATGTGTGTGTGTCATTTGTGTGACATCCATGTGACATGTACCACAAAAAAAAGCATGACACTGAAATTAATGGTTTTTTAGATAGATAGAATTTACACTTATTAACCAAATAAATAGATTAAAAAAATGATGTAGGGTCCCCCCTATTTTTGATAACTAGCTAAGGTAAAGCAGACAGCTGGGAGCTGATATTATCAGGCTTAGAAGGCCCATGGCTATTGGGCTTTTCCCAGCCTATGAATAGCAGCCCGCGGCTTCCCCAAAATCGGTGCATCCATTAGATACCCAATTCTGGTGTTTTGCCTGGCTCTTACAGATTGCCCTGGTGCATTGGCAATCAAGGTAATGGTTTACGGGGTTGATGTCAGCTATGTAGTGACAGCTGGCATCAAGCCCTGGTGTTAGTAATGGAGACGTGTCTATGTGACACCCCCATTACTAACCCTCTAATCAAATAAATAAAAACCACACACATAAAAATACTTAATTGAAAATACTTTCCTCCACCTTGTTCACCATTTTGATAAAAAACAAAACAAAACAAGGAAGTACACTGTAGTCCAAGGAATCCAACGTAGTCCAGGGAATCCCATCATTGTGCACAAATGGAAACCTGCAAAAAAAAAACATAAAAAAACACAGAAAAATAAAAGAAGACACTTTCCGTTATTCACCACTTTCTCCTACCCCCCAAAAAAAAAAAATCCTCAGCGAGACCATCGTAGTCCAGGGATTCCGATGAACAAAGTCTAGGGAGAATTGCTGTGACACTCCAATGACTTTGCATACCGGGTCATGCTGTGCTGTGTGAGACCCGGAGCCTCTGAAGACCTGTGACATCAGTAACGTTACCGCTCATCAGAGTCATCAAATCACGCACAGCGTGGTATCGTTACTGATATCACCTCTCTTCAGAGGCTCAGGGTCTCATGCAGGCAATTCAGGGTCTCAGCGTGACCCTGAATTGTCTGTTAGCAAAGTCATTGGAGTATCAGAATCATGTTCCATAGACTTACGTTGTCGAAATCCATGGACTACATCGGACCAGATGGGAATTTTTTCTCTTTTGAAAAAAGTGGTGAACGAGAGTAAAGGGCCATTTACATGCTGCGACATTGCTAACGATTTATCGTCGGGGTCACGGTGTTTGTGACGCACATCCAGCATCGTTAGCGACATCGCAGCATGTGAGACCTATGAGCGACCTTAATCGAAAAAGAGACAAAAATCGTTTTTCTGTGAGAGGTCGTTCACTTACCATTTATCGTTGTCTGGTCAGAAGCAATGTTGTTTGTCATTCCTGCGGCAGCACACATCGCTATGTATGACACCGCAGGAACAAGGAACAACATCGCACCTGTGGCCGCCGGTAATGAGGAAGGAAGGAGGTGGGCGGAATGTTAGTTCCGCTCATCTCCGCCCCTCCGCTTTTATTGGGCGGCCGCATAGTGACGTCGCTGTGACGCCGAACGAACCACCCCCTTAGAAAGGAGGCGGTTCGCCGGCAACAGCGACGTCCCTAGGCATGTAAGTATGTGTAACGGGTGTTAGTGACGTTGTGCGACACGGGCAGCGATTTGCCCATGACGCACAACCGACGGGGGCGGGTATGCTCGCTAGCGATCTCGATACCCTTAAGAGTTTTGTTTTACTTCTCTGTGTTTGTATGTTTTTGGGAGTTTTTTAAAGATATCCTTTTTTGGACTACGACAGATTTGGTGGACTATAGAGAGCTGCATGGGTCTTTTTTTTAATAAGATGGTAAACAACAAAAAAGTTTCAGGGAGCATTTATTGAAATAAATTATTTTTTCATGTGTGTCTATTTTTTTACTTACTGGCTTAGTAATGGGGGTGTTTGATAGATGCCTCTACATTACTAACAACAGTGCTTGATGTTAGTTGACACTACACAGCTGATATCAACGTCACAAACCATTACTCCGATTCCCCCGCACCAGGGCAATTGGGAAGAGTCAAGGTGAAGTGCTATTATTAGAGCATGTAAGTGATGCACCACTACTGGGGCAGCTGTGGGCTGCAATTTTTATGCTGGGAGGGGCCCAATAACACAGGACCTTAACAGCCTGATAATATCAGCCCAAAGCTGTCTACTTTACTGTTTATAAAAAATCAAGGGGGATTCCACAGCTTTTTTTCTTTTAATTATTTATTTAGTTAATAGCTGTAATCTCACTCTATTATCTTTGCACATTTTTAAAACAAAAAAAGTCATTAATTTCTTAAATGGTCGTCTATGTCACACGGATGGTACAGGGATGCTGGCTGTGTTTTTCCCGGACCCATAGACATCTATTAGCCCTTTTCTTCTGTGCTGACAGTAAAAAATGGACATGTCTCCATGTGGATTATATAGACACATAGCCCATGTGAAAACATGGAGATCAAACATCAACATAAATTTTAATGAGAATGCGTGTGAACGTGTTTCCAGTATGAGTAGATGGGCATCACACATAGTGGAAACACGGACGTGTGAAAGGGGCCTAAAACTGTCATTTTCCATATTAATACGGACATACGGTATCCATAGTATAGTATCATATACTGCCCTCATAACACTCATACAGTGCTAACACCTAATGCCTAAATTAAACTGCCATACAGTGTCAAAATAGTACCGCCATATGTCTAAATAATTCTCAAACTGCACCCATATAATATGGCTATATATAGTATATCAAGGCTATCAAGGCTGGGGACAGTTGTCTTCATCATTAGGGACTTCTCTCAGTGCAAACTACTGGACAGTAGAGCAGAGAGACGTTGCTTTTTGTGGTCCGGTCTTCTCCACCTTTATGCAATTGCCCAAATTTTCTTGCCACTAAAGCTATCTGTGGGTATACCGTTGAACATAAGAAGCACATTATGGTGTCATGCTATCCATCGCCCTATGTGACGACAATATGACATCACAACGGGCGTCAAGGTGTAGTCAGAGAAGTGCCACCAGAGATTGGGCAGCCCCGAAGCATCGGCATGGCATATCATTTTTTTCACCTGGTCCACATGAATCCAGTAAATGGCCGATTGGTTGTAATTTTTCTAGGTTTGTTAAAATCTAATCGACAAAAAAAAATCAGATCATCAAATTTGGGAATTTTTTAACAAGTTGAATTAATTTAGAAAAAATTTGCTCTCCCTTAATAAAAATAGGCATTGGTTGAGTGTCCTCGTGTTTCCAGTGGAGAAATGAGAAGAAGCCACCTTCCCCCCCTTTGGCGACGGCTTATATATCTAGAGGAGAAAAGGATAAGCATTTTATTTTTTACTTCTTGGGCCTTCTATCCCTGGGGAACGTTGGGAACCTCCATACACATTAGACTTAATATTATAGCTTTTCCAGCGATACCATATCCAGTCCTGAAAACAAGGATCTTCATTGCATATCAATGTTGTCACAGGACATAAAAGAATAGAAAACTAATACAAATTTCAGCGACTCAAACCGTTATCGGAGACTCGATTAGAAGACCTTTGATTTTCCGGCGTGGACAATCCAGACAAAAGCAAGTCCAGACAATCTGTGCAGCCTTTTATGTAGTTTTATAACCTAAATATTATCAGCCATCGCCCACACTATCCGGCCTGGATGATCTCCAACGGAATGGAAATATCAGGAGCCACGTACGTAAAAAAAGAAGCGTAAAATTATCTGCCTGAACTTTTCCTGTGCTGCAACGTCTGAATAATGAGATTCCATCACTTGGCAGAAATATGACGCCGGGATCAGATTCAGAGTGAAGAGGCACAAGATAGAATTGTTAGTTCTTTTTGTATTGTTGGTCAAACATGGAGATCGAAAACAATTTCCCACGACACAGCCGCCTAATGAAAAAATTGCATACACTGAATTGAGAATAATATTGTGCGTTCACAAGAAACGAAAGAGCGAATAGCCTATAATAGAGGCCAATCGTTCTCAAAATAGGTTATCATTAGGCTTCAAGCATGTGACCAACAAGTTTCACATTTAGTGTGGATTTTTCTGAAGCCTATCTGCAGTTTAAATCTGCAGTTAAATCTGCTGCAAATTCCTTATGTGGATTTTGCTGGAGATTTGGTGCAGAATTCGTCTTTTTCCATTGCAATGTGTGAAAAGCACACTGAATCTGAAGAAAGATTTGACAATGTAGCAGATTTAAAACCTAAATATCCACTTAGCAGGTACAGTATTACCCCTGGGATTTTCTGCATAGAAATCTGTTAGGCTGAGTTCACACGCTGAGTTTTTGGTGCAGATTTTCCTAAGTCAAGTTTCATACATTTGCGGATCTCCTGATCTGAAGTCGTCAGCCTCACAGGCATGACCTGAACTCGTAGGTGTTATAGGCACACACTTCTCACAAAAAGTAGGGATATTTGGCTTTTGGGTGAATTTTATTTAAAACATAGAAATTTAACGCTACAGTGATATTTTACGATGACAGTAAGGCATTAAAATAAAAGCATCCAATGGTGATTTCCTCATCTCAAACAATTTATTGAAACAAAAGCCACTAACAGTGGTGGGTATACTTCCCCAAAGTGTCAATGTCTCAATAACTTGTCAAGTGGCCTTCACCATCAATTACAGCAAAATCTACTGCTGGTCACAGGTGGAGTTACTGTCTGCAGAGGCATGGAATCTCACTCTTCTTGAAGGGCGGCCCTCAGGTCATTGAGGTTCTGGGGTACAGAGTTAGAAGCCTCTACAGGGCAACTCAGCTTTCCAGACTCAGGTCTGGAAAAAGTGCAGGCCACTCCATTTGAAGTCCCCAGTCTCCAGCAGCCATTAACTAATGATGGAACCTCGATGATCTGGAGTATTGTCATCCATGAAGATGAAATTAGGCCTGTGCTGTTCATACAGAGGCACAATAACTGGATCAATTATATTATTCCAGGAGTAGTGGCTTGTCACTGTACCATTCACAAAGTGTTACGCCGTTCTGTAGTGGCTAGACACACCTGCAAACACTAACACCACCACCACCACCACCACCAAAAGCTTGTCTGGTGACAACAGTGGCTGATGCATAGCGCTCTCCTTGACGTCTCCAACATCATTGATGGCCATAATTTCTGCTCTGTATGAATTGACTTTCATCATTGAACAGCACTGAGCCCACTGATCTCTCATTCAGTGTAGATGACGCCTGTACCTGATGGTGTGGTCAGGTACCCCTGCAGGTCATCTAGCACCCAGACCACACTGATGTAAACGATTTCAAGTGGTTTGATGTGACACTTGGGTGCCTCTCACCTCTCTTAAATGTGCGTGCAGTTGTGTGGCATTCATCATCTAGTTCCAAAGGAATTTGTTCATATTGATGTAGCCTTCAGTGTGGGATGTGGCCAAAGAACATCCGCTTCTATGCTTTTCTGTGATTCTTCCAGTCTCTCTGTATCTCTGTTCAACCTGCTGATGACACTATGTGACACTTTAAGCTCAGTAGCCACTTTTATCTGAGAATATTGTGCTTGAAGCTTCGCAAAGGTGCAATACTGCTGATCAATTGTTGGTGTCGTCTTGGTCTCATGATGTCAGAATGTGAACAACATGATGAGGATGATGAGGGGGACTGTTTAATACCAATTCTAGCTGAACTTTCAAATTTATAGGATGGTTCATGAATCAAAATCCTGCTGTGAATGTTCTCATGAAGCTCCTTGTTAGAGATCAGCAAGTTGTGCAAAAAGTAGTGAAACATTGAACAGTTGGACATGTGCATCCAAAAGATTAGAGAAGGTTACATTAAAATCCACTGAAAAGGTTACAGTGCATTTTAGGACCATCCAGAAATTTCCCCTGAAAGCCGTATATCCCTAACTTTTTGTGAGTACTGTATGTGCCGAATTTGGGTCAGGAGTACCACGGACAGGTGATCCAGTTGATTGAACAATTAGCACATGAAAGTCTGTATCAAAAATCTTAATCACATGTATTTAAGGATGAAAATCATTTTTGCAATTGGATTTCATTAAAAAGTTTTCACCGTTTGGCTTATACTGATTTTTGGTTACTTCACTCAATCAACTTTGATGTGGTCATAAATCAGTTGAGAGGACCTTTCTACCAACTCTCACATTGGACCATCAGAATGAACTCATTCTGCATCTGGCAATATAATGCATATATACAAACCACAGCCACACCATGATTTATCAAAGTGTTATGTATAAAGGAATATCATAAATATACATGGCGGAATATGGACCCTGGCAGGTCGCTAGAATATGACATATAGGAAAAGAAAAAATTGCGACAACGCCAGAAGATGTAAGTGATGAACTTTATTACACACAGGGTAGGTGAAATAGCGGCACAAATTGCAGGTGAGACAATAGGTCAAGTAAGATCCAGGGTCAGTTTACACACAATAAGTATAAGACTGAAACATTTAATGAATATAATGTTCACCCATAACCAAAATTGGTCATGGGGACAGCGTAATATCCCAACCAGGTAACCAAAAGTTGGTGCAAACCAAAAGATGGGAAGAGGTCATAAAATCAACTAGCAATTGGGGAGGCTGTATAAACCAAGGACTATAGAGGGTATAAGAGCCAAAAGGACCCCCAATTAAACCGCATCAAACACCAATTGGTGTGAATGAAACACCATGAAGCCCAAAATTGGGATAGTGATATACCTGGAAGGATGATCCTGGAGCACACGGAGACCTGCGTCTGCCATATATCCCTAACTTTTTGTGAGTACTGTATGTGCCGAATTTGGGTCAGGAGTACCACGGACAGGTGATCCAGTTGATTGAACAATTAGCACATGAAAGTCTGTATCAAAAATCTTAATCACATGTATTTAAGGATGAAAATCATTTTTGCAATTGGATTTCATTAAAAAGTTTGCACCGTTTGGCTTATACTGATTTTTGGTTACTTCACTCAATCAACTTTGATGTGGTCATAAATCAGTTGAGAGGACCTCTCTACCAACTCTCACATTGGACCATCAGAATGAACTCATTCTGCATCTGGCAATATAATGCAGTCTACAAAGGCAAACTTTTAGAATAGAAATCAATTGTAAAAATGATTTTGAGCCACAAAATTTAGTTAAAAAAAGATACCCAAAGATTGACAACTTCTTTTATTTCCCTAAGATTTTAGTAACCAGCTCTAACTTTGACCCCCTATCTGCCCTACAACCAACTGACCATAACTTACTGATCTAAAAAGTTTTGGAACTTTTAAACAAACTTTTGTTTCAATTCAGCACCAAGAGAAATTGAAGAGAAACCTTCTGGATTAGTTAAATAAGTTGAGAACGTGTGTAGACCCCATATAACTCACAGCTGGGGGGTTGGTACAGTATAAACGGAGTAGGCAGTTGCCTGTCTCCATGGCTTTGCCTTTGAAACTATTCATCTTGAAGTCACCCACCTTATAGCCCAGGGTATGAGTCCTGCCGTGAACGGAGACAATCCTCCTTCAAGCCATATTTTAGGTTCTTTCTGTTGTAAGAATTTACCGGTCTCCACAATGTTTTTATCTTCCCCTCGTGACAGTATCACCCACGAGGCCGGAAACAAAACTTTGACAACCTTACAGCCAAGAA